>NC_142479.1:38885625-39527916 GCF_049115385.1 Moschus berezovskii | reverse complement strand
AGCAAGTTAAAAAATGCTGTTTATAATGGGATCTTGTTTTATGTGTGCAGTGTGTATTTTTGATTACATGGTAATCACGGTTACCTCTAGGGAGTGGAGCTGTGTGCTGGATTTTCACTTTTTCCTTTATATTCTTCTATACATCAATCTCTCTTTTTTCTTTTACAGTGAGCATGCACTACTTCTGTTATTTAAATTCTTTAATTTAAAAAGTGAAAAAAAGAGGGACTTCCCTGGTGGCCCAGTGCCTAAGACTCCTCGCTTCCAGTACAGGGGGCCTGGGTTCCATCCCTGCTCAGGGAACTAGATCCCACATGCTGCAACTAAAGACCCAGCGTTCCACAGCTAAGACCCTAAGATCGGGCACAGCCAAATAAATACATTTTTAAGTTAAAAAAGATTCTAAAATTTAAAGAAAAATAACCATATGAAGTGGGGGGAACATGGAGTGATAAATATACACATATATATACACCAAATCTTTAAGGGTGGTTATCTTTGGGGGAATCTTGTTCTTCCTTCTACTTTTCTGTATTCTGCAAATTTTCTAAAAGGATCAAAAATTTTATAGTAGAAAAAAATTGAATAAATCATTTTGAGAATACTTCAGATGTACAGAATAGTGTGAACAGTATGCTATTATTTATATTAAAAAGTACTTAAGAGATTTCCCTGGCAATCCAGTAATTGAAACTTCACGCTCCCAGTGCAGGAGGCTCAGGTTCAATCCCTGGTCAGGGAACTGAATCCCACAATTAAAGATCCCTACATGCTTCATACCACAACTAAGACCCAGTGCAACCAAATAAATAAATATTAAAAATAAATCTTATTGTTGATTTATGAGGCCATTTTATAGGATCCTGCTTGGCTATACCTCAAAAAAACCATGAGCACTATCAAAGCTAATCTCAACATCCTTCCCTGGTCAAAGGCCTATCTCAAACTTCTTACCCTCTGGTCTTCACACCCTGCTTGTCACCTGCTTCCTGATCCATGTGGCTTCTCATCTCTGTCCTTCTCACTACTGCCTCCCCTCACCCCTTTGGCCTGACACACTCAGCTCTGTCTCTCCCTCTTGGTTCTTTTGCTTCAAACATCATGTGTCATCTTCTCCCAGTTAGGTTGCCTTTGGCTCCCAGGACAGACACACTCAGTCTCTCTGTCCATCTCCACACAGGCCCTCTCTGGAAAAGCCCCTTCCACATTTTCCCCAACAAATAAGGACATTCCACAAGTTAAAGTCAATTCTAGAAGCCTGGGAAGCCACTCTTACTATAGGCGCTTGCTGATGACAAGGAGCCCAAACTGATCAAGTAGAAAGTGACTTCCTTTCCATTAGGAAAACGGAGTCATCAGAAGGGTCATCATCTCTGTAGACCGCCACCTTACCAAGTTCCTTCTTTATTTCTCTCTTCTGCATCTTAACTGGGAAGGAGGTAGGGCTCCAGGGTATAACAGTTCACTTACAGAGCAACAGGGGACAAGGACATCGTCACTGGACACACTCCCTGTGCCCATCTTGGTTCTTAGCACATGGAAGGCACTCACTATGTATTTTTGAATAACTAATGGATAGACTGGTTAAACTGAAAACCTGGTGATATGAGAATGTCATGATTCTACAACTATAGAAGAGGGTGTGACCTGAGAGTCCTACTGACTCTCAGAAAAGCCCCGTCGGTGGCTCATGGTTGGGACGATTTCGCTGAGCCACCATGGCCACCTAGTGGCAGGACACCTGCATCACTGGTGTGACAGTGGATTTTCTATTTTTAATCAGTTGTGTTTTTTTAAGACTAAAAAGTGGGAGGAAACATATTACTGGGTAAGAGAGAATCAGAGGAATGGAGAGGAAGAACCAGGAGACGGGAGTTAAAACTCTCAGGAGGAAGGGAAGGGAAAGGCGCCACAGAAAGGACAAGCAGAGCAGGAGAGGGGCGGGGAGGGTCTCCTACTTGTCAAAGTTCACGTCCAGCATGCCCGCCTTCTCCTGGCTGATTCGCAGCAATGGAGTGTCCAGCCGCCGAATGCAGTCCTTGTCCAGCGTGGCTGTCCAGTCTTGGAAGGTTTTTCGCACCAATTCATCAATGGCCTGAACCATCTGCTGGTAGGTGTGCACACTCTCCTCTCCGGTCCCGATGTGGGGCAGGAAATGAGCATTGGAAAGACACTGTGGAGTAGAACCAGGGACGCTGAGATCCACCTGCCACCTTCCTCCATGTTATCATCGCCCTGAGAGCCCTATTCCCCTCCCCAACACACACACCCCGATTATATGTGTAAGACAGGGCATGGAGATCGATTCTGACTACTTGGAGGGAAGGGGGAGCCAGAAGGAAAGGTGAAGGAAGAAACCAGGCACAGCGAAAGAGGCAGTCAAAATGAAGACAGGGAAGGGGAAGGTGCGAGGAATTTGGAGAGTAGCATTGTCATATAAGGGCTTCCCAGGTGGCTCAGTGGTAAAGAATTCACCTGCCAATGCAGGAGACCAGGAGACATGGATTCGATTCCTGGGTGGGGAAGATCCCCTGGAGAAGGAAATGGCAAGCCACTCAAGTATTCTTGCCTGAAAGATCCCATGGACAGAGGAGTCTGGGGGACTACAGTCCACAGGGTTGCAAAGAGTCAGACACAACTAAGCGACTAAGCACACATGCACACACTGTCATACATACACTACCATGTGTAAAATAGCTAGCTAGTGGGAATCTGCTGTGTAACACAGGGAGCTCAGCTCAGTGTGCTATGATGAGCTCAGCTCAGCTCAGAGGGGTAGAATGGGGGCCGGGTGTGGAGGGGAGGTCCAAGAGGGAGGGGACATATGGATGCACATTGCTGATTTACTTTGCTGTACAGTAGAAGCTAACACAGCACTGTGAAACAATCATACTCCAATAATAAAATAAAATAAGAAAGAGAAGCATAGACATTCAGCTTGAGGAAAAAAGTTGGGAAAAGAAAGTCAATTACAGGAGGTGAAGGATTTAAGAGACACAAGGTCAAAAACAAGCATGAGCCCTTCCTCAGAACAGGCCAGTTCCTCTGACACACCCCTGGCACCCACTAAGTCTCAGGTCAAGAAACCTCTCCAGGGAGATGCTCTGGACTGGCCCCCAAGGCTCCCACCCACCAGCCTGGGGCTCAGCCTGCAAACTCTGTCGTGGCACCAAGAACAAGTTCCGGGAAAGGTCAGGCTTACGTTCATGACTCTGTCAATGCGACGCCGTAGGATGCGCACCCAGTGGGCCTGCCCTGAGTACTGGGCCATGTAGGGCTCCAGGTAGGGCCACTTCCTGTTCAGTTCACGGTTTACAAGTGCTAGTTCACTATTGAACAGCATGTAGAGGTCCACGGCCTTCTTGTCATATGTTCGCTTGATGGCCTGACGAAGAAGAGGAAGTAAATGACATGACCAGGGATATGGGGTCCCTGCAGCTCCCCATCCTGGAAGAAAACTAAACCCCTGCCATGGGAGTCCTGCCCCCAAGCCCTCCGGACACCAGGGGGACAGGGAGGGCAGGGACAGGAAGAAAAGAAGTACTGGCAGTTTAGGACAAGGGAGAGAACACAAATGGAGGTTGGACGGCATCTGGAAGGACCAGGAGGACGTGAAGGAAAGCTCAAGCGAACCAGGGATGAAGGAAGGAAGCTAGTGGGCAGTCCCACCTCTCGGGCCGAGAGCCGGTGGAAGGTATCCAGCAGCAGCACCCCATGCTCCACATCACGGACTAACTCGAAGGCCGAGGTGATCAAGTTCTGAGTCATCACCTCCAGGTCCTTGACTCCAGCCCGGAACCTGCACCGTTAGAGGCATGTCAAAGGGTGGGCGACATGGCCTGGCCCCAAGAACCTCCCCTGAGTGCGACTCCGATGTTTTATGTACAGAGGGCATCCTCAGTGTCGGCACTGAGCGCTTCACACACAGGAATCCATTTAATCCTCAAAACAACTCAGTGGGGTAGGCTGTATTGCTAACCGGCTTTTATAGATGAGGAAACTTAGGACCAGGCTGGTAGAGCAATCTGCCCAGAGTTATATTAACTAGTTCTGTGGCAGAACCGGGATCCAAGGCCAGAAAGGCTGGCTGTGGCACCCTGCGTCTGAGTAGCCACTGTGCGCTTCCCCTGCTCGCCCCCCACTTCTGACCTGCTGCCCCTACACTCCGCTCTGGTCTCCCCTGCCCCCTTCCCTGTCCATAGTGGGGTGGTCTGTGACGCTCTCACCTATTGTAGTCTTCATGCCAAGAGGTGTTCTTGACGTCCAGGATGCCCCCACGGACGGCTCTCAGCACGTGCAGGTTTTTGTGAAAGATGTCCTCAATCTCTAGCAAGTTCCGTGTTATCTGGGGCCCCTGGGCACCAGAGAAGCAGGGGAGGGGACCTTGCTTTCCGTCTTCCCAGCGGGCAAAATGGTACTGACAGTCACATACCTGCAAAGAAGTCAGCATGAGGCTTCCTGCCCTTCTGTCTGAGTCTTCCTGTCCCAAGTTTTTTGGTTTAGCTTGGGTTGTGGTTGTTCAGTTGCTAAGTCGTGTCCCACTCTTTATGACTCAATGGACTGCACCACGCCAGGCTTCCCTGTCCCTCACTACTGGTTTAGCTTAAAATGGCTAAAAATCTAAGGAGGACCCACCAGATGCAAGGGGCTTCTGGGGTGAATTTTAGTCGCACAATGAAATCTGATAAAATTTGGCCTTGGAGTACAAAATGAAGCAGGGCAAAGGCTAATAAGAGTTTTGCCAACAGAATGCACTGGTCATAGCAAACACTCTTTTCCAACAACACAAGAGATGACTCTACACATGGACATCACCAGATGGTCAATATCGACATCAGATTGATTGTATTCTTTGAAGCTGAAGATGGAGAAGCTCTAAACTGTCAGCAAAAACAAGACTGGGAGCTAACTGTGGCTCAGATCATGAACTCCTTATTGCCAAATTGAGACTTAAATTGAAGAAAGCAGGAAAAACCACTAGACCATTCATGTATGACCTAAATCAAATCCCTTATTATTATACAGTGGAAGTGACAAATAGATTCAAGGGATTAGATCTGATAGACAGAATGCCTGAAGAACTATGGACCGAGGTCCGTGACATTGTACAGGAGGCAGTGATCAAGACCATCCCCAAGAAAATGAAATGCAAAAAGGCAAAATGTTTGTCTGAGGAGGCCTTACAAATAGTTGAGAAAAGAAGAGAAGCTAAAGACAAAGGAGAAAAGGAAAAATATACCCCTGTGAATGCAGAGTTCCAAAGAATAGCAAGGAGAGATAAGAAAGCCTTCCTCAGTGATCAATGCAAAGAAATAGAGGAAAACAATAGAATGGGAAAGACTAGAGATGAGCGGAGGAGCCTAGTAGGCTGCAGTCCATGGGGTCGCAAAGAGTCAGACATAGCTGAGCGACTTCACTTTCACTTTTCACTTTCCTGCATTGGAGAAGGAAATGGCAACCCACTCCAGTGTTCGTGCCTGGAGAATCCCAAGGATGCGGGAGCCTGGTGGGCTGCCGTCTATGGGGTCGCACAGAGTCGGACATGACTGAAGCGACTTAGCAGCAGTAGCAGCAGCAGAGAGCTCTTCAAAAAATATTGACACCAAGGGAACATTTCATGCAAAGATGGGCACAATAAAGAAAAGAAACGGTATGGACCTAACAGAAGCAGAAGATATTAAGAAGAGGTGGCAAGAATACACAGAAGAACTATACAGAAAAGATCTTAATGACCCAGATAACCACGATGGTGTGATCACTCACCTAGAGCCAGACATCCTGGAATGAGAGTCAAGTGGGCCTTAGGAAGCATCACTATGAACAAAGCTAGTGGATGTGATGGAATTCCAATTGAGCTATCTCAAATCCTAAAAGATGATGCTGTGAAAGTGCTGCACTCAATATTCCAGCAAATTTGGAAAACTCAGCAGTGGCCACAGGACTGGAAAAGGTCAGTTTTCATCCCAATCCCAAAGAAAGGTAATGCCAAAGAATGCTCAAACTACCACACCATTGTACTCATCTCACTAGCAAAGTAATGCTAGCAAAGTAATACTCAAAATTCTCCAAGTCAGGCTCCAAAAGTACATGAACTGAGAACTTCCAGATGCTCAAGCCGGATTTAGAAAAGGCAGAGGAACCAGAGATCAAATTGCCAACATCCTTTGGATCATAGAAAAAGCAAGAGAGTTCCAGAAAAACATCTATTTCTGCTTTATTAACTATGCCAAAGCAACAAACTGTGGAAAATTCTTAAAGAGATGGGAATACCAGATCACCTTACCTGCCTCCTGAGAAATCTGTATGCAGGTCAAGAAGCAACAGTTAGAACTGGACATGGAACAACAGACTGGTTCCAAATAGGGAAAGGAGTACATCAGGCTATATATTGTCACCCTGCTTATTTAACTCATATGCAGAGTACATCATGTGAAATGCTGGGCTGGATGAGCACATGCTGGAATCAAGATTGCCGGGAGAAAGATCAATAACCTCAGATACACAGATGACAACACCCTCATGGCAGAAAATGAAGAACTAAAGAGCCTTTTGATGAAAGTGAAAGAGGAGAGTGAAAAAGCTGACTTAAAACTCAACATTCAAAAAACAAAGATTATAGCATCCAGTCCCATCACTTCATGGCAAGTAGATGGGGAAACTATGGAAACAGTGAGAGACTTTATTTTGGGGGGCTCTAAAATCACTGCAGATGGTGAATGAAGCCATGAAATTAAAAGACATTTGCTCCTTGGAACAAAAGCTATGACAAACCTAGACAGCATATTAAAAAGCAGAGACAATACTTTGCCAACAAAGATCCGTCTAGTCAAGGCTATGGTTTTTTCAGTAGTCATGTACAGATGTGAGAGTTGGACCATAAAGAAAGCTGAGCACCGAAGAACTGATGCTTTTGAACTGAGGTGTTGGAGAAGACTCTTGAGAGTCCCTTGGACTGCAAGGAGAATCAACCAGTCCATCCTAAAGGAAATCAGTCCCAAGTATTCATTGGAAGGACTGATGTTGAAGCTGAAACTCCAATACTTTGGCCACCTGATGCAAAGAACTGACTCACTGGCAAAGACCCTGATGCTGGAGAAGATTAAAGGCAGGAGGAGAGGGGATGACAGAGGACGAGATGGCTGGATGGCATCACCGACTCAATGGACATGAGTCTGAGCAAGCTCCAGGAGTTGGTGATGGACAGGGAGGCCTGGCGTGCTGCAGTCCATGGGGTTGCAAAGAGGCGGACATGACTGAGCGAATGAATTGAACTGAACTGAACTGAGGCAGTGACAACAGGCAAGAGTCTCTGAGCACAGGATGGTGGCCAGGTGCACAGCCACATGAGAAGAACCAAAGAGGCAAGTTCTGTGTGTAGCCACACCCCCAGCCCCGGCTCCCCCAGCTCCTGGGCCGGGATTCTGGAACATCTGTTGTGGGCTCTCAGCCTCCCTGACAGTCTTCCTACCTCGATGAGGTCCTTGCAGCGTTGTACAAAGGCATCGACCTGGGCAAATATGCTGGTCTGGTCTAGGATCCAGCCCCGGGTGGAGAACCTGTCATGAGAAAGACTGACCAGTTGGAAACAGGAACACGAGGCATTTACCTCCCCAGGCCAGGCTAGAACCAGGAGTTCTGGTTCAAAGGGAGCCTGAGAAAATGAGACCCCAAGAAACAGTTTTTCTGAACGCCAAGTCAAGAAACACAAGGTGAGGAGAGCCAGAGAGAAAAAGAAAACATCTTGGTTCTAAGAAAAAGTTTGGTGGTGGTGGTGGTGGTGGTGGTTTAGTCTCTAAGTCGTGTCTGGCTCTTGTGACCACATGCACTGTAGCCCTCTAGGCTCCTCTGTCCATGGGATTTCCCAGGCAAGAATACTGGAGTGGGTTGCCATTTCCTCCTCCAGAAGAGAAAGTATGCACACAATGAAACTTTAGACTTTAGGGCCAAGGAAGGAGGAAAAGACCAGGAGGGATTCCAGAGTTGAAGGAGGGGAGGTTACTTAGAGTTCGGAGGACCCAGGACTGAGAGCTAGAATATCTGCATCCAGAGAGAAAACTCAGACCATGTAAAAACTCCAGAAAAATAAATACAATCCACAGGCTTTAAGTACAAGCAGAAGGGCTCAAAATCTCCCCACTCCAGGAGTGACAAGCAGTAACACACAGAGTGTCCAGGTATGTCATACTGGGTATGTGTCTGCACAGCCCGAAGGTAGTGGTCCTTCCAGGCATGACAGCAAGAGATGCAGCCTTGTAGGTCCTCCTTGCTGGAGATGACGTAGCCCTCAAAGATGCGGTCCAGGGAGATGGCATGGCAGCACAGGCGAATGATCTCATTGCTCATCTGCGGGAGGAGTCCCGACAATCTCAGTTCGCAGCATTAGTTGCACCGACCCTCTCTTGGAGCCCCCAAGACCACGCCTCAGGTCTCGGGCTCCTACTTCTTGATACCCACGGCTCCTCTTGTCCCTGGTCCTCCACTGCTGGCGTGGCAGCACCTCTGGGTTCCACCTCATTTGCCCGCCTCATTTCCAGCCAGTGCTCAGCTCAGCACCCTTTCCCCACTCATTGCCCCTCCCCCAATGAAATATGCCGGGTTCTGCTCCTCAAATGCCAGTGTTCCTTCCTATATCTGCCTCTCACTCACTGCAAGGTCCATCTTTGGCAATGAGAAAGAGCAGTACAACTCAGCCGAGAGTCAGTCCTTCCTGGCCCCCTCCCTGTGCTCCATCAACACCTCTTCACAAAGTCCCCCTCTTCCCACCCGGGCTTCATCCATCTGGAAGCAAAGTGTCCAGTCCAGGTCCCAACTCTGAGCCTCACTAAAGCAGATGATGCGGGCAAAGGGCCTGTGGTCTCTGTCCAACCCGAACGGCACTGCTCACTACCTTTTCACCATAGATCTGCCCAGTGAATTCCACCTTCTCCAGAAATCTGCATACTGCCAACATGGCCACCCTCTCACCACCCTCTGCAGACACACACCTTCCGGAAGAGGGAGGTCAGTCTCTCCCGAGTATTGTAGTGGGGAGAGTTGACCCAGATGATACGGATGAGGCTGATCAGCCTCGGGAGTTTACTAGAGATGTCCTTCGGCCGCATGAATGCCAGTTCCTGGTAAGGCTCCTTCAGGATCGACAAGAAAGTCAGGTTTGACTGTGCTTGACGAGAGCCATCCTGGCAGTAAAGAGAAATCAGGAGAAGACTTAGCCCCTGGAAAGCACAGGTTCAAAGCAAGTGCTTCTGGTCCTCCTCGAATTCCAACCAACCTACCTTTCCCGGGAAGTGTTCCCAGTGAGTGCTACCTAATGCTACCCCAGGTCTCTGCAACCCTTTGGGCCCAGAGTGTATGCATGCCTACTTTTCTTCACTGACTAGTTTCCAACTCAGGATTTGTGTCTATTCCTCTAGCTTTTCCACTTGAACTCAGAACTCTGCATCAAGGAGACGCTCAAGAGCTGTTGATCAACTGACCGGCCATCACTTGCATTCATCCCACCGTGTGGCTTCCACCATAGCCCCGGCTTCGCTACTTTGTTCTCAAAGAGAATTTTAGACTTCTCCATCTAACTGTGGCTCAATTCCCCTTAAAGTGTGTGGGTGCATGCATAATCGTATCCAATTCCATGCAGCTCCACGGACTGTAACCCACCAGGTTCCTCTATCCATGGAATTTTTCAGGCAAGAATACTGGAGTGGGTTGCCATTTCCTACCTCAGGGGACGGTCCCAACCCAGGGATCGAACCCGTATCTCTGGCATCTCCTGCATTGGCTGGTGAATTCTTTACCACTAGTGCCACCTGGGAAGCCCCAAACTCCCTTCAGTTCAGTTCAGTCACTCAGCTATATCTGACTCTTTGCAACCCCATGGACTGCAGCACACCAGGCCTCCATGAATACCAGTTTCAAATTCCTACTAGGAAGAGATGGCTTCTCTCTCTGTATTCTACAGATATCTCTGATCTCTGTGTGTCGCAACACTAATAGAATCAGCATAATCAGCTTGTCGTATTATATAAAATTTAATTTTTAAAAAAATTTTATTTTTGACTATGCTGGATCTTTGTTGCTGTATGGGCTTTTCTCTAGATTAGGCAAGCAGGGGCTACTCTCTAGTTGTGGCACACTGGTTCTCATTGCAGTGACTTCTCTTGTTGCGGAGGACAGGCTCTGGGGTGCGGAGGCTTCAGGAGTTGCAGCTCCCAGGCTCTAGAGCACAGGCTCAAGAGTTGTGATACATGAAGTTAGTTGCTCCATGGCATGTGGGATCTTACTGGATCAGGGATCAAACCCACGTCTCCTGTATTGGCAAATGGATTCTTTATCACTGAGCCACTAAGTGAAGTGAAAGTCACTCGGTCACGTTCAACTCTTTGCAACCCCATGGACTATACAGTCCATGGAATTCTCCAGGCCAGAATACTGGAGTGGGTAGCCTTTCCTTTCTACAAGGGATCTGCCCAACCCAGGGATCGAACCCAGTTCTCCCGCATTGCAGGCAGATTCTTTACCAGCTGAGCCACAAGGGAAGCCCCTGAGCCACCAAAGAAGCCCTCAAATATAAATTTTTTAAGTGTTTCTTTTGCAGCTCTCTTTGCTGAACTGAATGGGTTTGGCTTTGACCCCAGGCCACACAGTCATCTCTTTTGTGTTAGCCTTCCTTCTCAGCTGTATTGTAGGGGTTGGGCTCCTAGAGGGCACTCAACGTAGTACATTTGGTAAGTAACTAGATGTCTCCCTATTAAACTATAAGCTCCTTGAGGCCTTGTGTTCTACTACTTTTATACCCTCCCACAAGCCCAAGTCCAGGCACTGGGTGAGTCTATCTCTGCGTCTGACAAATATGTTGACTTATGTTGACTCTCTCTTCTTAGTGCCTTACATTATCCCCACTTGGACACTTTCTGCCAAGTCTGCATCCTTCGATCCACTCACAAACCTGGATTTGCTGGGCCAGCTTCATAAAGGGCGCCAGATAGGATGACTTGGCAAGACGCAGGATGGACTCGATGTGCTTCACTCCCGGCTTCACCAGCTGTTTGCTGATGCCAGACAGGTCCATGCATCGGTTGCGCCAAAACTCAATCTCCTCCAAAGGACCTAAGTTTTCTCCTGTCTCCACCGACTCCTGAGCACTGAGCACCTCCTTTATCTGCCGTGTCCAGTGAATCATGGAGGCTGCCGGGGAGAGGACAAAACCTCTTGCATTTCCTTGCAGCACTCCCCACTTTCATCCTTCCCTCCACCCCCAACAGAGCCCTCCTAACCCACCTCCTGTCCCAGCCTCTGGGCTGCCCCTCCCAACTCCTCCCCCTCAGAAGCCCCGACAATGGAGCAACTTCAGCCACTCACTCTCTAGTCGCTGCACCAGCTCTTTGTCTTTAACCACCACCTCAGGCTTCATGTTCATGGCCTCTGTGGGGATGTAGAGGACGGTGTGCCCCTCCAGCTTGTACCGAGTGTCTGAGGAAACGAAAGAACCAGGAGAGTTCACAGAGGGTGATGGGTTTATGCCACCCTAGTTCCTATCATGGCTGATGATCTGGGGCCCAGGAGCTATGTGCATCTCAGGAAAGCAGGCAGGAGAAACTAGGACTCATACGTTTTTGACATCAGGAAAATGACAGAAGGCAAGAGGGAAAACCTCTTTGAAATGTCATAAAAGACTGCCATAAAATGAGGTCTGAGAGCAACACAATGCCCTCGACTCTCTTCCAGGACACATGCACTCCCCTGCTGCCCCTACACTACCTCCAGCTTCCCCAACCCCACATGTACTCTTGGAAATTTCCAACTCTGAGCAAGTCTGGGCAACTGTTGGACCACAGAAAACCGTATCCAGATTAGAAGGCACACTGTGGACCCTGTTTCACTCATTCAGCAAACGCATTCCAAGCACCTACTCTGTGCCAAGCAATGCAGGTACTCAGAATCAATCTCCCACCTGCCTCACTCGCTCTACGATTGGTAGGGACTGGGGAGAAAGCAGGCACCCCGACCATTCCGCTCACCTGTTAGGCAAGCCAAGAACCTGTGCAGGTGAGAAGCAAAATGATTTCGAATGCTCTCGGGCCAGGTTGTGTTTTTAAAGATCTGAGGGGCAAAGACGCCACTCAGTAGCCGAAGCAGGGCTGGGATGTAGGCACCCCGCACTGTCCCAAACTGCACCGTCTCCTCAAAGTTCTCTGGAGTGATGGGGACCGGGGCTTGGCGAATGAAGTAGACAATCTGGTTCTGGGTCTGCATTGAAGACAGTAGAGCAGAGTTCAGGGTCCAGGCCCAGCCATGCTACCCAAGGGAATCTGAGGCTCCAGTCATGCAACCCTGGTCGCATCCCCTTAGCATATCCTGATCCTTTTCCAAATATAAGAAACACGAGATGTTTCCTGTTCTTGTCAGTGACACAACAGTTTCTGTATCCAGAGGGTTGTGAAGGAAATGCAGAGAGCACTCCTTGAGGGTACAGACTGTGTATTCTCTCCAGAACCTAGCAATGACTGGGACGTACTAGATGCTCCATAAATGACAGATGGTTGGATAAATGGAATGAAAAGGATACAGGAAAAGCAAATGGTTGGATAAATGGAATGAAAAGGATATAGGAAAAGCAGAAAGGAAATGAACCAAAAGTAGGAGACAACTGTCTAAGGTTTTTTGTTTCACTTGCATAACTTTTCCCCCAATTTTTTTCTTAACCATGACGCATGTGGGTTCTTAGTTCACCAACTAGTGATTAAACCTGCGCCTTCTGTATTGGAAGTTTGGAGTCTTAACCACTGGACTTCCAGGGAAGTCCCTCCCCTAATTCTTCATTTATCCTGCAGTTTTGTTTATGCTGCATTTTTACTGTTGTTTACATTAAAAAATGTATAACTTACATGTTGTTAAAACTTCTTAGTTTCTGACTTCTATATGGTTAGAAAAGTCATTCCTACTCTAAGAACAGTTTCACTGTTTTTTTCTTTAGTGTTTTGTATCTACTCTTTATAATTTATTTAACTTTAAAAACTGAAAATAAAGTACAAAGAAGAAATTCATAATCATTCATCTTCCCATTACCCAGAATTAAATTTTGGCATTTTGCATTTATTTTTAAAAAAAGATTAACAACTATTATTTTTGTTAAAATTATGTTAATTATAAATATCTGAAACAATGCAGAAAAGTACACAGATAAAAATTTAAATGTCATTAAAATTCCACCATGCAGACATTAATCATTATCATTAGAGAAAATATTATTCTAGACATCTCTTGTAGATATATATACAGAAAAATAAAAATTATTTCAAAATAGGATTATGCTATTGTTTTAGGATCATGCTATTTTTAATTAACAGTATTGAATTTAATGGAATAAAAAGACATTGATAAATGGTTGAGCTCCAAATAAATATTTCTTTAGCTGTAGAGAGATTTCTTCCTAAAAGACCCCTTTCTAAGCTTATAAGAAAGATTAAGAAAAATATTAAGAGGTTAGTTTTCTCCAGGATTCCCTGATGGTCCAGTGGGTAGAACTTAGCCCTGCCATTGCTGTTGGCCCAGGTTCAACCCCTGGTCAGGCAACTAAGATCCCGCAAGCCAAGCAGCTGAAAATTAAAGGTTAGTTTTCTCATTATCTTTCAATTTTAACTTCAACTGACTCACTGCTTTGAAAGATAGGAACATGGGCATGCATCCTCATACTTTCTCTCATTTTCTTACCACTTCCCAACTTTTGTTATACTATTATTTTGACATGCCCTTCATCTAGATCCACTAATTGTTAACATTTTGCCACATGTGTGCATGATTGCACTCTTTCTTCTCTCTCCATCTCTGTCTCTCATCCTCTCTCTGCTGAGCCATTTCAGAGCTAGTAGCAGACGTTATAAAACTACATTATAAAACTATGAACTACATACTTCAGCATATGGCTCCTAAAAGTGAGGATATTCGCCAACACTCCCCAAACTGTAATTATCACACTAAGAAAATTGAACTTCATTCAATACTTTACATAATACAGAGTTCATATTCAAATTTTCCCAGTGGTCCAACTAATGTCATTTACAGCTCCTTCCTTCCCACCCAGGATCCAATTAAGATCACACAAGATTTCTTTCTTTCATGACAGTGATACTTCTAATACTCCAGGCCAGTTGATTTTCAAAACGTCCCTTAATTTTGATTTATCGTATTGTTTCCTCATCATTAGATGCAAGTTAAATGTTCTTGGCGGGAATACCACATAGGTGATGTTTCCAAAGAATTAATTTCCCTGAATGTAAGCAGCTTAACTAAGACATGTGTTGACATTAAACATTGTGTAACAAATTTTTGTGAAATAAAGTATGTCCTTTCAGTTCCCCCATTCAGTTTCTTCAGCAGTTCAGGAAAATTCTCTGTATTCTATTTTAAAATTTACATTTTGCTTCATTAGCTGGCTCCCTATGTTAGATTACCTGTCTGCCTTTCACATCTATCAACTTCTCTCTAATTGTCTTGTTGGTTTTTTTCTTTTCCCTACACTGTAATTGTCTCAAGCCTCTCTTCTACGTCCATTCATATTTTCAGCAATAGTTATTCAGTCCCTTGCTGTTTCTAAACTACTAGTTTTAACATGTAAACATGCTGCTTTATTTATTTAAAAAATCTGCAATCGCTCTTTTATTTCATTCTCACATTTTATTGTTTCGTCACTCAGCTTTTTAAAAAATTAAATTCTTATTTAGTCATATTAAAACATGATGCTGGTGTGAAAAACTGCCTTCTGTTCAGTTACATTTTCCTCATATACATGCTTTGTTCTCTCTTTCTCCCTCGATGTAGTATGCTTGCAGTTGCCCTGCAATTCCTTTGCACTTGCCTCATGTTTGCTCCACTCTCTGAATTCATTCCTTCTGCTTTCAAGTACTGTGGGTGACTTCCTGATGTCCCACTGTGAAAGTCCAGTTTGATTTCCCCATTGAAGTTAAAGTGAAATGACTGGGTATTTTACGTTCTGTTCACTTTTCTCTAGACTAAGATAATAGTGTGAGGGGTTGGGCAGGTAGTTAAGACCAATTTAAAACAGTGTAAAATCTTTGTTAAAAAGCATAGGCTCTTTCTCTCTTTTCAGATTTTGTTAAATGCTCTGAGGTTCACTCCATTTCACTGCTGGTGGTGGTAAGAAGGGGTGTCCACCATTCCTGCAGGGAGAACATTTTCCTTAAATCAGTGCGTAGACCTTTCATTGGTGCCCACTTTCAAAGTTTATTAGATCAGATTTTGCTTCTTTCCTAGTTTGTTTACTCTTGGGTGCTTGTTTTCTTGTTTGTTTGCTTTTCTGGCTTTACTTTTTGCTATTGTTCCAAGTATTCAAAAGAAATAATTTCTTAAGGAAGTTTTTCAACTGTCCATCTTGACCTAGGAGAATATAATTAAATCCATGATCTATTTAGAATTTATTTATTTGGGGCTGTGCTGGGTCTTTATTGCTGCAAGGGTTTTTCTCTACTTGTGGCGAGCAGGGGCTACTCTCTAGTTGTGGTGTGTTGGCTTCTCATTGCACTGACTTATCTTATTGTGGAGCACTGGCTGTACAGCACAGGCCAAGTAGTTGTGGCACCTTGGCTTCGTTTCTTCCCCGGCATGTGGGATCTTCTCGGACCAGGGATCAAACTGTGTCTACTGCATTGGCAGGCAGATTTTTTACCACTGGGCCACTGGGGAAGCCCTAGAATATATTTTGGCATGCTAAAAAGACTTTTTTCAGCTTTGCCAAACCATAATCGACAAATTAAAATTGTGTTTAAGGTGTACCCCTCGCTGTTTTGTGGTTTCCTAGTGACTCAGTTGGTGAATCTGCTTGCAATATGGGAGACCTGGGCTCGATCCCTGGGTTGGGAAGATCCCCTGGAGGAGGGCATGGCAACCTACTCCAGTATTCTTGCCTGGAGAATCCCCATAGACAGAGGAGGCTGCTGGGCTACCGTCCATAGGGTTGCAAAGAGTCGGACATGACTGAGCCACTTTCACTTTCCTTGCTGTTTTGATATAAATGTGCACTGTGAAATGATCACTACAACCAAGCTAATTAACATATCTATTATTCCATATGGTTACCATTCTCCTTTCTTTTTGTAGTGAGAACACTTAAGATCTACCCTTTAACAAATTATACAGTAATATTAACTAGTTACCACACTGTATATTAGATCTCCAGAACTTATTAACCTCGCATAAATGAAATTCTGTATCATTCCCCCCCAGTCTTACTGAAATATAATTGACCTATAACATTGTATTAGTTTAAGGTATACAACATAATGCTTTGATATGTATATCTATTGCAAAAATGATTACCACAGTAAGTCCAGCTAACATTTATCAGCTTACACAGTTACAATTTTTTTCTTATCAGAACTTTTAAAATCTACTCCCTTAGCAACTTTCAAATATATAATCCACTATCATTAATTAGAATCACCATGCTGTACTGTACATCACATCCCCAGAACTTATAACTGGAAGTTTGTACCTTCTGGCCACCTTCACCCATTTTCTGTACTCCCTCACCGCCAACTCTGGCAACCACCAGTCAGTCCTCTTTTTCCCTCCTCTGCTTCTCAATCTGTCCCATTCTCTGTTCCTATGAGTTTGTTTTTTATTTTTTCCCAGATTTCACATATAAGTGAAATCATTCAGTATTTGTCTTTCTCTGTACTATTGCACTAAGTATAATACCCTCCAAGGCCACCTATGTTGTTGCAAATGGCAAGATATTTTTTTTCTTTCTCATTGCTGAATAATATTCCATTGTGTGTGTATGTATGGTACCACACATTTTCTTTATCCACTCATCCAATGATGGACACTTAAGCTGATTCCATATCTTCGCTATTATAAATAGTACCGTAATGTACATGGGGGTGCTGATATTTCTTCAAGAATGATTTCATTTCCTCTGGATACATACCCAAAAGTGGAATTGCTAAATCATATGGTAGTTCTAATTTTTTTTTTTGAGGAGCCTCCATACTGTTTTCCACAATGACTGCACCAATTTACAATCCCAGTGCACAAGGGTTTCCTTTTCTCCACACTTTCATCAATATTTGTTATCTCTTGTCTTTTTGACAATAGCCATTCTAACAGGCATGAGGTGATACCTCATTGTGGTTTTGATTTGAATTTCTCTGATTAGTGACACTGAGCACCTTTTCAGGTACCTGTTGGCCATTTGTATATCTTCTTTGGAAAATGTCTTTTCAATTCTTCTGCACATTTTAAAATCAAATTGTTTCTCACTATTAAATTGTATGAGTTCTTTATGTATATTTTGGACATGTATTCATATCTTATAAGATATAGGATTTGCAAATATTTCTCCCATTCATAGACTTCCTTTTCATTTTGTTGATGATTTTCCTTTGCTGTGCAAGAAGCTTTTTAGTTAGATATAGTCCCACTTGTTTATTTTTGCTTTTGTTGCCTTTGTTGTAGTGACAGAAAATTTGTACCCTTTGATCAACAGCTCCCTATTTCCCTCTTGCCCCAGCTAACTACATTTTTTAAGTGGAAAACCTTTGTTTTCCATGTTTTCCAATTCTATTCATGGAATAATGCATCTTTCCCCACAGATTTTAAATGCTACTTTTGTAGAAAATGCTTGCCTATATGTTTCATTTCTTTCTGCTTCTTTGCTGTTGCTTATATAATACATATTCCTGCCCCAGTCTATTTTCAGTTCAGTTCAGTTGCTCAGTTGTGTCCGACTCTTTGCAACCCCATGAACTGCAGCACGCCAGGCCTCCCTATCCATCACCAACTGCTGGAGTCTACCCAAACCCATGTCCATTGAGTTGGTGATGCCATCCAACCATCTCATCCTCTTTCATCCCCTTCTCCTCCTGCTCCCAATCCTTCCCAGCATCAGGGTCTTTTCCAATGAGTCAGCTCTTTGCATCAGGTGGCCAAAGTGTTCGAGTTTCAGCTTCAACATCAGTCCTTCCAATGATCACCCAGGACTGATCTTTAGGATGGACTGGTTGGATCTCCTTGCAGTCCAAGGGACTCTTAAGAGTCTTCTCCAACACCACAGTTCAAAAGCATCAATTCTTTGGTGCTCAGCTTTCTTTATAGTCCAACTTTCACATCCATACATGACCACTGGAAAAACCATAGCCTTGACTAGACGGACCTTTGTTTTAATTACTCTTATTTATTTACTTATTTTTGGCTGTGCTAGGTCTTCATTGCTATACCCAGGCTTTCTCTAGTTGCGGTGAGTGGAGGCTACTCTCCAGTTGCTCAGTGTTCAGGCTTCTTATTGCAGTGGCTTCTCTCATTGCAGATCATGGGCTCTAGGATGCTCACACTTCGGTAGTTGTGGCACATGGGCTCAGCAGTTACAGTTCATGGGCTCAGAATTTGCAGTTTCTGGGCTCTAGAACACAGCCTCAGTAGTTGTGGCACACAGGCTTAGTTGCCCCAGGTATGTAGAATCTTCCCAGACCAAGGATTGAATCCATAACCTCTGCACTGGCAGGTAGATTCTTAACCACTGGACCACCAGGCCAGTCCTAATTACTGTAATTTAATAAAAGATTTTCATTCACAGGTCTCCTTCATCACTTTCCTTCTTCATCTTTTTTTTTTTTTTTTTTGCTATTTTATTTTTCAGGATAAACTTTTAAGAATCCTTTACACTAGCAATCTAGGGACTGTGGTACTTCGATTACAGTTGTAATAAAATGGTACATTTATTTGGATGGAATGATCTTCATAATATTAAGATTCCCACTCAGAAACTGGATAGGGCTCATCATTTATTTAAATCTTCTTTTGTGGCCTGCAACTAAGTTGTTTTCCTTCATATACATCCTAAATTTTTGGCATATTTTTGTTATTTTTCTGAATGAAAATTTTTGTGTGTGATGCTTTATAGCCAATTATTGCCAATATACAGGAAAAAGAGATAGCCTGTTTGGGGCTTTGCTTAATATGGAAGCTTTACAAATTGTGTCATTGTGCAGGACCATGCTACTCTTCATTATCATTTCAATTTTTGTATGTGGACCAATAAAAGCCAAGCAATAGCCTTTTTCTTTTCCAAAATTTTATTTCCCTAAATTTCAAACATACAGAAACACTAAAAGAATTTTACAATAATAACCTGTATACTCACCACCCATATTCTACCACTAACTTTACTGTACATCTGTCTTTTAACTGTTTTCCTACCTGTGGTTTACGTTTCACTAATATATCCTCCCCACTGTTGAAATAGTTACCTATCTAACCCATGAAAGCCTTTAATAGTTCCCTCTGGAATAAAGCCAAATTCTTTAGCATAACATTCAAGGCCCTTCAGAGGCAGACACCAACCCACCTTTTTAGTATTATTTCCCCCAACTCCTCGTTTCTTTGCACATAAAGAGTTCTTTACCTGGATGCTCTTACTCAGCCTTGATGAAATCCTACTTACCCTTCATCCCCAACTCAAATATCTCCTCCATCACCAGGCCTTGCCAGCATTCCAGGGGCTACATTAGTTGCTCCCATAAGACTCTTATAAAGCTTCATCCAGGCATCATATGTCTGTCTTCCCCACTAGACCATGAGATTATCAAAAGCAAAACCCTGCCTCATTTCTCCCTGTATTCTGCTGCCAAGCAGGGTGTCTGACACACAGTGAGGCTCAACAGACCTTGGGCATGAGAGATTAGATACAGATGACTGGGGTCTTCGGAACCCTCAGCCCCCTAGGGAGGGACCCTCAGACTACCTGGGGGGTCTGGGTGGTGGAGTACGCACCTGCACAGGCATTCCCAGGTCTAGCTTCAGCCCCATACAAGGGTCAATGAAGATGGTGAGGATGGGCTCCGAAGGGTCCTGGGCAAAGTGTTCCAGAACAGCGCTGTGCTCCTCTGTCCATGTGGCGTCCGCCAGTCCTGTCAGTACAGCTCGGGACAGGAAGAGGGGCTTCTGTAGAATGAGAGGAGAGAGCCAGAGCAAGCACAGCTGTCAGCGTAGGTCACTTCTCCCTTCCACTGCCATGTGTAGGAATCATGGGGAGTGAGAGGAGGCAGGCAGGTTCGGAAGAAAAAGCTGAGGACCAACTGACTGATAGGTTTCAAGCTTTCAAAGAAATAAGACAATAAGATCCTCTTCCCTCTATGAGTAAAAATAGAATGGATCATAGAGGAAGACTAAGGGATAGTATCTTTCTGAGATATTTCATTTACGCCTGTGGTTGTAAAAATGTCTTATCACGCAACCTTCAACCTCACAGTAAAACTAAATTAAGGGAATATGTAGGATATTAGCCTCAGTCAAGCAGTTAGGGGCAAGAGGATGACAAGCTGGAAAAAGAATAAAGGTAGAAGAGCAGTTTTTCCATGATGTAGCCTCCACAGAATACTGGAATAAGTTTGCTACGCTGGGCAAAAGTTAACTGGCCCAGCAGTGAGGAAAAAAAAGAAAAAGGGAGGGGAAAAGACAAAACTGGAAAACAACAAAGGACAAATCAATTGGATGGAAAATAAGTCATAACTGGGGGCTAGAAAAAACAGCATTATTTAGAACAGTACTAAATAAATTAGGAAAACTAGAGGATATTCCAGTGGTCATGTATGGATATGAGAGTTGGACTGTGAAGAAAGCTGATCGCCGAAGAACTGATGCTTTTGAACTGTGGTGCTGGAGAAGACTCTTGAGAGTCCCTTGGAGTGGAGGGAGATCCAACCAGTCCATTCTAAAGGAGATCAATCCTGAGTGTTCATTGGAAGGACTGACGCTAAAGCTGAAACTCCAATACTTTGGCCACCTCATGCGAAGAGTTGACTCACTGGAAAAGACTGATACTGGGAAGGATTGGGGGCAGGAGGAGAAGGGGACGACAGAGAATGAGATGGCTTGATGGCATCACCGACTCGATGGACATGAGTTTGAGTGAACTCCGGGAGTTGGTGATGGACAAGGAGGCCTGGCGTGCTGTGATTCATGGGGTCGCAAAAAGTCGGACACGACTGAGCAACTGAACTTACTGTCTGAACTGAGAGGATATGACGACCTAGCTCAGTGAACTGGAGAAGTCACCCTGTCCTCCCAATACTCCTAGAAGATGAGAAGCAATTCCTTTTGCTTATAGTTTCCAGGTCAAGAAAATTTAACCACTGATCCAAAATCTTTCTAAGTGACGTGAAGTAATGAAGTGAAGTCTCTCAGTTGTGTCCGACTCTCTGTGACCCCATGGACTGAGAAGCCTACTTCTCAGTCCATGGAATTTCCAGGCAAGAGTACTGGAGTGGGTTGCCATTTCCTTCTCCAGGGGATCTTCATGACCCAGGGATCGAACCCGGGTCTCCTGCATTGTAGGCAGACGCTTTACCCTCTGAGCCACCAGGGAAGCCCTTCTTTTATAAAGACATGCATGAAAGAATTTTCCCGGTGATCCAGGAAGATTCTGTGATCTCAATGCAGGGGGCCAGGTTCAATCCCTAGTCAGGGAACTAGATCCCACATGGTGCAACTAAAGATCCCAAGTGCCACAACTAAGACCTGGCACAGCCAAATAAATAAATGTATATTTTTTTAAATGTACAATAGCTAGGACATGGAAGCAACCTAGATGTCCATTGGCATACAAGTGGATAAGAAAGCTGTGGTACATATACACAATGGAATATTACTCAGCTATTATAAAGAATGTATTTGAATCAGTTCTAATGAGGTAGACAAAACTGGAGCCTATTATACAGAGTGAAGTAAGTCAGAAAGAAAAACACCGATACAGTATATTAACCCATATATATGGAATTTAGAAAGACGGTAACGATGACCCTTATGCAAGACAGCAAAAGAGACACAAATATAAAGAACAGACTTTTGGATTCTGGGGGAGAAGGCAAGGGTAGGATGATTTGGGAGAATAGCATTGAAACATGTATATTACCATATGTGAAACAGATCACCAGCCCAAGTTTGACGCATGAAACAGGGCACTCAAAGCTGGTGCACTGAGACAACCCTGAGGGATGGGGTGGGGAGGGAGATGGGAGCGGGGTTCAGGATGGGGGACACATGTACACCCATGGCTGATTCATGTCAATGTATGGCAAAAACCACTACATTGTAATTACTCTCCAACTAAATTAATTAATTTTTTAAAAAGACATGTATAAAGACCCAGCGAAAAGAACACTAAGGATAAGAACATATCATGCTATTTTTAAAAAAAGAGAGAGAGAAAATGAAAATGTCAAAAAATATTCAATTTCACTTGAAATTAAAGAAATACAAATAAACACAGCAAAAGTATATCATGTATTGCCTATAATTAAAAAAAAAAGAACAACAACCTAAACTGCTAACACCCAGGCTTGGAAAGGGTTTGTTACTAGTATGAGGGCAAAAAAAGGAGTTTGTTTGAAAAACAGTTTGGCATTATGTATTAAAGGTGTTACAAATGTTCTTTACTCTTTGATTCAGGAACTCCATATCCAGGAATCTAATTTTAGGAAATATTAAGTATTTCAAAATGTTTTATTTATAAAATTCATCACAGTACTATGAAAGCAAAAAAAAAAAATCATAAATGGAAAAATGTCCAAGAGTAAGGATTTAACTATTGTACATATACCTTATCAAGCACTGTGTGAACATTTTAAATGGTGCTTACAGGGAATTCCCTGGCAATCCAAAGGTTAGGGGGCTTCCCAGGTGGCATTAGTGGTAAAAAACCCACCTGTCAATATGGGCTTGATCCTTGGGTGGGGAAGATCCTCTGGAGGAGGACATGGTAACCCACTCCAGTATTCTTGCCTGGAGAATCCCATGGACAAAGGAGGTTGGCAGGTTACAGTCCACAGGGTCACAGAGTCGGACAGGACTGAAGTGACACAGCACACATGCCAGTGTAGGACTCAGCGTTTTCACTTCCCCAGGACCAGGGTCAATCTCTGGTTGAGAACTAAGATCCCACAAACTCGAGGCACAGCCCAAAAAAAGAGGCGTCTTGTGATTTAAGTATTTGTGATAAAAAATAATAGCATCCCAATTTTTTTTTAAGGTCCTTTTTTAAGGAGCTTAGTTCCCCTTACGTTGGGAGCACAGAGTCTTAACCACTGTAATTCCAGGGAATTCCCCTGTAATTTTTTTTAAGAATGTAATAATATGAAGAATGATAAAATGTTTTGTGAAAAAGCCTAATTTAAAAAGTATAATGTGTGGTATAGTTAAGATTGTTAGAAAACAAAATAACTCTCAAATCTACAAAAAGAAAGGACATTACCCAATTATTAACATTGAATGTGTTTAGTCATAACTTTCATTTTCCCTTTCTTTGCTTTACTTTTCTATCCCTTCCAGTTTTTTTCTTTAATGAGTAGTTGTTATTTTGCTCTCCCTTTCTAGAAAGTTCAAGGTCACTATTCTTCTAACCCAGGTTAGAAGGTGTCTCCAGGCTCTGATGCAGCTTGAAAATAAAGGTGTAGGGGTCATGGAGTATCAATTTCTGAAAGTATTTCAAGTGGCTTCTGTAAACTTTTCAGCTAAAGGAGAGCACTGAAGGACAGGAAGAAAGAGGATGTCTTAGAAATTAGGACAGTGTCCACCAACTTATTCAACTTGTCCAGATGTTCACCCATTCGACAGATAAAGCTTGTCACATTTTAACCCAAGATGGAGAGACAAGGAAGGGCCTGCTAAGAGTCCCGTTCCCTCCTGAAAGCTCTCTTCTTCTGGAGGAGTAGGGGGCACGGATAACTCTGCCCTTTACTCAGTGTACTGGATTTGCAGTAAGCAGGCTACCAGTTTCTGCTGGTAGAAAGAAAAAGTATCAAGTGACAGACTGAAGAGAATTCCTCAAACACCATTCTGCAACTGATCCTTCGATTCACCAATTGCTGGTGAGGAATACTTGTTTCAACAACAACCCAAACTTACCACATCCACCTCACGCGCCTCTAATTCTTCTTTCTGTATTTCAGGTTCCTCCAATATTGGCTCTGGGAAGAAAATTCAAAAATGAAAGTATTCCTTTAAAAATTAAATATAGAGTCACCATATGATCCAGTAATTCTAGGTGTATACCCAACAGAACTGGAAGCAGGGACTCAAACAGATATTTGTATGCCCATGTTCACAGCACTGCTATTCACAACAGCCAAAAAGCAGAAACAACCCAAGTGTCCACCAACGATGAATGGATAAACAAATTGCAGTGGAATATTAATCAGCCATGAAAAAGAATGAGGGTCTGCTACAATATGACAACATGGATGAAAATGTAACATTAAGTGAAAGAAGCCAGTCACAAAAGACAGTATATTGTATGATTCCACTTATATAAAATGTCCACAACAGGCAAATTCAAAAACACAGAAAGTAACAGATTAATGGTTACCAGGATCTGGGAGGAAAGGGGAATGGGGAGTGACTGCTAAGAGGCTAAGCTCTCATGCAACATAGAAGTAAAGATATAGTGGCCATCGGGTACCAATTTCTCAAGGTACCTGAAGTGGCTTTTGGTGAAGGGGTTAAAATGCTCTAAAATTAGGAACTTCCCTGGTGGTCCAGTGGTTAAGACTCCCAATGCAGGGGGCCCCCCACTGGATCCCTGGTTGGGGAAATAGATCCCACGTGCTATAACTAGAGTTCATACGTGGTAACTAAAGATCTCAAATGCTGAAACTAAGACTCGATGCAGACAAATAAATAATTTTTTAATGTTCTAAAATAAGATAGTGGAGATGGTTGCATAGGCTGGTGAATACAGCAAAAATTACTGAATTATATACTTTCAAAGTGTGAATTTTAAAAAAATATTTATTGATTGGTTTATACATTTATTTAGTCTGCATTAGGTCTTAGTTGTGGCGCTCGCCTGGCAGCATATGGGATCTTAGCTCTCCGACCAGGGATCAAACCCATGTCCCCTGCATTGGAAGGTGGTCTCTTAACTACTGGACCACCAGGGAAGTCCCAAAAGCATGAACTTTATAGTAAGTGGATTAAATCTTAATTTTCTTTTGAAAAGCTGGCAGGGGTGCAGAGGGAGGCAGGGGAACGAAGGCAGTCCGTATTAAGTTTATTCTAGCCACTCAGCTTCTGGCCTGCCATTTCTCCCCTAGCCTCTTCCCACATTGAGAAGTTGAGACCCTCAGAAATTGGCCCCTCTCCAAGCACCCCCACCCCCACTCTGGATGCCATAAAAGTCAAGGGGGTGTTTTTCTCCCTCATGATCTGTTGTTCACACAGAAGACTGGGGCAAAACAGGTGGGTTTCCCATCTCCTGTGGGCTGAAAGGAAGAAGAAACAGATGAGATGGAACCAAAAGACCTTGGGGAACAGGACACTCAGACTTCCAGAAAGTAAACCTAAGAGGGGAGTGAGGCACAGAGGTTGAGGAAGGAAATCAAGAGAAAGATGGAACAGCTGACTCTAGGAGCTCAGGAGTAAGAGGGATGTGTGACTGAGACAGCCAAGGCCCTTCGAGAAAGCCAAGGGCGTCCAAGGTTGCAGACAGGAACGAGGCAGAGAGAGCGAGACTTAGACCATCTCAAGAGTAAACAGGTTTCGCCTTTTATAGTACAATTTATATAAAGTCTAAACCACGCAATATGATACTAATATGTGATGGTCATGGATACACGCAGTAAAAATTTAAAAAACAAGTTTGAGAATGACAAACACCAACTCAGGATAGCGGTGACCTTTGGAGAAGGAGAGAAGGGCTTGGGGGGCAGGGGGACAGAGGGCTTCATTTGTTGCTATCATGATTAATTTACACACCGGGTAATGGGTACATGAGTGTTCATTATCTTGTTCTCTACGCTTTTTCTTATTTGCCTGAAATACAGGTCTACAATCCCTTGTCCAAAACTCTTAGGATCACATATATCTCAGCATTTAGACTTGTAATATAGTATGGTATGTGAGACCCCCACCCACCTCCCGGGGGGCTCTAGAGCAGCACTCCACTTTTCATGTTAGTATTCCTGCAGTAAAACATAGGAAAATTTATACTAAGTGGCTTAAATAGACTATAAATACCTCAAGTCAGTTTAGGTTATATTTTACCACCAAATAAGTTTGGATGCCAAACTCTGGAGGGGGGAAACTTTTAGTTCTCGGGGCTTTTTAAAATTACAGATATGAGATTATGAACCTGTACTTCTTCTTTGATTAGTGGAAATGGCTATCAATTAGAACCTCAAAAGGGTGTCTGCCCTTTAACCCGCCATCCTTCACCCAGAAGTGTTTTAGGCCTGGTTATAGTCTGTTCAGGCTTCTACAACAAAAATGTCAGTTTGCTGTTGCCACTGTTCAGTCACTAAGTCATGTCCAACTCTTTGGGACCCCAGGGACTGTAGCCCAAGAGGTACCTCTGTCCTCCTCTATCTCTGGGAATTTGCTCAAATTCATGTTCACTGAGTTGGTGATGCTATCTAACCATCTCATCCTCTGTTACCCCCTTCTCCTTTTGCCTTCAATCTTTCCCAGCATCAGGGTCTCTTCCAGTGAGTCTGCTCTTCTCATCAGGTAGCCAAAGTATTGGAGAGTCAGCTTCAGCATCAATCCTTCCAATGAATATTCAGGGTTGATTTCCTTTTAGGATTGTCTGGTTTACAATCTCCTTACAGTCCAAGGGACTCTCAAGAGCCTTTTCCAGCACCACCATTCAAAATCATCAATTCTTCCACACTCAGCCTTCTTTATGGCCCAACTCTCACATCCGTACATAACTACTGGACTACATAGCTCTGACTATATGGCCCTTTGTCAAAGTGATGTCTTCACTTTTTAATACACTGTCTAGGTTTGTCATAGCTTTTCTTCCAAGGAGCATCTCCTAATTTCACCGCTGCAGTTACTGTCTGCAGTGATTCTGGAGCGCAAGAAAAAGTTTGTTACTGCTTCCCCTTTCCCCCCTTACTTCTAAGCAGCAGACATTTATTTCTCAAAGTTCTGGAGGCTGAGGTCCGAGTTAAGGGTGACAGCAAGGCTGTGTGAGGGCCCTCTTCTGGGTTGCAGACCTCTCTATGTATCCTCACACGGTGGGAGTGAACACAGACTCTCTCCAGGTTGCTTCTTATAAGACATGAATCCCACTCATGACAGTTCCCTCATGAGTTAAGCACCACCCAAAGGGCCCACCTAGTAACACCATCATACTGGGCATTAAAATTATAATATATGAATTTGGGCAGGGAGACACACAAACATTCAGACCATAGTAGGCCCCCTCTGCCTCCAGTAGGACAAGCTTCAATTCCTCCCAACTCCAAAGACTAGAGGGATTAATATTCATTTCAGGGCTGCCTTGGAGACCCAAGTCTTCTCTGAACTTCTATCAAGTGTCAGCTAGAAAGCACCACATCAAACAATTAAAAGGCTTGGAGCTAAAGAGACTTAGAGATCCTCGGTGTTTGGGGTTAATGCTTTCATTTAGAAGTTCCTTCCATTCCCACCCCAGAGGATTGTCCAAATTGAACCTCACTGCCTTCCTTCTTTCCTCCCGCTGCTTCTGGTACCCAGCTTCTAGAAGCCAGTCCCACTTTAAACAGCTTTTAAGAACTCAAAAGAAAAAAAAAAAATTGTACGCTTCTAATGTCTAGATCCCAGGGCAAGGCCCTTTGTACCGTGGACCTTTCTCCCACACCCACGCTTAATCTCTCACCTTTTACTATTAAAAGGAGATTCTATTTCTCTCCATCTTGACAGGCTGCTAGGAGTATAGGAAACCCCAGGTAGAAGGCCAGGGCTATCTGTGGCTGTCATAGCTACACTGACCAGCACTCTAAGGGACAGCCCAGCGACAGCACCTTTCAACCCTAATGGCCTCAGCTCACCCACCATGGAGGAATCCCCCCAAATCAAAGCCACAAGAGGCAGACTCTTTAAACTCTTTTCTTCCTCATTCTAGACGTCAGGCTTCTTTTCCTGTGGCCTTGAACCGGAACACCCTTAGTCAACCAAGACCCTGCCCAACTGAGGGTGGAGACACAACAAACTTAAACAGATGGGAGAAAGATTCAGTCGGGCTTAGGATTCAAAGGATGGCAAGGCAGGCTGAGTCTCCATGGTGATGGGCTTAATGAGAGGAAAACACTGTTTGTTTTGCCACCCAGGGTGAAAAAGGAAGAGATCAAACCCTCTTCACTGGCGTAGGAGCAACCAGAAACACTTGAAATAAGAAGGAAGAGGCTAGAAAATTTGTTGGTGAGCTTTGGGTGCACTGGGGAGAAATTTTAAGACTGAAAGAACAAGTATAAGGCTGGCCAGGAGGGAAAACCCCAAACAAGGGAACTAGCAGCAGCCTGAAATTCAACTAAACTCCTTTCATCTTATCCAGAAGAAACAGAACCTGCTCCCCGGCCCTAAAACTCTCTTCAAATACAAACATTCTGCCTCCATGTCTCTCTCCAGCAGGTACCCACCAGGCTCCTCCTTGATGATCTCGGGCTCCGCCTGGACCTCGCTGCTGGCCGGCAAGGTGATCTCCTCGACCTGTGTGTCCAGAGCAGACTGGGCAGCTTGCCGGCGGGCGCTTCCCCGGCTAGTCACTTTCCGCTTCTTGTCAGTTTTGCTGGACATCGTGTAGGCAAAACCTGAAGATACACGGAAGCTGGGGGTCCACAACCAGCTCTACCCCCAAACGTCAGTCCTTTCCCTAGGATACCCCCACTTTCTTCAGGGCTTTGGGTTAAAAATCAAAATCAGTCCCTCTAGACATTAGGAATAAATGGAAGCTAAAGATGAAGGCACAGGGAATTCCCTGGCATCCCAGTGGTTAGGACTCTGTACGTCCACTGCAGGGGGCATGGGTTCCATCCCTAGTTGGGGAACTAAGATCCCACTTGCCCCGAGGCATGGCCAAGAAATAAAAATAATGGTATGGCAGACACCCAATAATGAGGATGTAGGAACCCCTATCTCTGCCCAGAGGTATGAGAACATAGATAATTAAGAAAAGATCTACCAGGTTGAGGTGTGGCTGCACACACCCTCAATCACTCAGGGCCATAGTAAGTGAGCGAGGGCCCAGGGAAGGGAAGACTGTCCTCAGGTTCCTTTGTTCCACACACTCTGTCACTGTGTCAAGTCACTAAGGAACCAAGATGATTTTCTTATGTATCTCCTTTCCTCCCAAGTTCCCCGCTGGAAGGAGGGGGGAAAAATGTCCCTCCTACCCACACTAAAATCTGTAACCTCCTTAAACAAGGAAAAATCAGTAATTGCAATGTGTCTCTTTAGCTTTCCATTCCTGAGTGGTAGAAACCCTGTTTTGAGTGTACTGAAAGGTCTCTTAGCCTAGCTGGCTGAGTTACTCTGTGCTGACCAATTAATGAAGACTAAGATCATTCAATTTCGGATGCCCTGAAAACAGACTGGAAAAATGAAGGACAAAAGTCATCCAACACTGAACTTGGAATTGCGTCTGGGGGAGGAAGAAACGGGGCGATGAGGAAGGCCCCAGGAATGTCTCTCTCAGAAAAGTGGGATGGTGGGAAATAGCATCTCTGGCGGGCACCCAGGGCAATGTCTGACAGCTGGGCAGTCCCTCTTCACTCAGCTCCAGTCTGACAGCCACCTGTGGCTTTTCTTCCTCCTCCCCACAGGCTGCCACAGGCATTGATCGTTATGAGTCTCAGACGTGAAGGATTTGTACTTTGCTCCAAGGAAAATCGTTCTATTAGGCCAGCACATCAACAGAGCCAACTACAGCGGTGCGGCTTCTGCCACCGGTCTCCAGAGAGGCGTCAGGCTGTGCTTCCCTGCCAGCGGCGGGAGCTTCAGGAACATTCCGCCGGCCAGGCTGGGAGCCCCCTCCCCTAGGGGCTACCCCCGGATCCCACACCGTGGCCCAAGGAGGCGCTTTCTACTAGACTCGCTCTATTTCTCAGGAAATAAGGCAGGGGGCCGGCCCCTCCTCCAACCACCAGTGGCTACCAGTGGGCAAACCTCCCCTCAAAGGCGCTTCTTCCCACAACTTTCACAACTGTCCCCGCTTCTTCATCTTAACTCCAGTTGGCCCTTCTTCTCCTCCGCCAACTGCCCCTTCCTCTCCCCTCCCCCACAACTGCCCCTTCTTTCCCGTCCCCCCACAACTCTCCCTCGGACGCCCTCCCCACTGCCCCTTCTCCCCATAGCTTCGCACTCTTCCTCTCCCCGCTTCCCGCTGCCCCCAACACACACCTCACGATGCCGACCCTCTCCTCCCTAGACCGACCGACCGGTCACTCTAGCTCAGAAGTTGCCCCGCGTGACTTTCTCGGGCCAGTGCCCGCACGCGTCGCCTCGGCAACCCTGGGCGTTGGGGGGCGGGGAAGAAAGGCGGGGGCGCCAGCCTGCGGAACCAGCCTCCTCTGCGCAGGCGCAGAGAAACCCCGGTCCGCGGCTGCCGGCCCGGCTTCCTCCGCGTCACCCAGGCGGGGACCCGGGGCAAGAAGGCTGGGGGGCAAGGGAAAGCCGCTAGATCTGGCAAGCTGGAGGGGCGCAGGGGGCCTGGTCTGGGAACGGACTGGACTGACTGGAGCTGGAAAAAACCCTTGAAAACAACTGAAAAGTCTGGGGGAACCCCAAGCGCCCGACCCCGCGCCCGGGTCTACGGGCTCCATCCCGGGCGAGTCCAGCAGATGGCGCCCGAGGTCCCGCCTGCGAGATTCACACGCGCTCTAGCAGGAGCTCCAGGATTTCGAGGCAGCCGTGGCTGCAGCTGAGTCTGGGGGAAAAACCGGGGCTGGAGCACCCCTGCCCTCCCTCTCGATCCCCCTTCTTAGTTCGGACTGGGGTCTAGGATCGCCGGGCAGCGCGGGGCAGGGGAGGGAAGGAAGAACGGAACTGGAATTTTTGGAATCTGAGGATTGACTTTAGAAAGCGTCGTTCGTTTTGGGGGAGACAGGAGGCGGGGACTCTCTGGGGAAGGTGACCGGGCCGGGGAGGGGCTCGGCTCTCCATAAGAACAAAGGCTGAGTCTTGGGGAAGCGGGAGGAGACGGATGTGAGAGGAGGGGCAGACCGCGGTGGGTGCTAGGGGGCGCTGCAGGCCTGGACTGCTGGAAGAGGCGCCTGGAAGACTGAGCTGTACCTGGGGCGGTAGAAGCTTTAGGGATGGCTGGGAGATGCAGGGAGCAAGCGAGTCAGGGGGATGGGAGGGCACCCTCCCTGCTTCCATCAATAGTGCCTAATTAAGACAAAGCCAGCAGCGAGCCCACTGATTACATTTCCATGAGGAGCTAAATTGATGACAATTTCTTTGCTGGATGAGGAGCGAAGCTGGCACCTCAGTTCCCCCTTTTCCTGGCTGATGTTCACACCTGACAGGTCTCATTATGCCATTATTCTGGCGGACGAGGAGTGGCAGTCCCTGGTACTCCTGAAGGGCCTGTGGATTAATCCACACCCGGACCCAGCTCTGACCTCACCATCCTACCTACCCCATTTTTATTTCCAGAATTGACAACCCCTACCCTTGGCATCCCCCTCGCCCATTATCAAGTGGGTGTCTGGGCTCCCGCTTAGCCCACACTCATGTTGCTGAGGGCAAGGACTGAAGGAGAGGGGGATCCTGCCACACCCCACAACCAGCTGCACAGCAAGCAGGGCTACCCTGCTAAACAGTTAGGTAGTGGGTGGCAGAGAGGTGACGTGATTGGTCAGATCCCCCAGAGAGAAGTCCCAAAGGAGTGACGATTTGAGGGGAGGCATAAGATGGGGAGACTTACAAGCAGGGCTCATGGCTCCCTCAGGGAAAGGAATGTTGTGTAGAGCCCATTTTTTTTTCTGACCCCCCCCCCCCACAACCTTGGCTGTGCCTAGGGATCCCAGCCCCCTACATTATGCTAAACAGGTAATCAAATATCTCGCTTTGCTAATTACTGCTCAATCCGATTAAACGCTACTGAAGCTCATCAACAGAGGTGGAGGTAGTGGGGAGGGCTGAAGGGGGGGCAACCACATCTGTGATGGGGGTCTTGTTCCCAGGAGCTCTAGGAGACAGCTGAGAAACAGCCAGAGTAGCAAGACTCAATACCTGGTGGAGGAAATCGGCAGAAGAGTTGTACCACACTGCTTCAGGGTTTTCCTCCTCCCAGAACCCTCGTTACCCTCAGAACCCAGGCATCTGGCCATTCCCACAGCTCCACACACACACACCCCTGTACCAGCTTTAATAAGTTCTGTTCTCTCACTGTCAATATTTGATTTCTCAGAGCCATCTCCACGGAGAGAGGGGGCTCTTCCCCTGCAGCCCCCCTACCTTGGCCCTTTTTTGCCCACCCCAGGCTCTTTGTGCCCCCAACCTTCTCTGAACTAGCTGATTTAATGAAATGATATTAAAGTCTTAAGCAACTCCAAAAGAATGGTTGTTATGGTGAAGGGAGTGGGCAGGACGCCTGGGTCCCTGAGGGGAGCAAGGACTGAGGAGGAGGGAGAGGGAGCCAGAGGCTAAGGCCTGGAGGCCCCAGTCCCCAAAGGGGAGCAGCATATTTAGGGTAAGCTGGGGGCTGGCCCTCTGGATGGTGGTAGGAAGCAGAGGATAAGGGCTGGGGGCTAGGACAAGGTGGGTAGTGGGAGGACATTTCCGGGGTCCAGGTCTCAGCCTGCTGTCCAGGGCATCATCAGGGATGGAGAGGCCAGCTGGGAGCACAAAGCCTCTGTGCCAGCAGCCTCCCTGCTGACTATCCTGGGCCGGTCCCGTGAGAACCAGAACAAGATTCCTCTTCAGCCCTGATTCATCCCTCCTTCCCTCCCCAATCCCGCCCCTCAACAGACCCCCACAGGTGATTTGTAGCTGATACCCTCACGGTGGTTGGTGGTCTCAGCCAGGAGAGAGTCTGTTCCATTACAGGAGGAGCTGAGAGTTTCCAGGAGAAGAGAGAACAGAGGCCAAGAGATGGGGAGCCAAGCACCACCCCCATCTCCCCCCACCCATCCCATCTCACTCCCCTGGGGACCCTGGCCCAGCCCCAGTCCCCTTGGGGTGGTGGGAATGCAAGGACATTTGGCTGAGCTGATTGATGAGGGAGGAGGCAGCCACTGGGCACTGAGGCTGCTGTTTGCTGAGCACACAGCTTCCTCCCCACTTACCAGCTGCCGCCCCCCCTCCAAGGCTGCTCGATCTACTCCCCCACCACCACCACCACCACCACCAGCCACTGGGATTGGACGGAACCCATGCCTGAGTTTTTGATGGCAACTGAAGGAAGTGGGAGAGCCAGGGCACAAAGGGCTTTGATCCTTCTGGGACCCAGGGACCTGGTCCCCTCAAAACTCCCTTCAGGATTCCACCTTCCCTGCTACCTTTTAAACATCTCTCCATGCTAAGTTTTTCCTCCCATTTAGTCTGAATCCTTTTCCCTACCCCCACCCAACTCCTTCAACCCATCTCAGCCAACCCCCTGCCTCCAAACCAGCCTGCCACATTTCTCCCAGCCTGCCTACAGATCTTGAAACGACTCTCTGGGGAAGGAGATGCCCCATGTTCATGACTCCCTTTAGAAAGCTCCGTTTTTCATTCTAACTAAATTTCCAGTTGTGGTGTCAATCATCCTCCATCAGAAATTCCCACTGCAACTCTTTGCTCTATCCTCCTTTTCTTAAAACCCTCAACACTGACCACATACACAAACATAAACACCTCAACTTAATTTACATCCTGTTTCTGTTTGGAAGGATAGAAAAGTCTGAGCTTCCATCTGCAGCAGCCCCCAGGGCAACCTCCATCCTATGCTGGGTGAGGGCTTTACCTTCTGTGGTCCCCAGCTTTCTCAGATCCTTTACTTCCACTCTGCCTGCTTGCTCTGAACTCTGTCCCAGCAGCTCAAAATCTCAGGGCATCATCCCTGTCCTCCCAGAGTATAAAATTTAGTTGAGGAAAACACAACTCATATCTGCACAAGAAACAAAAGGGACAACATAGAAGACCAAGTTAGATCAGCTTCCTAAATGTGGGTTCTTCCTTAGTCATTTGCTACCCTGCAGTCTGAGGCTGGGGAAGGACAGGACACATCTAGAACATGTGTGTGGCTGTGATGTATTTCTTGCTGTTCCCAAGCCCATCTAGATTTCCCCTCTGTGCTTTGCACTTTCTGTTCCCTCTTTCTGCTCTGCCTTTCCCAAAGTGTCTGCCTTCCTTGTGTGCGTGCTAAGTTGCTTCAGTTGTGTCAGACTCTTTGTGACACTATGGACTGTAGCCCACCAGGCTCCTCTATCCATGGGATTCTCCAGGCATGAATACTGGACTAGGTTGCCATGCCCTCTTCCAGGGGATCTTCCCGACCCAGGGATCAAACCCACACCTCCTGGATCTCCTGCATTGGCAGGCGGGTTCTTTGCCACTAGCGCCACTTGGGAAGCCTGCCTGCCTTCCTTACTCCTCATTATTCAAGGTCTTGAGCAAATGTCCCTCTTCAGAGAGACCCTCCTAACCTGAAGCATCTTCCTGATACTCTCCACCCTCTGCATCCCCGTTCTGTTTTGTTTATATCACTTATCACTACCAGAAATTTTATTATGTTGTCCCGCCAAAATGTGAACTTCATGAAAGCAGAGACTTTGCCTTATTCACCTCATACTATTAGTGCCTGAAATAGTACCTGGAACCAAGTAGACATTTAATATGATACTGAGCGAATGAATGAATAAATGAATGTTTTCCTGCCCCTCTTCTTTCTGTTATAGCTGTTATCCTGGGAGTGTGTTTGTGTATTTGTACCTAGAAAGCAAATAGGATGGTGTGTGTTGTTCTGTATGAAGTCACCTGAGCTTTCAAATATCAATAGCTCAAGAGATACACAAGTCACCACACGTGTGGAAGGCTGTAGGTCTTGTGTTGTCGGTGTTGGGGGAGGGAGAGTCCATAGATGCCAGTGCTCTGAGTGGGTGTATCCCAGGGTAGTGCAGGGACTGCAGAATGCGCTGTTCCTCTCCCCAGCTGTGCATCTGTCCCCAGGTGTCTTCCTGTCTCTCAGCATGTTGTGATGTCTCGGCTGCTTTGGTGAGATGTTTGTCTGTCACCGAGACTGTTTATCCCCACTGCTTTCCCTCTCTTCTCTCCACCTGTTCCTCTGGATATATGTATAGGGGGAGTCTTCATTGGCTCTCTTGCCCCCTCTCACACACAGCCCTGCCCCAGTCATGGACCCCTCCCTCGTTCACTGGGCCCTGTTGCTGGGCTCTGGGTTGCCATAGTGACGGTTGCCAAGTCCCTGAGGCTGATAGCCAGCGATGGGGCTGTCGGCTCCATCCACGCGGGAGGCTGAGGGGGGCTTCCCATTGTGTGGAGAAGGGGATGTTGCCATGACAACCAACCCCCACTAAGGGGCAGGGACCAGCCCTTCCACACCCGCCTCCAGCCTCCCCACCTCAGGCAAGCTCCAGTGCAGGCTTAGAAGGCAGGAGTAAATTCCAGACAGCCCAGCACCTGGCCTTCCAGTTTTCAACTCCCCTCCTATAGCACTTGCACCTCTCCGGACCCAGGCATCTTACTCAGACAGGGGGAGGGGCAGGGGTCTCACCGGATAGAGGCGAGCCAGGAGGACCCCTTGACCTCCAGGCAGATGGGAGACAGTGGGAGGGGACCTAAAGCCAGGGAGGGGCAGGCAGGGCAGAGGTTGTGACCCCTGCCGACTGGCTCCAGCGATGCTCCTGACGGCTGCTTTTGTGATTGGAGAATGGGGCTGAGTCTAAGGGGCTGGACACCCAAGTTTTATGGGGAGAAGAGCCTGGGTTTTGGGTACACAGGGAGCCAGGGGATAGGCAGCTTGATGCCTGGGTCCCTGAGTCTTCTGGCCATACAAGTGCCTTGGGTCAGGGTATAGACTGAACATGTGAACATGTTTTTTCCACTTTGTTTCTGAGACTTGCTTTGAGTCTGGTACTTTGGTTTAACAATATATATTTAGGCTTTCCCCCATGTGTGAATGTATATTCGGACATCCCCAATAGGATGTATTGGCAACTCCCACTCCCACCTGGGTTTTTCTCTCCCTCCATTGGAAGTGGCTGCCTTCCTCAGCCTTCTCACTCACCGCCTTACCCATCCCATCCCCTTCCCCCAGCACATCATGCATTATCCACCTCAGTGATCCCACCGAACCCTCTCCCTACTCCTTGGTTTCATGCAATCCAACCCTCAGCTGGAAAGTCATTCTAACCACCAGTTCCCCATCCCAATTCGTGTCCAAACATTTTCCAGCCTTCTTGTCAACTTTTCAAGTTTTTTATTCTTTTTTTTTTTTTTTTTTGGTTTTTGTTGTTCAAATTTCCCTTTTACAGTAAAACTATTGAGGTGACAGCCATATACCGCCACCTCCCCCATGGCAATATCAACTTCCTGTTCCCTGGAAGGAGTGATTAGAAAAATCAGGAAGGAGCTGGGAACTACAGCACCAGAGAGATGACCTCTGGTGGACAAAGCAACCATTTGGCTGGTGATTGAGGTGGCCAATGTGGTACCCAAGGAAAGCTCTGATCTAATGGAAATGAGCTGGGAGGAAACTGAGGCAACATCCAGTTGTGCACTAGAGGGCTGGAAGAGGTATCAGCTGGTCACTATGAAAAGAGTGGCTGTTGCTAAGGACCACCATCAGCTAGACCAGTCAGTAGGCCACCATTTTGGTCACTAAGAAGGGAGCTGTGTTGAGTTTGAAGGGAGTAGGATATGGAGGATATGATGAACAAGACAGCCATCTGGGTTACTGGGGACAACACATGGGTTCTTGGGGTCACCCTGTTGGGTAACAGAGACTATCTCGGGATATGGAAAGGGAAAAACAAGACAAATTGAGCCTGCCACAGCAGATGGCAGTCACCTTAGCTGTCCTAAAAGCAGCACAGAGAACAGGGGAAGGGGGATCCAGGCACGAGCCACTGAATTCTAGGAAGACCCTCCTCAGTCCACTCGATCTTCTTTAGAGTTAAGTTCCAGCTTCCTCCTGAAATGGGAGGTTCTTCCTTTCCTGCCCCCCCCCTTCTCCACAGAGTATGAACCATCCACCTCCCCCCACCCCCCAGACTAAGCCACTTCCGGTTCCAGCCAGACCACTTCCTATTTCAGAAGTGCTACTTCCTGTCCTGGATGAAGGCACTTCCAGTTCCTGCTGCACTGCTTCTGCCACTTCCCAGGCCACTTCTGTCCAGGCCTGGTCACTTCTTGTCTGGAGCAAGTCACTTCCTGTCCCAAGTGGCCCATTCAGCATCAGACCAAGTCCATAAGTGTCCCGACCGGTTCATAGCTTGCTATTGGCCACTGGACAAAACAGCATATTTCTTCTCATGGTAGCTGTCTTGACTCAACCACCCCAAATGGCTGGAGTAAGTATGTAGAGGCCTGGGGCAGGGCAGAGGAGTCATCCTGCCGCCCATGCCCTGAGCTGGGGTGGAATGCCAGAGCCTTCCCCATAAGGCCCCCATTTTTGGCAGACTAAGGGGAGTGGTTGGTAAGAGAAGTCAGAAGAGGGAGCTGAGGGGAGAAATGCTTTGATGCCCCGACCCCGGAGATGGGAGAGGCACAGGATAAGAAGCCAAGAGGGTAAGTAAAAGGAGATACAGGGAGGAGGATGCTAGGGAAGAGGAACAGACCTAGAGACAGAGGAGAGAGAAAGAAAATAAAAGAAAGGGAGAAGAGAAAAACAGTGAGAGGCAGAAAGAGGAGAAGTACCAACCAAAAGACAGACTGTTCCCACCCCTAGCTCTCAGTGGGTGAGGGGAACAAGGATCTCTGGGTCATGATCAGAGGTGGAGGCTGAATCTCTGCCTCCTCCCCAGGGGAACAGGACCCAGAAACACAGAGACAGAAGGGTACACACAGCCAACCAGAGGGCAGGCAGTAGTTGGGTGGATGTCTCAGGGAATCCTAAAAGTGGAGGAGAGGCAAGAGCCAGGAGGAGCAGAGGAGCTGATGGGGCAAAGGGGGCCAAGGAGATGCTAGAGGTGTCCCTCAAACCATGAATTAAACTGGAGGAGCACCCCACAAAGGGCTGGATCTAGGAGAGCCAGGTCGGAGGAACCCTCATACCTTGTAGTAGATGTTTGGGGGGCTCTGGGGGGGCCCATCCTGCACAATGTACACAGGATGCCCATAGTCACCACTCACCTTCTCATAATGGGGACAGAAGGAGGGGTCTGCAGCCCCACCACCCCGCAGAGCTATGCCTAGCTCCCCAGGCTCAGTCTCTCTAGGTCCCATCCCGCCTCCACCCCCCAGGCCCAGGGACCCTCCCCTCCCGAAGGAGCCAGGACCAGGGTGGCGACTCTCCGAAGGCTTGGCCCGCCGTCTCCGCCAACACATGGCACCCCCAGCCCCTGCCACGCCCAGCAAGAGCAGCGCCAGCCCCCCTGCTGCCCCGGCCACTGCAGGCATGCTGGGAGGGGGCAGGGGGCCTTCAGCACCCCGGGAGGTTGCATTGCTGGTGGGGTCACCTGGCAGGGAAGGGGTGAAGGAGGAAAGAGGGGGAGGGGCTGAAGGAGCCACCTGGGCATCTGGACACCCAGCCTTGGGGGTTCCCATGGGCTTCCCCAGTAGTGCTCAGGCCCTTTGGGGACCCCAAGCCCTTCCCCTCCCCGCCAAGCCCCATTCCGAATCCAGGTGTGTCCAGCCCTTCAACCCGTGCCAGGCAGTCCTCCCCCCTTCTCTGACAGTGCTGATTGAAGCACTGACTAATTAGTTCTAATTGAGTCTTTTCCTCATTTGGCTTCCATTCCCGTCCCACCCTCCCATCCTCTCTTCTCCTCTTTCCTGGATCATTGCCCCCAAAACTGCAGAGGGAGGGAGAGGGTGGCGGCAGGGCAGCTAGGGTCCGAGAGCAGAAGAGGAGGGAAGGCAGGAGGCTGGACCCCTGGTTCCTACCTGCAGTGCTCTCTTTCCCGGGCTCCAGGCTGTGGGCTGCCCCTCGGTCTCTTTCCATGGGCATTTCAGACACAGGTTTTCGGGGGGCAGCGCCTCCTCGGGGACCTGGAGATGGGGAAGACCTGAGAGAAGGGCTGAGACAGCAGCCCCCTGACCATGAAGATACGCCCCAGCCTCCTTCAGCCCTTAGCAGGCGTGCCCCAGCCCCGCTCACTTTGTCCCACTCGGAGAAGCACCTTCATGCCTCTGGTGAGGCACACACCTCCCTGCAAGCTCTCCAGGCCTTCCCGGGTTCCATCCGACGTGGCTGGAAGAGAACCAGAGGGAGAAGTTGGTGCTCAGAGCTACCCGTATTCCATCTCCACGCCTGGCCCCAACACCATCAGAGGTGGCTCCAAGGATCCCTTCCCTTATCTGCCCTCAATCCCAGGGGTACCTTCCCACTAGACCCTACCCTCTGCCCAGCAGTACCAATTATGTAGTAATCGTGGTGTGAGCGGAACTCGTGGCCCCAGAGGTTAGGGCTATACTCCTGGAACTTGATGGTGAAGCGGAGATCCAGATCTGGCCGGTCACAAGTGAGGAGGAGGTTTGGGGCAGGGGGTGCCTCACAGCGCCGGCCCTGGGCACCCCCTACCAGATACAGCTTGTAGAACTCGTAATTAGGAGAGGAGTGGGGACCCGGAGGCCGGGCCCGGGGGCAGAGTAGATCTAGCCGGTCCCCGATCTGAGGATAGAGCACGTAACCACCCTCTGCCTGGAACCTGTGGGGAGGAGGGCGAGGTGGATAAGGATGAGAGGTGTCAGAGGTCTGGTCCCTGAGCTTTGCTTTCCTCACCCCTCACCCTTGCAGGACAGCCTTTGTCTGAGTGGGGAGTCTGTTCTGACAGTGCGGGCACTAAGGGCTCTGGAAGCTCACGTTGGGGAAGCAGCAGGAAGTCCGGCTCAGAGGTCCCCTGCCCCTTGGTGTGCCCAAATGCACTTTTCAGCCTGCCCTCACCACATGCACACTGCCATCTCTTGCTCCATCACCAGCCCTGTTGCCATGGCAACAGGATGCCAGTTACCAAGGAGCTGGCCTCTCTGGAACCACACAGCCCACCCTCCCAGGTGATTTCACTATTCCATGGCAGTCAACGATGGGGGCAGAGCCTCCCCTCCCCCAGGCCACCACTGAATTTCAGGGCAGAGGGGGCAGGATGGGAGGAGGGTGCGGAGGGTGATCCAGTGACCCAAGTTGGCCAGGCAATGTGACAGGAGGCAAACCTGGCAGTGGCCCTAAATGGGGCTAACAGGAACCAGGGTCTGTGGGCCAGCTGCCCCAGACTTTACCCTGCTCAGCACCTATCTTCCCCCAGGTCCCTCACTTCCTAGGGAAAGTGACCTATTGCTCTGGAATGGAAAGAGCTGACTATTCTACCCACAGCTGACATAAGCCCATGTCTCCCTTGGCCCCAGGGGCCACTAGCCTAACCTGCCAACAACTGCGGCCCCTCCCTGTACATGAATGGCAGAGAGGGTCTCCAAACTTGGTCACAGGTTGACTGCTGCTGGTATCTTCCCAGACTCCCTCCCATCCAACATCCCAAAGAGCCCCCACAACACTCTAACTCCCTTTTCTCAATTCTATCAGAATAAGCCTAACTTATATCCTCACACTGCAGCTGATACTCCAGCTGCATGTGGGAGCTGGTGGATAGGAGACTGAGAGAGGAAAAGATATTTGAGATTAGACTCCAAGAGAAAGGGGAGGGAGGCGGCCAGGCCAGGGAAATGTGACCGAGGCCAAAAAACAATCACCCTTGTTCTTCTTTAATGAACTTATAATGTGTTCAAATACCTTACCTCTAATCTTCATAAAGGCTGTAAGGACTGAGGATACAAACTTGGAAAGGTTAAGTGACTTGCCCAAGGCCACACAGCCAAAAGCCACAGAGCTAGGATTAAGACTTAGAAGGTTATGAGCGCCAAAGCACGACCTCTTCCCATGGCCTCACACAGCCTCCCCGGGTAAGTAGAAAGTTTTCAAGACCCAGAACTCTTTTGCTCGTGGGGAATGGGATCTGCATGGAGTCAAGGGACCTGGAGGACCTCCCAAGGGTTCTGTCCTACTCTGTGTGGCTTGAAGTTTCATCTGACCCCTGGACTTTCTTCAGAGCAAAGGAAGTATGCCACGGGACAGAGGTCTGATGGAAGAGGTTGCAGCAGAGATGGGGGAAGGGGCAACCGAGTCCTCAAGACTCCAGATGCAAGAGAGAACATGGGGGTTTTAAGGGGCTCCAGACTTCTTCCAGCGAGAAATCGCCAAGCCAGGAAGGGAGTAAAATCTTCTGCTTGGGAAATTGTTCCACCAAGGGCTCACCGACCCTCTCTGGGCACAAGTGGGGAGACGGATGAGTGAAGAAGAGTCAAACAGGCATGGGCAAGTTGTCCCTGAAACCCCAACCTGAGCCCCTCCCCTAGCATCTCCACCACTGAGTCCCTTCTGGGGAAGGAGGCACCCCCTTTTCCTCTCAGCGCCTCAGCAGCACCTACTCAGCTGCTCTCCTGAGAACTGACATTAACCAGGCTCCCTCTAAGCCCAGCCCCTGACACCACTCATGTCTCCCACAAACCCAAATAACCGCTCCCCGGCCCTCCGGGTTACCCAGGAACTTTCAAATCCTTGCCCCTTGGGGGTCTCTCAAACTCTCGACACATGGCTGTCACCACCCACATCTAGCTCTGTGTGCCACTCGCGAATCTGGCTCCCAAGATCACCTCTGTCTGGTTACCCATCAGCTCACATTCACACACCAGCACCCTCCCTCCAGCCTCCTCCCAGCTCAGAGAACCCAGCCCCCCAAAGTCCCCAAAGCTTCCAAGCTTTCTGCCCAGGAGGTGTGGGGTCTCCCCAGCCCGGGGCCGCTCACCTCTTGTTTGCCGAATTCCAGTAGACAGGCTCCAGGCTGAGCCCAGACACCAGCCCCAAAACCCCGAGCAGCAGCAGGGCCCCGACTCGCACACCCCCCGGCCCAGAATGGGGGGCCCCCATGACCCCGCCAAGGCCTGGGGGGCGGGGCACCAACTCCCCCAAAGTCGCTCACCCCCGTGGGGTGACTGCCTTGGCCGCCCAGGCTATTCTGCCCGGGCCGCCCGGGTGGCCGATGCCCCCAGCTCCCACGCGGACCCGCTTCCTGCTTCGCCTGTGCCCCCGCTCCGGAGCGCTCAGCCCACAGGAGCCCTTCCAGGGGCGGTCTGCAGGCGCCCTATGCCCCCGGCCCACGCGCCGGCACCCCGGGATCGGCGAGCGGGCCTAAGTAGGGGACTGGGGGAGCCGGGGGCCGGGCGGGGGCGGCATGGGGCGCCAGGGGAGAGAGCGGGGAAAGGGGCGCCGAGCCGGAGCCCCAGCCTCGCTGGGATTGAGGGCAGCGGGCTAAGGGAGGAAACCAGTCCCGAGCCCAGGAGGGGGGAGTTAAAGGAGAGGCGGGGAGGGGGAGAGGATGGCGGAGGGAAAAACCGGAGCTGGAGCCCGAGTCGGAGCGGGCGGCAGGATCGCAGCCCACGTCCCCCACCCTCTCACCTCGCGCACCTCCCGCCCGCCCAGCTGTCTCACCCCGCGCCCCTCCTTGCTCCCCTGCGCGGTCTCTCACGCCCCCTTTGTCTCTGCGACTCTCGGTCTCTGGCTTAGTTTCTGCCCACCTCCCCTGCTGCCCTGGGATCGCCCGGACAGCTGGAATCTTCCGCTCTCTCAAATCCAGACAGGCTCTCTCGCCCTCTACATCCCGAGGAACCCAGCCCCTTTGCCTCCCGCAGCCTCCTCCTCCCCTATCCCAAAACAACACCGCTGCTCTTGGGAGGTCTGGAGAGCATAATAATAACCTTGAAGGCTCCGTACTTTACGTGAACGAGCAGACTGGTTCGTCTAGACTACCTGTGTGAGGTGGGAGGGGCAGAGCTGAAGGATCCCCATTGCAGTGATGAAGTAACTGAGGCTCGGGGAGGCCCTGTGACTTGCCCAAGGTCACACCGAGAATCTGGGATGAAGCTGAAACCAAACCCAGGCTGCCGAACTCCCAGTCCTGGGGTCCCTACTCACAGCCTCCCTGACCTTTTACTGCTGCCTGGGTGTTGATGAAAGGCAAGAGATTAGGGGGTAAACGCGGGCCCTTCTTAGATGGTTGTGGGGAGAAACGGGTCTGGAGAGGAAAGGCAGAACCTACAACCCCAAACCCGCGTTCAGCCGGAAGGGCTGTTTCCAATTATCCTGGGGAAGGGAGGAGGCTTTGCCTTTTTGGGTGTAAGAGCCCCGGCTTTCAGCACCTCTGGGCAGAGGTGACATTCCTCGCTCCTCTCCAGTCGTCGTCACAGGCGTCCCGATCTCCCCTCAGACTGGGAGTCCACAATCAAACCCTCTGCTGACAGTCTCTCTTCAGAGACCCCTTCTCGGTGTCTGGCAAGGTGTGTGTGGAGGGGAAGCGGGGAGCCACTGCTTGAAATAACAACTCCCCCTCCCCCCCAACCAAAGACAGAGCAGATAAATGGAGAAACCAGACGAGTGACAGCTGCTGAATGACTCTCGCCCTTGCCGTGCATCTAACGGGAATACAGAACGTGACGTCTGTGGTTTTCGGCACCTTTACTCTTTCATGTGTGCCCTTGACTCTGGCTACTCAGTCACCTGCCTCTCGGGGAGTCCAGGGGAGGGGAGGCGGTCCTCTGGCTCACCTTCCCCCGGAGCTGACTAATGATGGTAAATGGTAAACACTGTTTTGAGCGGGAGAGAGCGGGTGTCTCGTCTGTCACCGTCTGCACAGTCTAACACGGTCACACCCGACAGTCTGACACACAGCTCCTGCCACTCCTGCTCAGCCACACTCACCCTGACCCCTGCCGCCCCCACCTTGGGAGTGAGATTTCAAACAGGTTTTCCCCCTTCAGTTTACCAAGTTGCCTAGCAACCCGCCAGTCAATGGCATGAGGCCCCACCCCCCACTGGCTTGACTTCACACCAAGCTTCGCAGCCCCATTGGTTCCTGCCTAGTCCCACCTCTCAACCCTGGTTTCAGGAATATTATGCCAGTCCCCACTGCTGGACCCTGGAGCCCACTGGTACGGGACCCCTCCCAGGCTCATCTCCATCATCTGCCTCCCCAAAGAGACACAAAGACTCTAGTATCATATAAAATCTTTTTATGTAAACTCTCCCCCACCTCCCTCTGTCCCTCCCTGTCCCATCTCCTCCTGGTGAGCATCTGAGATGCTGGTGTCTGGGCCTCCCCCACACCACCAGAGCTGAAGCTGACATTCAAGGTGCACGTGGCGCATGGAGAGCAGAGGAAGGTCCACTTCCTCCTCCCCCTCATCCCCACTCTCCGTGGGCTCCGGAAACACACGCTGCCCGGAGGTAGTGGCCAGCAGAGGCAGGCTAGGGTGCAGGCTATAGGGAGAGATGGGTGGCGCTGGTCAGTTCCCTGAGCCAGGATGCCCACTCCCTCAGGTTTACCTTCCTCCCAAACCGAGCCCCCAAATGTGCAAAATTGACTCGTGACCTCACGCCATTGGTGCAGTCCTTCTGGGGCTGGAAACTTAGCACTGGCTCCGGCTTGCTCTCAAGCCCCGTCCCGCCGGTGTCCCACACAGAGACAGGCCCGTTAGTGCTGCCGCTCACAAGGAACTGCCCGGTCCTGGAGGAGAGAGGAGAGGCCTGCCGACATGGAGTCATCACCCGGGGCAGGAACCCTTCACCGTCAATGGCTGGGATCCCACAGTTGGGCTCTGGCATCCCAGGGGCATCAAGGCCCTAGCAGGGAGGACTGCCAGTCACTCACGGGTCCAGATCAAAGTAGATACGTTGATTGGTGGTCACCTCGCGACTCAGGGACCACAGTGGGTGCCCAAGCTGCCGAAGATCCCAGCACAGAAGCTCAGCATCCTGAGGACAAAAAACAGGAGCCTAGAATTCACCCTCCACTCCCCTACCTCCAAGACATGCCTGCTTCCCTCCAGGGTTATAAGCACTCCTTTAGCTGGGTTGACTTTTTTCCCCCATGCCCATCTCCCAACACAGCAGACTACATCCCCACTCCTGCCTTCTACCCACTTGTTTTGGAACCTCAGAATATGATCCCTACCTTGCGGGCTCCAGAGAAGAAGCGATTGCCATCGGGGTGAAAGCAGAGGTGCGTGATGCCCCCTTGGTGTCCTCCCAGCAAGGCAAGAGGGGACCCATCTTCCCAGGTGTACAGGCCCAGGGAGCGGCCATAGGAGCCACAGGCGTAGAGGGGCTGGGTTGGGCTGAAGGCTATGCAGGAAATGATGCCACTCTGGCCCTGCCTTTTTGCTAGAAGGGGAAGGAACAACGTGGGGGAGAGGGCAAGAGTACCCAGCATTAACCAGGCTAATCAGAGGTGTACCTCTGTCTCCTGCCCAGGTGCTGGACTCAGTGTCCCCCACACCCCATTTGTTTTCAGCAGGATGAAAACATCTGATGCTCCCTAAATCCTTCTATCCCCTTCAAAGGAACAAAAGATGCAAGCCCCACTTTCTTCCCTCTCAAACCTCAATTTTTCTTTTTTTTAAAAAAATTCCATCTTATTTGTTTCCCCTGCTCAACACCTAATAAGCATTCAATTACTGCTTTTATTTTTTACTTTGGCTGCGCCACAGAACATGCAGGATCTTAGTTCCCTGACCAGGATCAAACCTGTGCCCCCTGCAGTGGAAGCGCAGTCTTAACCACTGGACTGCCAGGGAAGTCCCCTCAATTTTTCCTTAGAAGGGTCAGAAAGCTGAGACTTATAGGCAAAGGGAATCAGTTTCTCCAGCTACTTGGAAAAACCAAGACTTTGGGAACCAAGAGGTAAAGAACCAACAGGGGAGGGGCTCAGGAATGAACCAGCTCTTGACTACAGTTTGACCTTGGGAAAGTTTTATCCCCTCCCTGAGTCTGCTTTCTCCTCTGCCTACTGGGTACAACCTCCCAGGGCTGTGAGGATAACAACCCCCAATCCCCTACCTCCACACATGACCACAGGGCCCCTCTGCTCTTGGCTGGGCCCCTTTCTCTCCTCCCTTGGAGGTGGAGATTGCTTACCAAATGTGGTTCGGACCTCACAGTCTCGGCCAGGCCGGGATGTGGAGAAGACACGTACCGTCCGGTTGAAGCCACAGAAGAGCTGGGAGCCATCCGGAGAGAAGCAGAGCGAATGGGCTGCCGTCAGCTCATCCTGGGGGAAGGGAAAGGCTGGAAACAAGCCTGGTGCACAGCCTCTTCCTTCTCCAGGAAGGAGAGCTGGGCCAGGGCAAGCCCTGGGGCTGGGCGGAGAGTCCCTACCAGGTGATTGTAGGAGCGAAAGGAAGCCCGGAGCTCTCCGGTGAAGGCGTCCCAGATGTGAATTGGGTTCTCCCGGCTGCTGCTGGCCACGCTGAGAGAGACATGGACACTGAGGCCCCGGTGCTGTCAAAGGAAGGGGAGGAAGCCAACTGACCGGCCCTCTCAGCTAACTTCTGAAGGTCAAAGCAAGCTTCCCTCCTCCTGAGACCCCCACAGCCGCTGGCTGTCTCTCAGTAGAGGGTCCCCTTAAAATGGGGGTTGGGAGGGAAAGCAGGCAAAAGACATCACTTACTAGGAGGTGTCTGGCTGAGCTGAAGACATCAGGGAATACCAGCAGTAGTCATAGATGGTGTCGCCTTCTACCATTCGAAGGACAGGGGCCTGGACAGAGATGCAGAGATGCCTTGGTCACTGGTAGGAAAAGGAGGCCCACTCAGACCTGGAGAAGCTTTATGGCAGAGGGAGATACTCTGTGGGCACTTAACCAGGCAAGGGAAGGCAGATCAGGCAAATACAAGAATAAGATCTTGATCTTCAAATTCAAGGCTCAGCTCAGACTTTCACATCAGACTTGGGCCACTAAACACCATACAGATTTATCCTTTTGCTTTGTCAACACTTAGAGGAAGAAACAAACAACACCCCAACCCAGAGACAAAGAACCAGCCAATGATGCAAATATCCACTGAGCCATCTACCAGGTGCCATTGGATCGTTTACAAAAGTTATTGACCAGTCCAAACAAACAAAGGAGTATTAAAACAAAGCCAAACCAAACCCTGTGAGGCCTCCACTCAGCTTAAGAAACAAAATATTTTACCAAAGAGTTAAAAACCTCTTCCCAGTGAAATCCTCCTTCAGAGGGAAACACTATCCTGAACTTATCATTCTTGTATATTTCTTTAGGAATTCATAGATGAAAGACAATATATAGCATGGTCTCGCTTGCCTTTAAACTTAATATGAATGGTACCAAGCTGTATGTATCCCATCGCAATTATAGGATTTATGGTGATAAACCTAGCTTGAATTCACGCATTTTCCCTGCTTCACAGCATTCCATTCACGCGTCGTTCTCTATTGACAGTCACTGATGTTTTTCCAGTTTTTGGCGAGTGTGCTTTAACAATCTGGTACACATGTGGGAGGGATTCTCTGCAGTTTCTGCTACCGAGGGAAACCACTGGGTTCCATCGTATACGCTCTGCCAACTCTACAAGATCATGTCACATTTTTTTCCCAAAGTGCTCATCCCAATTTATTCTCCCCGCAGCGGCGTGTAGGAGTACCCATTGCTCTGCCTCCTCTTGCTGTTGCCAGACTTCCATATTTTTCTCAATTTGAAGGCTGTGAAATGGTATTTCATTACAATATAAACTGGCATCTCTCATTACCAGTAAAGTGAAGACATTTTTCCTTTTAAGGGAACCTTCTCATAGTTTTTGCTCAGTTTTCTCCTTGGTTGTTGTCTTTGACTTACTGACTTGAAGGAAATCTTCACATCAGCAGGATACCAGTCCTTTGTCACTTACTTGCTGGCCCTTGGGGTGATGTCACCCAGCTGTGACTGCAGGTCCACTTCTCCACTCTTAACCCTTGCATCTGACTGCCTGGAGTAAAGTTCCCCTAGGGCATCGCACAGGCTCCTTAAACTTAGTTTAGCCAGGAGAGACCCAGCCTCTGCTGCCTCTGAATCTGCTGCTCCTTCTGGGCTCTCCACCCGGTTCTCAAGCCTGAAGTCTGAGTACCCTGACTACTACTCTCTTCACGCCCTTTCCTCTCCTGGCCCAAACCAAGACCAGAGCTTGCGTATTCCACCTCCTAGCTTTGCTTGAACATGTATCCTTACCTTCGATTCCACATGTAGCCACTACCTTCTTGCCAGCATTTCTACACATGCCCTGGCCTCCCTCCTCCCCATACTCTAACCTGCCACTCAATTTTCCACTCTTCAGCTACACTGAGGCCCTGGACTCTTGTACCGCATCATTCTCCTGCTCAAAACATTGCAATGCTTCTCCATAACCCTCAGTATAAAACCCAATCTTCTAGGAAGCCTTCCCTTACCAGGCATCTACCCCACACCCACCTCTCCAGGCTCATCCTTCACCCCTGCCTTCTTTCCTGTAACATCTCCACACCCCACCATCCTGACTCCCAGATCTGAGAAGGTGTCAACTCACTGCACTCCTGGGCTGCAGGCTTTCACACACCAGACTCCAAGTCTGGAACAGCCTTCCCTCATTTCCCCCAACAACTCTTCCTGGTCAAATCCTAGCCATCCTTTGGGTCTCTCAGACACTTCTCCCCATGGGAAGCCTCCCCCTGAACCACGTTCAAATGCCCTCTGTGCCTCCACTCTGCAAAAGGCAGGAATCATGTCTGTCTGTCTTACCACTGTTTCCCCAACCCCTACTGAGGAATCAGCACAATCAGCAGTCAAGTGTTTTCATGGGAAAATGGAAACAGAAGACTGTCCCAATAACGTAAGGCCCAAAATAATAGCACCTTGAATTAAAACAGTGAATTGGATAAATTAGAAAGATCAGGTGGACTTCATGGGATTTGGTAATTAATTGGATGCAGGGCTTAGGAGAGGGTGATTAAAGGATGAGACCCTGGTTTCTGGTTTGGATACCTAAGGTCACCAAGATGGTGGAAGGACTTGGGATGCACAGAAGAGCTGAGATGCCAAGGTACTCAGCAAGTTAGGGAGAATCAGACAGCCTAAGCCACAAAGGAAAAGTTTTTATAAAGCAAAAAAGCAATTGTCTGGATATAGCATTTGAGAATGAGGACACCCCCTCCCTAGCCTGACATATGTAGGACACAGAGATTGCACAGTCACCCCCAGAGAAGGTACAGGAAAGGGAAGGCCTCAGGCAAGAGCCACAGGGTAGGCAGAGTACTCAGGGAAGAGGCGGGGACATAGAAACAGGAGTTCCAGAAAGCTCTGTGAAAAGGTAGAAAAAGGAGGGGAGGAGTTGGGAAACTGCTGAGAAGAAGCAGTACACAGATGTACAAAAATACCCCCAAAACCCTCCCCCAACTTCCCCACCTACATAAATGTTATCCATTTCCATACCAAACTTTCAGACATTAAAAATGAAAACACCATGCCTCAAAGCCAAAACACCAACACATGAAACAGAAACAATAATGCCACAAATTAAATACAGACTTAAAAAAGAAAATAGCTAATGAGTGAGGCTGTGATAGAATTGGTATACTCATATTGCCAACACCAGTAATAATAATAAAAAGAATAAACAGCATAAAAAGCTTTTGAAAACAAACTGATGATTGGTATTATAAGACATAAAAAAAAAATACTGATACTCTCCGACCTAGGGTATTTCTTATAAAACTCTGTTTCTCTGAAGAATCGCCATCAAAACACATGGAGATGTTCACTGAAAAATAATTTATGATATAAAAAATCCTGAAAACAATCCAAAAGTCCAAAACAGAGAAACAGTTAAGAAAACTATCACAAGCATTCAGTGCAATATCATAAACCATTAAGCATGATAACCACAAAGACTGGAGGACCACAAAAAACATTTATGATATGATTGTTAAAAGTAATAGTGTACAAAACCATCTACCATAGTATTACAACCACATAGAAAGCTTCAGTATTTGGACAGAGCTTAGGAAGAATGACAATGACAGAAAACCAAAGACAAACCCAGACAGTGTATTAAAAAGCAGACACATTACTTTGCCTACAAAGATTTGTGTAGTCAAAGCTATGGTTTTTCCAGTAGTTATGTATGGATGCAGGAACTGGACAATAAAAAAGGCTGAGCACCGAAGAACTAAGGCCTTTGAACTGTGGTATTGAAGAAGACTCTTGAGAGTCCCTTGAACAGTAAAGAGATCAAACAAGTCAATCCTAAAGGAAATCAACCCTAAATATTTATTGGAAGGACTGATGCTGAAGCTGAAATTCTTAGTATGGTGGCCACCTGATGCAAAGAGGTGACTCACTGAAAAAAACCCTGATGCTGGGAAAGATTGAGGGCAGGAGGAAAAGGGGATGACAGAGGATGAGATGGTTGGATGGCACCACCAACTCAATGGACATGAGTTTGAGCAAATTTCAAGAGATGATGAAGGACAGGGAAGCCTGGCGTGCTGCAGTCCATGGGATTGCAAAGAGCTGGACACAACTAAGCAACTGAACAATAACAACTAGAAAGAATGTATAAAAACATAAAGGGCTGAATTTTGTAGAGCAGTGGAAAACAATGACTTTTCCCCCTTTGTACCATTCTCATTTCTCTAAAACAAGTGTATGCAATAAATGTTCGATCTCTCACATTTCCAGCCTCCTCTAACTATCCCTGCTCCTGAACTCTCTCAGGCTGGCTGCACTATGCCCACCTGGTCCTGGTTTCTGGACACCACTGGTTTCTGTTCCAGGAACCAGGGCGAGGTGTGCCTTACAGCTTACACAAAGAACTCCCATGTCCGCAGTCTCCAAACTCACAGAGATGCAGGATAGGCTGGCGTTCAGGACCATCCCTCAAACAGGGCACCCTTCTTTCACAAGACCTGCACTCCCACTGACCTACCTGCCTGGCATGTAGACTGTGCTCAATGAATATTTGCTGAATGAATCAGTCAATGAAAGAATGAATAAAAATGCCCAACATCCTGGCCTCTGCCATTCCTTGACTTCCTCAGCACCCAAGGCCACCACTTCCACTCTGGACCAGCTGCCCACACTCACAACTGAGTCATCACCACAATCTCTGGCCATCATCTCCAACCCATCCAGGGATACCCCACCGGTCTAGTAGTTAGGACTCCATGCTTTCACTGCCAAGGGAGGGCCTGGGTTGGGGGAAAAAAAAAAGAGAACATCCAACCCATTAGGCTCCCTGAATTTCTACCACAATAACTGTTCAGCTTCATCAGAAACCCGTTTACAACCCATTTCCTTACCCACCTTACATGCTCGTCACCATGACAGGGGTACCCCAGAAATACTCGTGAAACACCCCTGGTCTTTCTCTCCTGGCAAACCCCAGCCAGACCTCCTATTCCTCGTAGACCATGCTTGCACTCAACTAACACCAAGGACTACTAGTGTGCACTGAACACTGACTACATGCCAGGCACTATTTTAAGCACTTTACCCTAATTCTTTTAATTCTCACCACAACTCTATGAAGTGGGTGCTATTATTACCATCCTCATTTTACAGAGAAACTATAGTCAACTTACTGAGGAAAGATGCACAACCACGCTAACTGGTCTCACTTTCAATGAAGGATAACAAATTTCTAGCGGGCACTGAGCAAAGAAGAGTAATGCTGGGCTTCCCTTGTGGCTCAACTGGTAAAGTATCCGCCTGCAACGCGGGAGACCTGGGTTCGATCCCTGGGTTGGGAAGATCCCCTGGAGAAGCGAAAGGCTACCCACTCCAGTATTCTGGCCTGGAAAATTCCATGGACTGTATAGTCTATGGGGTCGCAAAGACTGAGTGGACATGACTGAGTGGGGGAAAAAAAAAAAAGAAGAAGAAGAGCAATGCTACTCTACACTGAGCATTCCTTGGTGGTTTTGATTTTCTACTCCCCGGGGAATGATCATTTCACACCTTCTGCTGTTTCCCACAGCCCCCTTCCTTCAGCTGATAGCCTCCCATTATGCTTCCCTGAGAAGCCAAGAGACTGAGACACCCAAATCTTCCCATGACCAAACAACTGCCTCTGAACACACCCTTCGCCTTTCTTCCCACGGTGAGCAAGGATTCTGCGCCTGTCAAAGTCTAGTCCTTCAAAGTGCTCTGGATCCTGTCTTCTCCCAGTCACACACGGACTGTCACACACCCCCTCTCTTACAGCAGCGATTCCTCCCTCTCTACTGGTTATTCCTGACTTCACAGAAGCATCTTGTTAACCTTTCTTTAACCCCACATTCCCTCCGGTCACCATTCCATTTCTCAGCTTCCTTTCACAGGGAAACACTTTCAAAGAATTCTCTTTTCCATCCCCCTACAGTCAGCTTCTGCCTCGAACATTTCTCTGAAAGTGCTTTTCTTAAAGTCACTAATGTTTTCTTGGGTCATTCTCTAAATCTGCCCTCACTCTCAACATGGTTAGACATGATCAAAATCATTAGACGTGATTTTGGCGTCCACTTTTGTAACTTCTCCTGTACCCATCTCCATGTGCCAGAGCGCTCCATCTGCTTGAGCCTTCTTCTCCATCTCCACTCTCTCTTGAGATTGACTCCATTCTCAATTCCAAGATAACATCGACATGCTCTCCCACTTTCAAAGTATATCCCCAGCACCCTTCTCCAAGTCTCTCCTTAGGTTTACATTTCACATTTAAAGTACCTAAAAACCCTTACCTCTGTCCCAACACCTCTTCATATCCTCTGAGTAAACTTTATCCCCATCCACCCAACTGACTTCCAAATCCTAAGAAATATACTTCAAAACCACCCACCTCTATCTCTCCTGATACCACACTAGCACAAGCCAACATCATTTTTTACCTAGACTGTGGGAAACACATCCGGATGGATCTCCACTCTTGCCCACTCACAATCCATTCTCTAGATTTCAGCCATCATTTCACTCTTCTCTTTTAGTCTCTCCCACGGCTTCCTCAAAACACTCCAAACACCCTACCCACAAGATGTGGCTGCCAACCACCTTGCCATCTTCACCATGCTTTCCCCCTCACTGGCCTTGGTCCAGCAAGCATTGGCTTGCTTTCTGTTGCTTGAACACACAAGGCTCTTTCCCAGCTCTAGGTCTTTGTGTAATTGCCTCTTCTTGGAAAACTTCACATGACAGACCTCATCATCCTTCAGACATCAGCTCAAATGCCTCTTCTTTAGAGAGCCCCTCTCCTGACCTTTTTTTTTTTAATCTAAAGCAGCATCCTCAGGACTTCCCTGGTGGTCCAGTGGCTAAAACTCTGAGCTCCCAATGCAGGGGGCCAGGGTTCAATCCCTGGTCAGGAAACTAGATCCCACATGAAACACTTAAAAGATCCTGCATGCCACAACTAAGACCTGGCACAGCCAAATAAATAAATAAAGTTTAAATAAATAGGTAAATAAAATGACACTAATCAAAAATACAAATAGGTAAAAATAAAGCGGCATCCTCTAGTTAGTCTCTCTTTGTTCTGTTTATTTCCTTCATAGATTTATTATCATCTGTAAAAAACTTCTTTATTGGTTTACACGTTTGTTGTCTGTCTCCCACACAAAAAAGCAAATCAGCTCTTTGTCTCATTCATCGCTTTATCCCAATACCAAACACAATAAGTGACTACTGGTGGTCATTCAACACATCTCTGTAAGTCAATTAAAAACCACAGTGAGAAAGCCACTACTCTTTTATGGGAAACACATATTCCTAACTAAAGAAGAACAAACATCTCTCTTTTTTTTTTTCCAAACATCTCTTTAAGTGACTTCGGAATTCAGGGTAGAAATATTACTTGTGGAAACTCATGGCGAAGAAGTGTCCTGCCTGAGAACAGGAAACATGTGGACTGTTCTTTCTCCATCTACAGGAACGCCTTAAATATGCAATGTCTGATCAAGTGGCAGTTAGCTCTGAGCCCCTGCCCTTACCATTTCCGCGTATTCCAGTTGCTCCCCCTCATCGTACAGCTCTGGGGGCAGGTTATAAATCCGCAGAATATTATCAGCACTATTGGTCAAGATGCAAGAACCATCAGGGGCCCTAGGAGGATGAAAGAGTTAGAAAGCTGGATAGACCTAGATTTTCCAAGTGCAGGGTTAGGGCTGAGCCGACCTCTGGGATAGATAAACACCCCTAGGACCTTGAGGAGAGAAGACACACAATCCTAAATGCAACTGAAGCCCAGGCCTGGAATTCTTACTGCTTCTCCCACCATGGTAGATCCTTCTCCCAAATAACTGGGCGTGATTTTCTCCCTGCCCTATAATCCTTACTTACCACTTACAACCTTTCAAGAAGTTTTCAGGTTGGGTGATGAACTCTGACCAGGAACCACTGAGAAACCGAGGTACCTGGGAGAAGTTGTAGTTCCAAATGCTGTAAGGAAGATGGGGGGTGGACAACAAACCTAGGTCGCCAAAGCGAAGTGGAAATGGGCCTCGAGAAATGGGGCTGAGGGCTGGTCTATGAGATTACCTCACACTCCCAATCTTCTCAGATTCCTGAGCCAACTGCTAGCACCACTTACGTGTATCCCTCATCCTCTGGAGTGAGTTCTTCAGACACACCTTCTACGTCTTCTCCGGGCCCCAACTCTGGCCTGTTTGTTTCTTCTGCAGCCAGGCTCACATTTTCAGAAAGTTCTTTCTCCTCGACTCGACTGCTCAACTCACTAGGAGGACCAAATCCTGTTTCCAGGGGAGTGGAGAGAGAAGCTGGGACCCCTTCCTCCAGCTCCTGGGACAGAGCTAAGCCAGCCATGGGATCTGAGGACACCGGGGGGGGATCATCCCCATCGTGTGGCGGTGGCATCAGTTCAGGGTCCGTATTTTTATCCATCGGGGAAGCCTGATTAGAGAGACGGGCTGGAGCTGGGGCCTGGTCTGAAGGAAGGCAGTCTGGAGCTAATGGTGGAGCCTCCGGTGTCTTCATACTGCAGAGAAAGCGCGGTAGACAATGGCCGCGGCCAGACAGCCCTCTTCCCGTCGGCTACCAGGGGCAGGGCCCGCGGAGCAGCCGAGACCGCTTCAAAGTTCGCACGGATTGGGATGCAGAACTGCAAAAATGCTCCAGTGTGTTCCTCCTCCCGGGAGGGGGCACAAGGCCTAGCGAATAAACAGCGTTCCTACGCCTAGTCGTAGCTCCGTCTCACCAGTTCTCGCGGGATTTGGGTCCACCTTTCCATTGGACCTTCGCATCCCTGATCAGACTTCGCGCGCAACCCAAGAGAGGGGCAGGGTAGGAACGTAACAGGTCACGGGTAATCATTCCCATCAAGCCCTGGGGCTCTGGGAAGTTTGAAGTGGCTACTGGGAGCTGTAGTCCGAAAGCTTCCGCCTCGACGGGAAGTGCTTGAGCTCCCCCTGCGGTCTTCGGCGATCGTTCTTAAAGCACCTACTCCCCTCCACAACCGGCAGAGGGCGCCAGCGCTGTATTCGATGTTACAGGTTTTGCGCCTCTTTTGCATCTCATTAGCTAAAATTTTCAGACCTCCGTATCATTTTCATTCATTCAATAAATATTTATTATTGAATTCTTACTTGCTACCCAGTACTGTAGTAGGTACTGGGAAACAACAATCAATAAGACTGTAGATAAGGTCTCTGCCCTTCTAAGTCTTAGGTTTCTATGTACTGAAGGCAAGGAACAAATCACTTCAGAAAGTGATAGGGGTGTGAAGAAAATTAAGATGGTGTAATATAGCGCATATGGAGGTATACGTTAGATAGTGACATTATGGAAGGGCTTCCTAAAAGTTCACATTTTAGTTGATGAGAGAGGAGTGTTCCAGGCAGAGAATGACAAGTGCAAAGGCTTTCTTCCTTTCACCATATATGAAACAATGGCAGAAATCTTCCAAAATGGTTTCCACCAATTCGGCCGTTACGGTTTTCGCTTGTCTAGCTTCCCCAATCCAAACGGTCTCTAGCTACACTACCAATATGGCGAGAATCCTGACTTTCCCCACACCCTCCTCTCCTACTCTCCTTTCCCTTCGCCTCCGCCCGCAGGGGAATTGCTTGCCCTTACTTGTCATGGCGACTGTCCAGCTTTGTGCCAGGAGCCTCGCGAGGGTTGCTGGGATTGGGATTTTCCCCTCCCACGTGCTCCGGACTGGCGCTAAAAGTTTTGAGCTCTTCAAAAGTCCAGAGCCACCATCCTGGCCGCAGGTGGCCGCTGATCTCCAGGGTCATCTAACGTCCGACCTCGGAGCGTGCATCCCAGGACGGTGACACCCTCCCCTGAGCTTCGGGTAAGCCCTTGACTGAGACTGATGAGTCCTCTATGAGTCACGGGCTCTTGGCTCCTTGTCTTTTCAGTTCAGGGGGATAAAGAGCTGGGGGGCTGTAACTGGGGGGTTAACGACTGGCGGCAGGGAGGGCGAGGGTCTTGGCTAGCGGCACCAACAGGAATGCAATGTTAGGAGGCCCGAGTGTAGATGATTGGGATGTTAAGACCAGCCGAACTCGAAGCTGAACACTTGGGCGGGGGAGTGGGGCTTTGGGGAACCTTAAGCCGGCCTAAGGGGTTCTTCCCCACCACCACTAACTACATCCCAGGGTGTGTGAAATAAGATGCACAAAGCATCAGGGTCTGGGACTTTCGGATCCCGAAACTTAGGGGATTCATGGCTCAGGATTTTAGAACGTGCAGCATCCCAGTGGAACCTCAGCCTCCATTCCGAAGTGGTTCGGGGTGATCCGGAAAGTCCAAGCTGCTAAGGTCCCATAACTTCCGGACCTTTGTCCTTCCTGGAGTAATCTTTCCCACTGGCTCTCAGCTCCGCTAGATGTAGAAAATCCGGTTAGAGGCTGTCCGTCGTGGAAGGGGGGCGTGCTAAACGAGAGTTTTGCCCGCGAAGCCCTGCAGAACTAGCCGGGCCTCAGAGGCCCTGTTATTGTTTGGCTCTACATTTACATTTCTACCACTGTGGGAGCATTTCCGGTTTCTTTTTTTCGGAGCAGCCCACTAGTCACCCGACGTGAGGGAAGTAGAAAGAGAAAAGATCTTTTATACTGGTTCCCATTATTTGTGAAAGGAGGCTTCTAACACCTCTACTTTTTCCCCCCTCCTAGCCTGGTTAGTTACCGCTTTTGGAAAGGAAGAGGTATTCGTTTTGATGCAAACCTCAATCCCTCCCTCCCTTTGAATGGTGTGCTCCATCCCGATCGACCGCTAGCCAGCGGACGCTACCATTGCGTGGACGGTTTGGGGTTTCTTGTTTTGTTTGTTTTTTAGCGTCAGACTAAAAATACCCAGGGGCAGACCCTGGGTATTTCGAGAATGGATACATTTGAGAATTAAACGATAGAAGACTAACGATGGGTCGTTTTTGCGGCGGAGAGACAACTTCTGTATCTGGCTTTGGGCTGAACCATTCCCTTCTCGGACGCAGAGTGAACGTCGTGAAGCGGAAGGGGCGGGGCTTGGAGGGGCGGGGCCGAGGTCTTCGAAGTTGCGCTCGCGTCTCGGCTGGTTTTGCCGGCGGGAGGCGGCGGAGCAGCCTTGGAGTTCTACCCGTACCAATTCTCCCCGCATCTTCGTTATTTAGGGCGCGGTTATCTACCATGCACCTGCTACGAACGTGACACTGCGCGGTACTTACGTTCTTTTTTCTATGTTAGGGGTAGCATTTACAGCCACCGCCTTTATTTTTATTTGTGTCACCGTGGATTTGTTTTGCCTGTTGGAGAACTTATAAATGGAATCATACAGTTTGTGCTCCTTTGTGTCAGGCTTCTTTCCGTCTGTAAAATTCACCCATTTTATTGCATGTATCAGCGTATCAATACTCTGTTTCTTTATATTTTAGTATATTCCAGTGAATAAATAAACCTTTGATTGTTTATCCTCCTTTTGATGGCCTTTCAGTGGCTTCCCATTTAAGATTATTTTGAATAAAGCTGCTATTAACATTCTTAAAATTATTTTTGTAAAGTTCTAGTTATTCAGAGTGGTTGTACTGTTTTATACTCCCACCAGCAAGATAGATCCTGTCTCAGGATTTGGTTTGTCAGGCTTTCTAATGTGGCATATCAATGTGGTTTTTAGTTTGCAATTCTCTGTTAAGTGTGTTCCAACAGTTTGCATGTGCTTACTGGCCATTTCTGTGTCAGATATAAAGAGACTCTTCAAGTGTTTTCCCCATTTTAAAGACTGGTTCATTTGCTTTTTGTGTCCTTGAGGTGTTGGAATCATTTGTATATTCTGGATAGGACTAATGTGTATCCTTTGTCAGATACATGTGTTTTCTCCTGACCTCTTGCTTGTCTAACAACTCTTACAAGGAGCAAAAGTTTCATTTTTCTTTTCAGTGGTTGCTTTGACCAGTTTAGGAGATTTTACCCCAAGGTCATGAAGATATTTTTTTATAGTTTCTCATATATTTTCTTTCTAGTTTTAGATTTAACACTTAAGTCTGTGAGCCATAATTTATTAGTCAAGAAATAATTTTTTTCATGCTGTGAGTTCAAGGTTTTATTTTTTCTTATGGATAGCCAGTTCTAGCTCCACTTGTTAAACAGCCTTTCTTTCCCCACTGAATTGCTTTAATTGGAGTGCTTGGTCTATTTACATTTAATGCAATTATTGGTAGCATTTGGGTCTGAGTGCTATTTCCTATCTGTCTCCTTCGTTCTTCAATTCAAAAAGTTGAGAAAGAAACAATACCAATCTCACATAAACTCAGAATAGAAAGGCAGTAACATTGCCCAACTCATTTTATAAGGCCAGCCTAATGCTGTTAATATATACATAACAGTTGGAAAAGAAGAAATAAAATGGCTTTATTCACAGATGGTATGACTGTATATACCAAAAGTCCTAATAGAAAATTTATTTTCACACTATGAGAACAAGTGAAAGCTAAAACTAAAGGCAAGTTGCAATTTTCAAAGGCAATATGCATACATTGCATTTTTATATAATAGCAACCTTGAATCTAAACTCAAAAACATGGCATGTGTTAAATCATGTCTGAGTCTTTGCAACCCCATGGACTGTAGCCCACCAGGCTCCTCTGTCCATGGGTTTTGTTCCAAGCAAGGATACTACAGTGGGTTGCCATTTCCTTTTCCAAAGGATCTTCCTGACCCAGGGATTGAACCTGTGTCTCTTGCATTGGCAGGCGGATTCTTTACCACTGAGCCCCCTGGGAAGCCATGGTGAAAAATATGGCATACTCGCATAAATTTAACAAAAAATTGACAAGAACTCTATATGCTGCTGCTGCTGCTAAGTCACTTCAGTCGTGTTCGACTCTGTGTGACCCCATAGACGGAAGCCCACCAGGCTCCCCCATCCCTGGGATTCTCCAGGCAAGAACACTGGAGTGGGTTGCCATTTCCTTCTCCAATGTGTGAAAGTGAAAAGTGAAAGTGAAGTCGCTCAGTCGTGTCCGACTCTTAGCGACCCCACGGACTGCAGCCTACCAGGCTCCTCCATCCGTGGGATTTTCTAGGCAAGAGTACTGGAGTGGCTTGCCATTGCCTTCTCCGAGAACTCTATATAGAAAACTACAAAATACTGCTGAGAGAATTTGAGGAAATTTCAGCATATTCATGAATTGGAACACTCAATGGTGTTAAGGTGTCAGTACTCTTCAGAAAGATTTAACTCAATGATTTTAAAAAGTGGAGAAACTGACAAGCTGATTCTGAAACAAAACATTTGGTACAAGTTGGAGCCCTTAAAATACCTGATTTCAAGATTACTGTAAAGCTACAGTAGGACTTGGTTGTACAACAGAAACTAACACAACATTGTAAAGCAATTATACTCCAATATATGTATGGTCAGTTGTGTCCCAACTCTTTGCGACTCTATGGGCTGGAGCCTGCCAGGCTCCTCTGTCCACAACATTTTCCAGGCAAGACTCAAGTGGGTTGCCATTTCCTCCAAGGGATCTTCCCAGCCCATGGACTGAACCTATATTTCTTGTGTCTCCTGCATTGACAGGCAGATTTTTTACCCCTGCTGTCACCTGGGAAGCCCCAGTACTCCGATAATAAAACTTAAAAAAATAATAAAGTTACAGTAGAAGAACAATCAACGAAGAGTCTGGGAAAAGACACATAAATGTCGTCAAATGATTTTCTGTGAAGGTACCAGAGTGAATCAGTAAGGAGAGGAAAGTCTCAACAAATGGTGCTGAAACTACTGGAGCAGAAAAATGAATTTTGGCCCCCACCTCTCAATATACACAACAGTAAATTTGACATGGTCAATAAACCTACACATAAAACTTTTAGAAGAGAACACAGTATCTTTGTCTTGGTATGGGTAGGTTACAGACAGAGCTTTATCAAAGTTTGTCAGATTTTGTGATCAAAATAGTATGATACCATTTCAACCTATGTAAGTTTCACCTCAAAAACACTTGTGGGGTTGTGGGGAGTGACTAGAGGTATAGGTGAGACGATAAAGGCAAAGTGCTTGATTATTCTTGAAGCTGAGTGATGGGTACTTGGGAGGACATTATTCTGTTTACTTTTTTTAATCTGATTAAAATATCCGTAATTTCTTTTTTTTCTCTCGGTATTTTGATTTTGGAAAAGTACAGAATACAAGAGTAACATAACACATTGCCACCAAATAATTTTTAACAACATTTTGTCTTATTTTTGTCCCTATTTTATTTTAATTACACAAGTAATGTATAGATACCAGCTTTAAAATTTTTTTCTTTGTTAATAAAGCTAAAACCAGGAATTCCCTGGCTATTTCACTTCCAGGGCCCAGGTTCAATCCCAGGTTGGGGAACTAAGATCCCATAAGCTTCAAGACACAGCCAAAGGGGGAAGAAAAACTAAAACCCCTTTGACTCTACTACCCCCAATACATCTCCTTTCCCTGAGAACATCATCACTATTAAAGATTTTGTGAATTTGTGGTCTTCTTGCCTTTCATACTTTTATAGACATATATTTATAAGCAATAAATAATCATTTTATGTGTTTGATTTCCACAGACTAAATTACTGTGTTTTGTTTTTTCTTGCAAATCATATGTTCACCCAGTATGTTTCTGAACTGTAACAAGTTACATATACACATAAAATTCATTTCCCTAAACCACGGTAATGAATACATTGCATTTCATTTACCTATTCCTTATTGATGGATACCAAGGTTGTTTCTTGTCACCGGCCGCTAGGAACAACATTGTCATGAACATTTTTGTGCAAGACTCCTTCTATTGCCCCCTTGCAATCATTTTTCTAGGACGTCCACCAAGAAACGGTTTTGCTAAGTAGTAAGAGGTATGGTTTTCAGTTTTACCAGATGCTCCCTTATTTCTTTCCAGAATCAATTTTTTTCAATTACACAGCTTCCAGCCAACAAAGTTTTTCTTTTTTTTTTTTCAAACATCGGGCCCTGCGAGAAGCCAGAGCATCATTATTTAGAGCTTGGGTGTGGCTTCAGACAGCCTGTGTTCAAATCCCTGGCCCTGGCCCTGGAGAGCTTTCTGAGCCTGGGTAATTCCTTTAACCTTGTTCCCTCCTCTGATGATAGTACCTACCTTACTTGCTTTTTGAGAGGATTACTGAGATAAGCCACTGAAAGCAGTGGATCCTGTAAGGTCTATATAAACAGCAGCCATTGTTAGGATAGTGATGGGCCTGCCTCTCCTTTAACTGCCTTCCCGGGATGGGGAGGGGGGCTACTTTGGAAAGGCTCCGCCTCCCCAGCCATCTGGTTCAGCCTCTGACAATTTAGTATCATGACCTCCTGATGTTCACACCTGCGGGAAGTAACTGCTCTGAAGAGGTTCCTAAGAGAAAATGGGAATTCAGTTGCTACCAAGGACTGAGAGAGGGAGACCTCCTAGGTCCACAGGGCTGTCCCTCTCCCTGTGGGACTGAGCCCTTGGCCCATCCTCCCAGGACAGCCCCTCCCAACCTGTTTACTGAACACAGTTGCCTGAAGGGGGTGAACTAGCGAAGATCCCAGCAGGACCATAAAAGCCCCACCCCCTCCCAGTCACAAAGCTCTCTCCAGCAATAATATAGAACAAGTAAAATTGGGATAATCATATAAAGAGAAGCGTTTATTGAGCTCTTGCTATGTGCTTTTCTCAACTCTTTATATTTCCCACAATCAGTGGGATACTACTTTATAGCAAAGGACACAGAAGCACAGAGAGGTTCAGCAACCTCCCAAAGTCAAACAGTAGATGGTGGCTCGGGATGCAGGCCTAGCCTGTCTGCCTCCAGAGCCCATGCTCTGCCATATTTGCCCTGGGAGATTTAAGATGAGTGCAGTCATGCACCAAATTTAACTGAGGATACAGCATCAAACCCAGGGTTTTTGACTTCTGCGCCCTATCTCTACATAAACAGCTTCCCTTCCATAAAAGTCTCAAAAGTTATTTTGATCATCCATCTAGGGGAAACCCTGGTCCTTTCCCCCAAGGCAAACGTTTGGCATCCCACTGCTGTCCCCTCTTGCCTTCCTCCAGGCACATTCAGAGCCCATCCCCCATCAGCTTTGGGAGCTATGATAAGTGGCCCTTTGCCAGCCTCTCAGTTGACGGAGTTTCATCAGCTAAAATCTTCTCCTCTAGACTTAACTGATTACGAAAGATAGCTCTGCAGGGTAGTCTGTAATGAAGTAAGCATCTTAATCCTAGACCTTCAAACAGTCAATTTTCATAAAAACTCGTTCACTCACCTATATGTATTGTGGGTGGATCACTTAACCTCTCTAAGACGTTCTCACCTGTCAAGAGGCAGGTGTGGTTAACCAGACAAGTAAGATAACCCAACTCCGGGAGATAGTGAAGGGCAGGGAAACCTGGTGTGCAGCAGTTCATGAAGTCTCAAAGAGTCTGACACAACTTAGCTACTGAACAACAACAACAAGATACCCCACGTGAAACGATTTTGCACACTCTTCATAAGTATGCAGACCCTATATCAACAGAAAAGTGCAGGTGAACCTTTGTGTGTGTGTGTGCTTAGTTGCTCAGTCGTGTCCGACTCTTTGCAACCCCATGGACCATAGCCCGTTAGGCTCCTCTGTCCATGGGGATTCTCAAGGCAAGAATACTGGAGTGGGTTGCCATGCCCTCCTCCAGGGGATCTTCCCAACCCAGGGATTGAACCCAGGTCTCCCACATTGTAGTCAGATTCTTTACCATCTGAGCCGCCAGAGAGGCCCACAAGAGCTGCTTGCTTGGAGGGGGTTGTCACTACCATGGACACAGAAGAAAAGTGTAGTAAACATGGACTTTGATCAGTGGGCATGGTTCTGAGCAAAGCTGATGATAAATTTGGCATCAAGAAAGATGGCATGTTGAAACTATTTGAAAGCTAGCCTGGGAGATGAGATGGTGGTGACAGGGCCCTGGCCCAGGCCACAGCCACCCCCCTGTCCCTCTTGTTCACTTGACTACTCGTAACCAGCTTACAGCCTGGGTACGAGGATTCACTTATTCACTCCAGATATTGAGCCCGACCAGGTACAAGCCATTATACTAGTAACTGGTGAGCAAGACAACTTCCCTACCCTGAAGACATTTATATTCCAATAGAGGAAACAAGCAAAATGAGCAGGGGAAGGTAACATAGTGTAATTACCACAAGAATTAAAATAGGGTGACCTGAATTAAAATAAGGTGACAGGGTTTGGCTGGTTGGCTGTAATGGAGAAGTCTGTGGTAACATCCCTGCTAAGGTGCGACGTTCATGATGAGGTTGGTGAGAAGGAGGTTACCCTGTAGGGATGCAGGGCCCAGGGTCCCCAGTTCAATGAACTGGGAGTGTCCGATGAGCATCAGAAAAGGAAAGTGAAGTTGCTCAATCGTGTCCGACTCTGCGACCCCATGGGCCGTAACCTACCAGGCTCTTCTGTCCATGGGATTTTCCAGGCAAGAGTACTGGAATGGGTTGCTATTTACTTCTCCAGGGGATCTTCCCGACCCAGCGATCGAACCCGGGTCTCCCCCATTGCAGGCAGACGCCCGTCTGAGCCACCAGGGAAGCCAGAAAAGGGAGAGGGATCTAAGAAGTGAGGTCAGAGCGATGGGCAGGGGTTGGGCCTGAGGGATTTGTAAGCCAGGGTGAGGAACCATCCCAAGGGAGCAGGTAGAGGGGTGGGGGCGGAGGAAATGAGCTGAGAGTTACTTCATCCTTATTACTGCAAAGGAGAGCAGAAATAGGTATATACTGAGAAAGGCTTGTGGATTCAGCGGTGGGAAGGTTGGAAGTCCCTCTCTGGTTGCTTTTATCCCTCAAGGAAGTGTGTGGTAAAAGACTGCTGAGGGGTGGGGCAGGCGCCTCCCCTACCCCCCAGCAGATCCTCAGCTTCCCAGTGTGCTGTGGGCGGAGGGGCTCCCTCCTGCCTCCGGGCTGGGTGACCCAGGGTTGGGCGTGTCTCAGGCTGGTTCCTCACTTTTCTCCCTTCAGCGGCCACACAACCTTCCAGGGAGCTACAATGGAAGAGTCGCAGGCAGAACTCAGTGTGGAGCCCCCTCTGAGTCAGGAGACATTTTCCGACTTGTGGAACCTGTGAGTGGAGGTCTGGAGGGAGGGCAGGTTCACTGCTCAGCCTCCAATATCCTTGCCCCACCCCAGTCCCCAGCCCCCTAGTAGAGGCCTGTGAGAAACAAAAGCCAGTCCTGACTTTCTACTCCTTTCTTTCAGACTTCCTGAAAACAACCTTCTGGTAAGGCCTGGCGCACAGGTGGGACCTGGGGGCTGCGGGGCCAGAGGATGGGAACTGGGCCTTCTGACGCGTTCCTCCCGTCTGTAGTCCTCCGAGCTCTCCGCACCCGTGGATGACCTGCTCTCGTACCAAGAAGATGTTGCCAACTGGCTGGATGAATGTCCGAATGAAGCCCCCCAAATGCCAGAGCCTCCTGCCCCAGCTGCCCCACCACCAGCCACCCCGACACCAGCCACCTCCTGGCCCCTGTCGTCCTTTGTCCCCTCCCAGAAGACCTACCCTGGCAATTATGGTTTCCGTCTAGGGTTCCTGCATTCCGGAACAGCCAAGTCTGTAACCTGCACGGTCAGTGGCCCTGGGGAACCAGCTTCCCTATCAGTGCCTGGCCATACAGCCTAGGGGTTCTCAGTACAGAAGTTTTGGGGTTCCACTTCAGCCTTTGGCTTTTTTGCCAGTCTTTTTAGATTTTACCTAGTTAGTTTGTGACCTTTGACTCCATCCCAAGGTTGCATTTTCCCCCTTGACCCTTGGGTTTTCATCCTTCCCATCACATTCTCAGTGTCTGTCATGAGGCCATTTCTCTTTTCCTTTTTTCTTCACTCTCATTCACTCTGTAGCTATTGGAAGTACACTTCTGGGATGTGTACCCCCACCCCCGACCCTGCCATCTCTAGCTACCCTCCCCTCACAGGACAGGGCTTCCAGTCGGTACTTGGTGTTTGTACATTTGACCCTTGGGTACTTGTCCCCTGACCCTCCGTTCATTCTTCCTCCTTCTCCTCCAGTATTCCCCTTCCCTCAACAAGCTGTTCTGCCAGCTGGCCAAGACCTGCCCAGTGCAGCTGTGGGTCGACTCGCTACCCCCGCCGGGCACCCGCGTCCGCGCCATGGCCATCTACAAGAAGTCGGAGCACATGACGGAGGTCGTGAGGCGCTGTCCCCACCATGAGCGCTGCTCTGACTATAGCGATGGTGAGCGGCGGGGACTGTGGATGGGACCGGCCTGGCAGCCGGAGCCCCCAAGCCCCTAATTCCTCCCTGATTGCTCTCAGGTCTGGCCCCTCCTCAGCACCTTATCCGGGTGGAAGGGAATTTACGCGCGGAGTATTTGGACGACCGGAACACCTTTCGACACAGCGTGGTGGTGCCCTATGAGCCCCCCGAGGTCCGGTTTGGCAACTGGGGTCTCCAGGGGGAGGGGACTTGTCCGTGAGCATCCTAGGTGGGAGGGAGGGGGCTTTCTTCTTCTTACTTGACCTCCCACAGCCCTGTGAGGTGTGCAGAGCAGATGGGTTATCGCCATTCCACAGCTGGGGAGCCAGGCTCACAGAGGCTGACATCCTCCTCGGGGCTGGGTAGCCTCACGCCGGGCCTGTGCTCTGTCCCAGATCGACTCTGAGTGCACCACCATCCACTACAACTTCATGTGTAACAGCTCCTGCATGGGGGGCATGAACCGGCGGCCCATCCTCACCATCATCACACTGGAAGACTCTCGGTAGGGACCACACACCACCCTCCACGCTTGCTTGCTCCCTAACCTCTGCCTGCCTGTCCCCGGGGCCCTGCCCCTCACCACATTCTCCCACACTACCAGCCGTTGTTCCCCCTCACTGCATTCCCTTTGTGGACTTCCTCTGCTGCTCCCTCCCTCCTTTCTCCAGCTTCGGGACCTCTCTTGTCGGGGTCTTTTCAATCTGGAGCTTGAGCTCAGGCTCCCCTTGGGATGGGGGTGGTTGGGAGTAGGCGGGGCCTGGTTCACAGGAGAACACAGACAGGGTCCCCCTTCCTGATGGCCTCCTGCTTTCCTCTTCCTGCCCTGGTAGTGGTAACCTGCTGGGACGGAACAGCTTTGAGGTGCGTGTTTGTGCCTGTCCTGGGAGAGACCGCCGCACTGAGGAAGAAAATTTTCGCAAGAAGGGGCAGTCTTGCCCTGAGCCACCCCCTGGGAGCACTAAGCGAGGTGAGCAGGAGGTAGAAGAGGCAGCGAGGGTGCAGTTCTGCCCCCAGTTCACTCTTTTCTCACCTTTCCTTGCCTTTTTCCCAGCACTGCCTACCAGCACCAGCTCCTCTCCACAGCAAAAGAAGAAACCACTGGATGGAGAATACTTCACTCTTCAGGTACCAAGTCTGGGGGAGAGAAAGGTGCAGTCTCTCGCCCCCACTCCATAGGGTTGGATAAGGGAAGAAAAAAATATAAATGTAGCAGATGTGAGGTCAAGCCCATTTTTTCTAGTCATCCTTTCCTCTGTCCATGGCCATGATTCACTGGTGGTGGTGGCTGTGGGGTTTAGTCACTCAGGTGGGTCCGAATTTTGCAACCCTGTGGACTGTAGCCCACCAGGCTTCTTGTCCATGGGATTTCCCAGGCAAGAATACTGGAATGGGTTGCCATTCACTGCTGCAGGGGATCTTCCCCACCCAGGAATGGAACCCATGTCTGCTATATTGGCAGGTGGAATCTTTAACACTGAGCTACTGGGGAAGCCCCTTGGTTCTTGTAGCAACTTTGCCTAATATTTTTGTTCCCTTCCTTCCTTGCCACAGATCCGTGGGCGTAAACGCTTTGAGATGTTCCGAGAGCTGAATGAGGCCTTGGAGCTGATGGATGCTCAGACTGGACGGGAACCAGGGGAAAGCAGGGGTCACTCTAGGTGAGTGATCCAGGTCTTCCCCAGTGCCTGGGCACACACGCACACACATATCTGCTGCTTTCCTGTGTTACAAAGCCATGGTATTCCATTCTGGTCCTGCCTTCAAGGTAAAAGGCAGCTGATACCCTGCCGCTGGGTCCCAACCCTGCCCAGACATTCTTTAGGCTTCTTCCACTTTCCTGCCTCCGGGAGTCCAGGGCATGGTTGTTTCTTTGCCTGTTCTAGCAAACCCTAGACTCTCAGACCTTGGGTCTCAAATAGAGACCTGATAACTATGGGATATCAGGCCTAGGAGTCAGATGCTCAGCCTTCCAAAGTACTAAAGCGTCATTTTGGCCTTGTTACTTCCCCTCCCGGGCTCAGTTTCCTCATGTGTCAACTGGGGTAAGGAAAGATTAAGAGACTTATACCCCCAAGTACCCCAAGGTGCTCAGTCAGCATGTCTGCCCTTGGCTGTGACCATTTTAATGTAAGTTCTCCTTGCTCCCGCCTCAGGCCCTTCGAAGCTTAGGTCCAGGAAGAGGGGCCCAGAGCTTCTCACTCAGATGATGTCATCTCCTCCCCTCCCCTCTCTCCTCACAGCCACCTGAAGTCTAAGAAGGGGCCTTCTCCCTCCTGCCATAAAAAACCAATGCTCAAGAGAGAAGGGCCTGATTCAGACTGATGTCTTCTGCTTCCTGTCACCGGTCGACATCCCCACCCTCATCCCCCGCCCCTTCCCTGGCGATTTTTGAGACTCAGGTGCTTAGACCTCTGCTTGGTGCAGGTGCGCCTTAGAAACCCCCTGGGATTCTTTGTCTGCTCAGCCTGCGGCTCTGCCAAAGAGGCAGACCTGCGCTCATAGTTTTCTGGGGATTTGGGGGGTGCTGGCGCTTTCCAGCTTAGCTTTCAAGGTTTTTACTATGAGCAGCGTTCGGGAGAGGTCAGAAGATGTTCCTGCATGTGAGGAACATCTTATAACCAGCCATACACTGGGTTGGAAAACTCAGTTCTCTGCAATACTAGCCAGGGAAGCTATCTTAAGTTGTTCAATTTTCTCCTGACTTCATTGTTCACATCTATAAAAAACTGATAATCATACCTACCTCACGGGGGGTTTGTTGTGAGGGTTAATGAAATAATGTATGTCTGGCCCCAAAACCATCATTTGATTACATGATGTCTGGAACTTAGTGCCTTTTGTGGGTGCTGGTTCTTTGTCCCCCGGGTGGATGATTTGACAGTTTCTGACTGGATGGCTGGTTAAAGGGAAGACATCTCCAAGTCCCTTCTCTCCTGGCCCTGCCAGATCATAACCCCTTGGTGAACCTCAGTGCCGAAGGGGAAAGCTCACCTTATCCTGGATCCCAGTGGCTTCCATCCCTGCTGTATCTGCCAGTACCTGTTTTATTTCCCCCAAATGCTTCAGCAGATTTCTTCTGTACTCTGCAGGGCACATCTGCATGTGTCACCTACACCCCTCCTCTTCCCTTTTTATATCCCCTTTTTTATATCAATTTCTTATTTTACAATAAAACTTTGCTACCACCTGTGTGTCTTGAGAGATTGGGGCCAGTGCAGGGGTGAATTAAGGGAGTGAGTTTGGGAAACAGCCACCTGAGTCTTCAGGGAGCACTTGTTTTTTTTTTGGTGGGAAGGTGGCGGCAGGCGGCGCCAGTGCCTGGTTTCCTGGAGAACAAAGCCTAGAGACTGGGTCAGTCTGCAGGCTGCATGACAATAAGGGAAGGGGTGCCTCCATTCATAACTTGGGAACCGACTGTCCCCCCTCCCCTCCTGCCAGGGCTGGCACAAGGTCTCTGCTGCTGCTTCTAGGATTGGGCTGCTGCCCCCTCTTCAGCCTCACCAAGGATTACGGGATTTAAATGTCTGATTTAGTAAGCCTGAGCCTCCAGGGTGGCCATCTGCTCCCCAGGAAAGGGGCAGGATACCTGGGGTCTCAAGGGGAAGGACGGTGGGTGCTATGGTGAGGAGAGAGGACCCCTGCCAGCCAGGGTCCCCGGGAAGTGGGGGCGGCTAAGGTGAGGGCTGGGACATGGGACTGGGGCCTTCCCGGCGTCCCCTCACCCGGGCCCCATGCCAGCCAGCTGAATGAATGGAAGCTTTAAACTCTGCCAGGAAAACCTTTCAAAGAGCTTCTTGGGGTAGGGAGGAGAGTCGAGCCTGGGGAGCCCTGCACCCCACTCCACCCGTTCTGTTCCTTAGGGCTGCCAGCTCCCAGGGAGGGGGGCTGGGGGCAGGCTCTCCCCATCACCCCACACTCGCCACTGCTGCCTGAGCCAGCATTGGAAGGATGGCCAGACTGGGGACATGGCTCATCTGCCTCCTCCCTGGGGGCGGAGAGAGCAGAGTAAGGTCCAGAAGGGCTTCTGGGACCACTGTTCCCTCAACCTGGCTTAAGGTCCCCGAGGGAATCCCCAGGCTTACCCTGAGGATCCCAGACAGCTGTGAAGCCACCAGCTCCCTGGCCTCGAAATCACACTTTTTCTTCCTTGCTGGAGAATGCCAAACACTCCCCAGGATACCCAGAACCATCTCTTGTAGAGATCTTTAAGTTTGCCATCTCTCCCCACAAGCCAGGCCCTCGGTAAACCAGAGCACTTGAAACTCATTTCCTCGCCTCGCTCCTGTAGACAGGTCACCTTGAGCCTCTTTCTGACCAGTGTCCTGCACCGCCCTACACTCCACATTTCTGTAGAGTGTGTCCTTAGCTCTTTTTGTTTCTGCTCTACTCCTTCACAAAGCAGAGCCTTTCTGGCTCTGCCAATCCCTTTGTGTTCTGATAGGCTACTGGTCTGAGAATTATTAGTCCTGGGTTTTCAGGCCAGTTCGACAAGCTATGTGACTTCCAATGAGTCCCTGACCTCTCTGGTCCTACTTGCTCACTTCCTTCCCTCTGGCTGTATTCCCTCCTGACAATCTAGCCAACAGATATTCATTGACTGATGCCTTACTGTGTGCTCAGGATTGTTCTATGTTGTGGGGACCTGTGGCAGACTTGGCCCTGCCCTCACACTCAAAGAGCCCAAGTCCTGTTCCGCTAAGTTTTAGAATAATTTTAAAAACTTACCTCCTTGATTTCAGGAACACAGGGGGCCCCAAATATATAACACTCAGCAGAAGTTGTACAATGAGGAAAATGTAAAGCCATAAATGCTTGCTTTATTTAAAAAAAAAGGAAGCTAGCATGCATCCTAAAAATTAAAGATATAACTTATTGAAAGAGAAAGCCGAGTTGGTTGAAAGAATAAATTTAAAAGCAGGACTCAAGGGGGGAAAAAAGATACACTTTAAACAAAGAGAAAAACTCAAGAGTTTGATTGAGAAAAAAAGGAAGAGTAAGAGCAAATTAATCCAATGTTTAAATAAACTATTCCAGACCATAGGAAAAGTGGAATCTCCAATTCATGTAAATTTTTTGTGATTTCATTAATATTAAAACTTAATCAAGATACCAAAAAATTAAAAGCAAACTAATTTATAGAGATTCAAAATCTCTAAATAGTATTAAAAATATATATATTGATGAATCAAAATAATATTAACATTATAACCAAGTAGGGTTTATTCCAGGAGCATAAAATCGGTTTAATAGAGAGTCTGTCAACATAATTCATTATATTAATAAATTAAGGAATAAAAATATGATCATATCAACAGATGCTGAAAGGAATTTGATTAAATTTCAGCAGCCATTCCTTTAAAAAAAAAATTAAAACAGTAATGGAGGAACTTTCTGGTGGTCCAGTGGTTAAGACTCTGTGCTTCCACTGCAGGGGGGTTGGGTTTGATCCCTGGTCAGGGAACTCAGGTCCCACATTCCACTTGGCCAAAAAAAAATAGTAATGGAATACTGGTATTATCCTAATGGTTAAACCCTAAGGTCATTTCAACTTAAATTAGAACTATACAAGAGGACTTCCCTGGCAGTGTTAAGACTTGCTTTCACTGCAAGAATGCCCACTAACATCAGTTTTAGAGCACTCAAGAGAATTTTTAGAAATGAGGAAAACAAAACATTGGTTAAAAAATAAATATTTTTGTTTTTTGGATCATATGATTATGTTTATGTACCTAAAAACTTAGTTAATAATAGATGGAATTAAGCTAATTTAATAATGTAGATGGATAGTAGATGACAATAAAATAATTAGGGATAAGTTTCACAAGAATCACACAAGAAAATGAAAGAATGGCACAGACTCTATATGGAGAAAATTATAAAACCTAATTTAAGGACATAAACCAAGCTCCAAACAAAAGGAAAAGATAACCTGTTCTTACATGGGAACACTAGGTGAAAAAAAAGACCAGTTCTCCTGAAATAAAGATACAATGCAATTACAATTAGAATCTCAACAAGTCTTGATGGCTTTTGTTTTTGAGAATTGGATATATTTGTCATAAATTTATAGAGAAGAATAAGTGCCCCCAAATAACCAATAGTTGTTTTTAAAAAGGAATGGGCAGAGGGCTTGCTTGCCTTGCTAGATATCAGAAAACAGACTATAAAATCAACTGGAATCAGATCAATATGGCTTGGCATATGGACTGATAGACAAGCCAGCAATGAATCTAGAAGAAGAGTTCAGTATATAGTAAAATCTATTATACAGCTAAAGTTGGCATTTCAGTTCAATGTGTTTAGTTGCTCAGTCATGTCTGACTCTTTGCGAACCCATGGACTGTAGCCCACCAGGCTCCTCTGTCCATGGGGATTCTCCTGGCAAGAATACTGGAGTGGGTTGCCATGCCTTCCTCCAACCCACTCCAGGGGATTTTCCCAGCCCAGGGATCAAACCCAGGTCTCTTTCATTACAGGCAGATTCTTTACCATCTGAGCCACCAGGGAAGCCCAAGAATACTGGAGTGGGTAGCCCATCCCTTCTCCAGATCTTCCTGACCCAGGAATCAATGGGAGTAAGTAAATTAAGAATTTTTTTTAATGAAGCTGACACACTAATAAAATAATACCAGACTCTTCATTTGTACCACACACAAAAAGAAATCAAAATAGACCAAGTGTGGAAATTCCTTGGCAGTCCAGTGGTTAGGACTCCAAGCTTCCACTGCGGGAAGCCGGGGTTTAATCTCTGGTCGTGGAAGATCCCTCAAGCTGAGAAGTGAAGCCAAAAATAAATAAGTAAATAAATTAAATTTTTAGTTGTATTGTTTTTTAAAAAATAGGCAAAGGAATTAAGGCGTATGTAAAAATTAAAATGAAATAAAATCCTGCCCAAAATATTTTTACAAAATATGAGTATAGCCTTCTGGAAATTCCCTGGAAGACGAGTGGTGAAGACTCCATGCTTTCACTGCTGAGGGGTAGGTTCTATCCCTGCTCCCTAGTCTGGGAACTAAGATCCCACAAACCACGCAGTGTGGCCAAAAAAAAAAAAAAAAGAAACCACTTTTTAATAGTAAAGAAGCCACCACAAACTCAAGAGACAAACAATTGATTGGGGGAAATCTACAATGCAGAAAACAGTTTATATCTACAACTGTCAAGAAGCTCTAAGAAATTAACAAGGACAACCCAATAGAAAAAAATATTATGCAGCCATTTAAAAAAATGATTTAGAGCTCTACCAGGCCAGGTGAAATTGAATGAACAAAGTATAATACACAAAATTGTCTATAATATCTAATATAATATGTATGGGCTTCCCTGGTGGCTCAGACGGTAAAGCATCTGCCTGCAATGCAGATAGACCCAGGTTCGATCCCTGGGTCGGGAAGATCCCCTAGAAAAGTGAACGGCTACCCACTCCAGTACCCACTCCAGAGAAGCCTGGCGGGCTACAGTCCATGGGATCGCAAAGAGTTGAACACAGTTGAGTGACTAACACACACACACACACACACACACACACACAATATGTATAATGTGTATTATATGACCAAAACCCAGCAATCCATGTATGTGTACTATGCACTCAAGATAAAACTATACATATGTGTATGCACAAGTAATAAAGCTATTTTTTCCAGGCAAACATCCAGGCCAACTCATTGCAAACAAAAACAAATAAACCCCAAGAAAATAAAGATTAACTATAAACCCATCCCAAAATACCACAATAAATGTTGTACAGCCTCATCCATCCTTTTTCTATGTTTGTGTGCTTTTTTTACACACAAAATTGGGATCCTATGGTTCATACTGTTTTGAGATCTGTTTCTTCCAGTCAATTGTCCTCATCTGTCTCTGGGCATTTGCTGATGCTAGCTTCCCCCACAAAGCCACCCCATCCTTGAAACCTCTAAGAAACCTTCCCTATGAACCCCCACCCCGACCCCCCAGAGAGTGGTTGACCACTCTGAATTTTGTCCTCCCCAGCTTTCTCTCCTTCCTGGAAATACGTTTAGGTCTACCTGGTTTGAGAGTTTCTCGTGTGCTCATCCCCTCTCCTGTTATACTGGGGAGCTCCTTGGGGGCAGGAACTCTGCCTCTTTCATAAGTGTATCTTCACAATGCCTAGAATGCACATAGTAGGCACTTTATAAGTATAGCTGTAAAAAAGGACATAGGCTTCTTGCCTGTCTTGTATTGAGTGATTGATCTCAAGACAGTATGGGTGATGGAGCAATCTAGGAGGTAAACACTTGGACACTGGACAAAAGAGATCAAAGCAGGGAATTGGTCTTCCCAAGGGCCGGGTAACCCTCAGATCACCCAAATCCACCCCTCACCCCCTTCCCAGGGCTCCTCCAAAAGCTCAGAAAGGAACAACCTGCACGCAGGGCTCCATGTATGATATATATATTTATATATATATATAATTGCTCTCATTTTATTGTACTTTATCCTCTTTTTACAGTAGATCAGACACAGGCATTAAATAACTGCAGAGAGAGACCACTTGGGTGAGGGGAGTGCAGGAAAACAATGGGATCCAAAGGGAAGAGCCTCAGATCCAGCCAGAGAAGAACAGGGAAGGGTCCACCCATGGGTGGGGTGTGGGAGCTGCAGCATCAAAAAAGAACAGGGAAATTACAGGTGGGGAAGTGAAGGGCGTGGGAGAAGAAAGAGTTAAAATGCCTCTATAACTCAAGAACACAGGAGGTCCCTCATTTAACATTCTATGGGCACTATGGGGTTGTTTAAGAAGGCAAAGGGTCTGAAGGAGATGGAACCAAGAAATTCAGAGTCTTAAAAGGAGGAGGTGTCTGCAATTTTCAGGCTGGCATGCGGAAGAAAGGGGAGGAGTTAGTGATTAGTTGATAACTTGCTAAGAGAAGCCACAGAGAGGATGGGGGTGGGGGAGCAGAGCTGAGCGGAGGGGAAGGAGATGGAATAGTCCCATAACCAGCAGGGGAAGGAGATGGAATAGTCCCATAACCAGCTGACGTTTCCAAGGTGGCCACTGGGGACCCAGCCAAAGTGGCTGCCCCTCCCCCAGGGCGCCTGGGAAGTAAAACTTGCAGGATATTCTGGGAAAGAGAACAGAGGGGAGGGAGCCATCGGCAAAAACAAAGTGGATATTCAGCCTAGGTCAACCCCGCCCCTCTGAGGAGTGATAGGAGACCGGGAAGAGAATTTTCAAGAACCAACAGGGATTTCTCTTTCAGACCCTCATTCCCAGCTCACGTATTCAACGTGGAGTGTGAAACCAGCTGTGCCAGAAAAGAAGGAAAAGGCCACAGAACCACCGTGTCTTCAGTTACAAGTGGTCCCGCTTTCAGTGGAGGGAATGGGGATGGAAAAGTGGGGAAAGACTGACCAGAGGAGTCACACAAGTCAAAAGCCACTGAGACAGCAACTGTGGTCCACAAGACAGAAGGTGTGGGAGATGGGGGAGGGGGACAGCGGCTGAGCTGGCATGGGAGGATAGAGGGTCACACCGATGACCACCCTAGCCTACAGAGATATTAAATCATTAAGCTGTGCGCCTGGAACTAACAGCAATGTTGTAAGTTAATTATACTTCAGTTATTTTTAAAAAAAGAATGGAGTGCCACATTTTGTCTGGAGATAAGCATGAAGAGATTGCCGTCTGTGTGTGGGTGGGTGAAAAGAAAAGAAAGTGAAAGTCACTCAGTCGTGTCTGACTCTTTGTGACCCCCATGGACTACACAGGCCAAGGAATTCTCCAGGCCAGAATACTGGAGTGGGTAACTTTTCCTTTCTCCAGGGGATCTTCCCAACCTAGGAATCAAACCAGGGTCTCCTGCATTACAGGCAGATTCTTTATCAACTGAGCTATGAGGGAAGCCCAAGGTGGGTGGGTGGGCATTTTCTATAGTTCTGGGAGGGTGGGACAGGAGGGCAGGATGGGTGGGGAGCTGTGAGGACACCCCACTCACAGCTACACCAGGACTAGAAAGACTCCGAACTCTATGACCGTCTTGGGGGTTCCATCTCCCTGTCTCTGACAGAGCTCGGGCAGGAAGAAGATGGTGGAAAGTGTGCGCAACCAGAGAATCACGACAGATGTCAGGCCGGGTTCAGAAGGAAAGGAAAAGGGCACGAGGCTCAGACAAGCCATAGCTCTGTTATAAAAAATACCTTTGGGGTGGGTGAGGGAGGGATCAGGCGGGGTCAGGGGTATTCCAGAAGCATCCGTAGGAAAGAGGCGGGGGCGGGAGGAAGGGGCCTCAGGCTTTGTTGACGCGGAGTTTGAAGGCCACACGCCCGGCAAACTTGTCGCGCTCATCGTCAGTGGCGATGTTGGCGGCGTTGATGCGGCACTCCACGTTCACCTCCACGTTGGGGGTCACGTTCAGGAACTTGACGGCCACCAAGGGCTGCGTGTAGTTCACCTGGGCCGGAAGAGGAGAGCGAGACTCCAGGCCTGAGGCAGCTGGGCCTCCAACCCCGCACCCTGCTTCCCTGGGGGAGCCAGCACCCGACCTCCCGCAGGACTTACGTGAAACTTCTTGCCGTAGTAGGGAAAGTACATGAGGTCGATGTTGCCGTTTGCAGGGAACATAACGAAGTTGCCGAGATTCTCGGCATCTTCATCTCGCTGTGGGGGGCGCAGGAGGGTGGAGGAGAGCATGTTAGGGATGGCGGGAACTCAGCCGCTGGCCAGACTTCCCTTTGTTTCTCCTTCATCCCGATTGTGCTTTCTCAAATCTGTATCCCTTGTGCTGTTGCGTCTGGTATATTTGCGTGTGCACAGGAGGGGGTGTCCTGTTTCCTCCATCAGACTGGGAAGTCCTCCAGGGTGCTAAGGAGCCTGAAGCCTTCTACTGCCCTCCCACCCCAAATTCTTACCCCATCCTCAGGAATCGGTTTCTGGAGCGGAGCGGAGAGAGAACAGATCAATGAGTAAGGGCTCAGTAGGAAGCAAGGAGGGGGATGAAGCAAGAGGAGCAGGAAGCTCCTAGAGGGACAGAGGTGGGGGAAGCAGGGCTCCAAGGACAACTTAGTGGTGGCAGGTGGTGCTCACAGACCAGCAGCTACCAGATACCTAAAAAGAACTGAGGGCAGAAGAGACATGAGACCGAGAGCAGAAGACATGGTCAGGGACTAGAGAAGATGGAAGGATCAGAGAGAGAAGCCAGAGGCAGGGGCTCGGGTGGAGCCAGGGAGAGGGTGTCTATCCACATAAAAGAGCAGACTTCTGCATCCTAGACAGAAGCATGAGGGGTGGCAGCGCCTTGGAGTTTGAGCCCATGCTTACCCCCTTGTCCCTAGAGTTACGGGGCCTCTGGGAGCAAAGAAGATAGGGAGAGATGAGTGAATGACATGGAAACCATAAGGACAAACAGATGGACAAGGCCCAACAAACTCACCTTCCCCACGCAGGTAACATTCATGCTCTGGTTTGCTCCTGCATAGAAGTTGATAACCTGTAATGAGGAGAGAGAGTGGTGACAGGGTTAGGAAAAGAAGTTGTCAAAAACAGAAATATCCAGCCCCCCAGCCATGATCTCAGCCTCCAGCAGTCACATCTCTCTTGTTCTCTCAGCCACTCAAATATCTAAAAGTCTCCCGAAGCCCGGGAGCCCCAGTAAAATAAAGCAACTGCCAGCAGATGGTAGCTCCCTCTTCCATTCTCCCTGGGGACTAAGGATATGCGTACCCGGTTCATCTTGATGAAGACACAGGGCTGTCCAGTGCTGTAACCATAGTGGGTGGGGTCCCCAATGCCAGAGCAGTTGCCCAGCTGGGTCCGGTTGAACTGGCAAGCACGTTTTGGGTAGTTTAGAACTCCGTTATCTGGTTGTTCGTAATAGCGACCAGGGCGGCAGACATCATTCTTCTGGGCTTGGATGGAGTCATTGTAAGCTAAGGAGGTGGCGAAAGAGAGTCACAGACCTCATGTCCTGCTCCCAGTGTCCCCAGCCCCCTGCCTGAAGTCCTGCATAGCCATCGACCTCGTACTCACGCTCCAAGAACTTGTTGAGTTTCTGAACATGCTGGTCCCAGCTTTCAGTGTCACTGACATTGACAATGACATCGAGGTTCTCAGTCTTAGGGCGAATCATCAAGCCTAGTCAGCAGAGACAAGAATGAGGGGGTATATGTAAGACGAAGGACCACACACAGAGGGAAGGGGATGGACATGGAGAACACCAAGGTGAGGGATGACGGGAAGATCTGAGATTACCTTCCGGGGAGGGAGATCTCTTGTGACCCTCTGCCACCTCCCCAGATCACACAGCTCTCAGCTATGGGGAATGTGAAGGCGGCCTTCAAGAAAAACTGCCCAGCATGTGGTGACTGGCTCATCAGAACTAAACCTCTAAGAGCTGACAGTTCTCAACCTGTGAGTTCCTTTGGGAGGCTTGGGGGCACCAGAGTAGTGAGCCTGGCTCATGGGAGAGTCTCATCACTCACCTGGTGTGGCCAATCGGTCCTGGTACTTGGGGGTATGGTCAGAGACCGTCTGCAACATCACCCACATGGTGAGGGTGAACATGGCGGTGAGGAAGCCATAGAAGACGAGGTAGAAGAGGAGGATAAAGGCTAAAGAGGACGAAATAGGGTCAGCAGGTTCCAGGTCTCCATCCATGACCTGTCCTGTCGCCACATGCCCCTCCCCCACTCAGAGGTTCTGACCAGGAAAGAATCCCAGAGCCCCAGGGAGCCTTCCCCTGGGAGCAAAAGGAGACAAGCTGGAAAAAGGCAGTTTGTCTGGCTTCCAGCCATGGCTCCCAGCCCCTTCTGGTCCTACAGCACAGTGAAGCCCAATTTTGTGGAGGACACAAGAAACTCAAACTCTTGTTTCTTGGACAAGCCCTAGTATAGGCCACAGTCATTTTGCCACAAATTACATTTTCAACTTGTCAACCTTCATGGCCCTGAAAAGGCACACCATCTGTTACTGCTATATGGGTACTCGTGCTTGAAGTTGTCCAGCACGATGACTTTTCAAGCTGGCACTGGCCCCAATTCACCACCAAACTCTCAAACCATCTCTCAGGGTGTGGACTCTCACACTCAGACAGCAAAATCTCTCTCTCTCTGAGCCCTACAAGAGCTGAATCTTGAATGAGGCTCCGGCCAAAGCTACAAAGTCTCTCAGAGACAGCTGTCCAGAGCCTTCAACAGTCACCCCACCCCCAGCTCGCACTCAGCACTCAGGGCAGAGGCAGGTGTAAAGGAAGACTTTCCACAGCCTTCCAGGCAGAGAGCTGACTCTTGGTGGACGTGACAAGTCACTGACACTCCTCAGCCTAGTGTGAGTACCTGCTGTTTCCATTCCCCCAGATCTCGAGTCCTTTCATCTCAGAAGACACTTCCCCAAGCCTCCCCAGATTTTCCCAAGGACTCAAGGACCCCTCCAATCCCACGGACTGGACTTCACATTTCCTGCATCGAGGACTGCATCAGACCCACTTCAAGGGCCCCTTGGCAGGTGGGCTAATGAGAACAGCATTCAATCAGTGTGGATGAACTGTAAAATGTGTCACACAATGTCTCCTGTGCTTCAACTTCCCAGCTTGAAAATCCCTTTTGGAAGAAATCCACCCTTCACTGGCATCTATGCCCAGCACTGGACCCTCAACCAGACACAAGTCCCTCCACATCTCCTGAATATGTGGTCCCACACACCACCTCCAAGGTATGGGTGGAGAAGTTGCCAAGCCATCCAAGCCCTGAGACACAGGGCCCAGATGATGTACACATCTCACCACCAGTGACCACTCCCTCTGCTTGTGACATCTGAGCCCAACACCCAGCCCCCGAACACCTCCCAGTGGCACCCCGGCCCCACAGCCCCCCACCCACGAAGCAGTCACAGAAAGCTCCAAAACACGAGGCAGTGGGATCCAGACAACTTCCGCTGTGAAGAACCCTCTCCAACACACACCCCACCTCTCCAAGACCCGCCCCCTCATGAATGTTCCCAGGGTCCAAGGGGTGGGCACGAGCTAAAAATAGACGGGCCTGGCCAGCTAATGAGAATCAGAGGGAGGGAAGGGGAGCTTATCTGAAAAGGGGGGCGACCGTGTGGAGCTGACCGGCCCCCGACAGGGAGCGCAAGCGCCGCGGCGAGCACACGCGCGCAGAGCCCGCGACCCCCCGCGCGAGGGGGCTCCGCGGGGGGCGGGAAGGAGGCAGTGACCTACTTTCTCCGCCTCCGCAGCGGCCAGCCAGGGAGATTAGACCGGCGACTCGGCCCCATCCCAGCCCGGAGCCCGGCAGGGGGGCCGGACGCCAGGAACCCGGGAAGGGAGCTGGGGCTGCGCCGGCGGGACCTCGTCCTCCCCGGGCGTTGCCAGGCGGATCCCCCCGCCTCCCGCCCCTCGCACGGCTGGCCCCGCATACCCCAGCTGGTCCCGGTGCGGCCCATGAACTGGTGCGTCCTCGGGTTCCACACGAACTCCTTCCACTCCTCAACCACCTGCCCGCAGCTCTTCTTCTCTTTCTGGATGACCATCTTGACGGCGGGGGGCAAGTCCCGCGCGGGGCGGGGGGCTATGGAGTAGCCGGGGTGGGGCGCGCTGAAGTCCCCTCACGCACTGCAACGCGCGGGGAGCAAAGGCAGCGGGGCCAAGGGAGACCCCCCCTCAGATATGCAGCCGCTGCCAATTCCGGGGCGCAAGGCCACACGCTGCGGGGTGCTGGCGGCGCGGCGTAAGAAGAACAGATCCTAGGCCCCCCACTGCAGTGAAAAGGGGGGTTGTCCTAGCAGGGGAGGATAAAAAAGCGAAGGGGTGCGAACGCAGCTTCACCCCCTAGACCTCCCAGAAGCAAAACGAAAAGGGATGCAAAAATAGACGGCTGCAAAACCCGATCGAAGAGCAGAAAAATCGGGGTGCAAAGAGGCAGGGAGAGGTGGGGGAGGGGGCCGCCCCGAAATCCGAGATGCAAAGAGGCTGTGGAGAGGAGTCGGGTGACTGTTCAAGGCTCTTCTGACGAGTGGAGACCTCCACACCTAAGGTGGCTAGGCCACGGGGGTGGGGTGGGGACGCGCAGTTGTGGGGACAGGCAGGGATAGGGGTCCCCCGGGCGGAGGCTCCGCTCTTCAGCAGTGCGGGGTTAGCAGCAGCGGCGCGCGGTCTTTATACTCGGCGGCTCCGAGGGTGCCCGCCCCCTTCCCCGCCCCCAGAAGCCCCGCCTCCTCTCTCTGGCCTGGGCGACCTCATGCATATGCAAATTTGGAGAAAGGGCTTGGGCCCGCCCCCTGACGCCTCCTCAGGACCAAGTCTCTCCCCTACTCCCACCGCAGGTACTGGACGGGATTGGGTGGGTGGAGAGGATCGAAGGCGTGTCAAGGCAAAATGGAAAGATAACCCCGGAGAGACACAGCAGACAGAGAGGAAAGCAGATACATGCTGAGATAGGGGCCCCAGGCAGAGAGTTAGAAAGAAACTAAGATCCTGGAGACAGGGCAGAATGTGAGACTAACAGAGAAGGAGCCAGAGATCAAGAAAAATAGATCTAAGAGACCAGCCAGGATACTACACTAGCAGGTCTGGAGGTTAGAACACGCCACCAGGAGACCCATAGAGGCCACCACAGGACAGAAATTCCCCTCGAGGGAGATGCTGCCAATGTCCCCAACACCTCCTTCTCCAGTCCCACAGCCTCGTCTCCCAACACCTGGTTCTCACCAAGCCTGGGGGGTTCCCTGCCTTCCCACACCCCTCTGAAGCCCTTCCAACACCACTTTCCCAGCCCCCAGCACTGCCTTGAGACCCCAGCCCTGGAGCCCCATATGCTTAGGTGTTTTGTCTCCTTCCACCTACCCACCCCCTGCCCCCGCTTTCTGCACTCCTCTCCTCATTTGCCCATTCGTCAACAAACATTTACTGAGTACCTGCTAGAGACCTTGTGCAACCCAGCCCTGGAGAGGTAAAGTTGAGGTTCTCAAAGGGGCTTCCACAGTCTGATAGGGAGATGCAAGGGCCTCTAAAGACCTCCTGTTAAGATTCATTGTCTTTTCATGTCTCTTCAAATCTTGTCACTTTTCCTTGGAGAGATTTTTCTTCTTCTTTCAACTCTTACCTTACACTGTTGGCTCTATTCCCCAACAATTCCTGTTCTAGCATCCTCCCGTTCAAACTCTCCCCCTGCAGGTCAGGGCAGGCTTCATGGACTCAGGATCTGCTCAGTCGAACAAGGTGAAGCCATGTAACTCAGACTCGGTCTTGAACGTACTGTCCTAATTAAAATGACTCACCTGGTGTCTGGACTTAGTGAGGATCAAGATCTTTGTGTCTCAGTGCAGAAAGAATTTAGTGAGAAATAAAGTGATATATAAGAAATGGATTTATTTAAAAAGAAATACACTCCACAGAGTATAGGCCATCTCAGAGGTGAGAGGCCCCAAAATATGGGGTGGCTACGTTTTATGGCATTGCCTTTGGGATTGGAATGAAAACTGACCTTTTCCAGTCCTGTGGCCACTGCTGAGTTTCCAAATTTGCTGGCATATTGAGTGCAGCACTTTCACAGCATCATTTTTTAGGATTTTAAATAGCTCAGCTGGAATTCCATCACCTCCACTAGCTTTGCTCATAGTGATGCTTCCTAAGGCCCACTTGACTTCGTATTCCAGGATGTCTGGCTCTATATGAGTGATCAAACCATCATGGCTATTTGGGTCATGAATATCCTTGTATAGTTCTTCTGTGTATTCTTGCCAACTGTTAATATCTTCTGCTTCTGTTAAGTTCATACCATTTTTGTCCTTTATTGTGCTCATCTTTGCATGAAATGTTCCCTTGGTACATCTAATTTTCTTGAAGAGATATCTAGTCTTTCCCATTCTATTGTTTTCCTCCATTTCTTTGCACTGATCACTGAGGAAGGCCAGAGGAACCAGAGATCAAATTGCCAACATCTGTTGGATCATTGAAAAAGCAAGAGAGTTCCAGAAAAAAACATCTGCTTCTGCTTTATTGACTACGCAAAAGCCTTTGACTGTGTGGATCACAACAAACTAGAAAATTCTTAAACAGATGGGAATACGAGACCATCTGACCTGCCTCCTGAGAAATCTGTATGCAGGTCAAGAAGCAACAGTTAGAACTGGACATGAAACAACAGACTGGTTCCAAATTGGGAAAGAAGTACGTCAAAACTGTATATTGTCACCCTGCTCATTTAACTTATATGCAGAGTACATCATGAGAAACGCTGGGCTGGATGAAGCACAAGCTGGAATCAAGATTGCCAGGAGAAATATCAGTAACCTCAGATATGCAGATAACATCACCCTTATGGCAGAAAGCGAAGAACTAAAGAGCCTCTTGATGAAAGTGAAAGAGGAAACTCAGCATTCAGAAAACTAAGATCATAGCATCCGGTCCCATCAATTCAGTTCAGTTCAGTCACTCAGTCGTGTCCGACTCTTTGTGACCCCATGGACCACAACATACCAGGCCTCCCAGTCTATCACCAACTCCCAGAGTTTACTCAAACTTGTGTCCATTGAGTCGGTGATGCCATCCAACCATCTTATCCTCTGTCATCCCCTTCTCCTCCTGCCCTCAATCTTTCCCAGCATCAGGGTCTTTTCAAATGAGTCAGCTCTTCATATCAGGTGACCAAAGTATTGGAGTTTCAGCTTCAGCATCAGTCCTTCCAATGGAAACTCAGGACTGATCTCCTTTAGGATGGACTGGTTGGGTCTCCTTGCAGTCCACGGGACTCTCAAGAGTCTTCTCCAACACCACATTCAAAAGCATCAATTCTTCGGTGCTCAGCTTTCTTCACAGTCCAACTCTCACATCCATACATGACTACTGGAAAAACCATAGCCTTGACTAGATGGACCTTTGCTGGCAAAGTAATGTCTCTGTTTTTCATATGCGGTCTAGGTTGGTCATAACTTTCCTTCCAAGGAGTGAGCGTCTTTTAATTTCATGGCTGCACTCATCATCTGCAGTGATTTTAGAGCCCAAAAAAAATAGTTTGCCACTGTTTTCCCATCTTATTTTCCATGAAGTGATGGGACCAGATGCCATGACCTTTGTTTTCTGAATGTTGAATCTTAAGCCAACTTTTTCACTCTCCTCTTTCACTTTCCTCAAGAGGCCTTTTAGTTCCTCTTCACTTTCTGCCATAAGGGTGGTGTCATCTGCATATCTGAGGTTATTGATTATTTCTCCCAGCAATCTTGATTCCAGCTTGTGCTTCATCCAGCCCAGCGTTTCTCATTATGTACTCTATATATAAGTTAAATAAGCAGGGTGACAATATACAGCCTTCACTTACTCCTTTCCCAATTTGGAACCAGTCTGTTTTTCCATGTCCAGTCTAACTGTAGCTTCCTGACTTGCATACAGATTTCTCAAGAGGCAGGTCAGCTGGTCAGGTATTCCCAAATCTTGAAGAATTTTCCACAGTTTATTATGATCCATACAGTCAACAGCTTTGGCATAGTCAATAAAGCAGAAATAGATGTTTTTCTTGAACTCTTTTGCTTTTTCCATGATCCAGCGGATGTTGGCAATTTGATCTCTGGTTCCTCTGCCTCTTCTAAAACCAGCTTGAACATCTGGAAGTTCACGGTTCACGTATTGCTGAAGCCTGGCTTGGAGAATTTTGCACATTACTTTACTAGCATGTGAGATGAGTGCAATTGTGCAGTAGTTTGAGCATTATTTGGCATTGCCTTTCTTTGGGATTGGAATGAAAACTGACCTTTTCCAATCCCGTGGCCCCTGCTGAATTTTCCAAATTTAACGGCATATTGAGTGCAGCACTTTCACAGCATCATCTTTCCGGATTTGAAATAGCTCAACTGGAATTCCATCACCTTCACAAGCCTTGTTCATAGTGATGCTTTCTAAGGCCCACTTGACTTCACATTCCAGGATGTCTGGCTCTAGGTGAGTGATCACACCATCATGATTATCTGGGTCATGAAGATCATTTTTGTACAGTTCTGTGTATTCTTGCCACCTCTTCTTAATATCTTCTGCTTCTGTTAAGTCCATACCATTTCTGTCCTTTATTGAGTCCATCTTTGCATGAAATGTTCCCTTTGTATCTCTAATTTTCTTGAAGAGATCTCTACTTCATGGGAGACAGATGGGGAAACAATGGAAACAGTGAGAGACTTTATTTTCTTGGGCTCCAAAATCACTGCGGATGGTGACTGCAGCCTTGAAATTAAAAGACACTTGCTCCTTGAAAGAAAAGTTATGACCAACATAGACAGCATATTAAAAAGCAGAGACATTACTTTGCCAACAAGGTCTGTCTAGTCAAGGCTATGGTTTTTCCAGTAGTCATGTATGGATGTGAGAGTTGGACTGTGAAGAAAGCTGAGCACCGAAGAATTGATGCTTTTGAATGTGGTGTTGGAGAAGACTCTTGAGAGTCCCTTGGACTGCAAGGAGATCCAACCAGTCCATCCTGAAGGAAATCAGTCCTGAATATGCATTGGAAGGACTGATGCTGAAGCTGAAACTCCAATACTTTGGCCACCTGATATGAAGAAATGACTCATTTGAAAAGACTCTAAGGCTGGGAAAGATTGAAGGCAGGAGAAGGGAATGACAGAGGATGAGGTGGTTGGATTGCATCACTGACTCAATGGACAGGAGTCTGAGTAAACTCCAGGAGTTGGTGATGGACAGGGAAGCCTGGCATGCTGCAGTCATGGGGTCACAAAGCATTGGACACAGCTGAACGACTGAACTGAACTGACTGATGCTTTGTGGGCTGGGCAATTTAGTAGGCTAATGAGTGGGAGGATTATTCTATTTCAGGGGAAGGGGTGGCGGTTTCCAGGAACTGGGCCACTGCCACTTTTTAATCTTTGATGGTTGTCCTCAGAAAGGTCATGGCACTGGTAGGTGTGTCACTTACCTTGCTGATGTGTTACAGTGAGCATATACTGATGCTCTTTGCTGGTAGTTCAACAGTAAAGAATCCTCCTGCAATGCAAGAGACCCAGGTTCGACCCCTGGGTTGGGACGATCCCTTGAGGACGGAAATGGCTACCCACTCCAGTATTCTTGCCTAGTGAATTCCATGGACATTAGAGCCTGGAGGACTACGTCCATGGGATCACAAAGAGTTGGACACGACTGAGACTAACACTTTCATTCTGAGGCTCAAGGTCTAGTGGAAGTCAGCCATCTTGGACTTATTTTGTTATAATTAAGTTACATCATGTCCTTGGACTATGTCATTCTTTTAAACTGTGTGTCCTGCCCGCTTCCCTTCTATTTCAAAGGCCCAGGCTCAGAATTGCCTTGTGCTTGGTCTTGTGCTCTGTGGCCACCATCTTGGATATCTTAATAATTTTACCTTTGAACTTGTACTTTGCCCAGTGGGACAATGGACCATATGTGTGAGTAGAGGAGTTAAGCCTGACATGCCATTTGGGATGTTCCATGAACACAGAGGGCTTCCCTTGTGGCTCAGCTGGTAAAGAATTCGCCTGCAATGCGGGAGACCTGGGTTTGATCCCCGGTTTGGGAAGATTCCCTGGAGAAAAATGGCTACCCACTCTGGTATTCTGTCCTGGAGAATTCCATGGACTTTATAGTCCATGGGGTCGCAAAGAGTCGGCACAGAACTCTGATGGACCCAACATGCATGGGAGTTCAGCGAGACTCAAAGTGAGTACAAGATAAGCATGTCATGTCTACACCTGAATAAGTGTAGGGGCTGACAGCTGAGAGACTAACAGAACTTGCTTTGAATACAGAAAGAAGGCAATGGTCTTCTAGGAGACATGGATGATGGGAGGCGTCCTATCATATCCATTCCCAGTCACATTAATTCACTGCTTTAGCCAACCACTTCTGCTGGCAATGATGACAGAGCGGAAAATTGGGGCAACCCACAATTCTGTTTTCCTTTCAGTCATCAGTAAGCTGAAGGTTAAAAAATGCTGTTTTCTTTATTTAAAATAACATTAAATAAATTAAAAACACCATGAAAAGTCATGAGAAAAACTGTGGAAGAAAGGAACGCATTTTATATTTTAGTACCTTGTGAAAAATGAAAGTGTTAGTGACTCAGTCATGTCTGACTCTTTTAAACCCCATTGACTATAGCCTGCCAAGCTCCTCTGTCTATGGAATTTCCAGTTTACTAAATGGAACACCAGTTTTTTCCAGCCTTTTTTCAAAAATATTTATTTATTTGACTGTGCCGGGTCTCAGTTGTGGCACTTGGGATTCTTATCAGGAGTTCCTTGGAGGCGGCATGTAGAACCTATACTTGTGGCATGTGGGATCTGATTCTCTGACAAGGGATGGAACCCAGGCCCCCTGCACAGTGAGTGTAGTGTCTTAGCCACTGGACCACCAGGGAAGTCCTTTCCCCTTTTTGAATAAGGGATTCCACGTTTTCATTTTGCATTGGGTCCTATAAATTAGGTAGCTGGTCTTACTTCAATCCTTTCTGCAGCAGACTCTGGATTAATTTTCTCAAAAGATAGTTTTAATTAGGCCACCCCTCAGCCCAAAAGGCTTCAAATGGTTTCCTGTGACCTTGCAGGATGCAGTTCTGATTCCTAGTCTAACTTTCAGGGTGCTTCACAATCTAGACACAGTCTGTGTCCCCAGCTTCCTTTGCCTCTAGGCTCCAACTAGCCCTCCGCTGAAGCTGAGCTGCCCATTCCTGGGACAGGCTGTGCTTACTCCTGACATTATACCTTTGTCCATTTTCTTTCCGAGTCCTGGAAGACTGCCCACTCTTCACAGTCCAGCCCAACTCCCATTCATTCATTCAATGCGTATCTAATGAGCATTTGTTTAGAGCCAGGCGCTGTTCTCGTCCCTATGTTCCTGGGGCTCCCATTCTAATAAACAGTAAAAACAAACAAACAAATTAAATGTTGGAGGGAGGAAGGAAAAACTGAGAGATTGGGATTGACATGTACATACTACTATTTATAAGAATAGATAGCTAATAAGGACCTACTTATAAGCACAGGGAACTCTACTCAGTATTCTGTAATGACCTATATGGGAAAAGAATCTAAAAAAGAGTATAACTGATTCACTTTGTTGTACAGCAGAAACTAACGCAACATGGTAAATCAACTATACTCCAGTAAAAATTCATTAAAAAAAATCAGCAGTGGGACAATTCCTAAAAGATGTTCACCCTTTGAGAGTAGGAATAAAATAAGTATTTTCAATAAAAATATTGAAACCAGGGATTCCCTGGTGGTTCAGGGGTAGAGAATCCGCCTGCCACTGCAGGAGACATGGGTTTGATCCCTGGTCTTGGAAGATCCCACATGCCAAGGAGCGACTAAGCCCATGTACCACAACTATTGAGCCTGTGCTCAAGAGCCCGAGAGCCACAATGACTGAGCCTATGAGCCGCAACTACTGAAGCTCATGTGCCCTAGAGCCCATGCTCCACAAGAGAAGCCACCACAATGAGAAGCCTGCATATTGCGACGAAGAGTAACTCCTGCTCACCACAACTAGAGAGAAGCCCACGCAGCAGTGAAGACCCAGCACAGCCAAGAATAAATAAACACATTAATTGAATTAAAATTAAATAATGTTAATATTATGCAGAAAAAGAGTAAGATAGTGTGATGTGCCAGAGAGTGCCTGAGTGTTCAGGGAAGGTCTTACTGAGGAGGTAACTTTTAATGACCCAAAGTAACGCAAAGGAGCCATGGGGACCTGTAGGGGAAGAGCATTCTAGGAGGAGGAAGGGGTGAGTGCAAAGGCTGGACTCCCGTGAGGGAAAAAGGCAAGACTGGGACAGCAAGAAATCTGAGAGGTAGGCAAAGGCCAAATCGTAAAGGTCCTTGTAAGTCAAAGGGAGCAGTTTGGATTTTAATCCAACCATCACAGAAACAATTCTAGGATTTTAAGCAGGGAGTCGACACGGTTAAATGTAATGAAAATCACCATGGCCACTATGTGAGAGCTCACCATGGGAAGAAAGGAGACCAGGGAGCAAGGCTTTGTAGCGGTCCAGGTGGGAAATATAGATGGCCTGGCCCCAGCCAGCAGCTTTACAGGTGGAGACAGAAGTTCAGGATCTGTCATGAGCAATGGAGGTGACAGAGAGAGGGATCATGGCTAGTTGCCTAGGTTTTTGTCTTTAGCAACTATGCTGAAAACTCTTTTATCTTTGCAACCAGGCTGTAAGTTCTTTCAGAACAGGCCTTTGCTTTAGACCTTGTTTTTGGGGTTTTTTAAATATTTATTTGGCTGCGCCGGGTCTGAGTTGCAGCATGCAAGGTCTTTTTAGTTGCCACATCTGGGATCCTGAGTTGGGGCCTGCAAACTCTTAGTTGCAGCATGTTCCAGTTCCCTGAGCAGGGACCAAACCCAGGCCCTCTGCATTGGGAGCATGAAGTGTTAGCTGCTGGATGACCAGGAAAGTCCCTGTTTTACAGTTTGTGTAATATCCCCCATATCCAAGCAACCCACAGAGCTACCCAAGATAAAGCCTGGTTGCTGCCCCACCCTCCAAGGTATTTTCCTGACTCAGCAATTGAACCCGAGTTTGCTGCATTGCAGCAAGATGCTTTACCACTGAGCCACCAGGGAAGCCTCTTGGTTGCTGAACTGGGCTTAAACAAGGAATAGCTCTTTCTATGTAAAACCCTAGTGAAACAACTTGCCTTTTCCTTCATCTGACAGTGCTGAAAGTGTTATTCGCTCAGTCATGTCCGACTCTTTGCGACCCCATGGACAGTAGCCCGCCAGGCTCCTCTGTCCATGGAATTCTCCAGGCAAGAATACTGGAGTAGGTTGCCATTCCCTTCTTGAGGGGATCTTCCTGACCCAGGGATCAAACCTGGGTCTCCAGCATTGCAGGCAGATTCGTTATCTTCTGATCAACAGGGAAGCCCCATTCATCAGATAAGGAGCAGAGTAATGGGCCAGCCTCAATCTAGAGAGAGGAGCCTGGATCTTACCCTCAACACACACAGCTTGGCAAACACAGGCCCAGGGTTGGCTTCAAGACTGTTGGTTCAGTTTCTGCCTTACCTGAACCCCAAGGTCACTTGAAGAAGAAAGAACAAGTGTCTTCTATACGTTTAGATAACGTTGTTCCCTTCCACACCTTCTCGTCAAGGTGAGGGTCAGCATGAGGAGGGCTGGGAGTTGGGTGGGGGGGGAGAACCCTCAACTCCATGCAGCACTAGTGCTCTCAGGGAAACAAGCTGAGGAGGGGTGTGGGGGCAAAGAGTCACTACAACCTCCAACCTCTCCCTGGAATGCAGGCCTCCCTCCAGCATCCCCAGAAAGGAGGAAGGAATTAAGAGCTCCCATCTCCCCCCACCCCTACCCAGAGACTGTCCTGAGGTCTGTGCCCAGTGATTTCCTTCCTAGGGACTCAGTTGTTTGGGTTCCCAACAAGATGGGTCTTTGTAGAGACAAGAACAAGGAAAGAAGGGGGAGGGGAGCAGGGAGTTATTATTTAGTGGGTACAGAGTTTCGATTTTACAAGAAGAGTTCTGGAGCTGGATGATTCCACAACACTGTGAAGTCTACTGTCACTAAACAGGACACTTAGAAATGGTTAAGATGGGGACTTCCCTGGTGGCCCAGTGGTTAAGAGTCTGCCTGCTAACACAGGGGACATGGGTTCGATCCCTACTCCAGGAAGATCCTACATGCTCTGGGGCAACTAAGCCCCTGCACAGAAACTACTGAAGCCCACACAAATAGAGCCCGAACTCTGAAACAAGAGAAGCCAGCACAATGAGAAGCCTGTGCATTGAAACTAAGGAGTAGTTCCTGCTTGCTAGAACTAGAGAAAGCCCTTGCATTACATTGAAGACTCCGCACGACCCAAAGTAAAAAAATAATAAATCTTAAAAAAAGAAATGGTTAGGATGGGAGACTTCCATGGTGGTTCAATGGTTAAGACAGGTTTGATCTCTGATCAGGGAACTAACATTCTACAAGCTATGTGGTGAGGCAAAGAAAACATTTAAGATGGTAAATTTTGTTATGTGTATTTTATCACAATCAAACAAACAAACAGGAAAGAAACACAGAAGTTCCTCTGCTACCCGTATCAAGCTCCAACTCCCCAGGAGGACGTACAAGGCCTCTCACCCCATGGCAAAAGGAGCCTCCCCAGTCCGCCCTCATTCCATCTCAGCCTGCCCCCAGTTCAGTCACATCACACCCTCTTCCTTGTCTTCCATACCCAGAAGGCTGAGACTTCTATTTCCAGAATCACACACAAGGCTAATGACACCAACAAAAGCAACATCTCTGGTACCTGGAGCACTTTCTATATCCCACACATCCAACCTATCTGATTCCATCAAACCCTCCCAGCAGCCCTGAGCAGGGTAACCTGCCCATTTTGCAGATGGGGAAACTGAAATGTAAAGAGGACTAGTCATTTGTTCGAGTTCCTTGTACTTCCTAGGAGACCCCTATGAAAGCATTTTACATGTCTGTTTCTCTCTCCAGACCACTACTCTCCAGGACAGGACCAAGTCTTATTTATTTTTGGAGTCCCTGTAGACTGCCTAACACAGTGTTTGGCATACTGTTGTGTGTGTGTTTGTGTGTAGTCACTAAGTCGTGTCCAGCTTTCTTGTGACACCATGGACTGTAGCCCATCAGGCTCCTCTGTCCATGGGATTTCCCAGGCAAGAATACCGGAGTGGGTATTTCCTTCTCCAGGTAATCTTCCAAACCCAGGAATTGAACCCAAGTCTCTTGCATTGTAGGCAGATTCTTTACTGCTGAGCCACCAGGGAAGCCCCTTGGCATACTGTCAGGGGCCAATAAATGTTAGTTGAAAGAAAGAGAGAGAAGGAAAGAGAGAAGGGGAGAGAGAGGTAACACATATGGTGGAGTGAGAGGATAGCATAGGTTTGGAGGCTAGATCCAGAAAGGTTTTTAGGGGTATGAGAGAGGCAAGGGACACTGGACTGGCACTGTAGGTGCCCTTGGTGGGAGCCTGGCAGAGTCTGTGTCAAAGCAGAATCAGTCTTAATGAAAGAGTGTAGACAGCTCTGGATGGTAATCAGGAATCTTGGAATCTAGGGCAGGCTGAAGAGAGAGAGGTTGGGGGCACAGTGTCCTGGACAGGATGGGATGGAGGGAGGAGAGAAAAGCCAGCCCTCAGGAGATTCCTCAGGGACCTAGGGCCAAGAAGTCGCCACTCAGAACAACCCCTTTGGTGGGAACCCAGGTGTGTTCAGGCCCTTTAGCCTCTTGCCCCCACTGGCTTGCTCATACCTGAGGCACCCCACAGGACTGGTTTCATTATTCAGGTCTCTGCTGAAGTGACACTGCCTCAGAAAGACCTTCCTTGACCACTTGGTTAATGCTGCCTCTCTCCTACCACCTCTAATTGACTACAAGATTTTACTCTTTATTGAGATAATCACTACCTGAAATGACCTTGCTTATTTGTTTCGGTTTATGGGTTGTCTGACCATCCCCTCTCTCTTCTTTTTTTGGGGGTCTCATTTGCAGTATGCAGGATAATCTTCATCAAGGCATGCGGGATCTTCCTCGCGGGGCACAGGATCTTCAGTTGTTGTATGTGGGCTCTAGTTCTTTGACTAGGAATTGAACCCATGCCCTCTGCTTTGGGAGCACAGAGTCTTAACTGGACCACCAGGGAGGACCCCATGTCTATTCATCAAGGCATTCTCAGGGTCTAGAACAGAGCCTGGTACACAATAGGTGCTCTATAAATATCAGTTGAACGGTCTTATCCCAGTGGCCCAGGCTGACCCTGAACATTGCCCAGGGACCAGAGTTGAATCTGGACTCCCTGGCCATGCTGAGTACATTCCTGTAAAACACTCTGACTGGATGGAGACAGTGTAGACCTTGCAAACTTGAGACCGTAAGGGTTCAAGGAAGGACCTAGGATGTGTCTTCCAACCCAGAGACTCTCTGGAAGCTTTCTTACACTGGGGTCACTCAGGTCCTGGCTAATCCTTGTAGAAGAGGAACAGCAGGTCCAATGAGTGACTCACCCTGTTGCCTGGGTTACTGGTAGGCAGATCCTCGTAACCTAGGAAGCTGGGACACTGGGATCCCCATGGGATCTGGAGATGGGGGATGGGAATGAAGTTTCCCAGGGAGCTGGGGACTGAGGCAGGAGAGTACCCCAAGGAGGAGACGGGGCACCAGGAATCCCCAGGGGTCTGGGGGCTGAGGGCTAGGTCTCCATATATTCTTTGAAGGCAGAGATACTCCTGAATCTGTCTGTTCTTTCCAGGTGGGACCAGCACAAGCCAGTTCTTGTTTAATGGAGTAAAGACAAATTCTTCTGGGAACGAAGCTAGTGGGCCGAGACGAGGAGAGATAGAGGCGTCTTTCTCCCTCTGCTCACCCCCCCAACCCCCGCTTTTTCTTTTTCCTTGCTGCCTCCACCCCTTGTCCCAGAAGGGTGACCCACTCTCTGTGACCCACTCACGCCCCCTGCTGCTCCTGTCTGGGACAGCAGCGGCCTGACTAAAGGACAAGAAAAATCCCATGTCTTAGCTTCCCTCCTGATTTCTGGGAACCAGCCTCAGAGCAACAAAGTTCAAGTCCCAAGGCAGCGGCTGCTGGAGAGGGAGGTGGGCTCCTGGCTCCCAGAAGGTGACTGGTATTTGGGTGTGTGTCTGTGGTGCTGTTACTGGGGTCTCAGCCTAGAAAGTCATCACTTCCTCAGGAAGCCCTCCCTGATCCCCAGTGTAGGTCAAGGCCACTGGCCCTTGAGCTTTCTCAGGTCTCTGACTGCTCCTTTATGGTACTTATCAGAGTTTCCAATTATCTACTCACTTGTTAGTCTTTGATGGATGTCTGCCTCCCCCAGGGAACCACAGCACCGAGAGGACAGGAAGCAGGGTTAGTTTTGCTCCTCCATAAGACTCAGTGCTCAGCACAGTGCCTGGCACATTGCAGATACTTCATTTATTCGCTGAATAAATGAAAGAGTGACATTCAAAGGAGGTTCTTAGGTGGGGATTTAATGGGTGGTGTCACTGCCATTGCCTGGGTTCTGGGGACAGCTGTGAGTCCAGATGTTCAGGCTTCTGCTCTGGGCCCGGTCCATGTCCAGACTCTGGCCTTGTGCCCAAAGGCCATCCAAGCAAAAGGAGGCAGAAGCAGCTTCTCCTAGAGGGAGGGAGCATGGAGGGGATATTGGGGGTGGGGGGACCTGGATCCAGAAGCTCCTCCCCACTTTTTCAGTTCTCCAACCTAAATATTTGGAAGCACTTCCTCCCACTACCCCCTTATCCTCTCTCTTTTCCTCTTCCCTCCCAGAGGTTTCTTTCCCCTAAAAATGTGCCCCTTCCCGCTTCTCCCCCTGCCCTTAGCCATTTCCCATGGTGTGCTGAGAATCTTCAACATCACTCGTTCTTACCTGGCAAAGCACCTAGGAAGAGACGCCCCTGCGGCTGGACCCAGAGATCAAGGAGGGAGCCAGGGCCCGTGGGAGGCAGGGCAAGGATCTCCTTCTTTGTCCCCTGGCTCAAAATCACCCCGGACACCGTCAACTTCAGCTGAAGAGGGAGCCCCAAGATGAGGGGCAGATCCAGCCCTGGCCCCGACCCAGAAGACAACACCACTTTCTGCAGAGTGTGTGGGAAGGGACATAAGTGGGGGAGGGGAGAATGAACTGCACCTACTCCTCGTAGCCCCATCCCTGGCTGCCTGGATTCTTCCTCTCAGTCACACTATCTATGTCTATCCAGTCTATCTATCTCTGGCCATTCCCACCACCCCAGTCCTGCCTCAGCTCTCCTGTCTCGGCCTTCTATAAAACCATACCCACTCCCAAGAAAATATATAATCTAAGTAAAGGTCATCTACTTGCTGTGGGCAGCTTTAATATGTGTCTCTGCACTCCCCCCACCTCCCGAAGCCTTCATACTGTTGACATTTTGGAATTCCCTTTTCTCCCATTGTTCCTAGGCTCCACTGAGTACAGGCAACATCCCCTGCCTTACTTGATCTTGAAGGTGGATGCTGAGCCAAGAAGGGTTTTCTGGTGTCCCAAGAGCAAGGAGGCGGCCTGAACCTGCTGCCAGCTGGAGTGCCAGGTCCAAGGAGAAGGCCCAGGGCTCTGCATGAGGCCGGGGAATTTCTGGGGGTAGAAACAATCCTCCTGAGGTCTTAAGGCTAGGGATTCATAGAGAGAAGGGGCTAGTGGTGGAGGGAGATGGACACAGAGCTGGTCATGGAGGGAAAAATAGATTTTACCTTGGAGACCAAATTCTGCGCCAGTCCCTGGAGGGAAGAATATTCCAGGTTGAGACTCTACAGCACAGCTTCTGACACTAGTAGGGACAGACGCCGAGGTCTGGGCCTGTTGGTCCAGCCAGTTATCCTGGCGCAGGCAGGCATCCAGGGCAGGGACCAGCTGGAGCCCATGGCAGGAGGGAAAATGGAGAGGATGTTGGAATCAGGATATCTGAGCCCCAGTCTCAGCCTCCCCACCCTGTTTATTCCCCTCTAAGACCCAAGTATTTGCCCTCCCCCATGCATCTTTCACCCCATCCCCTCTCCTTGAAATGTGTAGATGCAGATCCCTATGGCCACCCAGTCAGCAATGCTTTATCAGCTTTGGTCACGGTTCCTAACCCTGGGATGCAGTTACCGGCAACCGGAGGTCGGACGCAGGGAACAACAGTCCACCCAGTGCAATCCTCATGATGAGCTGGGAATCGTTGGCCAGTTGTCCAAAGACCTGTCTCAGACGCAGCACCTCACCCCCATCCACCCTGAGTAGCAAGGAATCCCCATGGATCTTCACTTCCACCTGCGAGAAGGAAAAGAGAAGAGGAATCAGAGGTCCCTGGAGCCTGCCTCTACCACTTTATTCAGAGGTGATCTAGAATATACCATACTGAATACGGCAGAGTGGAAAGACTCGAGCTCACCTCCTATCACGATAATCCCAAATCACAACTAACTGCTGAACAACCATCAACCAAAACCAAACCAAACCAAACCTGGAACCTAAGAGAGGTAGTCTAGTCTGGCAGAAAGAATATGTACTTGAAGGGTGAGCTGGTACCCCAAGCTCACTCTGGACCTATCACTTACAAACTGACTAAGCCTCAAAATTCCCTTCTGAAAAAAATGCGGACAAGAATAGCAACTTCATAGGACTTCAGTGTGGATTCAATGTGGTGATAGTGGTAGAGGGATGCCTAATAACTTGGTTCCGTTCCCTTCCTCAGACCAGCTTGAGATATCCCTTCTTCAGGACCAAATCTGGCTTACCTGGTGCCACCTCCCATCGTCCAGCCGGGGTCCAGCACTCACTGTAAGCTGAGCCCAGTGATTATGAAGCTGGATCTCAGGCCTGCCATCCCGAAGTCCCAGCATAAACCAGTCATTCTTTGGGTTGGTATCACCATAAAAAATCACTCCCTCTGGATCCCAAGTCCGAAACTCAAAAGAGGAGGAGATTCTGGAAGGACATGAAAGGAAGGACTGCGTGCGCTTTGAGTGCAGACTTGAAGTTGAGGGAGGAGGAGTTCAGGTAGAGAGAAGGACAGAGAGATAGGGAAAAGAGAGGGACTGATGCACTGTTTACAATAGCCAGGACTTGGAAGCAACCTAAAGGTCCATCAACAGAGGAATGGATAAAGAAGACATGGTATATACACATACATCCACATACATACATTATATATATATATATATATACATGGTATACACACACACACACACACAATGGAATATATTCAGCCATAAAAAGAACGAAACAATGCAACGTGGATGGACCTAGAGATTATCATACTAAATGAAGTAAAGTAGACAGAGAAAGACAAACACCATATGCTATCACTTACATGTGGAATTTACAAACTGATACAAACGAAGTTATTTGCAAAACCAAGTCACAGTCACAGAAAACAAATTCACAGCTGCCAAAGGGCGAAAGTTGGGGGGATAAATTGGGAGTGTGGGATCAACAGACACAAGCTATTATATATAAAATAGATAGTCGACAGTCATACTGTATAACACAGGAAACTATATTCAATATCTTATAATAAGCCATAATACAAAATAACCTGAAAAAGAATATATATATACAACATGTTTTATAAATATATATAATTGAATCATTTTGCTGTACCCCAGAAATGCAACACTGTATATCAACTATACTTCAATTAAATAAAGCAAAAAAAAAGAGGAGCTGATGGAGAGAGGGTGATGTCAGGAGACGTGGTCAAAGAATTAGGTCAATCTCATACTTTGTGATCTTGGTGAGGTTAAAGGTCATAATGGTAACAGGTTCTTGTCCAGGGCCATTGCTGAGGTGCAGAGCAGGAGAGGCTTCAGTTGTCTGTTGAAGAGAAAAGTAAGCCGAAATAAGGACATGCCTGAGACAGATGGAGGGAGAGGCATTGCTACCAGGCCAGAGGAGGAAAGCAAAGAAGAGGGCAAAGCCCCAACGTAGCCCACTGAAACACATGCAGGGCAGAGCACCCTGTCCCACTCCTGCACCTGGCTGGGGAGAGTAGGTCTCAGGGCCGGTCCTCCGTGGCTGGGAAGCAGTAGCAACAGCAGCAGCAGTAGCCCATGCCAAATGGCCAATGGACCTCTGCTCACCATAATCAGCTGCAGTCCTCTTTTAGCCTCCAATGACTCTGGGGCAAATGCGTGGGGGAAGGCAGCCTTCCACATGGCTGTTGGAGGGTTAAAGGTTGCCCTGGGGGAAGAAGGGGGGCAGGAGACAGGGCCACTGACCCTCTGAGGACAAACGGAGTGAGAGACAGAGTTTCTCCCCTGCCCTCCCCCACTGCTGGGCAACTTTATGAGCTGGGAGCGGACACCTCACTTGCACACTCCTGCCTGGGTCCTCCAAGCCTACCTGCAGAGGCTGCCTTGATGACACACACGAGATCTAGAAACACTCCTGCCGGGCTCCCCAAGTAGCATCTTCTATAAGGTCTAGAGCTGAGACATGGAATCCCAAACACCAGCTGGATGGCTGTGGACAAGTCACCCTACCAGTGTGCTTTAGTGTCCTGTCTGCAAAATGTGAAAAGTAATACCTACTTCCTGGGGTCAATGTGAAGGAGGATGAATGGAGATAATGCAGATTCAAAGCCTGGTATCTGTTGTGAGCTCCTCCCTCGGTGTTTTCCCAGGCCTCTGGGGCTTGCCTGCTAGGGAGGGATTGTCTCCGAGTGTGATTCAGTGGATACTAGGAGTTCTGCCTCCCACCCCCAGTTATCTTCTCCGTTTACCACAACGCCTAACCATTTACCAATAGAAATTCATCCCTCTTTCCCTAACCCATTTTAAAATATAAATGCCCCCAGAAGAAGTCACACTTTGAGCCAGTAGGAAAGAGCTGGAGGTCTTGGGGCTCACCCCGAGTCTGGAGTCTGGGTGGGCTGGAATGGGTGAGTTTGAGCGAAGGGAAGAGCAGATAATCACTGCACTCTTCAGTTAAAGAAAGAGGTAACTTTGAAGCCGTGGGGTTTCTCCACTGGAGGCTGGAACACCCAGATAACTCGGACGAGAAAGCCGCTGCAGTACAGCCTTGACCCCCGCCCACGGGCGCGGTCACGGGACTAGGCCACGGTGGGGCAGAGTCGGGGGGGGGGCGGGGGTGGGGACAAACCCGTTCTGCAAGCTGATTGGCTGGCAGGTGCGCGCTGGCGGGGGCGAAATTAGGGGCGCCCAGACAGTGAGGACCACTTAGTCCTACTTCTCCCTCCGCAGTAGCCAGAATCGGGCTTCAGCTTCCCAGCCCCCGGAGCCCCCACCGCCTCGCTCCCCACCATTCCCACGGCTTTCGGGGATCCGCTCCCCACCATTCCCACGGCTTTCGGGGATCCGAATTTGTAGGCCCCTTAAAGGGTCCGAGTTGCTCGTCTCCCCTCCCTGCAGAACGGAAGTGGGGATCCTGGACTTCGGTCCCTGACGTTGGGGAACAGGATGGCTTTCGTGATGATCCGAGAAGCCAAAGAGGGAGATTGTGGAAATATCCTGAGGCTGATTCGGGTGAGGACTGCCCGCTGGAAACCAGGGTCCCAAAAGGGAGGGTCAGAGTGGCTGGGGTGGGGGGCGTGGAGGAGGAGGAAGTGGGCGCAGAGGGAGGAGCGCACCCTGAGGTCTTGCTGAGGGAGCAGCGAGGCCCTCCTGCCTTCATCTAGCCTCTATCCCCACGCTGTAGGAACTCGCTGAGTACGAGAAACTCTCAGACCAGGTGAAGATCAGTGAAGAAGGTAGGGACCCAACTCCTGAGTCCTGATGGAGGCTGGGGAGGAAATGAAGGATGGGCTCCCCAGGCAATAACTGCAGGCTGGGCACACACCCAATCCTTCTTTCTCTCTTTATCCCAAACCCGATCTCTGCAGCCCTGAGAGCAGATGGCTTTGGAGAGACTCCTTTCTATCATTGTTTGGTGGCAGAGATTCTTTCTGCACCGGGGGAGCCACAGGGTAAAAATACCCCAACTTTGGAGGTGCCCTCTCCAGTCAGCCTCAAAGGTCTCTCCCCCAGGTGCCCAGAGGCCTGATCCTTCTTTTTCTCTCTGGCAGGGCCCTGTGTGGTGGGCTATGGGCTCTATTACTTCAGCTACAGCACATGGAAGGGAAGAAATATTTATCTAGAAGACATCTATGTGAAGCCAGAATATCGAGGTACTGGGAAGAGGCCAGGATGGGAGAAAAGCAACCCGTGAAGGGACCACCATTCCTTGTCTCTTAATCCTAGCTTATGACCTTTGCTGCTCCTCTTCAACTCAGACAATCCTTCTTTTTTCTCCCCACATCAGGTCAGGGGATTGGTTCCAAAATAATCAAAAAAGTGGCTGAGGTGAGGAGAGGGATGGCACTAGGAGTTGGGCCCTGGCAAAGCTGAGCTGTATGGGAGGCACCTGGGTTGAATGGAGGGTGAGAAAGTCTTTTCCTTTTTGACCCCAGGAAAGTAAGCAGTGTCTTCTCTCACAGGTGGCTTTGGATAAGGGCTGCTCCCAGTTACGCCTGGCAGTCCTGGACTGGAACAAGAGGGCTATGGACTTGTACAAGGCCCTCGGAGCCCAAGATCTGACAGAAGCTGAAGGCTGGCACTGCTTTCGCTTTGAAGGCGAGGCGATGAGGGAGTTGGCAGGAAAGTGATGCCACCCCTGGGGGATCTCTGTTTCAGCTGCTCCATCCCCACAAACTGAACACTCCTTAGAGACTGCCTCCCTGAAGGAAGGGAAGGAGGGTCGGAGGTGAATATTCCCAGATAGAAAGAGCAGAAGTGAGGAAGAGGCAGGCCTTCCCACCTCCTTGTTAAGCATGAAAAATAAATGAGAATTCCTCCTGTATGTTGATGTGGTGTTGGGTAGAAGAAATTGAGGATTCCATAAGCTTCATTCATCTCCCCTGCCTCAGCATTCTGGTCAGTGGATGTTGCTCCTGGGGGTAAAAGTGGGCCTAAGATGACTTCTGGTCTTCCCTGATGGCTCAGTGGTAAAGAACTCGCCTGCCAATACAGGAGAGCATGTTCAATCCCTGGGTGGGGAAGATCCCCTGGAGGAGGAAGTGGCCACCCACTCCAGCATTCTTGCCTGGCAAATCTCATGGACTGAAGAGAATCCATGGATTCACAAAAGAGTCGGACACAACTCAGTGACTAAACAACAAGATGACTTTTACCCTCAATAGACTAGAGTACTGACTCTGGCCTGTGGTACATAGAAAAAGAAGAGAAGGAATCAGCTTGCGCGTCAGGCTTGTTGGTCAGGTTTGGGATCTAGACAAAGGCCTGCCACATCTAGCCTGGGTTTATGGAATTTAAGACTGAGCCAGGCCCACCAACTCAATAAATGGAGCAGGCTGCCACCTGGTGGCCGCATTTCAGGGACACTAGGAAGGACCACTCACCCCAATTTAAAAAAAAATCCACGAAGCTAGGGAGTGCTTTTTCTTTTTCAAAAGTCACAAAGTCTTTATTTTCAGTTTAGTAGAACTAAAATAAACCTTTAGGATCCATGGAGACAAGAAGGGAAACAGACTCATTTCCCACTTTCATACTATTTTATTACAAGTCATGCAGGTTTGTTGTAGAAAAGTTAGAAGGGACAAATAAAAATAGAGAAGCAAAAGGCAAAGGAGAAAAGGAAAGATATACCCATTTGAATGCAGAGTTCCAAAGAATAGCAAGAAGAGATAAGAAAGCCTTCCTCAGTGATCAATGCAAAGCAATAGAGGAAAACAATAGAATGGGAAAGACTAGAGATCTCTTCAAGAAAATTAGAAATACCAAGGGAACTTTTCATGCAAAGATGGGCACAACAAAGGACAGAAATGGTATGGACCTAACAGAAGCAGAAGATATTAAGAAGAGGTGGCAAGAATACACAGAAAAAATATACAAAAAAAGTATACTTTTGTATACTTACTTTTTTGTAAGTAAGTATAATCATGATGGTGTGATCACTCACCTAGAGCCAGACATCCTGGAATGCCAAGTCAAGTGAGCCTTAGGAAGCATCACTACGAACAAAGCCAATGGAGGTGATGGAATTCCAGTGGAGCTATTTCAAATCTTGAAAGATGATGCTGTGAAAGTGCTGCACTCAATATGCCATTAAATTTGGAAAACTCAGCAGGGGCCACAGGACTGGAAAAGGTCAGTTTTCATTCCAATCCCAAAGAAAGGCAATGCCAAAGAAAGTTCAAACTACTGCACAATTGCACTCATCTCACATGCTAGGAAAGGAATGCTCAAAATTCTCCAAGCCACACTTCAACAGTACATGAACCATGAACTTCCAGATGTTCAAGCTGGTTTTAGAAAAGGCAGAGGAACCAGAGATCAAATTGCCAACATCCACTGGATCATTGAAAAAGCAAGACAATTCCAGAAAAGTATCTATTTCTGCTTTATCGACTATGCCAAAGCCTTTGACTGTGTGGATCACAATAAATTGTGGAAAATTCTTAAAGAGATGGAAATACCATCTGACTTGTCTCTTGAGAAACCTGTACGCAGGTCAGGAAGCAACAGTTAGAACTGGACATGGAACAACAGACTGGTTCCAAATAGGAAAAGGAGTATGTCAAGGCTGTATATTGTCACCTTGCTTATTTAACTTATAGGCAGAGTACATCATGAGGAACACTGGGCTGGAAGAAGCAGGAGCTGGAATCAAGATTGCTGGGAGAAATATCAATAACCTCAGATATGCAGATGACACCACCCTTATGGCAGAAAGTGAAGAGGAACTCAAAAGCCTCTTGATGAAAGTGAAAGAGGAGAGTGAAAAGGTTGGCTTGAAGCTCAACATTCAGAAAACAAAGATCATGGCATCTGGTCCCATCACTTCATGGGGAAAAGATGGGGTAACTGTGGAAACAGTGTCAGACTTTATTTTTGGGGGCTCCAAAATCACTGCGGATGCTGATTGCAGCCATGAAATTAAAAGACTCTTACTCCTTGGAAGAAAAGTTATGACCAACCTAGATAGTATATTAAAAAGCAGAGACATTACTTTGCCAACCAAGGTCCGTCTAGTCAAGGCTATGGTTTTTCCAGTGGTCATGTATGGATGTGAGCATTGGACTGTGAAGAAAGCTGATCGCTGAAGAATTGATGCTTTTGAACTGTGGTGCAGGAGAAGACTCTTGAGAGTCCCTTGGACTGCAAGGAGATCCAACCAGTCCATTCTAAAGGAGATCAATCCTGGGTGTTCATTGGAAGGACTGATACTAAAGCTGAAACTCCAATACTTTGGCCACCTCATGCAACGAGCTGACTCACTGGAAAAGAGTCTGATGCTGGGAAGGATTGGGGGCAGGAGGAGAAGGGGATGACAGAGAATGAGATGGCTGGATGGCATTACCGACTTGATGGACATGAGTTTGAGTGAACTCCGGGATTTGGTGATGGACAGGGAGGCCTGGCGTGCTGTGATTCATGGGGTCGCAAAGAGTCAGACATGACTGAGCGACTGAACTGAACTGAACTGAAGTGGTCATGATTTAGACACTGGACAAGGACAAGCAGGTGACATAAATGTGTAAATTGTAAGAAACAGGATGTATGGCATCTAGAGAGTTGAAGTGCTGTGCTGCACTAAATCACTTCAGTTGTGTCCGATTCTTTGCGACCCTATGGACTGTAGCCCACCAGGCTCCTCTGTCCATGGCATTCTCCAAGCAAGAATACTGGAGTGGGTTGCCACTTCCTTCACCAGGGGATCTTCCCAACCAAGGGATCAAACTCAAGTCTCCTTCATTGGCAGGTAGATTCTTCACCACTGAGCCACCAGGGAAACTCCATATGTAACACGCAGTAGTGTTAATTATATTTATCATTACCGTATATTACATGCCTCCTATTGAATTTTTATTTTTGCTTTTATGTTTTTAATTTCTAAGAGCTCTCTTTTGTTCTCTGCATTTTAAGAATGTTCTGTTCTTGTTTCATGGATAAATGTTCTTTTCTTGTCTGAGAATATTCATAGATTTTTAAAATAGTGTTTTCCTTCTCTCATAGTCTTTATTTCCTCTATGCTTTTTTTTTCCCTTTCTCTATTTGTTTAGACTTTGTCTTTCATTTAAAGACTGTCCTCAAATGTCTGGTAATCCTCAGCTGTCTGCTCATATTTAAGATCTGTACACTGAGGTACTGATCGGCAACTGTGATTGTGTCTGTATAGGAGGTAGAGAGGCATGTGGACTGCGAACTTTTACTATAGAGTGATTCATGAGGCCGTTTCCTTGAGGAACCCCTGATGTCAGAACCCTTAGGTCTTTTTCCTTGTTTGATCAGATTTCCCAGAAGAGATGCTTCCAAACTACTGCCTGGAGGGTATAAATCTGGTTGTACACAGAGCTGGGTGAAGAGGGAGTCTGGGGCAAGTCTCAACATTCAATCTGTAAACTTTCATTTAATCCCCATTTTTCATATCTCTCTAGCTATCTATCAGTCTATACATCTTTCTATCTTCCTCCCAAACTCTCTAAGTATTTAGAAGTCCTAAGGCAGGACTTCCCTGGCAGTCCAGTGGTTAAGACTCCATGCTTCCACTTCAGGGGCAGCGGGTTCAATCCCTGGCTAGGAACTAAGATCCTACATACTACATGGTGTAGCAAAAAAAAAAAAAAATCCTAAGGCACGCTGTGGCATTCTGGTGACATGTCTTGCACATCTTGTACAGTCCAGCTAAAATAATATCACCTAAAGGCAAATCTGCTGAAAATCCAGTCACAGTTCCCACTGCTCTCAGCACAAAGTCCAAACCTCTTGCCAGTCCCTCCAGGCTCTGGCCCAAACCTCCATCATCTGAAACATTATTCCAGCCTTGTGTCCTCTTCAAGTCAGTTCTGTCCATATTAGACTCCTTCCAGTCCCTCACATGCACTGTACTCTCCCCTCTGGGCCTTCTGCAATGCCATTCCCCCTTCTGAAATGCTGTCCCCTGTTTTCCCACTCTCATCCTTGGCCATTCTGAACAATGACAGGAGCAGATGAAAAAGAGTACAGGTCAAATCTGAGAGGACTGATGCTGCCAGATGCTTGGAAGTTATGATGGTGCCATTTCCAAAACAAAATTCTGCCACTCCTGTGGCTTCAGGATCCAAAACCAAACTTTTTAGTCTGACAGCCAGCCCTCCTGATAATCTGTCCCACTTAATTTCTCTGATTCTTCCTCTCTACTCCTTATCAGAATCACTGTGCTATGTGCTAGGTCACTCAGCCATGTCCGACTTTGCGACCTGGGAACCATAACCGACCAGGCTCTTCTGTCCATTGGGATTCTCCTGGCAAGAATACTGGAGTAGGTTGCCATTTCCTCCTCCAGGGGATCTTCCCAACCCAGGGATGGAACCTGTGTCTGTAAAGTCTCCTACATTAGCAGGCAGGCTCTTTACCACTAGTGCCACCTGGGAAGCCCCATCAGAATCACTGCTGATAGTCTAATCACTTTAGCATTTCTGCCACCTTAGTTACTGATGTTTTGTCTCAGGCACTCTTGAATGCACCTTTTCTTTTGCCAGCCCTTCATTTACTTTTTTATTTTATAATTTTTGGCTGCACTGAGTGGCACATAGCATCTTAATTCCCCGACCAGGGATTTAACTGGTGCCCCCTTAGGACTTCCCTGGTTGTCCAATGGTTAAGATACTGCACTTACAGAAATGCAGGGAACACAAGTTTGACCCTTGGTCTGCTGTGTGGTGCAGCCCCCAAAATAAGTAACTGGTGCCCCCTGCAGTGGAAGTGCAGAGTCCTAACCACTGTACCACCAGGGAATTCCCTACCAGTTCTTTAAATACTGTTGTAGTTGAGAGTTCTAGCATGGACCCAATTCATTTCTAAGTCACTTTTCTCTAGATATCTAATTTTATCTCATAGTTTTCACTATATCTAATGTGCTGGTGGAATGCCCTTGTAGTTCAGTCGGTTAAGAATCTGCCTGCAATGCAGGAGACCCAGGTTCAATTCCTGGGTGGGAAAGATCCCCTGAAGAAGGAAATGGCAACCCACTCCAGTATTCTTGCCTGGAGAATCCCATGGACTGAGGAGCCTGGTGGGCTACAGTCCATGGGATCGCAAGAGTCAGACACAACTACTAAACCATCAATATGATGATAATTCTCACATTTACCTCTCTAGCTCAGACCTGTTTTGGGCTATGTCCGTTGACCTACAGAACATTGGTTCCTTTGGTTATTACTTGCTATGCCAGGAACTGTGCTAAGTATACAATAACTGTGCTAACTGGGTATACAATACTGGGGACAAACAGACATGTGGAACCCAGTCTCTGATCTCACAGGGTTTACTTATAGTGTGACGGCAGAAGACAAACACTGGAGAAATGATGAAAATTACAACTATGATGAGTACCATAAAAGAGTATACGATGTTTTAGCAGCATGAGGTAGAAGACCTAACCTAATGTGAGCATAATGGAAGGCTAAAGAAATCATTTTTAATTGTCATACTGAGTGAAGTAAGTCAGACAAAGAAGGAGAAATATTGTATGACATCCCTTATATGTGGAATCTAAAAAAATGATACAAATGAAGTTACAAAAGAGAGACTCAGAGAACGAACTTACGGTTGCAGGGGTAAGGATGTGGGGAAGGGATAGTTAGGGAGTTGGGGGTGGACATGGATGACATGTGCTTTATGCTCAGTTGTGTCTGACTCTCTGTGACCCTATGGACTGTAGCCCACCAGGCTCCTCTGTCCATGGGATTCTCCAGGCAAGAATACTGGAGTGGGCTGTCATTCCCATCTCCAGGGGATCTTCCCGATCCAGGGATTGAACCGGAGTCTTTTGCGGCTCCTGCATTGCAGGCAGACCCTTTACCGCTGAATCACTGCACTTACACTACTGCTTAAAATCGTTCAGTGACTCTCGAGTATTAATAAAGTGAAGGCCATTATCCTTAACCTGATTTATAAGTGCTTCACAGTTTAGCTTCCCTGCTGCTGCTGCTAAGTCGCTTCAGTCGTGTCCGACTCTGTGCGACGCCAGAGACAGCAGCCTACCAGGCTTCCCCATCCCTGGGATTCTCCAGGCAAGAACACTGGAGTGGGTTGCCATTTCCTTCTCCAGTGTATGAAAGTGAAAAGTCAAAGTGAAGTCACTTCAGTCGTGTCCGACTCTTAGCAACTCCGTGGACTGCAGCCCACCAGGCTCCTCCATCCATGGGATTTTCCAGGCAAGAGTACTGGAGTGGGGTGCCATTCCTTCTCCGTTAGCTTCCCTACTTCAAGCCAAATGCTATTTGAACTAGTTGTGGTTCCCCAAAGGACATGTTTTGTTTTGTTTTTTCTGTTCCTCTGCACTGTTTATTCCTTGTTCTCTCAAAAATAGTTTTACTGCATTTTTTCTCTAGCAAACGCCTACTTATCCCTCAAATCTTCAGTATGCATCACTTCCCCTGCAGGGGTCTTTCCCTTTCATGCTGAAGGGCAACTGACCATTGTTTGTGTCTTTGGGATTCCCTCTATCCTAGTCCTCATCTTCAATACATCTTCAGATGAACTCTAATCAGTTTATTTACTTAAATGTGATGGCGCCGTTTCCAATATATTATAAAATCCTTGTTTTGGGTAATTGGAACACAGTGAGGGCTAAATAAATATTTACTAAATGATTAGCTGCACACACATTATCCTAATTTCTTGTCTATTTTATTCACTTCTACTTAAATTTCTTAATTAGTTTATGAATCCTAAGTTTCCCCTCTACTATCCTTTCTCAGTAACAATTTTTCCCATTTTGAAATCGCTCAGCATTTAGATATCAATCTTGTGCCAAATTCCATTTGCCTTTTGGTAGTGTCTTGAAATTTTTCTTTAACCTTTCATCATATGCAGGATCAGAATCTTCTCAAGGCAAGAAGGTGACTCCTAATTTAAATCTCAACGCGCAGAAACAGAAACACTCAAGAGTCCATACCGGCTTGTGGACTGTAAGGCCCAGCGCACTCGCGCTAGGCCCATTTTGCTTTTCGACTCCTCCTTTTTTTTTTTCCGGAGCGTGCGCACCAAAAAAGACAAAGGTGGAGAAAGTGACCAAGCAATCATTCAGGCGCATGCCCGTCCCTAACTTCTCCAAGCCTGGTGGAGCGCAGAGCGGTGAAGTGGGTGTGGTCTGACTAAGGAGCATCAGAAGCCCAATCCGATTGAGTGAGCTTGGCCCCTCCCTCCCCATGATTGGTTAGCTCTCTGTGTTGTGGGGCGGGGAAAGGAAGAGAGGGGGCGGTGGAACGGTGGGGTGGCGAAGAAAGAGAATCAGTTTGGTTCTGCGCAAGCGTAAATCAGCGACCAGGAGGGGGCGTGAGAGAGGCAAGAGGAGTGTGGAAGCCCTGATGCGCTGGCCAGCGAGAGCTGGGTCGCCAGCCTTGACGCGTGCGCCGTGGCCCTCAGGGCCAGCGCGCAGCGGGCGGGTGCCCGGTGCGCCTGCGCAGTAGGTGGCGGCGGCGGCGGCGGCAGAGGGAGGAGGAGGCCGTGGAGCGGCAGCGGCAGCAGTGGGTCCCGGGACTGAGGCTGCAGCGGGGGCGGCGGCGGGCGGAAGCTGAGGTGACGAAGGCAGCGGCGGCGGCGGCCGTTTTCCTCACGGTGGCGGAGACCAAGGCGGCGGCGGCGGACGGGGAGCGGCCCGGCCCTGGCCCCCTGCTCGTTGGCTGTGGCAGGGCCGCCGTGGGGCCGGCCCGGCTCCCGCCCCCCGCGGCTCCCCCTCCGGCTCCTCCTCCGGGGAGACGCCGGGGACCTGGCCCGGCCCGTAGTCAGAGCGCTACTGCAGCCGCCGCCGGGGGAGTCGGAGGCGGTGGCGGCGCCATGGGCGGCCTGGCTTCGGGGGGGGATGTGGAGCCGGGACTGCCCGTCGAGGTGCGCGGCTCCAACGGGGCCTTCTACAAGGTGAGGCGGCGCGCCGGCCAGGGACGCGGTCTTCAGCCCCCTCCCTCCAGCCAGAGCGGGGAAGAGTGGGGCGGGATCGAGGTTCTGGAGCTAGCCCTGACCCTTAGAACCTTGGACCTACGATCCCACCCGCGGCCCTCCTTGGGGGAGACCTCTGGAAGTTAACCCCTTCTTATTTTTGGCCCCTCTGTTACACCTGCTTTTACCCGCATCTCTGGGAAAGAACATCAGGGCATTATTGTGCTTGGATCGGCGCCCCCGCAGCCCCCAGGAGAGACCCCATTTACCCCAGCGTCTCATTGACTTTTCCTGTCTCTTAATAGAAGGCATACCTTGGATCTTAATCACCTCTTCCCCACAGTCAAGCACGTGGAGAATTCTCTTTATTCTCCCCTATTACCCCCTTGGGAAGGCCGTCCCATATTAGATCTTTCCTCTTCCTCGGAGAGGCCTCTGCCTACTGGCTCTGGAAGACTCACTCCACTTTCATCTTATATTTCTGTTCCCACCCCAAGGAGAAACGGTCAGAAGCTGTTTATGACATTTAGTATCTTTGACCTCAGGAACTCTGGGCTGTATCAGTCTAGTTGTCTCCTAGCCATAAGGAGTCTCTCACAAGTCTCTTTCACAAGTCTCTCTCACCCCACCCCTTTATTTCCAAGTCTAGTTGGTCTGCTCTTCTGCCGGAGGAAGGTTTTGTATCTGTCATCTCACTTTGACCTCATCCATTTAGATCATTCATATAGTTTCTTCATTTTGAGGAGTGTAAGCTTCATACTCCTACTCTATCTAAAACGAGATCTCCTGAGGATTCCTTCTGTTTATCTTTTTCTTAAGGATTTCCACTTCTAGAAGACTTTTGGTCAACTTGCCCAATTCGGAAACCCAATAGTCTATTTATTCTTTTTTTTTTTTAAGAAGAAGAGGACTGTCTTTACATTTTTAATATTTATTTATTTGGCTGTGCAGCATTCAGGATTTTAGTTCCTCAACCAGGGATCAAACACATGCCCCCTGCATTGGGAATGCAGAGTCTTACCCACTGAACTGCCAGGGAATTCCCCTGAATCTATTTTTTAGGACACTTTTTTCCCCCTTCATTTATATTAAGCTAGAGGGAGACCCCTCTTGCCTCTCAGGAAGTTTTCTTTATGCCACTGTTGTTATGTTATTTTGAACCTCTCTGTGCCTTATGCCTGGGATTGTCTCAGAGACTTTCCTGCTTCCTGTCTTGTTCTCTCATTTTGCCCTGAAGAGCAGGAACAGTTACCTTCTCATCCGTTATTTGTGAGGACAAGAGCCCCCTTACCTCCACTTACCCTCAAGCCTTTCCTCCGTAGTAGACCTCTCCACCTTCGTACCCTTGGAAATGACTTTTTCCAACTCCTTCCCTGTGAAGTCATATCTTGCTATAACTGGAAAGGGTCTCATATTAGCCTTTGGAGTAGGTTTCTGCCCCAGCTTCAATTGATAAGTTCAGTGTAGTCATTTTTGACCTACTATAAATGCCTATTCATTCCTGCCTGACTTCCCTTCACCAGATTTCTTTATGTTCTTCAGTGCCTGTGGGTACCCACATCTGTCTTAATTTCTCAATGTAAGTCTGTGACTTTTTATTCTAGTATTTCTGCATAATCCCCCAAAACTACCTATTCCACGACCCAGCTAACATGGAAGAAGGAAGCTCCCAACTTATCCCTTCTTTCATTCTTTTTCTACATACTTTCCTAACTCATGGGACTTTTTTCTCTAGCGTGCCTCCATAGCATTTGTTTTCTTTGGCAAAGTCTCTTTAATTCCTTTCTGATTCTGATAGAGTACAGTTGTCTCTTATATCCTTTCCCCTCAAGCTTGCATTACCTTTGTTGAAATACCCTTTCTCATAAGATTTTAACCTCATTTCCCACAGTATCCTGTCCTTCATCAGGGTCCTTCCTAGCCCCAAGAAAGTGCTTCTTAAGTTGAGTCTGAGATCAAGATATAATGTTTGCTTTTGTTCCAGGAAGCATGGAAAAGATCGGTATCCAGTTCAAATTAACTGTGAGACTGCTGGGAAGGGGCATGTTTCCCTTTCCACATATAAGTGTCCAGTAGAAAGTCTGTCTCTGAATCTTTCTCTTTTCTCCTGTGGCAGTGATAGACTTGATTCAGTGAATTAAAGATAGAATCAGAGAATAGAATTTGGAGTTCAACTAAAAGCCAGGTAATATGGAGTTTGTATTTTGGCCACTTTAGCATTTTCTGCTCCTTGTCTCATTTGAACAACAAAAACATCCTTAAATTCAGTAATCTTTCTTCAACTTTCAGTGCCATATACTTACCGAATCTGACCTTGCTGCTGATTTAATATTCATGACTCAGCAGACTTCATTGTGGTTCAAGGAGTATTTACATTGCTTCTAGAACTCTAAATCTGGGGAGGTTCCTTTCATCCCTCTCAGAATTGGGTCCTGTTGTTTTTCTTCTTACAGGCTAGAACTGAAAATATCAGAAGTTATCTTGTAGCTATCCCATCAACTCTTCCTTTTCTGTCAGAACTTAATGTACATTACTCCTTAAGGTGTACTCTCCCAAGTGAAATATCTGTTCATCTTCCAGGGCACAGCCATCCAACTTTCCAGACCTTACTTGGATATCCTAATACCTACTCCTTTATAGGTGGATATAGCGTCCACCTATAAGCCAAAGCCCATTTGCCATGACTGTTGAATTGAATTGAGTCATCCTTTGGATCTAGGTAGCCTTCTAGAGATTCACTCAACTGCTCTTGCCCTCCCTTGCTTATCTTCTCAGTGAGCGTGGACTGAGCAGAATGAGGAACTCACTTTCTACTACTGGTATCTATGAAGGAAAAAACTGGGATAATATGAGTGGAATTAAGGAGCAGAGAGTGAATTGGAATATGAAATTGAGGAGAAAGCTTGTTTTGGAGAATCTTTGACAAAAAAAGACCTTAGAAGTATAAGAACGAGTGATATTTTGTTGAATTGCTGAGTAATGTGAGGGAAAAGTGCATTTTTTGTGAGTGATTATATCTAGGAGTGGGGAATCTCTTCACAAAAAAGGCAGGCAAGTGATTCTCTTCTATCTTTTCCACAGTGTTTTATCTCATCCCAGAAATGTTTTGAAAATAGCTAACTCTCTCTTTATTAACTGTTTCTAAAGCTTAGAGATAAACATTTTGGATAAAATCAGCTGCAGAGGCTAGATGAAATTTTTAGAGAAATCCAGACAGACCCTTATAAAGGAAGAAAAGAGAGGAAACAGATACAATAGTCATTGTGGGAGGAGGGGAGGAGGACACTTAAAAAAGGAGCTAAGGAAAAAAGAAACGGGGGGTTGAGGGGAAAGGAGTTAAAGGGAAGAACCCAAAAGAGGAGAAGAACTTGGGCAAACAGTGAAAAGTAAAAGTGCCTCAGTTGTGAGTGGAGAAGAGGAGGAGTGAACATTGATGAAGCTGAATTAAGAGTGGGAAAAACATTTCCGAGGAAGGGAATGGCAGAGAAAGCTAAAGCATCGGTATGTAAGGCTAGGCAGGACCAGGAGTCCTGGGCAGTAGTAAGACTCCATAGTGAGATCCTTTCTCAAAAGAAGAGGAAGATGGCTCATATCAAGAGGGAAATTTTAGGTTTAGATTTAAGGAAAGAACAGTGAATTAAGTGTTTATGATTGACCAGTTCTCCCTGAGGTGGGAGTGACACAAGTGTGCATTTTTGGTGTTTTCTTTCCTAAGCTCATATTTTGTTTCTATCTGCAAAGCTTAGGAATAGTTCTTACATATATATGCTTTTTGAAACCCCTAATTTTTTTTAATGCTTTAATGAGGCATAATTGACATACAATGAAGCGTATATATTTAAAGCATAGAATTTGTTTTGACATGTATATAAAATGAACCATCACCACAATTTCTATCATTCCCAAAAGTCTTCCACCAATGTGGTTTCTGTCATTATACATTAGTTTGAATTTTCTGATTTTTGACAGACATGAAAAGGCAGTTACTGGGAAAAGTACAGTCTTTCAACAAATGGTGCTTAAAGAACTGCACATCCATAGGTTAAAAATGAACTTTAATCGTATCTGGCACCATATTAAAAATTTTAACTCAAAATGGATCATAGACCTAAATGTAAAATAAAAACTGTAAAACTTCTAGACAAGGACATAGGAGGAAACTTCTATGGTCTTGGATTAGGTGAAGATTTCATAGATATGAAACCAAAAGAGCAAATTGATAAATTGGACTTTATCAAAATTAGCAAGCCCTAATTTTGAGTATTTGAAAAATAGAAAAGGTAGGAAAACTGGGAACACAGGATTGAACTCATAGCTTTGCCTTCCTCTGTGAAGACAGAGAAAATAGAAGTAGGGAATTCCTTGGCAGTCCAGCGGTTTAGACTTAGTGCTTTCACTGCCTTAGCCAAAAAAAAAGAGAGAAAATAGGTAGACCAGCTATTCAGTCATTCCTGTTGCTGTTCGTTGTCCAGATCTCAAGTATGGGGTCTTCTACATATTTTATTACCCTTTTCAAATTCTTAGCAGTGTCATAGTCTAGCATTAAAAAATCTTACATGTTTGTTTATTTGGCCATACCATGTGACTTGTAGGATTGTAGTTCCCTACCAGGGATTGAACCCTGGTCCACAGCTGTGAAAGTCCTAACCACTGGACCGCCAGGGAATTCCCTCACATCTTTTAAATCCTAATTTTTCTTTCTGTAGGTTGTTTTTGGATTTTGAACTTCTCCAGTGTTCTGACTATTTTCGTATGGCCCAGGCATCAAAGCAGCAAGTTTGCTCAGGTCTCTTGCTGCGTTAGGAGCTAGACCCTTTCTTGGCAGATCCTGATGTCCTCTAGGTGTTCCAGGACAGCCTCACACTGTCTCATGGGATATTCTTAGCTTTGCTGAATGTTGTTGGTATTTTAATTGAACTCTGGCAAGCTGCTCAGTACAGGAGGAGGCAGACAGATAGGGAGGGCCCTGTGGGAGCCATAGGAGACCACTAGTTTCCAGGCTGTTCTGATACAGGTGATGTTTTTCTCTTCTACTTAATTTCTGTCTCATCTTATTTCTGGATTTTGTAACATCTCTGCCCATGCCAGTATTATTTCTTTTCTTGCTGCCTCACCATTTGTATTCTTTCCCCAGTGCAGCTTTCCCTAGCCCGGTTTTTAGATTGCTTGTGTTCCCATCTAAAACTAGTTTTACAAAAAGAAAATAAAAAGGGGAGTGGTTTCTTTGTGGCTCAGTGGTTAGGATTTGGGCTTTCACTGCCATGGCCTTGGGTTCAATCCTTGATTGGGGAACTGTTTCACCAGCCGTGTGATGTGGCCAGAAAAAGAGACCCCAGTTTTGTTGTTTAGTTGCTGACTTGGGTCTGACTGTTTGCAACCCCATGGAGTGTATGTAGCCCCCAGGCTCTGTCCATGGCATTTCCCAAGCAAGAATATTGGAGTGGGTTGCTATTTCCTCCTCATAGGGATCTTCCCCACCCAGGGATTGAACCCACATCTCCTGCTTGGCACGCAGATTCTCTACCACTGAGCCACCAGGGACGCCCAACCACTAGTATAAGATGCTGCAAAGGTGTCTGTCCCTCTAATGGCTGAGGTGGTGGTTAATTGTCTTTTTTTTTTTCTTTTCACTTGGTTCTAAAATCCATTCTAGGGCTTTGTGAAGGATGTCCATGAAGACTCTGTCACCATCTTCTTTGAAAACAAGTAAGACCTTGGGAATAGAAAATCCAGCATACTGGGTCCTAGGAGAGTGGAGAAGGGGCGACTGAGTCCCATGAGGCATGTAATAGGTGGGCAAGAGCCAGGGGTTTGGGTGGATGACTTGTATGGATCCTGGGAGAGGAAATGGTGCTGGTGGGGGTATCTGACTCAGTATTTAGGTTCTAGCAAGAGATGGAAGCCACTGGTATGGAGCAGAGCCTGGAATTTAGCTTCTAATCACAGGGAAGGTGGAAAATGTCCAGTGGAGGAAGTTACCTTTTTCTGAAGAAACAGGCAACCACAGTAGCCTGAATAGCTATCGTATCACATTTTCCCTTGCAGCTGGCAGAGTGAGAGACAGATTCCTTTTGGGGATGTCCGGCTACCACCTCCAGCTGACTATAACAAGGAGATCACAGAAGGGGATGAAGTGGAGGTAAGAGCCTGAAGTCCACTTTTTCTAAACATCACTTTTCCCAGGATTCTGCATCTCCCTTACCCTGATACAGGTATCATAGGCTTCTTACTGCTTGTTTCACTCTCCTTCCTCCATCCAGCTAGGCAGTCTGTGGAGGAGTGAAGTGCAGCAGTTTTCTGTCCATCACCATTGTGATCAATCAAGCCTTTAGGGAGCTTCCCAGTTTCAGGGGATCCACTTTTCTTCCATTTACGATAACAGCATCTGAACTCCAGTGTCTTCTGATTTTAACTAGCAGCTTCTTCCTCTAGTTTCCTTCATCTTGGCCTAGGATGCCTCCCAAGTGTCTTAATGCGCATTCTATTCTTGATGTTTTTAGATGGGCTTCAAGATCTCTTTATTTTCAACTTCTCTTCAGGTTTATTCTCGAGCCAATGAGCAAGAGCCTTGTGGCTGGTGGCTGGCCCGGGTGCGGATGATGAAGGGAGATGTGAGTGACTGATTGTCAAGGTCTTTGGGGAACTGCTGAAACATTTTTGTCAGAGAAAGGTGGGAGATAGAAGCTCATGTTATCCACATCTTATTCTTTCTTTCCTTCTGCCAGTTCTATGTTATTGAATATGCTGCCTGCGATGCCACTTACAATGAGATTGTCACCCTGGAACGGCTTCGGCCAGTTAATCCCAATCCCCTTGCAACCAAAGGCAGCTTCTTCAAGGTTACCATGGCTGTGCCTGAGGATCTGAGAGAGGCGTGAGTGTTTGGGATGTTGGGTGTGGGGGACCCCCTTTATGGTCCTCATCTCTGCACATGTTTGTCCCAGGCCCTGCTCCCAGTGTGATTTGTGTTCCCTTGGCCCTCTAGAGTCCTCTCTACTCCCAGTTCTGTTTCCTCATCTCTGTTCTTTAACTGCAGTCCTTATTTTTCTCAGTTCCTCTCTCTCCCCTGAATGTTCAGCTATACTCTACACTCTGCCCTCTGAGCACTGTTCTTTTTTCTCTGCAGCTGCTCCAATGAAAACGTCCATAAAGAGTTTAAGAAAGCATTGGGAGCAAACTGCATCTTTCTCAACATCACAAATAGTGAGCTCTTCATCCTGGTGAGTTTATTTTGCCTGAACTTCACCTAAGCCCTTCTCCCCTTTTAACTCTTTTGCAAGAAGGGAAGAGCTAAAGTGTGCTTATATTTATTTGTCAGAGAGGACTTTATTGCTCCTGACTCCTGTGGACCCAGGTTAGCCCTACCATTCCTTAGTCTTTCTCATGTATGACCTTAATTTTTTTTCAACCTGAACATCATATTGCAGTTTGGGTCAAGCACCCTTCTTGCATATTTGGACTCTCAGAAACAGTATGATTCTCACTTGTGCTTGCCATGTAAAATCAGTTCCCGTAGGCACCCAGATAGTAGGCCCTTGTGAGACCGATAATGATTTTCTCTTCCTCAACTTTGTTTCTTAAAATCCTGCCCTTTTCCAGAGACTCAGGTGTCCTGATTCCCAGATCCTGACTCTCCTCTAAAACATAGGCAGTTTTTGGTGACTTTTCTGTTGGTTTCTTTTCAGTCAACCATGGAAGCCCCTGTGAAGCGAGCATCCCTGCTGGGTGATATGCATTTTCGAAGCCTGCGCACCAAACTGCTGCTCATGTCGCGCAATGAAGAAGCTACCAAGCACCTCGAGGTAAGTTTGGGCTCCACTTTTTACTGCTAGATGGTATTGTTCTCTTCCCTCCCACCTCATCCTCCACTCATACTCTGTTTACAGAACAGAGGTTAAGGTCTTTCTGGGCCATTAAACCTGGGTCTGCTATTTTATCTCAGACTCCTCTGGATGGCAGAGTTCCATCATGTTTTTAGTGTGAAGGTTTTTTTTTTAAAGCTCTGAGATCCTGTGACCAAGTGAAATTTTACTTGAAAGCACAATGCATAAGACAGATGAATCAGAACAAGTCTGTCTAAAAGTGGAAGAGGGTGTGGGTCTTACCTCCACTGAGTGCCCCCAAATTACTTCTGAGAACCAGACCACTTTGTGAGAGCCATTTGTACACTGGAAAAGATCCCTGGTCTTAGAATCAATCCTGTCTTGCTTTGTCAAATAATTGACCTTTGGCAAATAATTTGATTCCAGTGAGTTTTCTCTTCCTTATCTGTGACAATGAGGTAGTTGAAGGAGAGTGTTTATACAAGGTCTTTTTGAATCCTGACATCTTATGATGGTCAGATTCCCTTAGGAATTATACTGTCCTAAATGAGGTGCACATGTGTATGTATTATTTAACATCCATTTCCTTTTAATCAAGTGAACTGATCTTTATGGGAGCCTGTGCAAATTCTGGCCCATGGTAATATGTACTTCTCCAGGGATGCTCCTCAGGGTGCTACCAGAGCCTTTCCCTTTGCCTGCCCTTGCTCAGGCCTCCCTCTGAGGACTGGTTGAGAAACGAAGTGGTAGCATGGTGTGTCATAGCCTCTTTTTATGCTTTTCTTAAACTCTTGCTTTCTTCTCAACTTTTTGGGTTTTATTTTGGGAGTTTGTATTGGTTTGGTTAAGGTAAATATTCCTTACACTTGCATTTACCATGTGAAAAGTCCTTTTTTTTTTTTAGTATTTATATACAATGCAACATTGTTTATTTATTTATTTTTTGCTATGGGGGCAGCTTTTTTTTTTTTTACTGGAGGCTAATTATTTTACAATATTATATTGGTTGGTTTTGCCATACATTGACATGAATCTGCCCCGGGGAAAAGTCCTTTCTTAAACACCAGTCTTATTTAATCCTCTTGTTAGTCTGGGAATGGGGCAGGTCAGGTGTAATCATTTAGTGGATAACAACAGAGGCACAGAGAGTATGTTTTGTTTGGGATCATACAACCGGATAGTGTTAGAGCCAAATCCAGAACTTTGATGGCTCCTAGCCCAAACCCTGCCATCATTACCTTCCCTGCCCACCAAGTCATTGGTACTAAGAAGGTAGGAATGGAATGAAGCATTCTTAAATTCTCCACACAGGTCCTGGTGGTCAGTGGACTTCCAGATAGTTCTGGCTTTCTTTCACAGTCTTTTCTTATTGAAGTTATGCAAAGTGTCAGATTCCTGGGACAGGTATCTGAAATTTCACCATGATTCCTATAGGTCAGTGTCTTTTTTTCTTTCAGACAAGTAAGCAGCTGGCGGCAGCTTTCCAAGAGGAGTTCACAGTGCGAGAGGACCTGATGGGACTAGCAATTGGGACTCATGGTGCCAACATCCAGCAGGCCCGAAAAGTACCTGGGGTGACTGCCATTGAATTGGGTGAAGAGACCTGCACTTTCCGCATCTATGGGGAGGTCAGCAAAAGATACCTGTCATCTAAGTCCCTTCGGGGATAGAGAGAAGAGTGTGTGAAATATAAAGGAAGTCTGTTATGTTCACCTCCCTCCCCCTTTTTATTTTTTTAATGTGTGTACCTTTTTTTTTTTTTTAAACTGGAGTATAGTTGCTTCCTCCCTCCCAGACTTTGGTGGCAGCACATTTTCCCAAAGACAGAGAGTGGCAGGAAGATCACTGTTTGAGATCCAGGTCCTCTGTTTTATTAATAACTCCCCATTCTCTTAGACTCCTGAAGCATGCCGACAGGCCCGGAGCTATCTTGAGTTTTCTGAGGACTCCGTGCAAGTGCCCAGGAACCTGGTTGGTGAGTTGAGGTTGTGTATGTATATAAGAGAACATGTTGGGAGCCAGATGTGAGATGCTCTAAAGTGATTCTGCCTTCGTACCTCCTGATGAACTTCATTTCACGAGGACAGACCAAACAGTCTGTAGTTGGAGTGACAAAAATGGGAGAACTAATTTCTAGGGATTGTGGTATTTTGTCCTGTGAAAACACACTAGAAGCCTAGAAGCAGGAGATTCATTAAACAAAATTCTTTCATAGAAGCTGGAAAACTGTTTTTGCTCTTTTTTCTTTCCTTAAAAAAAAAAAAAAAGCCTAACTCCTCCTTTACCTATTCAGGCAAAGTGATTGGAAAGAACGGGAAAGTGATCCAGGAGATTGTGGATAAATCTGGTGTGGTGAGGGTTCGAGTTGAAGGTGATAATGACAAGAAGAACCCCAGGGAAGAGGTATGTGACAACTACACCTAGAGATTGGTTTCAGAGTAGATGTGATTGTTCTCCAAGCCATTCTCTTGAGGGCTGGGATATCTAGGGGATGGGGCATGGGAACTTTGGTTTTTCCTAGTAAATGGAGAGCCCAGAAAGATTCCTTTTGGGTAGGCTTCTCTAGAAGACAAGGTGGACTTAATATTTGATTTGAGTCTGTTTTTAATCCATGTGTCCTTTGCTCTCCAGGGCATGGTTCCTTTCATATTTGTTGGCACCCGAGAAAACATCAGTAATGCTCAGGCTCTGCTGGAGTACCACCTCTCCTACCTACAGGTACCCGAGCCAGGAGCCTGGGAGAGGAAAGACCCATGTGTACAGGGGACTGAGGAGCATGCTGGATGGAGTTAAAAGTGGTGGTTTCCAGTTTGTTCTCTGAGTAGAATAGAAACTGTTAGGTGGAAAATTGGGGCTGTGGAGTTGGAACCCATCATTTTCCCTGTTTTAAGCCTTGTTGTGTTCCTGAGAGTTCAGGTCCCTAGGGACAGTTGGGGCAGAGAAGCGTGAAGAGAGACTATTGATCTTACACTCACTTCTCCTTCCTTGTTTTTCTCCATCTTCTACCCAACCAGGAGGTGGAGCAGCTCCGCTTGGAGAGGCTGCAGATTGATGAGCAGCTTCGGCAGATTGGGCTGGGCTTTCGGCCTCCTGGAAGTGGGCGGGGCAGTGGCAGCAGTGACAAGGCTGGATATACCACTGATGAGAGCTCCTCCTCTTCCCTTCATACCACACGAACCTATGGGGGCAGCTATGGGGGCCGGGGCCGGGGCCGGAGGACAGGCGGTCCTGCCTATGGTGAGACAGCTATGGGAGTAGAGGGTGAGCAGTGGTGGGATGTGGGAGGCAGAGGTCTGGGTGGAAGCTTGAGGAAAGGGTGATTGAGAAGATGAAGTGATTGGCTGAGGGACTAAGGAGTGAGAGGGAGAATTTTCCAGCTTGGGGGTGGGGATGGATCCTGGGATAGGGTGAGAGATCCTGTTTGAACACCACTATGTTCTTCAGGCCCCAACTCAGACCTATCCACAGCTTCTGAGACGGAGTCAGAGAAGAGGGAGGAGCCCACCCGAGCTGGGCCTGGAGACCGGGATCCCCCGACCCGGGGGGAAGAAAGCCGGAGGCGTCCGATAGGAGGCCGGGGTAGGGGACCCCCACCTGCCCCCCGGCCCACCTCAAGATACAACTCTTCGTCGATTAGCTCAGGTACCAGAAGCAGACAGCTGGGCTCATGAATATGGGCCAAAAAGAAAGATGGTGGACACCTGACTCCCAACTCCTTCTTCCTCCAACCAGTGCTGAAGGACCCAGACAGTAATCCCTACAGCCTACTGGACACATCCGAACCAGAGCCCCCAGTTGATTCAGAGCCTGGGGAACCACCCCCAGCAAGTGCCAGACGCCGCCGCTCCCGCCGCCGCCGCACCGATGAAGATAGGACTGTCATGGATGGAGGCCTAGAATCTGACGGGCCCAGCATGACAGAGAATGGCCTGGGTAAGGGGTGTATGAGGGTTTGAAAACTTACAACTGGGCAAGAATTGAGGGGGTGGGAGATTGATACACAGTTCTCATTTTCCCCTGCCCCACAGAAGATGAGTCAAGACCCCAGCGTCGTAATCGAAGCCGCCGCCGCCGTAACCGTGGTAACCGGACTGATGGATCTATCAGTGGAGATCGTCAGCCAGGTGAGCTAACACTGGATTCCAGCAGACTGCCTCAGAGAACAGGATGCCTCCTATTCTGTGGAAACTAGGGGTTTGGGTTCAGTGGGTGTCTAGGGGCTGGATACCTGGGTTCCTTCTGAAACTTGATCCTCTGTCTTCCCCAGTGACTGTGGCTGACTATATCTCCCGAGCAAAGTCTCAGAGCCGCCAGCGGCCACCCCTGGAACGCACTAAACCTTCAGAGGATTCTCTTTCAGGGCAGAAGGTAGGCAAGGAAGAAATAGTTTACCCCACTCACTTTTGTGTTGTTCTGGAGTAGGGGACACATGAAAATTCACTAAGAAATCTCTTGTGAAATTGCAGGGAAGGCAGCTGGAGTTTAGGCTGCATGTAGAGTAGTTTGTATAGAAGAGAAAGGGCTGTTTGGTTCATATTTTCTGGATCCCAGTAAAAGTGACTACTGGCAACCAATCCCTGGGTTCCACCGATGCCTGGAGCTCTTAGGTGGTAGAGAATGGCATTACCTGAATTTCTACTGACCTCCTTTCCTTCCTCTCCATTTTGTTTCCCACTCTCCCTTCAGGGTGACTCTGTCAGCAAGCTTCCTAAGGGCCCCTCAGAGAATGGGGAGCTCTCCGCCCCCCTGGAGTTGGGTAGTTTGGTGAATGGGGTTTCATAAACCCTCCAGCCCGCATCCCTCCCTTCTCCATCTCGCTTGCTGCCCAACACCAATGGCCCTCACAGGCCCGACTGACCTGCGCTGGAGCTGCTCTTATCTAGGGGGGAGGGGGGTGGCACAGCAGCTTGGGTCCCCCCCAGCCTCCAGGAGCTAGTGGAGGGGTGTGTAACAGGGTCCTACCCCCTCCCTCTTGTCCACCCTACCCCCCGGATGAGGGGAGCCTCTCTCCTTCCCCATCAGACTGGATGTGCCTTTATCCTCTAATGCCCCAATCTCTCTCTGAACACCCCCATTCTCCGCCTGTTGGTGCGGGGTGCTCCTTGACCCACCCAGATTTGACAGTTCAGGGGGGCTCCCCTGCTATCCCTCCTCCCATCCTGTACCCCCCATTTCTGGGGCCTCATCACTGTGGAAGACGGGGATAGTAAGGGTATAAGTGGGTGGGAGGCATGGGGAAGGTTTTGGAGTAGAACCAGGGGTGTGTATGAAGGGGGGTGACAAGGTCCCCCAGGGGAGGGGGGGACCAACCTTGTCTGGTGGATGAGAAGGCGTATTTATTTTTCACTGTACAGTATTTAAAAAGAGAATAAAAAAATCCAAATGGCTCTCTGGTTCCTGTACCTTCCTTGTGCCCAGTTTGGTCCATCTGTTTCTATAGGAGTGACCTGCCCTGGCCCTTGTTTCCTGTATCACCACACCTGGCTTCTCTAGCATTCCAGAGATGGTCTACGTCTGGGAATTTCTGACATTCCTGAATTCCCCAGGCCCAGGTACCCTCCTGGTCTAGAGAAAAGCAGCTGGTACCTTACTGCTTCTCCCCTCCCCCAGGTTTGCTGGTAGAGGGAGTTAGGCCACTCCTATACCCTGAGTCACAGCGGGCTAGGTAGGGCTGCTCAGAGCTGGAGCTGTTCCTGCTAAAAGCTGAGAGCCAAGGCAGGCTGCTTAATCCGATTACTTGAGGCCTGGGGCTTGGGCTGGGCCTTGGGGAGCAGGGTTCCCTCAAGACAGCCCCTGGAACCTAGGTGTCGAGCCCTCATTCCTGCTGGTACTCTGCTCTGGATCCAGGCTTCCTCTCCAGCATCCATATCACTGATCTCTCAGCCTTGGTTCTTCCTGGGCTTCCTTGCTCCCTGCCTCCCAACTCTGAAGTTGAGAGAGAAAACATGTGGAGAAATCTAGGTTTGGGGGCGATAGTGGTGAGTGTTTAAATTTCTCACCTGGCAAGGGGTTGTATCACCACCCAAGCACCTGCTGGGATGACTCAGGAAACAAAAATTGCCTGCCTGCCTCCTGAGTGCCTGACTTTTCTGCCCCCGGGCTGGTCAGGGGTTCGAGTTGTAGGCACCAGAAAAAGGTTTGGGTTAGTGGGTTGGGTGTTCCCACCTTCTTCCCAGCACAACTCTGACCCTGAGGGCTCTTGATCCCATTGTGCAAAGATATTGACTTTAAATCGCTGTGCTTAAGAAGGGAGGGGTAGAAGTTCAGGCTATTGGGGCTGGAAGGTCTGACTTCTGGGTCTTGGGTGGAGAGGGGGTGTGGTCCCCTGGGGGGAGTGTTGGGGGCTGGGAAGTACGGGACACCTGGGTTGGCCTAAGGGAGGGGGATGTTGGCGCCCTTAAGGAGGCGCGGTCGGCTGGGAGGGAGTGGGGAGGAGCCAGTCATTAAAAGCTGTTCCCCAGCCTGGCCCACCCGCCAGCCACAGACGCTGAGACCAGGTGAGAGAGGGCCGTGGCACCTGGGCTACGCCGCCTGACCGCTGCGAGACCCCCGATCGCAGAGGTTTACCGCCTTCACTGAAGCCGGGCCCTTGGCGGGCAGCGGGCAAGGGGAGCCAGACTGGGTCGCCGGGAACCTCGCAGCCACAAGGAAAGAGCACAGCCTGTACAGGAGCGGGTACCAGGCAGCGGTTTTTGCGCAGGACTCCCCAGAAGTGCCGGATTGGTTGGAAGTACGGGCTCCATTATAAGGACTCTGAACTTGGGGACGGTTTATACCTTTAAAGCACACGAGTTTCTCTGTAACGACTCCGGATTAGAAAGACACTTAGGATACCGGGTTTGGGGATCAACGTTTCACTTTGGAGGGGAGGGCGTTTCTACACGCCCTCTGAAGGCTTCCCTTCGCCCCCCCCCCCAATGGCGGTACCGGGCTCCTCACACGACCAGGCCTGGAACCTGAACCCTCCCATTCCCACGGCCCATACCTCCTCGTCCTTGGGTCCCCAGGAGCGGGAGGGCGCCGGGAGCCCAGTTGTCTCCAGGGGGCTTCCCTTGGAGAAGGTCAAACGGCCCATGAACGCGTTCATGGTGTGGAGCTCCGCCCAGCGCCGCCAGATGGCGCAGCAGAACCCGAAGATGCACAACTCGGAGATCTCCAAGCGCCTGGGCGCGCAGTGGAAGCTGCTGGGCGAGGATGAGAAGCGGCCCTTCGTGGAGGAAGCTAAGCGGCTCCGAGCCCGGCACCTGCGCGACTACCCAGACTACAAGTACAGGCCCCGGCGCAAGACCAAGAGCGCGGGCGCCGGGTCGCCCCACTTCAGCCAGGGAAGCGGCGGCGTGGCTGGCGGCGGGCCAGTCTGGGGGCCTGGATATGCAGCCAACCAGGGGAGCAGAGGCTTTGGGTACCAGCCCCCCAACTATTCGACAGCCTACCTTCCTGGCAGTTATGGGTGAGTACCCGGGGAACAGGATGACAGAAACGTGTGCCCCTGTCCTAGAGCCTGGGTTGGGGCAGATATCAGAGAGCCTGGCTGGCAGGGGTCCTAAGCCCACCCAAGTGGGGACACTCATGGAGGAGTTTCGAGGGTGCCCGATGAAGGGTGGGAGACTTAGGGGGAGCCAGGGTCTTTATCCCATCAGAGTCTGTTGGTGGTGACACCACAGGAGCAGCAACCTGGATGTGACTCTGTTCTAGTTACCTGAACTTCCCGTCCTTCCCCACCCCCACCCCGCCCGGGCCCCCGCTTCTGGCCCTCGTGTGACCCAGCTTCCTCTCCCAGCCCCGGGGCAAGGACAGGCCAAGCCCAACTCTACCCCTTCCTGGCCCGCCGCCCCAAAAGAGGAAAACAGGCGCGCAGCACGCAAGCTCGCACTTGAGCGTGCCCCAACATGGTTGCGGCGGTGGTGCAGCTCTAAGCCATCCTGGGGTTCCCTTCCCTACCATTGGTACTCTGGGGGGTCCGGATAGCCAAGGATGGATGGGCGGGTGATTAGTTTTGTCTGTGCAGAACTGGTCAGAACTACCCCCACATGCAAGTCGGGGACCCTACTCAGCACCTCCAACCCAGGGAGCAAATGCCTTCTAACCACAGTGTTTTTCTTTGCAGCTCTTCCCACTGTAAACCGGAGGGCCCCTTGCCGTGCTCTCTCCCTCAGAGTAACCCAAGGCTCCAGGGGGAGCTACTCCCTGCTTACAGCCCCTACCCACCCCCAGGCTCTCCCCCTCTGTACAACCCACCCCTCTCAGGGACCCCCTTGCCCCTAACCCACCTCTAACCCTCACAGACGTGGACCACCCAGAAAGGTTTCCAGTCTCCTTTTCTACGTTTCTACCCAGAACGCCACCACCCCTACTCCCAGGCTGCAAATCCTTTAGAATTGTGTTGGACCACAGTTCAGAGATAAGCAGTACTCCTCAAACCCCAGAAAGCTAGGGGGAACAACACCTACAGATTTTTTTTGTAGGCTGAATAGAGTTTTGTACAATTAAACTATGTCTCTGAGTCTTTATTGTTCCATCTCTGTTCCCCTTTACTGCAGCACGAACCAGCAGTCTCCACTCCCTTCCGCCTGGACCTGCCAGAGCAGGAACCTCCTCACCCCACCCTGGGGCCCTGCCTGAGTCATTCTTCTGTCCCCCTCCCCCCCCACCAAGCACTGGGGTCCAGGAGACAGTCTGAGCCAGGCTGGGGGAGGAAGGAAACCATTAGCACCTGGTCCCTTCCACTGTCCCTTCAGGGTCAGAAGGGAAGTGGGGAAATGGGGAGGAGAGGGTAAGACTTTTGCCCAGAATAGATTAACTAGCTAGAAACTTCTGCTCAAGGAAGAATTTCAGCCAAATGTTGACATGAATCCAGAGCATATACACAGGACAGCACACAATGTTAAAATGTCAGCCTGAAAAATCTACCCCATCCTTTCTAAGGATCTGGGCCAATCAAAGTTGCAACTGCAGAAGAATGGGGCATGGTTAAAAGTCACACCAGCAAACTGATCCAGATGGGAAGGACCCACGGTGGGGTGGATGAATGGAAACATGGAATGGACTCAGAGAGTTGACTCAACTCTACTGCTTTTTCTTCTTGTGGGGAGCCTTGGCATTCCAGTAGAACAGGACCTGGGCAGCGATGAGGCCATTGCAGAGAGAAGAGACTACAAAGGTTCCAGCCATGAGGGGGTCTCCAGTTTCCTGGGTGAGAGACACAGGGTCACTTAAGCATAGTGAGAAAGCGTTCCAAAAGAGGCAGCTTGAAGTCCTCGGGCAGGTAGAGGTAAGGTGAAGTTATGGTGCCCTCTAGAGGGGAGGAGGTGCACTCACCTGAATGGAGGTGAAAATTCTGGCCAGGGACCCTCCAAAGAGCAGAAACACTGTGATGGCTGAGAGCTGGCCTGTGTGCCCATTGCGGTAGTTGGTGGCTGCCTGGAGCAGCTAAGGGAAGAGTTGAGACATCCTTTGTCCTGTTATCTAACTCATTCCATGTTTCCATGTCATTTCTCTATTCTCAGTCCCACCCACTGCAAACTGTGGGTTTCTCCTCCACTCTTTACCCTGCCCCCTTCCCAACATCCTCTCCCTTGTTCCCAGCACCCACCCTTCCCACCACCACAGAAGGCATATTGGAGGCCTGGAGCAGGATGACTACAGCCTGGGGCGTCAGTGGTGAAAGCAGCACCAGCAGGACCAGGGCGTAGCAAGCTAGGAGAGCAACACCTGGGAGACAGGGAAATAAGGAATCCTTGTCAACTTCTGAGTTCCCTGGCTTCCCCAAGCCTGCCTTCCCAGCAAGGCTCCTGAGAGCTGGCAGCCAGCTTGTGGGTCAATCCTCATCACCTTTCACAGTCTGTCCTCTGTAGTGCAGGACCAAGAAGGCGATGGTGATTGTCTGGAGCATCAGGAACAGGGCTTCACCCCAAGAGCTGCAGAGTCAAGAGTTGGGAGGAAGAAAGGCGGGCCTGGAAGAGGCAGGGAAAGCCTCCAGAGCCCATCCATCTTGGGGACACAATTCTCTGATTATTCTCTATCCGCCACAGCCCTACTGGTCCCTTACCTCCTGCCTCCCAGCAGCCCCCATGCAGTTGATTCAGGACTGGAAACTGGGTGTTCTTGGGTTGCTCACCTCCTCTCATCATCACCATAGATGATAACCAGAGTTCCAGACAAATTTAAGCCTTCCTGCCCTTTTACCTCCCTCCCTCTAACCCCACTAGAGTTGTGAGCATTTACCCTTGGAGATAAACAGCAGGGCCCCTCACCTGAAGGGAAAGTTATTGGTGATGCTGTAGACCATGGTCCCAGTCAATGCCACTAGCTCTAGCATTACCGACTGAAGACTCAATCCTTCGGCACTCTTGGCTCCCAGTATTTTAAACACTTGGGGTAGTTTTACTGGGAAAAGAGGATGAGAAGGGCAGGGCTGAGGAGCTGACATCCCTTGGGTGCACAGCACAACAGCTACAGAACAGACCTGGAGGCATGTTAACCCCACTTCTAGTTAAGGGACCCATTCAGTTTATGTTATCTCAGCACTCTACCCGCCTCCCAGCAGCAGGAATTGAAGATGATAAGAAACATACCCAGAAGTGAGCCAGCCACAATGCCCAGCCCCAGGCCTTTGCTGAGGAGAATCTTGAGGCAGGGAACTAAGAAGAGAAATTAAGTAGAGATGAGACCTCTGGAACCCAGGCCAGGACTTGCAGGCCTAAAAGCTTTAAGTGCTTTAAGATCTTGACATACCCATAAAAGGAAATCTTGGGTGGTCTGAAAGCAGGTGGAAAAGGCCTAGTTCTTCCTACTCCAAATCATATCACGTTCAGACAAGGTGACTCTCCAAAACACCTTTTACCTTTTCTTTCCTCTAACCGACTCTTCTGTTCCCTGCCCATCCCACCTAAACTCCATCTGACTTCCAAGGCTCTCCACTGCTTCCTTGTGTAGAGCTAAGCAAGGCCCAAGAGTCCTTTGATCCTTTATTCCCCGCCTGTGAGCAAGTAGGCAATCCACACGTCGTTTCTCTCCAAGGATAGGTTTCCTTTATATCGCTCATTCTCGAACACTGTCCCTGGCCCCTACTCAGGAACTTCCACGGTCTGCTTTTATGTCCTAGCTACCAACATCTTCTCTAGCCTGCAAGTCCACCCCCAACGTGTTTGCCAAAGTGGTAGTCTGACTATCATGGGTCATGAACGCAGCTAAAACATTGTCCCGGAAGAACAGAGGGGTACCAAAAAACTGACGGGGGTGGACTGTGAAGGCTTTCCTAAAGGTCTGATGTCAGAGGCGGGTTTTGGCTGTGGAGTTGCCTAGCAGATAGAAAAAGGTAGCCAGACAAATTAATTCCAAAATTACACCGTGAGCAAAAGTGGAGGCTGGGAGTGAAGCCATCCATTAGGATGGCAGGAGCCTTGGGGGTGCCACAGAATGCCTTGATTCATAAGAGGCTTTGAATCATTTGTAACATTGCTCCTGAAGGTGTACAGATCTATTAGATGTTAGAACGATCTAATCAGATCTTAAACTGTGTTTTGTAAAATTTGAGTCTTTCCGTCTTTCACTGGTCGCTAAAGCAAAGCATTCCCACCTGGGGACTCCCCCTCTCGCCCAAATATGGAGTCCTCATTCTACGGAGCCCGAGACACTTCCGCCCCTCTCAGACACGACTTCCGCCCGGAATGCCGAGGCAATAGTCACGGCCGTCACTTAGTCCGCACTCACGGCCCCTTTACGGCCGGAGAGCGCTGGAGCAATACTCTGACCCGATGCCAAATAAAACTTACCATGAAGCAAGTCCCACTGGACGAAAATCTGGTCGTAGCATTTCTCAGGTAAAAGAAGCGGCACCAGCACCCGTTTAAGTGGCCCGTCTACCTCGGCCGCCATATTGCAAAGCTAACTTCCGCCAGCTCCTCAAACCGCCATTGACCGACGGTGCGCACGCGCGCTCCGAGCGCTCCGCCTCCCGCCTTCCCGCCACTAAGGAGGACCGCGCCCCGCCTCCCGCCCCAGCTCTTCCTTACGCCGTCACACCTTCGTTAACGTAAAATAGCTCTCGCCTGGAAACCACGTTTTTGGACGCTCCCTCCCTGCTGCTCGAATTTTTTAAAGCGTGCCAAAGCTGTACGCCTGCGCAGTTCCATTTTTCGAGCCTTTGTTTACGCAGTAAGATTTATCCTCCTTCCTTTCTCCGCTCCTCCTGCTCGGCGCCATCTTGTCTTCTTCCAGCTTACTACATTGTTCGAAGTTGAGAGAGAAGGGGCGTGAGTCTCCAAAATGGCGTTGGGTGTGGGCGGTGTAGCTTTCCACCTCCTGTATTCTCGGTATCTTCAGAGGACATGGCGCCGATGGGAACGAGACCGCCTGAGCCAGGCCGCTCACCTTAGGCGCAAGGCCCATGCTTCTCCCTCCTCAGGTTCGCCTGCTGCTGCTAAGTCACTTCAGTCGTGTCCGACTCTGTGCGACCCCATAGACGGCAGCCCACCAGGCTCCCCCTTCCCTGGGCTTCTCCAGGCAAGAACACTGGAGTGAGTTGCCATTTCCTAGGCCTTGGCAAATGGGTGCGCTGGGCCAGGACAATGAAGCAGAGGAAGGGGTGGTGGGGAAGGAGAGCCTGGTTTCGGGAGGTGGCAGCGTCCCTAGCTCCATAGCGGCCCAGTCCTGGCCGCTTCTGTGAAACGAAGGCCCTGGGGTTCCCTTTCACCCCACTGGCCCGAGGGCGCCACCTCTGGGCCAAGGCCCCCTCCGGCCTCCTGTGACCACGTACTGAGCCAGAATTTGGGCCAGACGGAGGCGCCCTAGCATCTTGCCTTGGGGCATCTCAAGACTATCCAGCAGTAGCGAGGCCTTCTGCCACCCAGTGCCAGGACACCAAGTCTTGGTGGAGATGGCACTGGTCATCGCGCTCTGGTGGCAGGGCACTGCTGGGAGTACACCTTTCAGTGACCCCTGCGCCACAGTCTGCAGGGTCTTACGAGGTGTCGCAAGGCGGTCGTGTTTGCTGGGTCTCAACCACGTGCTCCCCTCAAAAGGGGTGGGTCGGCCGATCTCGGTGGCTGCTTTCTGTAGCCTTACAAGACTCCTACAGTTGCAAGGGCCCCGGTGCTCACAGGGCGATGAACTGTAAAGGGGAAGTTAGCACTCCCTGGTCTGGTCGTTCAGGCTAGGGCCGTCGGAAAGATCCTTTTTAGAATCCACACTGGAGCTGTCCTAGGGGTGCCACCCACCACCACTAGGGGGCACCACCACCAGGGACTGTGGGTTGCCCAGGAGCATAGAGGATATTTTATGGAAGTCAGAGTATGCATTGCTCCTGTGGTTGATGAAAATCCTTTGCAGGTGATAGGAGCATCCCAAATACAGCCAGAGTTTAATCTGGGCTGTTCGCTAGCCCGGACACAGTGGGTAGGGCAGGGCATTTGACAGGCTGCTGGGATGGGTGGCTCCCTTGGTTTGGAGGAGAGGTAACTGGAGCAGCCAGAGACCCCGGGAAAAGAGGAGCAAGGGAGGCAAGGCCAGTTTGACAACAGCTGTGCTAGACTTTGAAGGAGGAATCCATGAGGGCATTGCACCACACAGTGATATTTTCATCGCTCCTGGTGAGCTGTTTCTAGGACCCTTAGACTCAACCATGGAAGGTACCAAAAGGTATGTGACAAGAAACTTATCGGCTTTTAATCCTGGCAGGAAGGACAGGGGAAAGCAAGGATAAAGATTTGAGCAAGTTTTATTATTTTTCCCATGGGAGATGGGGAATCAGTCATATTTAATAAACATCTTTCCCCTCATCCCTCCCAATTGCATTATCTCTTTGTTCATCAAGACAGCGAAGGATGATAACTTTTATCTCTGAGTCAGCTGAGTGATGAGAAATGAGAGCACCTCCTGGTGCCCTGGGTATTAAGACAAATGCTCAGAGGGGTTGGTAAGTGGGTGGGCGTCTTCGGACGATGCAGAAGGCAACAAGCACCAGGGTGAGGAGGCCGAGTAAGATCAGGCCGATGATGAGAGGCAGCAAGATGGACTTATCACTGGGACAAGAGAAACCTGGTGGAAAGACAGCTCAAGTGGGTGTCACGGTGGTGGTTGGGATCAAGGTGGGAGGAAGGAATGTTGGGGATGTTGGGAAGTAGAGATTGGTGAGGCACTCGCCTAGATGTCTCGGAGCAGAAAACAAAGGGGAGCCTGGGGAGAGCCTTATAGAGGAGGAAGGACAGTTACCCTAGCTGTGACAAGCTTGAGAGGAGGAAGAGATTTGGGGGTGCAAGGAGGAAGATTATAAGCGTGGTTGGGGGCTTTCAGTGCAATGGGAAAATTATAGGAGGGAAGAAATAGGCCTTACTTGGTCCAAAGGCCCCTGAGGGGGACAGTTGAGCAGCTTGTAGCTTCAGGGAGAGCAGATCAAGCTGTAAAGCTGGTGAAACAATGATGCTTGCATTTGTGCAACTGAAGCTCTGACCCAGGGGGGTTTGGAGATCTTGAAGGGATGAGTTCTGAACTGAGAATGTCCACTCTAAAAGAATGAGGATGCGTTAGCTCCATATCCACATCTCCACCCACTAGCCTGGGTCCCTTCAGGAACCCAAATATCTTAGTGCAAGTGGTGAGAAAGGGAAGGTTACTCACGCACTGCCTGGGGGAAGGACACGTTGTACTGCACAGCCATATAGTTCAGGTAGACCGCGCTCTGCAGTGGATCCTGGGGAGGTGACCGGGAAGACTCAGTGCAGCAGGGGAGAGTGGCATCCAGGCATAGAGCATTGAGTAATGAGTATGGCAAGAGGTTGGTAGGGGTAGGGTGAGAGGGAGGGATGAGGATTAGTACCTGCTTGAATCCGAAGCTGAGCTGTCCAGAGGGGAATGAGAGGAGCAAGTGGGAATGGGTACCTTCACAGCCCCCCTGGGCCTTGGTTCTGTTGGGGTTCAGTACAGAGATGCCCCAGGCCTGTAGAAGTTAAAGATGAGAGGTCACAAGACTACACAGCTCTGCCAGTCCATGTTCCCTCTGTCTTCAATCTGTATTTGTCTTCTCTGCTCTTCCTCCCCTTCTGAATCGTATCAGCCTCAGCCCCTTTATGTCCCCCACTGTCTTTTAGCTTTACCTCTCCTCCACCCTGGGTTGGGTACAGAACTCGCATCTGAATCCGGGCTTGGAGCCGGACGCAGGGCTGGGAACCGTTACTCCAAGTGTAGTCTCCTATTGCCTCCTTGGAGCCTGGGCTAGGACTTGGAGAGGGTGGTGGTTCTGGGTGGGGGGATCTGGTGGAGGGTCCTGGACTCGTGGCAGTCCTGTTGCTTGTTGGGTGAACTGTAGTTTGATGACTGGTGGTGGAAGCAGGCCTGTGAGTGGCTGTTGGGGATTCGCGGCTGGTGGTTCCTGTGGTGGTAGTTGTGTGCGTGGTGGTGGTGGTGGTTCTGTGGCTCTTGGTAGTTCTTTGGCTGGTTGTTCCAGGGCTTGATGTGCTTTCTGTAGCTGTAGGTGTCACCGTGAAGGATGGCAGCAGAGTGGCGGATTTTTTATGAGGACAGTCATTCCCTGTCCCCTGGGCTTTGAGGGAAAGACTGGTTAGCAACCCAGGGCAGGCTTCTCCCCAGGGGCCCCCTCCCCCTGTCCCCTTCCCTCCTTACCTGCTAGTAGCCCCAGCAAGGCCCCAAAGAACACAGCCAACCTCATGACAGAACAGCCTTCACCCGGAGTCCAGAAGTGTTAGTACCAGCTGCCTGCTCAACCAACCCTGTACCCTCTGCCTTCTGTTTGGAAAAAAAGAGGAAATCTCTGACTTCCTGTTAACCGAGGTGATCCCACCCCCAGCCTGACTCAGGCACCTCAGCCCCAGGCACCGTGATCTCTTAGTCATTAAATGATTGGCCCTGGTGTCACCAAAGGAGCTAGCAGCCATCATGTGGGTAGTGACATGGGGAGTTTTGGGGAAGTTGATCCTTATGGATTTGTCTTCCTCAGCAAAACATGCTTGGCAGTTGCAACAAGGGATTACAGAGGCAGCAGCCCCTCTATGGGAGAGCTCATTAGGATGTCAATTCAGAACACTTCCCTCCACTTCCTCTTTGCTTAGACATGTGAGGTGCTTATGTCGGTCCTTGCTCAACCCCTATGAAAAGGTCATACCCCCTAGTTAACATGACCACTTTCCAGTCAACAAGAAAGCACAACAGAAAGTAACTATTAGTAGGGGAGGGGAGTAGAGCTGTACCCAACAGCAGGTGGGAGGAAAGAGGAGGGAAGAAATGAGAAGCCAAGGCAGGCAGTTTCCAAGTCATTTTATTCAGAATTTTGTGTTTGTTTCCTGAATCAATAAATACTATACAAAACAATGTAAAAATGGCTACCATTTTCTCTCCCCTGCTCCCCCCCCCAACTGGGGACAATCCCCTGGGCTACCTAGCTCAGGGGTTCGTCCTCCAGATTTGGCCCAGCAGATGAGGTGGAGCAAAATTGTAGCCCCTACTGAATGTGTTTTCAGAGGAATTCAGCTGGGGTGGGAGAGCCTCTGGGGTTTGGAGGTTGACTAGGTTAGGGAAATGGATTAGTGTTTTGGGGAGAAGACGGCGCCTACCCCAAAGAAAAGGGTGTCTAAAATGTTCACGGTTCCTTCTTTTGCCTCAAAAAGTGACATTTATTCAAAGAGTCAAAGAAAAAAAAGAAAAAAAATGACAAGATGTCCATCCCTTGGCTCCCTTCCCTCCCCCCTCCTGCTGCTCCTCAGACCCCTCCACGGTTTCATCCCTGGCTGGTGCTAGGTAGCACAACAGCCCCCCTCAGATGAGGTCAGCAACATTGAGGGGCATTTCCTCAATGGAGGTGTTGTAGAATGTCTCGATGTCTCGAAGAGTTCTCTTGTCTTCTTCTGTCACCATGTTAATAGCCACACCCTTACGGCCGAAACGTCCACCACGACCGATTCTGGAACAAGTGAGGATAAGGAAAATAGAAAAATCAGAAGCTTCTCTGTAGGGAAGGTTGGACAAGAAGAGGGGGACTGGGTTGGTTAACAAGACCAGATTTTCATTTACCTGTGGATATAGTTTTCCCTATTGGTGGGGAGGTCATAGTTGATGACTAAGGAAACTTGCTGTACATCAATGCCTCTGGCCTATGTAAAGAAAGGCAGTTTCAGGGTGTGAATGAGAAAGCACAAGTCTATCCAGAACTAAGCATACATATAGGCAGCCAAAGGAAGGCAAAGGAAATAAATACCCCTTTCCTCAGAAACCTGAGGCGTGCCAGATTTTATTCCAAGTTGCTACTTTCCTGAAGAGGGGCATTAGTAGGCCCCTTGGAAGAGGGAATCACCTTGGATTCTCTCGTCTTCCTTCCAGTCTTGTCCAAATGTCCCTCTACTCACCAGTAGGTCAGTGGTAATCAATACTCTGCTAGAGCCAGAGCGGAACTCCCTCATGATAACGTCTCGTTCTTTTTGGTCCATGTCTCCATGCTAAAACAGGAAATGAAATGGTTTAAAGGGTAGGTCTGTTGCTTCTGAGAGAACTGGCTGTAAATAATACTGATATGTTTTACTCTGCTGGTAAATGATGGGAGAGAAACCTCACCATGGCAGAGACGGTGAAGTCTCGGGCATGCATCTTCTCGGTGAGCCAATCCACCTTCCTTCGGGTGTTGATGAAGATGACTGCTTGGGTAATGGTCAGGGTTTCATACAAGTCACACAGTGTGTCCAGCTTCCACTCCTGGGGGGTGGGGGTGGGGAGGAGATCAGTCAGGGGCTATACCCAACAACTCACCACCAGGTCCGCCTCCTGCACTGGGCCCCACCTCTCGTTCCACATTGATGTAGAATTGACGGATACCCTCCAGCGTCAACTCTTCCTTCTTGACAAGAATTCTAATTGGGTCCCTCATGAACTTCTTGGTCACCTCAAGCACATCAGAAGGCATTGTAGCTGAGAGCAAAACCACCTAACGAAAAATAAAAGCTTCAGGGTAGGGAATACTCGAGAATTCCGTGGTTTCCCTGGCAGTTGATAAATGCTCTTCTATCATCACCCCCAAGCATACCACAACCTATATATGCAAAGCTATCAGCCATACAAGCACGACGACCCCAATGTCCTGTCCTCACCTGGGTGTTGCTGTTCAGCTTCTGGAATATGTCATAGATCTGGTCCTTGAATCCACGGCTTAACATTTCATCAGCTTCATCCAGTACAAACATCTTGATGTATTTGGGAGCTGCAAGAAAAAGAAAACACCAACAGGTAGTTATTAAAAAATCTGAAATATACCTAACTATAAAGAACAGAGAATAGGCAGTCTGCTCTCAGACTACAAAGGTTGATCCTTTGCCTGGAGATCCCCTTTTTCCAGGCCAGACAACAGCCTTGGGAAGTAGAACACTACCTGGGCTGAGATGACAGGGAAGCCAGGCTCAGATGACACGCATGGGGTTCATCACAGAGCAGCTCTTTCAGAGGATATCATTGGGAATGAAATTATAAGCAAATTAAGAAACTGGAAAAAAAGCATGCCACAGGGAAGTGACCCAGAGGACTAGAGAACTGATGCACTCACACAAGTATCTCCGGTTAAGCATGTCGAACACACGGCCTGGGGTACCCACGATGATATGGGGGGCTTCCATCTGCAGCTTCTGCACCTCGGCACGTACATTGGTACCCCCAATGCAGGCATGGCACGAGGCACCCATGTAATCTCCTAAGGCCATAACTACCTTCTGTATCTGAATCAGAATAAGAACAGTGCCTGCGTATTAGCTCCAACTGCCAGGCCCCATTTTAAACACTCATTCTTTCCAACTCTTGAGACCTAACACTATTAAGCTAACCCCTCAAGCAAGAAACAGGTAAACATACCACGTCAGATTAAGATCTCTGCTGATAAAAGGCAGACTGAGAATTTGAACTCAGGATGGCTCCTGAATGTACACACGGATTCACAAAAATAGCCCTGAAATAATTTCTGTATGGTCATCTGTATCCTCTTGTACTTCTGCCATAGAACCTATGTTAGATCTTCGCTTTCGAATCATATTCTAGACCCTAAGACCCCAGAGGAGAGCTTTACGGTAACCTCTTGCTTACGTTATCTTTGTTCAGAAGTTAGTCACAGAATAACCATGACACCTCCACAGAACATTACAAGAATACATTCCCTTAAACCCAATTAACAATCAACTTATCAGACAGGGATTTCTGATCTTTTCAAGACTAAGGAAAACAGCTCTACACTTTATGTGCCCCAGGCATGAAATAGCTCTGGCCACCAATCCAGGCATCAAGCTAGGATGAACAAAGGACTAGACATCTGCTTTGCCCCTGACTGATATAAGAGCAACACCACCAATCAGGTGCCTCTTTGCCCATTGCCAGGGAGTTCTGTTCATAAAATGGCCAAACTTGCCCAGCCAGCCAGGCTCCACCCAGCAGCCTTTTCATCTGACTCAGGAAATGGGTGGAGTACGGGATGCTTATAGTGTTTGGTTAGAAAAAAAAAAGCTTATAATTAACCTAATAAGTCTTGAGACCTGGAAGTCATCAACCGACTTCACATCACCTGTTTCCCCTTACTTCGGTTCTAAAAACAGTGCTAGTTAGGGTACATACTTCTGGTTTCTGCTGATCATTTTTAAATGAGTCCTTCAGGGGAAGGAAGGTAAACTCACCTGCTGGGCCAACTCTCTAGTGGGTGCCAGGACCAAGGCCTGGGTGGCCTTTAGATCTAATTCAATCTGTTGCAGAATTGATATGGCAAAAGTGGCCGTTTTCCCAGTCCCAGATTGGGCTTGAGCAATCACATCATAACCTAAACACAAATTGGGAGAGAAATTTGACGTGATAGAAAGCATTCTTTGGAATCATGGGACATTCAAAAGCCCTGCTGAATGATCAATAAGCAACCACCAGAGATGTTATGTGCTCAGCAATAAATGCTTCAGACTTTTTGACAACGAAGTACCCAAACAGGAACAGAACTGAAAACTAGGCCAAGTTTCAGTCATTTAGTACTGCAACAAAATTAGTCTAGAAATATAGCTGTAAAAAGCCAACATGATATGGCCAAAACACTACCTCAGAGATTAAACCAGCAGTCAATCCATGTGTCCAGGGCATGAACCAGGCATGGGCACAGAGCAAAAGCCAAGCTGGGATAAACAAGGAGTTGTTTTGTCCCTCACTGATATGAGACAGGCACCACCAACCAAGCACCACTCTACCCAGGTCAGGGACAGTTCAGAACTTGTTCCAGGGCACAGGGATCTTACCCTTGATACAAGGAAGAATGGCTCGCTGCTGGATGGCAGAGGGCTTCTCAAAACCATAGGCATATATGCCACGAAGGAGTGACTCTGACAGGTTCATGTCATCAAAGCTGTCGACAATCTCATTCCAGTTACTCTGCAGGAAGCCAAAGAATCAAGAGAAATGGGGCTGTGCTCCTGTAGAAGATCAAACAGGCCCCGTACCTGCACCAAAACTTCAGAACCCACAATCTCTTTTCAACCCACAGAAGCCAGCTGGTTGGTTCTACTCAGCCTGGGAAACCACCCTAGGGGATCAGCCCACCTGTAAACAGTGAAGCTGGCTGTTAATACAAGGGAAAACAGAATTTGGATACACGTTTCAAACATTCAGTATTATGTATTACCATAAAGAAATTAAAATTTCCTACCTAACTATCTGGGGTAGCATAGTTGAATCCTGGGTTCTGGTTTTAGTCATTAAACCCCCTGTGCAAAATCGAAATAATGCTACTAGCACTGCCTTTCCCAGAGTTGAACGATAATGGTGGGAGGGATCCAACCTCACCTCGATGACGCCTTCGGGTTCCATCCCATCGGGGCCATTGTCTCTGGATCTGTTGGGTTAAAAACAGGAGTATGTAGAAATCCTGACAGACAATCTCCTCTTACCAGCAACTGGCTTTGCATGATGCCATCAGCCTTCACTCCCTATTCCAACCCCCACGAGTTCCCGTAAGACGCAAGTCATTTTACAACTGAGTCAAGCTTTTGCCCCATCCCGGGAGCGGCTCAGGCCAAGCCACCCCCGATACGATGGAGTAACGCTCCGTGAAGACCCAAAGGCTGGAAGCAACTGCGCTGCGCTTAAGGGGCGCGGAGGTGGTGCTCGACTCCCGGCCCACGTGTCCCGGGCCCGGCGCTCCAAGCCCAAGCGCGTGCACCTCCCACCGTGGCCCCTGCCTGCCGGAAATCCCGCCCTCCACCTCCCAGACGCCGGGGTAGGACATCCCCTTCCCCCCACGTCACACCGCCCGCACCTCCCCCACTCCCTCCAGCCCATCTCCCCCCCGCCCAGTGCCCGGATGTGGGAGGCCGCGGGCGGTGGCGGCCTCACGCACAATGAGCCCCAGCCGAGCTAGCAAAGGGGGAGATTGCACAACACTTAGCAGCGAAGCGGACGGGGGGAGGGGAACGCCTCGAGCAGCCATGTGCTTGCTCCCTCGACCACCCGGCGACGGACCCCCCCCTACACTGCAGGGAACAATCCACATCCCGCCCGCCCCCGTCGCGAAATGGCGTCGCCCTCCCATACCTCAGGCCGCTCACCCCTGAAGGAAAGTGGACCTGCCCATCCGCAGTTTGCCAATTGCCCGACTTGTGCGGCAAAATGGACCCGCCCGCCCGGCGCCGGGTGGGCTCCCGGTGCCTCACGCGGCCGCTCCTCGGGATTAGGCTCGGTCCTGGCCGTCAAGAAAACCAGCACACTGAACGGCCGGCTTTTTCTCCCCCGACCCATAGCTCCACGCGACTAAGCGACTGGGTTTATAGACCCAGAGACCCCCGCCTTCGGCGAGTGGTACCGTCAGAATCCTCCGGAACCCCAAGCGCGCGAGCCCTCCCTCCGGCAGTGAGGCAATCGGACCGGCGGCTTCGGGCCACGCACGCCCGCCTCTACCTTTCCCCACTAAAAGTCGTGCCCTCGCCGCCCGACTCACTGACGGGGCTTCGCGCACCGCGTCGGTGGAGGGTCCCTCACTAACCTCGCGCGCTAGGTCCCGAAAGCCGAGCTGTCCTCGGCCTCTCCCAGGGCCTGGCGGCAACGTCGGCCGTGGACCCGCCCCTCATCCCCCCCACCCCGCCTCCAACTCTACGCGACGGATCCTCCCGTCTTGAGTCTCCCCTCAACCCTGGGGGCCCTAGGGCTGGGGGGGTAGTCAGCTCCCCCCACTGGAGTCTTCGGAAAGGGTAGCAAGGTAAGAAGTCACAACCTCTTGCAAATATCTTTCTTACCGGGAATCCTGACTCGCAGACATGATCCTTAGAAACTAGGGCGGAGTGCCCGCCTATCGACAACTTATAGAGCGCCCGACCCCGCCCCAGCCATCGCATTGGCTTGACCGCCTCGGCCCCGCCTGCCGCCTCTCAGCAACCCGGCGTGACGTCAATTCGTAGGCGACCTGGCACGCAGCTACCACTGGATAACTTGAGCGCCTATCAAGAGGAAGACCCGCCCCGCAGCCTCATTGGCTAAAGGACCTGCCTTTCTTGCCGGTACGGAAGTGACATACGGGAGTCAGGCCTCGAGGCCTGGCAGCCATCTTGGGGCCCTGCTCCCCTACACGTGCGGAGGCGAGAATGCCCTGGTCATGTGGCCTAGCGCGCCCTATCAGGCAAGGGGGGCGAGGTTTCAACCTCCAGGGACTTCCGGGCTCCCGGGACTACCACTTTCGTCGATCTCTACTCCAGGTCTCCACTGGATCTACGTTTAATTTTGTTCTCTCCTGCACCAACGATAAGTCGGACACCAACCCCGAATGTGCAGTGATAATGGAATCAAGAACCATACCCCAGCGGCTAGGAGGGTTCCTGGGCTGGAAGAAGGGATGGAGTAAACTGATACATGAGTTTACTAGCATCTGGGGTTGCTGTCATAAATACTGCAGGCCCCCTTAAGTGTGCTGCTTCCCCAACTTCAACACCTCTCAAGCTCCCTATTTTTGAGGCTTACCAATCCTCTGTCCTTCCAGCCTGGCGTCCCCCACTGGGGGATTCTTTTTGTGGACAGCATGGTGGGTTGCTGTCTGAGCCACGGATGGAAAGCTCACCCCAGGAGTCTTAAATCCCATAAAGGAAAGCTAACAGCACTGGCTGGAGGAAAGCCTGAGAGCATATCCTCTAGATTGAGGCCCCTTAAGGAAGACCACCACTATATATCTCCAAAGGATCCTTTATTGACAGAGCAGGACCGTGGCATTTATATATATATATAAAAAATGTTTGATTTGGCAGGCAGTAATCCCATTGCCCGCCCACCACCCCTAGATTTTTCTGCCTCCCACCCCCGCCCTGCACATGGAAGGGAGATGACTGCCCCACCCAGGCCACAAGGCCATACTCCCTTGCAGACAGCGGGAAATAGGGGATTTTCCATGGCCACCCCTTAAACATCAGAAATCAACAAGTATTCTCTCAAAGGAAAAGAAAAATACAGAAATCAAAACATTTAAATATGAAAAACCAAAGGGAACTGGGTGGAAAGAGGCTAAAGACAAAAGGAACTTGAGTTTCTTGGGAAGGGTCTCCCATGTTCCCCTGCCCATTAACGAATGGGCTTGAGGCCTGGGATACGAGGCTCACACGGTGAGTTTGCAGTGACACAGCTCCTTGTAGATCTGCCGACGAAGTTTGGGCATGTCCTGCTGAGTGAAGCTGAATGGCTGAGACAGGGCCAGGTGCTTGCAATACTGGGGTTAACAAAGCAGGCCATGAGAACCACCTACTGAGCACGACCCCCCACCCAGCCCCCAATCAGGACCTGTGCTACGTATTTCTTGTGATACACCTCTCACTGGATCTTTCCAAGAATATTCCCATTTCACAAACGAAACCAAGGTCCCATAGGCTGGGGTTCAAAAAAAGTCTGACTGTAAAGCCAAGGTTCCTATTTGGTACATAAAATATCAAGTGTTAACAGGAAACACTTTGCACTGGGGATCAGAGGCAGCTATATCAGGGCCAGAGTCCAAGGATCCAGTCCCAACACAGTATGGAGAAGCCAAGAGAGGACCAATGAAATCAGGGTTTCTGCATTCTAACACGTAGGGTTACTCCTGCTACGTAAGTGGTTGTAAGTCAAAAGAGGGAGGCCAAACAGCTTCCCCCTCCCTCCCAACTCTTTAACCCACCTAGTATCTGCTTACCTGCAACACAAAGGCGCCACAGTCACTGTCATTATTCTGCCTGGCCACATTCTGGAGAATAAAAAGAAGGTGAGCCCTTCTCCTGGAGACCCTACGGGTATAGATAGCTTCAACTTCTACCTCCTACCACACCCCCCACCACCCCAACCCTGCTTAAACCTCCTCGAGAAACTTACCATTTTGAAGTAACCTTTCCAGCCCTGGTGGAAATCCAGCCGGTCTTTCTTCACTGCCTCTGCCTGCAGATACTTGGCAATATGCTATGCAAGACGGAGGAGAAGAGGAAGTGAGCCTCTGCATTTCCCAACTGAACCCAAGCTGTGCTGGTCACAGGCACCAAGCCCAGGTTGCTCATCAGAGACCCAAAACCCAACCTTCTGCCTGAAATACCTTGCCACTGGATCTCCTCCCCACATTCTGCCCATCTTTCCCTTCCCTCTCAAACCTTAGGGCAGCGGCGGTTCAGGGTGCGCTGTGAGTCAAAATAGGTGATGGTGCGCTGCCTCACGTCAACAGAGATGAGGGACCAATGCACCTCCAGGTGGATGGGGATTAGCAGGAGCTCTTTATTGAAAATGTCCACCTAAGGAGGCAGGGCTGGAAGTCAGGTAAAACAGCATAGGAATCCTGCTAATTGCTACGAGGGTTCTAAAGGAGGAGCAGGCAAGGAGATAAGTGGAAGAAATTAACACCCAGCCCCTGGACTGTGAGGCAAGACCCAGCATCCGGATGTCTGAATTCTTGGGCTTAAAAGGAGGAAAGCAGGACAGAGGAGGTGGTACAGAACAAACACTGGAGGGCCCAGGATAGGCCAGGTACTTTTTACACATTAAAGGTACACGTGTTTAGTAGGTTCAAGATTCTGGAGCCAGACTCTCAGGGTTCAAACTCAGCTCCTCCATGTACTAGCTTATGACCCAAGCAAGTTACTCAGTAACTCTGTACCTCAATTCCTTTTTCTGTAAGACTGAAAATAACAGTATTCACCCTCACCTGTTTGTTACACAGATTAAACTAGTTAATATCCATAATACACTAAGAACAATGATATCCATAATACACTTAAGAACAATGCACGGCACCTAACAGATGCTCCATCAGTTAACACAACAATCCTGAAACAAAGTTCTCATGAGGAAACTGGCTCGGAAAAGTAAAGCAACTTGCTCAAGGTGAGAGAAGTAAGAGATGACAGAGGTGGAATTTAATCACAGGCATATAGAAAGCCAAGTTCTTTCCGATGTATGTCACCCCACCTCTACAGGGAGACAGGAATTAAATGCTGGAGGCAATGGCCCTTCCTCACAGTAGAAATTTTCCTGGCCTTTGAATCAGAGGACAGGTAATGAATCGGAATGGAGAAAAGAACTCTTTCCCACCCCACCAAACCTGCTCCCCTCCGCCTTAATTTTTTTCCCCAGTAACTTAGGCCAAAAACCTAGCCATCATCCTTGATTGCTATCTTTTCCTCATCTCGCATGTCCAATCCATCAGAAAGTCCTATTGGTTCTACCTGCAAGAGCTACCCTAAATAAAACACTACTTCTATCAATATTTCCACATTGACCACTCTGGACCATGTTTTTCATCAGGACTTCTCAGCTACTCTGTTCAGTCTGCCTGCTTCCACTCTTGCCCCCTTTCCCTCCATCACCAAAACAGGAGTTTAAAACATGAGTCACTTCCCAGATTGCTTGACACTCTTCAATGACTTCTTAGAACACAAAGAATAAAATCTACCCTAGTTGACCTGCCCTCCACGCCTCACATGATCTACTCTCTGACCAAATTGTCTATGGTTTTTCCTTTGCTCACTCTGCTCCAACCACACAGGCAGCCACACGGGCCCTCTGATCCTTAAATGTTCCTTCTCGCTTTGTGTCCCATGTTCCTGGTGTTCCCTTTGCTTAGTATACCCTTGTTCAAATGTGCACAGGGTTGGCTCCTCCTCACTCAAGTATCAGCTAAGAGAAGCCTTCCCAAACTACCCTTTCTAAAGTACCCAGCCCCATGCTACCATGTTACTGGTTTGTTTACAGCAAATTATCACTGCCGTACTTTAACTGGCTTATTGATTCTCACCACCAAAAGGCAATAAGTTTTCCTCATTTAATACTGTATCCTTAATGCCCAGAACAGTCCCTGGCACACAAAAGACATTTAATAAATACTTGAAAGTCTGAATAAGCAGGGTTGGGGAAAGGATTCATAGGAAACAGAACTCTTCTTTAGAGGCAAGGTGTTACGTAAGGTGTGAATTCATAACTCACGTTTTTGGTCCACCTTTTCACCCCATCATAACCTTTGGTACGGAGTTTATCATAGAAGAAACTGTTGAAGAAATGCACCTGTGCCAATGACACAAAAGAGCCAGGTGGAATCAACAGACCGCAGGCCCTCCCGCCACGTGTCCTCTGCCCTGCCCACTCCATTTCATCACGGCTCTAAGGGCTGGTTTCCACAAACTCCAACCTACTAAGGGTGAAAAGCACAAACTGTTTTCAACCTCATCTTATAACTTCCCACCCTGATTTGTGGGGTTAGCCATTGGGGAAAAACACTACAGACTAGGGGAAAGGACTAGAATTGAAAAGTTCAGGACCAAGATTACAAATTTGAATTTAACAAATTACATTCTACTGCCTCTCCCTAGAAAGAAAGACCCTCTTTATATAAAATGGAAGACATGAAAGGGACTGAAAAAGCTGCTTAACACTGCAAAAGTTTTTCCAGGGACTGAAGTATCTGGTTAGGCCTACCTTTTCAGGGACTGTGTCCATGACCAGGTCTCCGTACATGTTCATCACCTGAGGAGACGATGGGAGGCCACTTGCCATGGCGGCCGTGGTGTGGGCACAGGGCTTCCCCACAGAGGGCTCCGAACACACTGTTCCCCAAACCCCCTTTTGGGCCTGTTTTTTCACGCCTCCTTACCTGGTCATTGAGCCAGTTCTGTCCATACAAAGTCCCCAGGTCATCCATGGTCAGCACATGCCGCTTATAGGTGACTCGGAAGCCCCTCACCATGGCATTGCCTGGCATCCGCTGGTATGACTGGATCAACTGCAGCACCAGGCCCTTCCTGGATAGGCCAAGGGTGGAGTCATGCAAGAGATTAGGGTGGGGGCAGTGGCATGGGCACACAGAAGTACCTTCTACTGCCTAGAATAAGAATCTAAAACTTTTTCCTTGGGTCATGGGTCCCTTTGAGGACTTGCTAAAGGCACACTCCCCTGTAAGAAGCACAGGAATACTTAGGTCCACGTGGTATTTCAGGGTCCCAGGTAAAGACCCTCCCGGGTGGCTCACAGGGACTTGGCACCTTGTCTGCAGATTCCTCCCCTTCAGTTCTAGCTTCCTCCTCCTCCCCGACTATATCCCTATGGGAGAAAAGGCAGCGGCATTCTCTCCCCATCTCTCAGGTCCCAGCCCTCTTCCAAAGGGCATCTCTTTCATGCCTCACCTGGAAGGTGCAGAGAACTCCTGCTGGAAAATGTCCTCTAGTTTCTCCACTACCTCATCAGTGCTGAGGGGGATGAGGCTGCCATAAGTCTGAAGGAATTCATCTAAGATGCCTGAGTGGAGGGAGGAGAGAAAAGTGAGACTCCAGACTCTGATCTCACAGTCAGCTGAGGGGAAAGACGAGATCCTGGAGGGCTCCTTACTCTGCACACAGGTGACATGCTCCTCCCGCAGAGGGCTGTGCTGGCCAGCTTTCTCCCCAGGCCGCTCGGCCTCTTCTGCAGTGCCCACATCTGAGCCCTGAAAAAGCTCCTGGGCCACGTGGTCCCCGATGCTGCACACGTTGCTGATGAGGATGCTGGCATCAGGGGGTGCCAGACTTCGCTCTCCTTCTGGCCCAAGTGGTCCCCCAAAGCCATTGGGCAGAGTACAAGAGAGGAGACCTGCAACACAGGGGAAATAGCATGAAGGCAAGAAACTCGCTCAGATCAAAGACCAATGGGAAGATTAAATGAAGCACGCAAATTATAAGACCACGAGAAGGAGGAACTGAAACAAAATCTACCAGTAAAAACACTAAAGAATGAAAACCCTAAAGCATGAGATAATTATGTTCAAGAGGTGATAAGGGACAGAAAGGAAGAGTTATTACAGGCATACCTCAGAAATATTGTGGGTTTGCTTCCAGACCACTACAATAAAGCAAATATTGTAATAAACTGAGTCACACAAATTTTGGGGTTTCCTGGCGCATATAAACCTTACCTTTACTATATTATAATTTATTAAATGTGCAACATTATATCTAAAAAGCTAACTTAAGAATACTTTATTACACATGAAAAGATGCTCAACATCACTAATCATCAGAGAAATGCACATCAAATCTACAATGAGGTATCACCTCACACTGGTCAGAATGGCCACCATCAAAAAGTCTACAAAAGAGGACTTCCCTGGTAGTACAGTGGATAAGAATCCACCTGCCTGTGTGATCCCTGGTCAGAGAAGAGTCCACATGACATAGAGCAAGTAAGCCCGGGTGTCTAGACCTTGTGCTCCGCTACAAGAGAAGTCACCACAATGAAGAAGAGCCCCCCACTCTTGACAACTAGAGAAAGCCCATGCACAGCAACAAAGACCCAGCACAGTAAAAAATAAATAAACCGCCTGTCTTCTTAAAAAGAAAAGTCTGGATACAACGTTGAGAGGGTGTGGAGAAAAGGGACCCCTCCTACACTGTTGGTGGGAATGTAAGGTGGTAAAATCACTACGGAGAACAGTATGGAGGTTCCTTAACTAAAAATAGGAATTACCGGATGACCCAGCAATCCCACTCCTGGACATACATCTGGAGAAAACCCTAGTCTGAAGACACCTGCACCCTGATGTTCACTGCAGCACTATTTTACAACAGCCAAGACATGGAAACAACCTAAACAATCATCAACGGATGAATGAATAAAGAAGACGTGGCCCATATAAACATGGCATATTACTCAGCCATAAAATAAAGAATGAAAAAACTGCCATTTGCAGCAAAATGGATGGACCTAGAGATTATCATACTAAGTGAAGTCAGAGAGAAACAAACTGCTATCACTCATATGTGGAACCTGATTTTTAAAAAAAGATAAAATGAACTTATTTACAAATCAGAAACCAACTTATAGAAATATTGAAAACAAACTTATAGTTACCAAAGGAGAAATATGGAGGGGAAGGATAAATCAGGAGCTTGGGATGAACATATACACACTACTATATATAATATAGGACTTAGTATATACAGCACAGGATACTCTACTCGATATTCTGTGATAACCTGCATAAGAACCTAAAAAAGAATGAATACATGTATAACTAAATCACTTTGCTGTACACCTGAAATACAACACTGTAAATCAACTATATTCCAATAAAATAAAAATATTTTTAAAAATTTCATTGCTAAAAATGCTATCATCTGAGCCTTCAGTGAACAGTAATCTTTTCAGGGGTGGAGGCAGTGAACTATTTCAAGAATTACCAAAACGTGACACAGACATGCTACTGAGCAAATACTGTTGGAAAAATGGCACTGATAAGACTTGCTCTACTCAGCGTTGCCACAGACCTTCAATTTGTAAAAAATGCAATGTCTCTGGAGTACAATAAACTGAAGCGCAATGAAATGAGGTATGCCTGTACTCAAAAACAGGAGGAAAGCGAGAAAACACTGGGATTCAGAGATGTAAATTTCAAAGATATTTCCCATAATGCCTAGCATACTAGCATAGTACCTGGCATACTGCAAAGACTCAATAAATACTCAAATAATTAATAAAGACAGAGCCTGATGTTTAGTTGGAGTTCTCCAAAAGAGAAACATTCTGAGTATGTCACACACAACTGTCCAGGTGATGTACTCCTCTACCCTGACAGATCCATCCCACCACTCTAAGAATGAGATGTACATGCATGGGGCACTTACCCTCAGAGGTGAAATGGAGAGAGAGTTCAAGCAGACATGATTGACTTTTCTAAACCATGATTCCCTCTCTCATCTAAGCACAGGGCACCTACTTAGGAATGCTGTTTCCCAGTCTTGACTCTCTTCCCAGACCTAGTTCCTGCTCAGAGTGAGGCTTAAAACATTGCACAACTGTTCTACAACCTCTCTCTCTTCCCTCCTACTTTCCTTAGACCCAACTCTTATCACAGCAAGACTCCTGGACTCCCAGGATCTTAGCCCTCTCCACCCTCTCCTCTGCCCCATTCCCACCTTACCGGAGTCAGGGCCCAAAGGAGACTTTGGAGTCCACCTTAATCCATCTTCCTCCATGGGGGCCCCAGAGGGCACTGGTGGAGACCCTCTCACCCCATCCTCAGCCATGAGAGCACCTAACAGACCCAGCCGGGGTGGAGGTGGTCCCCGAGGGGAGTCAAAACGACAGCAGGGGGATGGCACCTGTGGTGTCACAGCCCCTTCCCGGGGTGAAAGATGGTTCTTGGGGTGTGCGAGGTTCCGCCGCCGGCCCCGGTGTCGCCCCCAAAGCTTCCAGTGGAATGTCAGCGAGGTGCTTTTTGAGTAGAGCAGCATCTGGAAGGCTCTCATTGCTCTGCGACGGCGCTGTGAACAGGTTTTCCGATGAGTAGCGCGGGGAGGGCGAGGCCTCTGGGAAGCTCCCAGCTGACCCCATCTGGGGGGCAGCCTCCAAGCTGCCACTTCCTCCTCCTCATCTTCATCTTCATCGTCCTCTTCTTCCTCCTCTTCTTCACTAGCTGAGGCATCAAAAGAGGGCCGAGGGACAGGGAGGCGTCTGGTTGGCACTGTGGTCCCTGACCCAGGGTCTGGCCCAAACCCTCCACCTGATTTGAGTCGGGGTTTGGGTGGTGGGGGCCAACGAAGACGCTCCCGCCTGGGACTTGAAAAAGCTGGGGCTATGCCGGGTCCAGGAGGCTCAGGCCCCCAAGACCCGGTCCCTTGTATAGTCTCTTTCATCTTCCAATAGCCTGGAAAACAAAAGTTGGAGTGTCAGAATCCAAATATCCTACACAAACTACGGAAAAGAGATTTCAAGCAGACATGACTGGCATCTCTAAACCAGGACTCCCCTTCCTTAGACCCAGCTTTTAACAGAGCAAGAGACTCCTGCTCTTCCAGGATCTTAGTCCTCCCCACCCCCTCCTCTGCCCATTCCTAACCTCAGATCTTTATAGTTAACACGGTCCACAAGCTGCCCTTTAGAGTCTGTCCCACCATCTCTCTCCTGCCCAGCTACAGGCAAGGAAAAATGGCTAAGCAGCAGACCTCAGGGCTCTTATTTCTCAGATCCCCATATCAAGCTTAGTATTTCAGGCTCCACTTCTCTACTTGAATACCACTAGGGGCTTCCCTGGTAGCTCAGACGGTAAAGAATCCGCCTACAATGCAGGAGACCTAGGTTCTATACCTGAGTCAGGAAACCTGGAGAAGGAAACGGCAACCCACTCCAGTATTCTTTAGCCTGGAGAATTCCATGGACAGAGGAGCCTGGGGGCTACAGTCCATGGGGTAGCAAAGAGTCGGACACGACTGAGCACTAACACAAGTCTATTGGCACAAGGGATATCCTAATTGAGAGCTAATAAGGGAAATGGCTCAGTACGGGAATACTGACATGGTACAGAAACGTGAGAACACAACTTCCGCCGGGAATCCATAAACGAGAGTGAGAAGAGAGTTCTCCATCACCGTGGAATGAATGGGGTGTGTGGGCATGCTCGGGTTGTCTCAGGAGGGAATGCGGATACGAGGGCTACGGTTCAGGTCATAGAATCTAATGAGAAGGGAAGGATTTTAGAGGAAACTGAAAGAGAACCGGATGGCGCTTAAGGAGCCGAGTCAAGGCGCGCTGAGACGGAACTCAGCCGACCCAGGTTGGCCCAGCCCCCTTCCTGCTCCGTCCTGGGCACCAGAATGCGTCCCAGCACCGGTGTGGTCCTACAGGCTCGGGAGACTCCGCGTGCAAGGGCCTTATAAAGCCCCTTCGAGGGCCTCCTGGGCCCCCGTTAGGTGGGAATGGGGTCCAGAAATGGGAGAGGCCGTGGCAGAGCTGGGGGGAGGGGAGGGGGCGTCCTCACCCAGAGCGGGGAAGCCGGGCGGACAGGCCCGAGGGCGGGCGTCTCCGGCCTCAGGCTTCCCGGCTCATCTCTCTGGCGGCGGCGGCGGCGGCCCCACCACTTCTGCTGTCTTCAGGTGCAGTCGTCTCAATTCAGGATTCCAACGCTTCTGGGCCGCGCGCCGCGCCGCCCCGCCGCGGCCGCCTCTCGCTCTGCTTCAGCCTCCACCTCCACAACCTCCCCCTCCTCCTTCCCCTCCCTCGAGCCCCAGGCCCACCGGCGGCGGTGGCGCACAATTAGTGCGTCACACCCGGCGAACAGCGCCGGCGGGGCCATCACGCGCCTAGCCCCGCCTACCCGAGAGCGTAGACGCCACGGGACCGTCCCGCCCACGAGCCCCACGCTGGGATGCGCCTGCGCATACCCGCTGAACCCGAGCTGCGCCGGGCAGCCTCTCCATTAGTCCTTTTGCGCCTGCGCGTCCCGTGCCGCTCTTCCGCCCTTCGCCCGTTCGCCGTGTAGCCTGCAGTTCCACGCACCCCCGGGCCTGAACTGGGGGCCCTGACACGTGGGTCCAGTGAAGCGCGTCGGAAGAGGGCCGGGACGGCTGGGAGGTCCCGGTGCGTGAACGGGGCTGAGGCGCAGCAGTGGGGGAAATGGATCCAAGGTCTTAGTTATTCTTTATTTTTAAATTTTAGGCAGGGCTTTCGCAGAAAGGAGAGATCAGAGGAGTGAGACAGGATCAGGACTGGGGCGTACGATTTAGCCAAGGGGACCCGGCCTGCCGGGCCACGATAATGGACAGAGTGAAGGCAAAACTTGGGACCTGAAGACTAATGGTGTGGCTGCAAGGGGGCCGTCGTCATCGGGCACCCTCTGCAGACGGGCGCCTGACAGTTACACCTTTGGAGATAGTGATGGAAACTGGAGCCCAGTAGATGGAGAGAGCGAAGTGAGGATGGGGCTTCTTGTGGGGTGGAGAGGCAGAGGGTACCTAAAGAGAGGTGTGGTGTAAAGAACCAGGAGTTTGTCTGAGCGGAGGAAGACCTCGTGGACATTTGCCAACCGACAGGGTGGTTATCTCAAACCGCCGCTAGATGGTGGTGCTGTTCTGGAAGCATTCCAGTGGGACCCAGAGCAAGTCTAGACAAAGCCTGGCATTTCCCACCCACACCCCTACCCGACTCCCTCAAGAATTTGGGGCTGGATGGAGAATAAGAACAAGCTACTCTACCTCTTTAATATCCGTGAATTCAAAGTCCTGGGGGTGAGGGTGGGAAGAAGGGAGAGTCATGAACTGTCAAACCTGGGGGCAGAGGCAAGCCTCTGTTCCTGACTGTTCCCTGTCCTTTGTCTAATTAGCTCTTGGCCATCTCCAAAGTGTACCCACCCTGGTCTTCCAAGCTCAGAACTACCTTTTACAACACAGTCACAGTTTCACAAGCCCCAGGAAGGTTCCATGTGGAGAGAGGCTAAGTTTGGCCCTTGCCCGAGGGATTACAACACTCAAGATATCTCCCTGGTGTAAATGGAAGACACCTGAGAAAGGGGAGAAAACAGATGCTCAGTGAAGCACAGCCATGCAGATAATCTGATGTTTCCCCTCCCTTATCCAGCTCACCCTTAGGTTTGCCTCGTATAACGACTAAGGCATTCTGTCCTTCATTCTTCACCTCTGCCTCTACACCCTGACTTCCAAGCCCCTGCCGTAGCTCCCCCACTGTTGCCCCAGGTCAGGGATCTGCTCCCCTCACATCCACCCTCCACCGCCCACCCACCTCTCACCTGCACTGTAGCAGCTGTTGTAGGCCCAGTCAGGGTTGGAGGGCATGCTTTGTATGCATCGGAATAGAGTCTCCTGCCTTCCTTGTCCCTCCCTAGATACCATCTGACCCATGGTGAAAGTCTCATCATGAAACAGGACCTGACAGGGAAGGGAGGGGATGCTGAAGAAAGTGGGCTGGCATGGCTCGGGTCTAGGCCTTCTCAGGAGCCCTGGCAAAGGAGCTGAGGAATGAAGAAGGGCCCTCTAAGTGGGGTTTGAATAGGGGTTGAGAAATCTCAGTGCTGGGGTACAAGGCTTTGGGAAAACAGACCTCCAGGCCCTCAGGTGAGGCTCAGGGGATATTTGGGGTTACCTGACTGTACAGCAGATAAACTCCAGCATCCCAGACTCGAACAACATATCCTTGGGCCTCCAAGCCTTGCCCACGCTGGAGAGCTGGTTGCCACATCACCTCTGTCACATCAGAGTCCTCTGGAGGCAAAGAATGTGGCAGTGAGGATTTCTGTGCACACTCAAGACACTTATTCTCTAAGGTTCTCTTTGGCCGGTGTGCCAGTCCCACACTTCCTAGATCTTGCCCCCCACCCCAAAGCTGTGATTGAAAATAGTGCTCACCCTTGGAGGTGATGTTAATGGGAACGAGATGCAGAACTGAGCGCTTCTCTGGGGAGAGAGGGAGGAGATCTCAGCAGTTGCGCGGCTGTCAGCCCTCCGCCCTCGCCCTGGTTCAGGGTTGCAGTCTCCAGATGCCCCTGCTGTGGATCACCTCCCACCCCTGCTGCACCCCGGAGGCCTCACTCTTCTGTTTACGGGTGAGCACTGCTCTCCTTCTCCGGGATCTCTCCCCATTCTCCCGGCCTTCTGTGCCATCAGGGCTCTGCTCATGGAAAGAGGGTCAGGGTTAGGCTAAGATGCAAGGGTCCCAGAAAGCCTTTCCCTAGCCCCCTGCCCTCCCACCCGCCCCAGGAATGCCTCACATCTCTCCTGCACCTTTCCCCAGCAGCCTGAGTCTGGGTACTGGCTCTTCTCCAGAATCTGTTAGGTATGAGAAGCATTAATCTTTAACAATTTCCTTTCCTGGAATGGTTGCTCCCTTGACCTCCAAACCCTGGGACCCTCTCTTGCACCCATTCCAAACTTTGCCGACCAAGCAGCTAGAACCGAGAGACCCAGAGACCGCCCTGCCATGCATCCTTTTCTGCCAGACATGCTTCTCCCCTCACTCACCTGCTCCTGGAGATTCAGCCACGGATTCCCTTCCCCCTTCTCGGAGGGCCCTCCGTTCCTCTGCAACCGGGTCACCTCTCTCCTTAAGGTCTGCAGCTCGGTTTGTTGAGTCAGCAGAACCATGGCACAAGCCATAGCCCCTAGAGCCGCCCCCCAACTCAACCAGAGGGCAACTGAGAGCGCCGGCTCTCGGACGGGGCCCCCCATGTCTCCCTGGGGCCCTTTGGGGCTTAGCAAGGAAGGAGATGAGGCCGGCATGAGCTGGGGACCCTGCCAACAGCTGTGGTCTCAGGAATGGGATGGCAAGGAGGTGACGGGGAGGGTGGGGGTGCAAGCAGTGGTGCAGAAGGGAAGAAGGGTGTTACGCAAGGGAGGAATAAAAAGGAACTTGAGAATAAAAAGAAGGGAGGCGGGAAGCAAGCTGGGGCACTGCTGGTGCTCTTGGCACCCTGCTGCGGGTCCAGCACTGTCCCGAGACCCCTCACCTCCTCCAGCCTCAGAAGAATTTGGTGTTAGTCTCTCTAGGAAGGAGAGGGCTGCCAGTGACACCCAGGAGGAGCGGCCAAAGCGCAGGAACCCCGGGGCGGCCCCAGAAGTGGGGGAGGGAAGGTTGGCTGGCTCTGGGGCATGGTGCCAGGAGCCGGGATGGAGAGACGTGCTGGGCAGCACCAAGGGTCAAGGGCTGAGAATGGAAGACCCTCGCGCCCAGGCACAGGTGAGATCTCCGGGGAGTTGCTGACTGTGACTGAAGGTGGGAGAGGAGGGGAGGCGAGGGGGTCAGTGGGGAGGAGAACCAGGGTCGGGGAAGCAAGGAACTGGCTGAGTTCCGGGGTTAAGGCCAGGCCGGGTGTGTTGGAAGAAGGCCTGCACTACTCTCTCTGCTGAACTTGGCAAGCGGGACTTCCTGTTTCCCCAGAAACGCTCTTACATAAGGCTCTGGACAAATGAGAAAGTGACAGCCAGAGCGCCCCACCACTGTAGGACTCCTGCCTGGACCCTGGGGCGCAGCTTCCCGTGTTCCTGGGCCCTACTGTCCCACTTCCTGACCCTGAGCCCCCACATCGCGCCTGCTTCCCTGCCCACCCCCCCCCCGGTTCCCCCCTCCCTGCACCAAGTCCCAGCCCAGGCTGGTGCCAGCACCTGCTGCAGGTGCCCAGGCTGCCAAGAGGAAGGGCCGCTACTCCTCCCAGCCCAGGGATTCCCCACAGGAGGAAGCCCGCCTCCTAGGTAAATGAGGCCACTTCTGCTGGACCTTGGGCAGAGAATTGATTTTTTTTTTTCCCTGGCAGTTTGTCTTTTGATTCTCTTCTCCTGCCTGGGGCTTCAAGGCATGTAGGTGTCCGTGCCCAAGCCTGGATGTCGTCCTGGAATTCCAGGTGACCGTCTCCCCCAACCCCCCACCTCCCAGACCCCCGCTTTCATTGGCCCTCAGCTACCCTGAGGATAATCCCCTAAGCCCCAATAAAGAGAGCAACCATGACTTATTCTCTTTAATATCCACTTATCAACATTTAGTCCCAATAATAATAAAAATAATATCTGTTTTAAAAATCCACAGGGAATTGCAGGGGAGGAGCCTGTCCTGGTCTCTGACCCCTCACATTCGGGAACTCCTGGCCTAGGCCCAGTGTCTCTGGCATCCGGCCCCTCTTAGTGCCTGAAGAGGGGGTATGGAGGACCCATCATCACCCAGAGTACAGTAAACACAGTGTCCTGGGGGGCTGCAGCCAGGGTTGGGGAGCTAGTGAGGGGGAGAGCTGGAGGTGGGGAGAGCGGTTAGAGAGGCTGGGAATATTTGTGTGGCATGGACATCACGTGAGCCCTGGCAGCCTTCGGGGGGAGAGGCTGGTCTGGGGGAGGAGCAGCTCAGGGTGGGGCAGAGGGGACAGGGGTGCTCAGAGAGCGGCCATGGGGACAAGCCACCGGGAGATCAGGGCCCTTCAGTGAACTTGGAAGAGTCCAAAGTAGGTGAGGAAGGGGGCAGCCTTGAGTTGGGTTTGGGGGAGGGTGCGGATCCGCAGGGAGGACCCTCGCCGCAGGCGCAAGAGCCCTGACACCTGGCAGAGACGGAGCTGGGGCCCGGGGGAACTGGCCGCAGTGGCCGAGAATTCCTCCAGGCAGCGCAGGGCCAGCGTGTCATCCACCAGCAAGTCCAGCTTCAGGTAGACAGCCTTCCCCTCATCAAAGTGCACCTGGGGGGGCAGGGGAGGGCGGAGTCCAGGCCTGCTGGCCCTCAGCTTCATCTCAGGTGTCCTTAGGGCCCAAGGCTCCTCTCAGCCCAACTCCACGCTCTCCCCCACCTTTAACTTGCCCCCAGCCCTGAAGCCCAGCCCTTCTTCAGTCCTGGCTTTACCCGTGGAGCCAGGTGGGGCTTACCTGACAGTACAGGTAGTACAGCCCAGCCCGGGTGACCGTGAATTGCCCGGTCTGGCAGTCATAGCGCAGGGGGTTGGAGCTGTTGATTTTGGCCTCCTCCCAGCCACTCACTGTCCCGTCCACACCTGAATGTGGGTGTTCAGAGAGGGGGAAATCCCTCTATAGAACTCTCTCACACTGGCCAGTGAGTCCCTGCGTTTATAAAGCTTTGGGCCCACTTTACCCAGAAGGTATCTGGGAGGCCCGGGGCAAGGGAGGAGACTCGGCCTAGGGAGCTGGGAGTGTGATAGGAAGTTTGGTGAAGAAACCTGACACAGAGGACTAGAACAATAGCAAGTTCTCACCAGCTGCTTCTGGGGAGAGGAGTAGGACTCAAGAAGCATGGGGGCTTTTATAGGTGGTGTCTGCACCATTTGCTCTTTTACTTGGAGAAGGTATGGATGCGTTACTTGAATCATGTATTACTTGGGTTATTAAAAATAATCAAAAGGGAAAAAGATAAAAGCAAAAAATTAAAAATAGTAAAATGGTACCCAAATCTCCATCCATTAATGAATGGATAAGGAAAATGGTGTTAAGTCTATACAATGAGATATTATTCAGCCATAAAAAGAAATGGAGTACTAATGCTTGCTACAATGTGGAGGAAACTTGAAAACGCTATGCTCAGTGAAAGAAGCTAGTCACAAAGGATCACATATTCTATGAATGTCCACGTGGCGCAATGGTAAAGAATCTGCATGCCCGTGAAGGAGACGCAAGAGATGGGGTTCGATCCCTGGGTCTGGAAGATCCCCTGGAGTTGGAAATGGCAACCCACTCCAGTATTCTTGCCTGGAGAATCTCATGGACAGAGGAGCCTGGAAGGCTGCAGTCCATGGGGTCGCAGAGTCAGACATGACTAAGCCACTGAACACGCATGCACATGAAATTTCCAAATAAACAAATACATAGAGACAAAAAGTAGATTAGTGGATGCTTAGGGCTGGAGGGGATCAGGGAAATAGTGTGGTGGGTGAAGCGTACAGGGTTTCTTTTTGAGGTAATGAAAACTCTCTAAAATTACTGTAGTGATGGTCATACGATTCTGTGACTATACTAAAGCTTAACTGTACATTTTAAAAAAGTGAATTGTATAGTATGTGAATTATATCTCAATAAAGCCGTTAACAACAACAAAACTAGACTAAAGGTAATTACAAATTGTAAAGAAGACAAATAACCCAATGACACAGCAGGGTCTCAAGTGACTTCCCAGTCCTCCATGAGCTGCCTGTTTACCTCTCAGATCTAATCTCACACATTCCTCCAAGTCACAAGACTCCAGGCCCTCAGGCCCACTTTCTGTTCCTACCAGGCACTAAGCTCACTGTTTCCACAGGGTTTTTACTGCTCTCCCCCACCCCAGGATTCCTCCCTCCCTTCAGTCAGTCTGGTCGCTCTGAGTGACCTCCCCAGGCCTCCCAGTCTGAAATATTAATAGCTAGTCTCCATTAAACTCTCCTCCACTCACTGCATCTCTCTCACAGCAGTCACCAAGGACAGAAATCATCTTTATTTCCGTCTGTGATAGTTTGGGGTCTGCCTCCCCCAAGGAGCAGGGGAGTTGGTCTGATTACTGCACCCCAGGCCCTGCAGCTGGGCCTGCTCTGAGCAGACACCAAGCACATGCTGGTGGGAAGAAAACAGAGGGGAGGAAGAGGCTGTAGAGACAGCTGTCTCTTGTTTGGGTCCACACGCTGCTCTCCGGGGCTTCCTGCACCTCATCTCAGTAGCCTGGGAAGCTTCCTTCCTGGCACCCCCATCCTCTGCCTATCCTGGGGCGCTGTCCTGGTTCCTTTCTCAAGAACATAATGCTCACAGGGCATTTTCATCCCAACCGATGGGTTGCCTTGGCTTTTATTTCGCAAGACTCCAATCTGAGTCTCCAGCTTTGCCCGAGCCTGCCTCTCCTGACACTGCTACCTGCCTACCATTAGAGTAACCTCCCCATGCTCCTCACTTAAAACTCACCTAGACCAAAACTGAGCTTGCCCCCCGACCCCAAATTTGCTTGACTATCTGCATTCCACAGTGGGCTCCTGGTTCTGCCTCTTATCAAGCACCCAAGCCTCTCACTCCAGCTTTATCCACTGATCACCGGTTCCTAGCAAGCCTGCCACATAAGTACTGTCTCCCTCCCCTGTGTGTGTGGACTCGGCCATTTCTCACTGGGACTCTTTTCAGGCTCCTTCCTCTTTAGGCTCCCTGTTTCCACCTGGAGTAAACTGCCTGCTCCAGTTTACTCACCACACTACACAGAGGCACAGAGTGATGTTTCTCAAGTGCAGACGTGAGACTCTCTTCCTGCTTTGACTTCAGAATGACCTCCAGACTCCAACTGTGACCTGGCTCCGTATGCTTCTCCAGCCTCACTCCATCCTGCTCTTGTGGATCTGTCTCCTCAACCACATTGAGCCGCTTGCTCCATGTCCTCCAGCCTCATCAGACTCTTGGCAAATTCTGGGCTTTTGTACAAGTGGCCCTGCCCCTCTGTCCATCTTATACTCACACTTGGGGAAGAGCCCATGCCTCCTTGGGGAGGAGTCCCTGACTCCATTGTAAAGTGTCTAACTCTGTAGTGGCCATGTGTCTCTTGCTGCTGCTGCTGCTGCTGCTAAGTCACTTCAGTCGTGTTCGACTCTGTGCGACCCCACAGACGGCAGCCCACGATGCTCCCCTGTCCCTGGGATTCTCCAGGCAAGAACACTGGAGTGGGTTGCCATTTCCTTCTCCAATGTGTGAAAGTGAAAAGTGAAAATGAAGTCGCTCAGCCATGTCTGACTCGTGGCGACCCCATGGACTGCAGCCTACCAGGCTCCTCTTGCTACTTTCATTATTATTCTTGTCATGTCACATTGTAATTTGCAAATTTATCTGCTTGCCTCCTCTCCTTGACAGCAGTTCCTTGCAAATAGGTCTGGATATTACTCAGTGTGGGTGCCTAGCTGGGTCCATACAAACAGTAGCATCTCAGCTCATGTGTGCTGAGTCACCGAATGAGTAAACGTCCGGGTAACTGCTGAAATAATGGTCCAGACAGAGGGGAGGAAGGCTGGCCTGACGCGTGGAGAGTAGGGGGAGAAGGGGAAAGGGCATTCCTGGCTGGGGAAGTAGTTGGAGCTCGTTGCGGCTAAGGGCATGGTGTGCCTGAGACCATGGTATCACTAAATTTCATTCTTTACTGCCTGGCCATCATCCTTTTTTCCCTACTAGGCTTGCTTTTTGCTGTCCCTGCTGCCCATCTCCCTCGATCTCCAGAGGAGCCCGAAGTCATCAGGTAAGGGCTACCTGATGTCCTCCCACCCAAACCACAGACCGGCTTGTTCTCATGGTCACCACTGACCCTCTTAGGGAGATGAGGTGACACATCCCGTCCCTTTCTTCCTTCTGGAGTCCACCCCCTCCCTCCTTCTCGGATGCTGCCTGCAGGTTCCCCCACCCCTGCACTGGCAATCCCCTCTCACGCAATGTCTGGCACACAAGCACAGCTAGCTGGATTCAAATCCTGGTCCCACCTCTTAGCATCATCCTGACCTGGACAGGTTATCATCTCTATCTGTAAAAAGGAGATGACTGGATTCTCTTCCTTTTAGGCCTCTTTCAAGGATTAGGTGAGATTAAACACTGAATAGGTATTAGCTATGATTCAGGCAGTATTGCTTAAGGACTGAACTTTTCCTGGATTCACATCCTTGTCTACCTCCTGGCCCATTTCTCTGCTGCTGTCACAGAGAAACTTCTGGAGAGGGTCGTCACTGTCTCTGATTCCTATTTCTGATTTTCTCTTAACCCAGTCCACACTGGCTTCCAACCTAACCACACTAGACACCGCCCTTGTCAAGGTCACCAGTTGACTTTGAATGTTACTAAATGCAGCAGTCATTTCTCTGTTCTCATCTCATGTGACCACTCAGCTGCATTCAACATAGACAGCCACATCCTCCTTCTTGAAACTATGTCTTCTCTGAGACTCCAGGACACTGCCCTCCCTGGGTTTCTTCCCCCTCTCTGGCTGCTTCTCAGTCTCTGCTGGATTCTCCTACTCTGCTCCAAGAGCCTCAGGGCTTTCCTTGTGGGGCCCCCTTCCCTCGTGGGTGTCTCATCCAGTCCTGTAGCTTTAAATACCATCCATCTGGTGATGACTCCTGACTCTACACACCCTGCCCAGACCTGAGCCACTCACCAAGTCCAGCTAACTATTTGTGAAACTCACTTGTTTATTATTATTTATCCACTTATTATTAGTTCTCAAATTTAATTATTAATTTACATGCCCTCCCAACCTATTCCCTTCCTGGTTAACATCACTTTAATGAAAGACATCATTATTCTCAAAGATGCCCAAGTTAAAAATCTAGAAGTCATTCCTTTCCTCGCCTCCCTTATCCTGCTCCAGCAAGACCTTCTCGTCAAACTACACACTGAATCCATTTACTTCTCTCCATCTCAGTGCCAACCCTAGACTAAGTCACTCTCATGTCTTGCTTCCTGGCTTGTCACATGGAAGGGAATTCCAGGTGAAGGAACAGTATGTCCAAAATCCAGAAGAAGCCCATTGGTGGGGAGGGGGTGTCAGCCAACAAGTGTGGAGAGGGCATAAGGATGTGCCAGGAAAAGAGGTTGAGACCAGAGCATGGAGAGGCTGGAAGCCAAGCAGAAAAGCAATAGGAGAATGAGAGACAGGCTTAAGGAGGCTGAACTTGGCCACACAGGTGGGACACAGTAGGGGTGGGGAAAGTCTAGAATGGGGAAGGAGCTGGAGACCGAGTTTGAGGTTCTGAGGTCATGGTGCTGAGGTGGGGGTGGGGTGGGGATGGAAAAGAAGATCAGAGACTGGAAATATTCAGAGAAAAATGATCAGAGCACGAAAACTCTTGGAATATGAGGGGGAAAGAAGAGGGGAAAAAAATCAAAGATGCTTCTTGGAGATGAGCAAGGGCTGAAGGAGAAGTCTGGCTGGTGGTTGGGTGGGGGGATCTGCCTGGTCTCTGAAAGGGGAAGGGGTCTCCCTGGGGTCCCATGTCTGAGTCACGGAGAAAGTCCAGTTTTGGGAGCCAAGAGAAGCGAGCCCGACGCATTTTCTTGAACTGGATTTTGGAGTTTCTGATGTTGAAGGTGGGGATGCGGGTGGGAAGTCAAGGTTTTGGAGGGGGTCCCTTGTCCAGAAGGCCAGGGCTGTGAGGGTAAGAGAAGAGCTCAGAGGTGGGGTGGGGTCTCACCTGCCTGTGCTCCGTCTTGTCCTGGTCGTGGGTGAACTGTAAGACACAGGAAAGGGGTGGTGAGCCCTGCCCTGCGCCTCAGCCACCCCTTCTCCCTGGGCATGGCTCCCCATCACCCACCTTCATAGTGGGCTGCAACTGCTCTGCGCGCCCGTGGTTTCTGGCCTTTAGATGCTGAGGATCAAGGAAAGACAGATGGGCAAAGCATTCCCCATGTCTGGGGGGTGGGTGGCCAGGAGCTACTCTCTCAGCCCCGTTCCCCCCAGTACCCTGGCATCCTTATCTATTCAGTCTCCTGGTCTCAGAACCTCAGGCCTTATCTTCCTCCACAGGTACAGCCACTGATAATTTATCATCCAAAGTGGGATGCTTCTGAGCGCAAGAGGGGATTATTAATCATCACATTGAGCCCACAGCTGTAAGCCTGAAAGCCTGGATACATGGTCACAGGGTCACCGCAGTCATAAGTCTTTGCTTTTGGGGGTTCGGGCCTCTGATTCCCCTACCTTGACTTCATCAGGACCTCAGGAGCTCTCCTAACCCCTGGCCACCCGCCTTCATATTCAGGGTGGGGTCTGAGTGAGAAGAAGGTCTATGCAATGGAAGGAGCTTCAGAGGGAGGGTCAGAATTCTAGGTTTGAGCCTGTGACTCCGAACCCCCCCTTTTCCTCTCTGTGCCTCAGTTTCTCTACCCATAAGCAAGGATAATGGGTTTTGCTCTGCCTGCTTCGCAGGGCTCTTACGATGAACAAAACCAATAGTGAGTCCAGAAGTCACCATGATATTATGATTCCTAAGGGTGGGATAAAGGGCTGCTCACCATTTCTGCGAGGCCGAACCAGTTTCAGGAAAGGAACAGCATCCTGGCTTTCCTCGGGCTGAGGGTTCAGGTCCTAAGGCGTTAAGGGCAGAGCTAAACCAGGATCTCACCAGGGACTCCAGGAGACACAAACTAAGACTGACAGGGGGCCTGTCACAAGAGGCCCAGTCAGGAAGGGGACCGAGTGCCTCAGCCAAGAGCAGCCGAGGCCACCGGGAGGCAAGTTTTTGGCCTCACCCTTCTCCCCAAAACTAGCCACATCCCCCTAGTCTGCTCCCCTCAACCAGGAATTGGTACATCACATACACACACACATAGACACACACGCCCACACCCAGTCAGTGTGCACAATGAGTACACACCCTGCACACACAGCCAGCATCCCTCTTCCATAGCAGGCTCCTGCATCTCACACTCCCACGTCCCCCACGGCCAATAAACACTTCGTACTTGGGTGACACCAAGGGGGCACAAACCCCTTACACACAGTTGTCACTCTCTCATGTAACCCAGGCATGAGAGGGCTGATGCACACACACCCCACACACATGGCTAGCACAAGCGAGGCACACACTTCCCATGCCCAGCAACCATGTAGCCAGCACCCACCCCCCACTCACCAGCGGGTCCGGGTCTTCCTCTGCCACCAGGTCCCTCTGGGAAGGCTCCTGCTGGGAAGGAGGCAGCGTTACCTTGTCCTTCTCCACCTGACATCTCACCCTCCACCCACATTCGTGGCCCCTTTTTCCCCCTTCCCTCCGGCCTCATCAGATGTTCGGCACAGTCCCAGGGAGGGGTGTGCAGCCGGGCGTCACCTGGGCAAACAGCGATGCCCGGCTCCCCAGACTGACCACGGCCAGCAGGAGGCCGAGGCAGGCCAGCACCAGGCCCAGGCCCAGCACGAGCGGGGCCAGCAGGGCGGTGCCCGGCTCCCCCCGGCGCTCCCTCCGCCTCTGGATCCGACGGGTGGCCATGGGGCGGGGGCTGTGCCTGCCTCACCGGCCCCCCATCCCTGGACCCAAGGGATCGGGGGAGGGGGAGCCGGCGGGCGGATCTGCCCGGGGAGAGGGAGGGGCCAGGGAAACGGGGCGGGAGCTGGAAGGGGGGCGATGAGGACAGGAAACCGGACACTGTTTGTGATTAAACTCCGAGCTGGGCCGAGCGCAGTGCACGGAGCGGGGCGCGCGCCGCTCGTCTTGCAGAGCCCAGAGCGGGTCCCGGCCGGGGGGCACGCACCTCCCGAGCGCGGAAAAGCGGGGCGATGTGTGTGTGAGTGTGCAGCGGGCGAGCTGGGGTGTGCGGCTGAGCTCTCTCCACGCGGGCGGCAGGCCGGCGGGAGAGAGGGAGCGAGGGTTGAAACAGCAGAAACTCCACGAGGCCTGGGTGCCGATGGCGGGGCTGGAACACCGCAGCAACTGCGGCAGGTCTAGTCCTGCCCGAGCGAGATTGCTAAATTAGGCCTCCAGGCCAAGGTGACAAGGCATGTGGCTGGTCTTATTATTCCCGCAGTCAACACAGTTAGAGGCCAAGGCACATTCGGATTTTAGCAGCCGCACCTAAAGAGAACCTCCTCCTGCAAGTAAGGAAAAGAGCTGAGGTCTGGCATTAATGCAGGCTGCGTTTCCACTTCTTTTAGCAAATCAGTTGGTAGTTGATTTAAGCCCCAGGATCCTGCACCTGAGGACAGCAAGCTTCTAGAACTGTGCGCTGGGAACAGCGCCCCCCACCCCACCCCAGCCCACCCCATCCCACCCCCACCCCCACCCCAAGTGTGTTCCCCAAATGCACTTCTCTGGAAACACACAAGCCACTTATGCAAATGATAGGAGTTACCTGAGCTCAGCCAGGAGCTACAAGGAACTCACGGAGGAGGTCGCTTTGAATCGACCCCAGATGGAGTCCCTTGTGCGGAGCCACCTTTAGCAAAACCAAAATACAGCACCTAAGCTAATTGAAGTTTCAGCCTCTCCTAGGAGCAGAGATTTCAACCAATTAGTCTGGAATTTCCCTTATCCACCCTAGTGAGGAGGTAGTCTGCTGGATAAGACCCCTGCCCTTCCTCGCCCCAAAGGGAAGGTGACCAAGTGACCTTGCCTGAAACAATTCTTTCTTTTCTTTTGCTGATAAACACCTTGTCGCTATAAAAGATGCATGTTTCCTTGGAGAGCCTGTCTGCTTGTTAAATGGGATGTTTTCGGATCCCTGATTTGTGAATGTTGAATAAAGTCAATTAGATCTTCAAATTTACTTGGTGGAATTGTTTTTTTCCCCACGCCTTGCCATGCAGCCTGGAGGATCTTAGCTCCCAGACCTGGGATGGAACCCATGCGCCTTCCATTGGGAGTGTGGAGTCTTGACCACTGGACCTCCAGTTTGTTAAGGCTTAACCCTGGACCACCCAAAGCCAAGTTTATTACTTATCCCTTGACAGCCTGACAACACTTCACAGGGAGATAAGTAAGGCCACAACATTTCTTAAGACTTTGAAATCTGGTTTAAAGCAGGTCTTTGCATGCTAAGGTCGGAACAGGGGTTGGTTAGGGTTGGGAAGCGTTGTGATATAATAATTTAGAATGAACACCAGAAAAATGAGGGTTTTCAGGTGAGGGATTCAAATTCTAGGATGCAACTTGTCAGTGTTGTAGCCACGCGTCTGGGAAACAAACTCACTCAGAAGGACAGTGCAGATAGTGGAGTGCAGTTTATTACACCAGCAGGCCCAAGGCAGAGTCTCCTTTTAGCCGAGGACCCAGACCAGTTTTTGTGAAAACCTTATATACCCTAAGTGTACTTGCTCAAACCCACCTCCCCAAATTCCTTGAAACTAGTCTGTACGAGGTAAAAGAGAGATATGATCAAAGTTATACCTTGATTCATGTGTCACAAGACTAGATAAACTGTGGATATTTATCAATAGGCCTGTGGTCATATCCCGATAAACATAATGGAATTTACTACTTTGTTCTCTTACAGAGATAATTAGCATATTCTTTTAGGCAACAGAGAGTCCAAGTACAAGTCCTGAGGCTCTTTTTTCCTGGGGTCTGGTTTTCCACTGGTATGCCATTTCTATAGACACCGGGCAAAAAGTTCAGAGTCCTTTGGGAGGGTGACCATGCATGTAGCCTAATGTTCACAGCCTGGCCTAAGATGGAGTCCAACTCTGCCTGTTTCTGTTTCCTCCTTCATTCCCTCCTCTTGATGCTCTTGACTCATATTATGAGCATCATTTCATAGGATATATTGAATATATTGTAAAATTCAGGGTCCACAAAGCAGAACTATCAAGGCAACTACAACAATGGTAAATATAGTTTTCCATCAATCGCCCTTCACCCAAGATAGTACCGAAGTCCAGAAAGAAATATTTTCATTCGACATTGCTTTTACCTGGTTTTTCATGTCATGTTGATACACTGCCAGATAAGTCAGGAATGCATACACAACATTCAACCTTAGTTATAGCACAGGTCCCTCCTTGAGCAGCTGTGAGTATGGCCAAAGCCATTCTATTTTGAATTACTGCTTTTCTCATTTGGATTTGCTCTTCATTTAAGGCTTGGATAGCTTTTGTTCTATCTAGGAGGGCCTGTTCTGTGAAATTAGTCAAGGCCTCTACTTTAATCATAATATCTGTTGTCCCTATAGAAGGTATGAATAAGGCAGCAATATACTCATACCATTGAAACACAGATCTTGTCCACCTAGCATGTAAATAAGGTAGATTTACCAGGGCTTGTTGTAGGTTAGGCTTTTGTTACACTAGCATTTATATCAAATGTAACCCTATGACCGGAGAAGGCAATGGCAAGCCACTCCAGTACTATTGCCTAGAAAATCCCATGGATGGAGGAGCCTGGTAGCTGTAGTCCGTGGGGTCGCTAAGGGTCGGACACGACTGAGCGACTTCACTTTCACTTTTCACTTTCACACATTGGAGAAGGAAATGGCAACCCACTCCAGTGTTCTTGCCTGGAGAATCCCAGGGACAGGGGAGTCTGGTGGGCTTCCGTCTATGGGGTCACACAGAGTCGGACACGACTGAGGTGACTTAGCAGCAGCAGCAGCAACCCTATGACCCGAGTCTATTGACTGTAGGTCTGGCTTACACCCAGAGAGTAGGGAGAGATTATGATTGTGTCCCAGAAAAGAGCAGAGTGGTTTAAAATCTCCTTGGCGGAGCGGTGACAGCCACCAGGGAAGTCCATCCATCACAGACAGAGGCATAGCCCCACATACCCAACAGTTGGAGGTATTGCGGAAGTTGGCATAGGAATGTGCAGGTTGAGGAGACCAAGCAGCAGGAGTTGATCATGCGGCTTCATCCTCAAGGGGCTCGTCTGGGATCTTCTTTTTCTTCTTCTTAAGGATGGTCTTAGTCTCTTGAGGGTCAGTGAGGTCCCTCTGTGCAGTCCACTCAGCGTTTTCTGGGTCTCCGTGGTATGCTCTCTTTACCCTTGTATGATGGATCCAGGGGCAACACCTGCAACTTGAACTGCAGTAGGGGTAGTTAGAATAACAGTATAAGGGCCCTTCCACCAAGGGGCTAGTAAATCAAGTTTCCAATCTTTAACCCATATGTGGTCACCAAGCGTAAACTCATTAATCTGTTCCCCAAGGGGGAATTGCACCCTTTCTTGTACAAACTTAGTTACCTGATTTATTACCTTATCCAGTTCCATCTGCTGCAAAATACTATTCCCCCTTACCTGAGGCAAATTGTTGACACCTGTTTTATTATGGGAGGGGGGCCTCCCATACACATTTTCGTATGGAGAATAGCCTTGGGACTGTGGGGTCATCCTGAGTCTGAGCAGAGCCATCGGAAGCAAGTCCACCCAGGAGCAGTCAGTCTCTATGATCCACTTGGAGAGTCTCTTTAATGTCAGGTTGGTTCATTCCACCATCTCAGAACTCTGGGCCTATATGCAGTGTGCAGTTTCCATTTGATGTTTAAAGTTTTGATTACTTGTTGGACTAAATCAGCTACAAAAGCTGGGCCATTGTCTGATCCAATGCTGGTAGGAAGTCCAAATCTGGGAACTATTTCCCTAAGCAGGCACCGGGCTACTTCTGATGCTCTTTCAGTCCAGGTAGGAAAAGCTTCTACCCATCCTGAGAACGTACATACCATGACCAGCAAGTAACGGTAGTGTCGGTGAGGTTTCATTTCAGTGAAGTCCACTCCCAGGTGTTCAGAGGGCAGCGTGCCTTTCAGTTGAATACCCAGAGGTTTTTGTCTGTGCCAAGAGGCAGACCTGTGTGCAGGCAGCATGGCCTAGGTGGGTTGCTTGGTGTGTTTGGCTTACCAGAGTGTGTGCCAGCTCCTCCAGTACCAATAATTTGCCACTTGGCAATTCCCACCATCCCTTTTTAGTCTTGATGGCCCCTTCTGCTTTGGCTAACCTGAAAAGCATTGTCCTTGTTTTATCAGGCTAGTGCCATTAGTATATAGGACCCAGTTAGAATCTGGAACCTTGTGCCCTTTTTTAAAACAAACCCCAGATACCTTACCTCCTCTTTGTAGATCTGTGTCTTCTTTTTAGACACCCAGTAACCTGCTTCCATCAACATCTGGAGCAGTGCTTTTGTCCCTTCCCAACATTCTTACTTGGTCTCGGCAGCCAGCAGCAGGTCATCCACGTATTGTAGGAGTCAACATCCATGCTCTTTCAGATGGAATGAGTTCAGGTCAGAAGACAAGGCTTCCCCAAAGATGGTTGGGGAATTCTTAAACCCTTGTGGGGGTGTCCAGGTGAGCTGTTGTTTGGTACCCCTGACTGGATCTTCCCATTCAAAGGCAAAGATGGGCTGTGACGCTGGGGCGAGGTGTATACAGAAGAAGGCATCCTTTAGATCTAGGCAGGTGTAAACTTTAGTCCTCGGCGGGAGGAGCTAAGTAAGGTATAGGGGTTTGGAACAGTGGGGTGTAAAGTCACAGGAGCCTAGTTGACTACCCTGAGATCTTGTATAGGTCTATAGTCCTGTCCTTCTTCCTTTTTGACTGGCAAGATCGGCATATTCCAACTCAACTGGCACTCTACTAGAATGCCCGCTTGTTTTAATCTACTTATGTGGGGCAGTATGCTGGTCCAAGCCTCTATCAGTAGCAGCTACTGGCGCTTTCTAACCAGGATGGTGCCTGGTTTGAGTTCTGTTATCACTGGGGTTTGATGTTTAGCCAGCCTCTGGGGAGGGAGGGTTGTCTTCCGCCCAGACCTCAGGGAATAATTGAGTTAGCTTCTCTCATGCTCTTCCGGCCCACCTGGTTCTTCCTTTGGAGGCTCATGCAAACTCCACTCATCTTGGGGGGATACTGAGAGAGAAAGCAAATAAGTCAGAGTGCCCATCCAGAAGGTGGGCCTCTCCTCAGGGGGAGAAAGTCACTTGTGCTCCTAGTTTGGAGAGCAAGTCTCTTCCCAACAGGGGTACTGGGCACTCAGGAATGTAGAGGAATTCATGAATCACTTGGTGCCCCCCATCTGACATTTTCTGGGCTGATAAAACAATTTAATCATCTCTTCTCCCGATACCCCTGTTACACTGATAGTCCCTTTGGACAGTGGTGCCACAGGTTTTGTTACTACTGACAGTTCTGCTCCTGTATCCACCGTGAAGTCAATGTTTTGGTCCCTCACTTTTACGGTTCCCATGGTGGGGACCTGATATCTGTGAGCCCCGGCAGCCCTATTTAATTTCCAAGACAGCAAGCCCCGCAACGGCGGGAGCTTCCTCTTCCTTTCTTGCCTTAGGGCATTTATTCTTCCTGTGGCCATAACCTTGGCACCGGGCCCTCTGGTTTGGCTGTAACGGAACCCAGGGCCTCCGTTGGGACCCGTTGAAGGACTGTCCTGTCCCTGGGACAGAGGAGGTTTCCTGAAGGGCCTGAGATAGACTTTCCCAGAGCAGCAGCTAGCATTGCAAATCTCTTCTCTGTGCTCTTTCGTTCCCTCCGGCTCTCTGGCAGAGCACAGTCTCTGCTTAGTTCCAGCGTCTCCCTCCCCTTCCTGTCAGTACTCACCAGGAGAGGCGGGTATAGCTTGGGCAGTTCCACTGGAGCCGGATCCTGGAAGTGTTGGCCAGAGGCTTCTGCCACCTGGATTGGAGCCCGCCGAGGTGGCGGCTCTACGACCTCCCGGAGAGCTGGCGGAGGAGCAGCGGCTGCTGCAGGAACTTCACCTGACCCTGGATCGGGCATTAAGGCGGCCTCCGGTCCTGGTGGAGCACTGGGCCGGTGGGCGCATCATCATACAGCATGGGGAAGGGGCAGGTCATCCTTTTCCAAATGCTGCCAGATCCCAGAAGGAGAAGGGGGATCGGCTTGTCTTCACCTGCCAGTCAGCAAGGCCAAACCAGAACACCACGTGGTCCAAGACTGTTTCTCTCTTAAAGTCTGTTCTGCCTTGGTGGGCTTGATCAGGTATGGGTTAAATATCCCATGTCCCAGGTTGTCTCCGGAAAAGCCAATTCATACTCTCTTATGTATCCCCCTCCTTCTAGCCTGACAATTCCGAGGCGGTCAAGAATTTCACAGCAGATGGGACACCTCCTGGGGGATGGCAGAATATGAGCATACAAGGACCGGTTTCCTATCCTAAAACCCCCCTGGCGATCACTTGCAATAATTTTCCCTGAGATGGCGTGGACACACCTCCTAAATGACCTTGGCAAATTCCCTTCCTAAGCCCTCGCACGCTCATTGACTTGTGTACCAAGCAATCTCCACCTGCCTATTCCAGGCTCCTGTGTGTCCCAGCTCCTTCTAGTCCCTCCCAGGTGGGTGATCAGGCCCCCTCTTGCACCCTGCCAGTTGGGTTCCTCCTCACCTGAATGCTCAGTTTCCCTGCTGTGGTCCACTACCTGCTACCGTGAAAGGTCCGGGCGTTGAGACGCAGAATCCTTCCAGAAGGGCAAGGCATCTTCTCCCCTCTAGAAGATGCAAGCTGCAAGGCTTCGGAGTAGTCCCAAATGGGACTTGTCTCCTCAAAGTGAGGAGTTTCCTGGCCAATGCACCAAATGTTGTAGCCACGCGTTCCGGGAAACAACTCACTCAGAAGGACAGTGCAGATAGTGGAGTGCAGTTTATTACACCAGCAGGCCCAAGGCAGAGTCTCCTCTTACCCAAGGACCCAGACCAGTTTTTGTGAAAACCTTATATACCCTAAGTGTACGTGCTCAAACCCACCTCCCCAAATTCCTTGAAACTAGTCTGTACGAGGTAAAAGAGAGATATGATCAAAGTTAACCCATGATCCATGTGTCACAAGACTAGATAAACCGTGGATATTTATCAATAGGCCTGTGGTCATATCCTGATAAACATAATGGAATTTACCACTTTGTTCTGTTACAGAGATAATTAGCATATTCTTTTAGGCAACGGAGAGTCCAAGTACAAGTCCTGAGGCTCTTTTTTCCTGGGGTCTGGTTTTCCACTGGTATGCCATTTCTATAGACACCAGGCACAAAGTTCAGAGTCCTTTTGGGAGGGTGACCATGCATGTAGCCTAATGTTCACAGCCTGGCCTAAGATGGAGTCCAGCTCTGCCTGTTTCCTCCTTCATCAGTTGATGCTTTCTATTGAAGAGCTAATGGGTCTTACCGGAAGTTCCTGGAATAAGCAGTAAAGTTAATTTGGAACATTCATCCTCCTGGGCAAAAGTCTCTTGGAAAAATAAACTGAAAGCTGACCATCAACTCTCCCTATCCCAATTGAAGTGTTTCATTTGATATATCCTATCTTGATTCACAAAGAATTTCTAGGCCAAATTTCCACCAGGGAGAAATGTAGAGAAGAAATAATATAATTGATGATACCTCAGTTCAGTTGCTCAGTTGTGTTCCGCTCTTTGCGCCCCCATGGACTGCAGCATGCCAGGCTTTCCTGTCCATCACCAACTTCCGGAACTTGCTCAAACTCACGTCCGTTAACTCGGTGATGCCATCACTGAGGATACCTAGGTGGTTCTTTATCACATATTACCAATGATCACCATGCATATAAGGAGAATCTGCATACAAAGAAAGACCAAAATAAGCCAAAAAAAAAAAAAAAAGGTAACACAAGAAAACAGAGATAATCCAGAATACAAAGAGAAAGATCTAATATACTAGAGATTCAAGAAGAAAAAACACCCATAAAACAAGAGCAGGATGCTATGTGAAAGAGAAAGAGAGAACAAGAATTATTTTGCAGGGACTAAAAATGTGGTTGCAAAAGTAAAATGTTCAGTAGAAGGATTAAAACATAGAGTTGTGTGTGGGGATTTTTCTAAAAATAATAGAGCAAGGTGGTCCAGTGGTCCACAGGGGACACAGGTTCTCCCTGGTCCGGGAAGATTCCACATGCTGGGGGGCCACTAATCCCATGCGCTACAACTACTAAAGCCTATGAGCCCTAGAACCTACGAGCCACAACAAGTGAAGCCACCACAAGGAGAAGCCTGAACACTGCAACTAGAGTAGCCCCTGCTCACTGCAACTAGAGAAAGCCTGCACTCAGCAATGAAATCCCAGGACAGCCAAAAATAAATTAATAAAACTTGAAAAAATATAGAGAGCAAAAGAGTGACAAATGGAAATCAGAGAGAAAAGACAGCAAACACAGAAGACAAATCCAGAAGGATCATACAACTATTCAGTTCTGTTCAGTTCAGTCGCTCAGTCGTGTCCGACTCTTTGCGACCCCATGAATCACAGCACGCCAGGCCTTCCTGTCCATCACCAACTCCCGGAGTTCCCTCAAACTCATGTCCATCAAGTCAGTAATGTCATCCAGCCATCTCATTCTCTGTCATCCCCTTCTCCTCCCACCCCCAATCCTTCCCAGCATCAGAGTCTTTGCCAGTGAGTCAACTCTTCGCATGAGGTGGCCAAAGTATTGCAGTTTCAGCTTCAGCATCAGTCCTTCCAATGAACACCCAGGATTGATCTCCTTCAGAATCGACTGGTTGGATCTCCCTGCAGTCCAATGGACTCTCAAGAGTCTTCCCCAACACCGCAGTTCAAAAGCATCAATTCTTCGGCGATCAGCTTTCTTCACAGTCCAACTCTCACATCCATACGTGACCACGGGAAAAACCATAGCCTTGACTAGACGGACCTTTGTTGGCAAAGTAATGTCTCTGCTTTTTAATATGCTATCTAGGTTGGTCATAACTTTCCTTCCAAGGAGTAAGCATCTTTTAATTTCATGGTTTCAATTAGCACCCACAGTGATTTTGGAGCCCAAAAAAATAAAGTCTGACACTGTTTCCACTGTTTCCCCATCTATTTCCCATGAAGTGATGGGACCAGATGCCATGATCTTAGTTTTCTGAATGTTGACCTTCAAGTCAACCTTTTCACTCTCCTCTTTCAATTTCATCAAGAGGCTTTTTAGATCCTCTTCACTTTCTGCCATAAGGGTGGTGTCATCTGCATATCTGAGGTTATGATATTTCTCCCAGCAATCTTGATTCCAGCTTGTGCTTCTTCCAGCCCATTAGGAACCCCAGAAAATAATAATGAGTAAGTTGAAGGGAAGGAAAATATCTTAGAAAAGAATAAGAGATAACTTCAAGACTAAAACTAATGTCTCCATTATGAAAGGGTTTATTGTGTGCTCAAGATAATGATTGAAAAATCATCTGTATCTAGATACTTCCTCATGAAATTTCAGAATATCAGGAATAAAGGGAAGAAGATAAACATTTCTAAAGAGAAAAACTATTCATCTCTAAAGGAACAAGATTCGAACTGGCTACAAACTTTGCATCAATAACACTGAATTCTAGAAGATTAAATGGAGTAATGCCTGCACAATTTTGAGAGAAATGAATTTCTATCTAGAATTGTATATCCAGTCAAACAGATAAAGGCTTGTTTTGACATGCAGAGTTGGCTTCTACACTCCTAGAAAGTTGAGGGTGTATACCAAGAAATGTGGTACCGAACCAAGAAAGAAGACAAAATAAGACACAGGAAACAGTGTATCGAAGCCCAAAGATCAGTGAATGAAGATGCCAGGATGATGGCTGTGGAGCAAACTTAAGGAGTAATGGGTTCTAATTGGAGGAAGAGGCAAATGGAACTTGAACTGAATAAATGGTATGAACAATCACCTGGGGGAAAAAAAAAGATATGGTATATGTAAGGAGTACAAGAAGAAAGAAAAGTCATCAGAATCTCTGGGAAAAGTCCAAAACTGAAAAAGAAATTCTTGATTTAAACAATAGACAAGATATAATATGACATGATTGTGTCTAACTGACATAGTATTAATTTAATTTAATTGACCGTATGCTTGAAGCATTCTCCTGGGTTGTAGAATTGAAGGCAAGGAGAAGAAATATAATCCTATCCATTGTTTGGCCTGAGTGTGACCAGTATTCACAAGTACTGTTCATTAGACCTCAACCTTTAGAATCAATGTAGAAAAATCTGGAAGACTTTGTTTTGGTGGCTGGAATGACAGTAAATACTCAAAATCTTGACTGTGTAAATGAAAGGCTGAGAAAAAGTTTGCATGTGGAAGTATGGAGAGAAAGAGGAGTTATAAACTGGCCTCTCACTAGAGACACCGAGGAAAAGAGATGGAACCAAAATATGATAACTTATTTGAAAGCAACAATAGGGAAATCCCTAGTGGTCCAATAGTTAGGGGGCTCCTTCCCGCATGGCTCAGATGGTAAAGAATCTGCCTGCAACACAGGAAGTGAAGATGAAGGTGAGGGTGAAAGTCGCTCAGTCATGTCTGAGACTCTTTGTGACCCCATGGCCTTAGTCCGTGGAATTCTCCAGGCCAGAATACTGGAGTGGGAGCCTTTCCCTTCTCCAGGTGATCTTCCCAACCCAGGGATCAAACCCAAGTCTCCCACATTGCAGGTGGATTCTTTACCAGCTAAGCCCAAGAATACTGGAGTGAGTAGCCTATCCCTTCACCAACGGATCTTCCTGACCCAGGAATCAAACCAGGGTCTCCTGCATTGCAGGCAGATTCTTTACCAATTGAGCTATGAGGGAAGCCCAAGACAGGAGACCTGGGTTCAATCCCTGGGTCTGGAAGATCCCCTGGAGAGGGGAATGGCTACCTACTCCAGTATTCTTGCCTGGAGAATTGCACGGACAGAGGAACCTGGCAGGCTGCAGTCCATGGCTTGCAAACAGTCAGGGACTAACATTTTCACTTTCCGGTGATTAGGACCCTGTGTTTTTATTGCCAAGGGCCAGGGGTTCAATCGCTGGTCAGGGAATTAAGATCCCACAAGCCATGAGGCCTGGCCAAAAAATTAAATTAAAAATAAAAACAAAATAATAATATAGATAGTCATCATTGGGAAGAAGAGAGGAAGAGGGAATGTAAATGAGGTAAATGCCTCATGTTTTATATTGGAACGTCCACAGTCACTGAAATCAGAATATAAAGAAATAAAGTATGGGCATTTGAGCTAGCATTTTTGGAAATAACTTCCAGAAGAAACAAAATTAGAAACTGTTAAAAAGGGTTGCCTCCAGGTCGAGGGAGTGGGGTGGGGTGGAACAGGATGGGCAGGGGTGAGGCACTGTTGTTTTTCATGGTAGTGGCCTCTGTTCTGCTTGATTCGTTATCAAGTGAATGCAACATTTTAATTTGGAAAAAGAGAAAAACTGCAAATCTGGAAGCCTTGCTGAGGAGAGAAAGTCATTTCCCACCTGGGCCAGGTCTGGGATCACACCTGCTAGTGGAAAACAACAGGTTTGGACCCTTGGAGACAGCAGATCACCCTCAGAGCCTTTAACCTGAGCTTGAAAAATTAACTCAATGCACTTAAACTTTTTGTTCTTGGTTTGCGGCCAAAATTAAAATTAACTTGCACTTTTTTGGACACTGATCGGAAGTGACTTGGGAAATGTGTAGGAAAAATACTGAGAGGAAATCTGTCAGTATAATTTTTTTTTCCTCTGCCTTTTTATGGTTTTCTTCTCAAATTTTCTACCATTATGATGAGGGGAAATGAGATTTTCTTTTTTAAAGAGGCCCAGTTTATTAATGCGGAGAAGGCAATGGCAAGCCACTCCAGTACTCTTGCCTAGAAAATCCCATGGACGGAGGAGTCTGGTAGGCTGCAGTCCATGGGGTCGCTACGAGTCAGACATGACTGAGCGACTTCACTTTCACTTTTCACTTTCACACATTGGAGAAGGAAATGGCAACCCACTCCAGTGTTCTTGCCTGGAGAATCCCAGGGACGGGTGAGCCTGGTGGGCTGCCGTCTGTGGGGTCACATAGAGTCAGACACGACTGAAGTGACTTAGCAGCAGTAGCAGCAGCAGTTTATTAATACCACTTCAGTGCAAAGAAGGAGTTTCACATGGTCTGTGAGGGTGGTGACTGTCTGCTTTGCTGGCCACCATATTTTCAGCACCAACAAAAGCTTGTTGAATGAATAAATACAATCTAACCTCCCGGGCTGGCAGTGACCAGTGAATATTTATTGGTGGGAGCAGCCTGGGAGTGGAGAGTAACGATCCTGACTGAGAAGGTTCCTAGGAGGGGGAACTTTTGATGCTATACCTGCAACAATCCAAGGCAACAGGAATGAATTGGTACCAAGTCTAGGAGAGGACTAGCTGTTCATAACCACCCTCCCAAGCCACCACTCCACACACTTCTGGTCAAAATTTGTAAGCTCAAAACCTAATCAATTAAGAAAACAACTGAAATCTCCACTCCTGTTCTCCATCCTCAGCCTTCCCCAGACATTCAAAACCATCCCTTCGCGGATGACTCCTGGCCCTCCCTCCTACGCCTCCCCGCACCCACCAGCTAGCTGAACTGAGCTCCACCAAAGACCTCTCCTCCTTTTTTTAAAAAAAAATATTTATTTTTAATTGGAGGATAATGGCTTTACAATGTTATGTTGGTTTATGCCATACATCAACATGAGTCAGCCATAGGTATACACATGTCCCACCCCTCTAGGTTGTCAGAGAGCACCCGGATTTGAGCTCCCTGTGTCATAGAGCAAATTCCCACTGCTTGCCTATTTTACATATGGTCTTATATATATATTTCAATGCTGCTTTCTCAATTCATCCCACCCTCTCTTTCCCTTACTGTGTGCACAAGTCTGTTCTATCTTCATTTCCATTATTGGCCTGCAACTAGTTCATCAGTAGCATCTTTCTAGATTCCACATATATACATTAATAGCCAGTAGTTGTTTTTCTCTTTGTGACTTACTTCACTTTATATAATAGCCTCTAGGTTCATCCAACTCATTAGAATGGACTCAAATGTGTTCCTTTTTATGGCTGAGAAATATTCCATTGTATATATGTAGCACACCTTCTTTATCTATACATCTGTGGATGGACATCTAGGTTGCTTCCATGTCCCAGCTATTGTAAATAGTGTTGCAATGAACGCTGGGGTACACTTGTCCTTTTCAGTTATGGTTTCCTCAGGGTGTACCCCCAGTCATGACATTGCTGGAAGACCACTCCCTTTTACTCACCTCAGCAGATATAACTTAGCCCACATTTGCTTCTTTGTAGCATCTTTTTTTCACTCTCATTTTGAAACCCTCTTTCCTTGGCCTCGACCTCTTTGGCTTCTCATTTCCTTCATTAGTCATTTTAAGGAAGATAAATGCACTATCTTTAAGTTGGTTCATTCATTTTTTTTACCAAACTTGGTATCAAAAATTGAGCTGATACAGAAATTTCACACTTGATCACTGAATTCACTCCAAAGTATTTTAAATTGGAACTGGTTTTAGCTTTTGATTCATTTTTAGTATTTATTTATTTTTGGTTGCCCTGAGTCTTCGTTGCAGCTCGAGGGCTTAGTTGCCCTGCAGTGTGTGGGATCTTAGTTCCCCGACCAGAGATTGAACCCATGTCCCCTGCATTGGAAGGTGGATTCTTCACCACTGGACCACCAGAGAAGTCCAGCTTGTTATTCTGAAACTTTATTTTGGACAATTTTAAACCTACAGAAAAGTTGTAAGTATAGTACAATGAGAGCTTCCCTCATAGCTCGGTGGTAAAGAATCCGCCTGCCAATGCAGGAGACGTGGGTTCGATCCCATTCAGACAGAGCCCCAGAAGAAGGAAACGGCAACTCACTCCAATATTCTTGCCTGGAAAATCCCACTGATAGAGGAGGCTGGCAGGCTATAGTCCATGGGGTATAAAAGAGTCAGGCACGATATAGCAACTAAACAACAATAGTATAATGAACACCCTTAGACCTTCCCCCTGTATTCACCAATGGCCAACTTTTCCCCACATTTCCTTTACCTTTTCATATATATACATTAATATACTTTCATCTTCTTATTCTTATTAATACATGGAAGAGTAAGTAGCAGGTATCGTAGCCTTTTACCCTACATAGTTCCGCTTGGCTCTCCTAAGAACAAAGATTTTATTTACATAAATTCTTTTATTTTTTATTTATTTATTTTTGGGGCCATGCCATGCAGCTTGCAAGATCTTAGTTCCCAGATGACTATGCTTTGAACTCCGGGCCATGGCAGTGAAAACACCGAGTCCTAACCACTGGATGGCTAGGAAACTCCCAAAGATCTTCTCTTCCTTAACTACAATATAACTATCAAATCTGGATACTTACTATCTGGACAACACCACTGGGGCTTCCCACGTGGCACAGTGGTAAAGAATCCGCCTGCTCATGCAGGAGATGCCACAGACTCAAGAGACTTGGGTTCGATCCCTGGGTCGGGAAGATCCCCTGGAGTAGGAAATGGCAACCTGTTCCAGTATTCTTGCCTGGAAAATTCTCTGGACAGGGGAACCTGCCAGGCTACATCCATGGGGTCGCAAAGAATCGGACACGACTGAGTGACTGAGCGCGCACACGCGCGAGTGCACACACACCCACACAGTATCATTATCTAGTATGAAATCTACATTCAAGTTTCCCTGATTGTCCCAATAATGTGTGTTATAGCAACTGCTTCTTCTGATCCGGGATCACAGGTCACAGTGTTCCGCCGTTTTAGGCTCCTTTCATGGAGACTGGTTTCTTGGCCTGTTTTGTCTCTCACGACATTGCTGTTTTTGTGTCCAGGTTGGTTGCTCTGCAGATGGTGGGAAGGAAACGCTCATTTCCTGTTGTGTGTCTCCTCTACTCTCAAGACTCCTGCTACTCCACTTCACTTCTGATGCCAGGTGTATGCTTTTTCCACACATCAGGCATTTCTGTGACACCACCTGAATGTCCTACAATTGAATTCCAATTCCAGCACCATCTACCTAGAGATGGCATAGATCCCGCAGGTTAAGGGCTCAGTCCTGTAAGACTATCCCCTCCCCATATGCTTGAGACGCTAAGGGAAAGTCTAGGTTGATACCATGCTTCTGACCAACCGACTATGAAGCAGTGGTTAATTAGTCACTGATTAACTTGCTTAATAGGTTCACAGAGCTCAAGAGAACCATTTACTTACTAGATTATCAGTTTCTTACAAAAGGATACAACTCAGGAACAGCCGATGGAAGAGATGCACAGAGCAAGGTGTGTAGGAAGGGGCATGCACCCTCCCAGCCCCTCCACATGTCCGTTGAACCCAGAAGCTCTATAAACCTGGTCCTTTTGCAGTTTTATGGAGACTTTTTGACGTATACATGATTGATTAAATCATCAGCCACTGGGGCTTGATCTCCATCTCTAGCCTTTCCCTGGAAGTTTGGGACTGAAAGTCCAACCTTCTCCTCATATGATTGGTTTCCCTAAAACCCGCCCCCAGCCTCAGAGGCTTTCCAAAAGTCACTCTATTAGCATAAATTCAGGTGTGGTAGAAAGGGGTTTGTTATGACACTTGTTATGACACATTCTTTTCACCTTTATGGCCCTGGCATTTTTTCAGAAACCAAGGACAAAAGACCAAATGCTAAAAGAAAAGATATTCCCATTGCTCTTATGGATTGGGAAATTCCAAGGGCTTTAGGTGCTCTGGGCCAGAAATGGAGACAAAGATGAAAGACATATTTCTTATGATAAATCAAAATATCACAGAACATTCCTCATTTTTTTCTTTATCTTAATGAATAAATATGATTACACATTTTTGGCCGTGAAGACCTAGAAATGCTGTAGTGTCCTTCTTGGTGCCTCGTACCAGGAGGCATAGGTCATAATGCATCCCATTAGTGGTGATGTTAACTCTGATCCCTTGGTTAAGGTCGTGTGTGCCAGGCTCCTTCACTCTAGAGTTACATTTGTCATTTTCCAAATGAATGAATAGTCTGTAGAGGGAATTCCCTGGTGGTCTAATGGTTAGGACTCTGTGCTTCCACTGCAGGGGTCATGGGCTTGATCCCTGCTGGGGGAACTAAGATCCCACAGGCCATCTGGAAAAAAAAAGTCCGTGGAAAGACATTTGAGACCCTATAAATATCCTGCCCTCCAACAAACTTGTCTGAAGATTTTAACATCCCCTAATGATTCTTGCCTGAATCAATTATTACTAGGTTGGTTGAAAGACGTGGACTTCGTAATTGTCCCTCTGTATTTATAAACTATGATATACTATAATTTCTCTTCTTCCCCAACTTATTTGTCTTTAGTTTTAGGATAACCATGTGTCCATGAGTTATGTATGGTTTCATGTATTATAACCTATTAAGTCATCCTCCATTTCAATATTTATATTGTCCAGATTCATCCAGGGGGAGATTTATCCATTTGATCCCTGCACCCTCTTTAGTTTTTGAGCTTTTCCTTCTTGTTGTCCTTATTCTCTTCCTCTTTGTCTTCTCCTCCCCTTTCTCTTTCTTCTCCCTCACGCCTGCACCTCTCTCTTCCAGGTACCCTTTGCACTTCCTCTATACCAGCCCTGGGAGTTCTTCAAAGAACTCTGTTTCCTATCACAAAGAGGTCTATGAGAAACCAAGATCTAAGCACAAAGTAAAGTCAGTAGTTTGGGAAATACCACTGTTTCTAGACCCTTTATCAGACATAGATAGGATACATACCATATAATAAATTCCTATGACGCTTTTCATTGCCACCTAACACCACAAGGTTCTTCCTCATCCTCCCTCCAACAGTTGTATCCCCTTCATATCCCCAGCATTATTCTTGATCACAATGCTGTGTTTCTGTCGTTGCACTTGACCCAATTGATTTATTTATTGGTCGTCCCATGTGACATGTGGGAATATTAGTTCCCCAATCAGGGATCGAACCCAGGACCCCTGAGTTGGAAGTGTGGAGTCTTAACCACTGGACCACCAGGGAAGTCCAGGCAAAATTCATATGCTTTGGGCATCCCCTCACTGGAGTGTGAAGTTCTTTGTGCTGTGGACCATTGTATCTCCAGTGCCTTACTTCTTGCCAGGCACACAGTAACGCACTTCATGTATTTGTTGAACAAATGACTACTTTTCCGTTGTTGGTCCCAGCGAATTCTCCAAAGGATTCTGCCTGGACCTTTTGGGTCCCTGCATCCTTTGATGGTTAGGGCCTCTCTCTGCACTCCAGCTGCCTGTGCTTACCTTATCACATCACTATCCCTCCACATTGTCACCTATTGACTCATCCGACTCCCTATTGTCAGCTTCATGGGTACAGGGGCTGTGATCAATTTATCTTTGTTTCCCTAACCGAGCTAATGCCTCACGCATAGTAGATGCTCCATAGATACTCTATGAATGAGTGAGTGAATTTGCCAGGAAGTGAAGGTACCAGAATTCAAACTTGGGACTCCAAAGTGACCCCTTGTCCTATGTGTCCCATCAGTTCCCAGAGGAGGGGAAAGAAGTACTGGCCTTGAAGACTGGGTAGGATTTGATGAGTAGAGAAGAAGGATCGCATTCCTAGGTTAGGTGAGCAATGATTAGCCTGACTGTCATCTGCGTCTTTGTACCTTCTCTATTTCAGAGTTTTGGTCATAACGTCATGGTTGTTGTTTTAAATTGTTTTTATTTGGCTGCATCAGGTCTTAATTGGGGCACACGGGATCTGCCTTGCCTCATGCCAGAACTTTGGCGGTGGTGCTCAGGTCCTGGAGCATGCAGGCTTGGTTGCGCCAAGGCATGTGGGAAATTAGTTCCCTAACCATGGATCAAACCTGCGTCACCTGCATTGCAAGGCTGATTCTTAACCACTGGGCCGCCAGGGAAGTCCCCACAAGGTTTTTACTCTGATCCTCAGCTCTCCGTACATTTCATAGCTGCCTCAGAGTAAGACTCAGCCCAGATGGTACTGAGTGTCAGGAGGGAGCCAGGCTCCTGGGTGTGTGTGCCCTGCACACCACTATCTGGCCTAGCTCAGTGGCCTGAGGCTCAGACTTGGCTATGTCAGCAACGTGGAGACTGACCTGATAACTAATATGATCAATCTAGTTTGGCCCCTGGCCCTTGGCACCTACCTCAGCATGACCCTGAGCTGCAGCTTGACTCAGTTCTAGCTTGGCTGCAATGGGTCAGACCATCTGGCCTCCCCCCAAGCGGGAGAAAATGGTAGAAGCAAACACAAGTCCTGATACTTCAATGGCAGCCACCTCAGACCCTTTTGGGGAAGGCAAATGTAAACACACAAATCAGTCAATCAAAAACAAAAAAATACACCTGTGGTGTCTGCCAACAGACATTGACCCTCTGGCTGGAGGTGGGCTGGCAAATGGGAAACCTGGATTCTGGTCTCCACTGGCTTCAGGCCTTTGGTAAGACCTTAGATGAACAATCCAGCTTTTGGCGTCTCAAATAGTAAAACGTGCTGAAAGAAATCAGGGCTGAAGCCAGGTGGGTGGCGGGGGGAATCCTGCTAGAGGGGAGAGCTGGGATCACATCATGGCATTCTTTCCTTGAACTTATTTATTTATTTGACTACACCACATCTGGGGTCTTGTCAGTCTTCACTGTGGGATACCAGATCTTTAGTTGAAACATGCAAACTCTTATTTGCAGCATGTGGGATCTAGTTCCCTGACCAGGGATCAAACCTCAGCCCTCTCATTGGGAGTGCAGAGTATTAGCCACTGGACCACCAAGGCAGTCCCTTGGCATACTTTCAAGCAGTGTATTTTGTTGTCGAATAATTGCTTGCAAACTCGATGGACATGAGCTTGAACAAGCTCTGGAAGTTGGTGATGGACAGGGAAGCCTGACATGCTGCAGTCCATGGGGTCACAAAGAGTCGGACACAACTGAGCAACTGAACTGAATTGCTTGAGGTCAAAATATCGTGGACAAAACCTAATTTACATATGCAGCTGTTTAAGGAACAAGCTCTATATCATATGTAAACACACATGTACACACACACACACACATGTAACTTGCATAAGCACAGCCTATATTTCTAGAAGGAGACACATGAGATTGGTACCAGGATTTCCCCTGCAGCAGCAGAACTGGGAATCTGAGGGTCTGCAGTGAGAGAATTTTTGCCGTATATTCCTATACCCATGTGTGTGTGTCTTCTGGTCTAAACAAATGAATACAGTAAGGAAGGAATTGGCACCACAGGTTTTAAAAAGTGTGTTTTCAAAACTTTCTTCAGTTTACATCTAACTCAAGTCTATGTAATTATATACACACACACATATTTGACACTCATGTGTAGAGAAACAAAGGTTTATATGTTATCTCAGGTGGCTCAGTGGGTAAAGAGTCTGCCTGCAATGAGGAGATGATGCGGGTTTGATTCCTAGGTCAGGAAGATCTCCTGGAGGAGGCCACGACAACCCTCTCCAGTCTTTTTGCCTGGAGAATCCCATGGACAGAGGAGCCTGGCGGGGTCACAGAGAGTCAGACATGACTGAAGCGACTGAGCACACACAAGCACATATGTAAGAATATATGTAAATATACATGTGTGTATATATAAATGTGTTGAGCTCCTCTGGTGGCTCAGACAGTAAAGAATCTGCCTGCAATGCAGATACTTGGGTTTGATCCCTGGGTAGGGAAGATCCCCTGGAGAAGGGAATGGCAACCCACTCCAGTATTCTTGCCTGGATAGTTCCATGGACAGAGGAGCCTGGTGGACTATTTTCCGTGCGGTCCCAAAGAATTTGGGCAAAACTAAGATGGCTGGATGGCATCACCGACTCTGTGGACATGAGTTTGAGTGAACTCCGGGAGTTGGTGATGGACAGGGAGGCCTGGCATGCTATGATTCATGGGGTCGCGGAGAGTCGGACACGACTGAGCGACTGAACTGAACTGAACTGAACTGAACTGAACTGAAGTGACTGACACACACACACACACACACATATACATAACTCTACATAAATGTTTTACTGTAGAAATATGAGCAGCAGTCTACTCTGACCTGAAGGAGTTGAAAGTTAAATGATGACCAATTTCAAGGGCAGAGACTATTATCTGCCAGTTCACTGCTGGATCCTCTGTGCCTAATGTAGCCTCCACCCACAGTGGGAGCCCAGGCCTCATGAGAAACCCGTAAGTAAGCCCTTCCTCGCCTTGTATTGGGGTCTTGCTGTCTAGGTGGAATATTTTTGGTTGATTTTTTAAATTTTTATTTATTGATTTGGCTGCAACAGGTTTTAGTTGTGGCACACAGGACCTCCAATTTTTGTTGTGGCATTCAAAATCTTTAGCTGTGGCATGTGGGATCAAGTTCCCTGATCAGGGATCAAACCCTGCAGTGCGAGTATGTAATCTTAGACACTGGACCATCAGGGAAGTCCCCTAGGGAGAATATTTTTGAACTTTATTTCATTTTGTGTTTTCATAGTTTCATGTTTCAGTTTGGACAAACCATTGCTTTCATATTTTATCTTCCTTGATTCTCCAAACAAGCCTAGGAGGTGAGGGTTGTTATCTGCATGTTACAGAGAGAAAAAGAGGCTGAGACACTAGGGGCTGAGCCCAAATTCGCAGAGATGTCTACTAAGAGAACTAACTGCAACCAGTCTGAACAGTGACGGCTGTCTTTTCCTGGGCCTCTCCTGGACCTCTCCTGGGGGCCCATTATCAGGCTTGGTACTGTATGTATACAGTGTTGTTTAATTTGATCCTCACAAAAAGCCTCTATGGTGATGTCACAAACCCCATTTTATAGATGAAAGAAATTTAGACTCAGAAAAGGCAAATGAGTACAAAGTCAACTAGTCAAGAGCTAGAACCAGGTCTCTAGTTTCTATCTGTTGCTTTTTCTGCTGCACATGGCTCCTCCTTGAAGTTCCAGGGTAAGTTTTAGGGTACATCTGAGTCACTTACAGGGCTTCTTAAAGTGTCAATTGCTGGGACTCACCACCAGCACTTTTTTTTTTTAATTTTTGGCTGCACCCTGTGACATGTGGGATCTTAGTTCCCTGACCAGGAATCGAACCCACACCTCCTGCAGTGAAAGGCAGGGTCTTAACCACTGGACTACCAGGAAGCCCCCACCGGCACTTGTGGTTCTGTTGATCCAGGAAGGGGCATTTGCATTTCTGATGATGCCTCCACTGATGGTCGGAGCCCTCACTCTAGGAAGGACTTTCTCAGCCTCTGGCCCCACAGCTTCAGGGTCCTGCTCAGGCTCTGCTGAAGGAGTCCCCTGTCAGAGCCTGAGCCTGGAGTTGATGCGTGGCTCTCAGACAAGCAGGATACGAGGCCTCCATCTCTCCCTTAAGTTCTTGTCTGTGGCGAGCTGTTAGTTTTTAGTAATAGAAACCATCCCTGGTATTTACAAGCCGGAAAGGAGTTTATCAGAAGGCCATAGGGGGACTTCCCTGGCGGTCCAGTAGTGAAGACTCCGAGCTTCCAGTGATGGGGATGCAGATCCGATCCCTGGTTGGTGAACTAAGATCCCACAAGCTGTGCGGTACAGCAAAAATTGATCAGAAAGAAGGCCATAGGCTCCCAGAATCTCCAGGAAGGTTGGGTAGCCAGACTCAGGAAACAAACCTAGTCAAGGGAGTCACAGCATGGACAGGGACCAACGCTCACTGCGGATCTGGCCTGCTGAGGGCATGCCAGGACACAGAGGCACAGCCAGGACTGCCAGCACCACTGGCCCTGGACGCTGGAGGCCGCTGCTGGCCCTCAGATGGATACGCTTCATGTGGCTTTGTTTCTCTAGCCTTCAAACCAAAATCTCAGGGGGGAGTGGTCCACCTGACTCAGCCTGGGTCATGTGTCCCCCCATCAGCTGCAAGGGATGCTGGGAAAGTGAACCTCTGGCCATCGGGTCTCTACTGAGGGTGGAAGGCTTTACCTCCTAGCAACGTACATATGGTAGGAAATTGCCCAGACAGGATGATCAGATCCTTGGCTTCCAAATGACACCTAATGCCCACGCTGGTGGCAGCTTTGTCCTTAGCCGTTTGGTGGTGGTTAAGGCTTGTTTGTTTACATTTTGCTTATACTTAAGTCATGTTCATGCTCATCAGTTAACAATTACTGAGGTACCACTATCTGTTCACTGCTAACAAATAGTTACTGAGCCTTCACTTGAATGCAAGGAGCATTGAAAGCAATTTTCATTATACAAAGAGGAAATTGTAGTTGGATATAAGAAATTTACTCTGTAGTCTGACTAGGCATTATTCTGAAAAAGCATTTCAGGCTTCTCCCTGAAGTGGAGGACCAGGCCCCATTTTTCAGGGAACAGGAAGAATGCCTGATTGAAGCTTTCATTCACCTGACCTGTCAGTTTAGGAGCTGCTGTGTGTCCGGTGGTGAGGTGTGGGGACAGCAGATGACAAGAACAAAGATGTTTTGTGTTCATGGCCAATCTCACCTGCATGACTGGTGCCAGAAACAGGATCACCCCTAGAAGCTAAGCAGCAACTAGTTTGACCTAGAGTAGTCAAAATCATAACGACAGAACAAGCACCTGGTGGATGTGGGTGCCTTGCAGTGAGATGGGGACATCCAGGAAGGAACAAGTCTGAGACAGAGTTCCACTCCCATCCTGCTAGGTCTGAAGTACCTGTGAGATGCCCAAGCAGGGAAGTCTAGTGCTGGGGTATTTCAGGTTGGAGTCAGGCTGATGCTATATATGATATTTTTAAAAAATATTTATTTATTTAAGCCGTGCTTGGTCTTCCTTGCTGCTCGGGCTTTTCTCCAGTTGCAGCAATCCAGGGTTGCTCTCTCGTTGTGCTCGGGCCGCTCACTGCAGTGGCTTCTCTTGTTGGGGGGCACGGGCTCTTGGTGTGTGGGCTTCAGTAGTTGCGGCATATGGGCTCAATCGCTGTGGTTCCTGGGCTCTAGAGCATAGGCTCACTAGTTGTGGTGTATGAGCTTAAATGCTCCGAGGCATGTGCAATCTTCCACGACCAGGGATCAAACCCTTGTCTCCTACATTGGCAGGCAGATTCTCTCCCACTGAGCCACCAGGGAAGTCCCTATAAATGATATTTTAACCGTAAATGCTATTTGAATCTGTGGGAGGAGATCACCCAGAAAGAGAGAAGTAGAGGCTGATTGGGGACTTCCCTGGTGGTCCAGTGGTTAAGACTCCACACTCCCAATGCAGGAGGCCCGGGTTCAATCCCTGTCAGGGACTAAGAGCCCACTGAGGAATTCCAGAAGACCAGAAGAGGAGACCCAGTGGCCCAGGAGGGGAGGACCGGGTGTCAGGGAGCAAGAAGGTTGTCAACTGTGTTGTTGATTTAACAACACAGAGGTTAGAACAGTTTGGGTGCAGTGGGGGAGGCAGAAACCAGACTGCAGTGGGTGAAGATGAGGTTTGATGCAAAGGGATAGGGAGGAGAGGAGGGGGAATGGTAGCTGAAGAGAGGCTCCAGGGCCAGTCCCGGGTTGTTTTTGTTAAATATTTTTAATTCTTTGCTTCTGTTTTATCTGGAAAAGGAATGCCTGCTCATAAAGAATTCATACAGTAAAGTAGAGGGAACCCCTAGGATCTTTCATAACAAAGAGATTCAATTTACGAAAGGCTGGCACTTGATGATGTGACCCCCTTCCCGACTCTCCTGTGTTGAAGGACAGCTCTGCCTCTGGGGCTGGTTGGGCAGTGTGTCTCTCATAGGAAAGACAAGGGAGTGCGCCTGCGCACTGAAGGGATGGCTGGAGGGGAATCCTGGGCCCTTGCCTGGGGCTTGGCCTGTGCCCTGTGCCGGGAAAGGACGGGACAGGGGCGGGGAGGGGGTGGGGGGGCACATCTCACAGCTGCTGCTTTTGCTCTGAGGCAGCTGGGAGTGAGGGAGGGGGCAGAGGATGGGGAGGAAAGAGGGGAAAGTCCAAACCGGCTCTCAGGTCACTGGCTTTCGGTCCCACAGTCTGTTCCCAGCACAGCAGCCTGATGGAGACTCTTAAAATGTTCAGTGAGATGACATCAACCCTCCACTTCAAACTCTGCAGTGACGACTCATGGCAGTCATCACTTGCTTCCCTGCCCTATGTCAGCTGGCATTCCTGCCTCTCACCTTGGCTCCTGTCTCCTCCCTCCAGCCATATGAGTTCCCAGCAGTTCTATGGATGCCAGGCATGCTTCTGCCACAGATGCTTTGCGCCGGCTCTTTCTGCTACCAGACCAGCTTCTTCACCTTGGCACCATTGGCCCTCTGGCTAATTCTTTGTTGTGGGAGTTGTCCTGTGTATATTGTGGGATGTTTACAGCCTCTCCCTTGTAGATGCCAGCAGCACCCAAACATACACACAGTTGTGACAACAAAAATGTGTCCAGACATTGGCAAACAGTCCCCTGAGTTACGAGGGAGGCATCACCACATCCTGAGAACCACTGACCTAGAATGGGCTTTCCTAGATACCCACTTGGCTTCCTTCCTCCCCGGTCAAGTCTTTGCTCAAAGCTCACCTACCCAGACCACCTCATTTAATCCTGCATCAGGCCCCCGGCCCCAAATTCCTGATCCCTGATCCTGTTCTTTTCCTTTTTGCCATAGCAAGGGTTACTTTCGCACAGTCTACACGATTTAATGGTTTCTCACATTTACTGTATATTTTCTCCCATGACAGTACAAGCTCCCCAAGGGCAGGGGACCTCACTGTTTTAATTACTGATGTGTCTAGAACTGTGCCTGGGGACTTCCCGGGTTCAGAGGTTAAGACGCCACCCTCCCAATGCAGGGGCTGCCGGTTCAATCCCTGGTCAGGGAATGAAGATCCCACATGCCACATGGCCAAAAAAAAAAGAAAAATTATAGAACTGTGCTTTGCATGCTGCAAAATTAAATAAATATTTGTGAATGGCTTAATAAACTCGAGGACCTTAGACTGTTGCCGAGCTTGGTGCGCATAAATGCACAGTAATTCTCCTCTGCTGAGGTCACACACAGTCTTGTATTGTGGGGTGACTTCTCCATGTGTGGGTGACAAGCCCCTTACTTCCCAGAGGGCCAAAACCATCTCGGCCTTGTTTATGTGTCTCCCTCACCCAGCACAGTGGCAGGCACTGGTTTGCAGGATGAAATGTGAAGACTAAGTTTGGGGCTGTGTCGAAGGATGGGGAGTATCCATGATGGAGTCACCCACGAGGAGGTGTCCGGAGAAGCAGCCCCAGGCTGGGCAACACCACATGGAAGAGGCTTCCAGACACACAGAGGGGAGGAGGGCCTGACAGGGAACCTGGGTGTGGTCAGAAGGCCTCAGATGGTGGGATCTGAGCTTCTTCAGGATTCTAGGCTCTGTCATCCTCCCAGGTGGGAGGTAAGCTCTGTGCAACATTGAGCCAGAGCTGGGACATCTTCCTCATTACACTACCTCATTATTCATGCTTTCTCATTGCCAGAGAAGAAAGATTTAAGATATTCAAAAGACTACGTGGGTACTTCCCTGGCGGTCCAGTGATTAGGACTCTATACTTTCACTGCAAGGGGCTTGGAATTGGTCCCTGGTCAGGGAACTAAGATCCCACATGCCTTGTGGCACAACCAAAAAGGAAAAAAAAATATCATGCTACTACAACCAGGGGGGTGCGGGAGAATACATGAAAAATAGTAAGAGAACATATCAAAAGCAGGGAAAGGATAGTTTCAGCGTGAGAAGTTGACTGTAAAGAAATATGAGTGACTTCCTGGGTGATAGAATGTTCCTTTTCTTGATTTGGGTGTTGGCACATGGATGTCAACATTTGAGCTGTCGAAACTCATCCAGTTGTGTGCGTCAGACGTGTGCATTTTCACTGGGTGCAATTTTACCTCAAAAAGCAAAGAAGGGGAAAGAGGAATGAAATAACAAGGTGGGGCCATCACACACCAGGAACAAGGACAAAATGGAGGCCACGATGTCCTAAATGCTTTGCATTGGGGGAGTGGAACACAAGTGTGCTCCAGACATCCCAAGCAGCTGAAGAAGGAAGGATGACTCCGTCAGTAACATGGTTCTAAGAGTCTCTGAGGTTAATAACCAACCAACTGCTCAGGAAACATCTGCTCTTGGTCTTAGGATCAATCCATGGAGACATTTCTCCTGAGATCTTCCTAGCAGGTTGGGTAAAGAACTGACCTCCTGGTCGGACTCCCAAGGCAATAGGAATGAAAGCAAAGATAAACAAATGGATCCTAATTAAACTTACAAGCTTTTGCACAGTAAGGGAAACCATATACAAAACAAAAGACAGCCTACAGAACTGGGAAAAATATTTGCGTGATGAGATTGACAAAGGCTTAATTTCCAAAGTAAATAAATAGCTCATACAAGTCAACAACAAAAAAACAAACAACTCTATTCACAAATGGGTAGAAGATCTTAAAAGACAGTTCTTCAAGAAGACGGATGGTTACAGGCACATGAAAAGAAGCTCAACATTCCTGATTTTTAAAGAAATATGATTGAAACTAAAATGAGGTACAACCTCACACCAATCAGAATGGCCATCATTAAAAAGTCTATAAATAACAAAAATGTTGGAGAGGATGTGGAGAAAGGGAACCTTCCTACGCTGTTGGTGGAAATGTAGTAGGTGCAGCCACTGTGGAAAACAGTATGGAGGGTCCTCAGAAAACTAGTACTAGAAGAATCATATGATCCCACAAGCCCGCTCCTGGGCACATGTCTCGACAAAGCTATAATTAAAAAAGGTACATGTACCCCTACATTCCTAGCAGTAGTATTCACAATAGCTAAGACAAGGAAACAACCTAAATGTCTATTGACAGATGAATGGATAAAGAAGATACAGTACATATATACAATGGAATACTAACTCAGCCCTGAAAAGGAATGAAAGAATGCCATCTGCTGCAAATGGATGCAACCAGAGATTCTCATTCTAAGTAAAATAAGTCATAAAGAGACAGACAAAACCCATATGATATCACTTATATGTGGAATCTAAACTGTGACACAATATGACACAAACGAGCCTATCTATGAAACAGAAACAGAATCACAGACATGGAGAACAGGCTGGTGGTTGCCACAGCAGATGGGGCTTGGGCATGGATGGAGTGGGAGGTGAGGGTTTGCAAATGGGAACTATTATATATAGAACAGATAAACAACAAAGTCCTACTGTATAGCACTGCTGCTGCTAAGTCACTTCAGTCGTGTCCGACTCTGTGTGACACCATAGACGGAAGCCCACCAAGCTCCCCCATCCCTGGGATTCTCCAGGCAAGAACACTGGAGTGGGTTGCCATTTCCTTCTCCAATGTGTGAAAGTGAAGTGTGAAAGTGAAAAGTGAAAGTGAAGTCGCTCAGTCGTGTCTGACCCCTAGCGACCCCATGGACTGCAGCCCACCAGGCTCCTCCATCCATAGGATTTTCCAGGCAAGAGTACTGGAGTGGCTTGCCATTGCCTTCTCCGACTGTATAGCACAGGGAACTATATTCAGTATCCTATGATAAATCATAATGGAAAAGAATATATTCAGTTCAGTTCAGTCGCTCAGTCGTGTCCAACTCTTTGCAACCCCAGGAATTGCAGCATGCCAGGCCTCCCTGTTCATCACCAAACTCACATACATCGAGTCGGTGATGCCATCCAGCCATCTAATCCTCTGCCATCCCCTTCACATCCTGCCCCCAATCACTCCCAGCATCAGAGTCTTTTCCAATAAGTCAACTCTTCACATCAGGTGGCCAAAGTATTGGAGTTTCAGCTCTAGCATCAGTCCTTCCAATGAACACCCAGGACTGATGTCCTTTAGAATGGACTGGTTGGATCTCCTTGCAGTCCAAGGGACTCTCAAGAGTCTTCACCAACACCACAGTTCAAAGGAATCAATTCTTCGGTGCTCAGCTTTCTTCACAGTCCAACTCTCACATCCATATATTACTACTGGAAAAACCATAGCCTCGACTAGACAGACCTTTGTTGGCAAAGTAATGTCTCTGCTTTTTAATACGCTATCTAGGTTGGTCATCACTTTCCTTCCAAGGAGTAAGAGTCTTTTAATTTCATGGATGCAAGCAGCATCCAGAGTGATTTTGGAGCCCAAAAAATAAAGTCTGACACTGTTTCCACTGTTTCCCATCTATTTCCCATGAAGTGATGGGACCAGATGCCATGATCTTAGTTTTCTGAATGTTGAGCGTCAAGCCAACTTTTTCACTCTCCTCTTTCACTTTCATCAAGAGGCTTTTTAGTTCCTCTTCACTTTCTGCCATAAGGGTGGTGTCATCTGCATATCTGAGATTATTGATATTTCTCCCGGCAATCTTGATTCCAGCTTGTGCTTCTTCCAGCCCAGCATTTCTCATGATGTACTCTGCACATAAGTTAAAAAAGCAGGGTGGCAATATATAGCCTTGACATACTTTTTTTCCTATTTGGAACCAGTCTGTTGTTCCATGTCCAGTTCTAACTGTTGCTTCCTGACCTGCATACAGGTTTCTTAAGAGGCAGGTCAGGTGGTCTGGTATTCCCATCTCTTTCAGAGTTTCACAGTTTATTGTGATCCACACAATCAAAGGCTTTGGCATAGTCAATGAAGCAGAAATAGATGTTTTTCTGGAACTGTTTTGCTTTTTCCATGATCCAGTGGATGTTGGCAATTTGGTCTCTGGTTCCTCTGCCTTTTCTAAAACCAGCTTGAACATCTGGAAGTTCACGGTTCACATATTGCTGAAGCTTGGCTTGGAGAGTTTTGAGCATGACTTTACCAGCGTGTGAGATGAGTGCGATTGTGCAGTAGTTTGAGCATTCTTTGGCATTGGCATTGCCTTTCTTTGGGATTGGGATGAAGACTGACCTTTTCCAGTCCTGTGGCCACTGCTGAGTTTCCCAAATTTGCTGGCATATTCATTGCAGCACTTTCACACTATCATCTTTCAGGATTTGAAATAGCTCAACTGGAATTCCATCACCTCCACTAGCTTTGTTCATAGTGATGCTTTCTAAGGCCCACTTGACTTCACATTCCAGCATGTCTGGCTCTAGGTGAGTGATCACACCATCGTGATTATCTTGGTCATGAAGATCTTTTTTGTACAGTTCTTCTGTGTATTCTTGCCACCTCTTCTGAATATCTTCTGCTTCTGTTAGATCTATACCATTTCTGTCCTATATCGAGCCCACCTTTGCATGAAATGTTCCCTTGCTATCTCTAATTTTCTTGAAGAGATCTCTAGTCTTTCCTATTCTGTTGTTTCCCTCTATTTTTTTGCATTGATCACTGAGGAAGGCTTTCTCATCTCTCCTTGCTATTCTTTGGAACTCTGCCCTCAGATGCTTATATCTTTCCTTTTCTCCTTTCCTTTTCGCTTCCCTTCTTTTCACAACTATTTGTAAGGCCTCCCAGACAGCCATTTTGCTTTTTTGCATTTCTTTTCCATGGGGATGGTCTTGATCCCTATCTCCTGTACAATGTCACGAACCTCCGTCCATAGTTCATCAGGCACTCTATCAGATCTAGTCCCTTAAATCTATTTCTCACTTCCACTGTATAATCATAAGGGATTTGATTTAGGTCATACCTGAATGGTCTAGTGGTTTTCCCTACTTTCTTCAATTTAAGTCTGAATTTGGCAATAAGGAGTTCATGATCTGAGCCACAGTCAGCTCCCAATCTTGTTTTTGCTAACTGTATAGAGCTTCTCCATCTTCAGCTGCAAAGAATATGATCAATCTGATTTCGGTGTTGACCATCTGGTGATGTCCATGTCTAGAGTCTTCTCTTGTGCTGTTGGAAGAGGGTATTTGCTATGACCACCAAAGAATATATACATATATTTATATGACTGACTCACTTCGCTGTACAGCAGTAATTAACACAACATTGTAAATCAACAATACTTCAATTTACATTTTAAAAAAATTTTAAAGTAGAAATAAAAAAAGGAATTGACCTCCTCATGAAGCTTTGAGAGCCAGAATCTTGGGTAGTTCTTAAAAAGCCCCTCCATGTGGGCTGCAGCACAGTCTGGTAGAGGCACCCGGGGGGTCAGTGATGAGTCCTGACCTCTCGCTGACTCTCTGCCGCTGGGTTTGGCCCGGGCTGTCTTGGAGAACAAGAGAGGGGCTGAATGAGGAATTCTGCCTCCCGGATTCTGTTTCTTGCAGACCTTGGAGCCTGACAAGTGGCAGTGAGGTGGCGACAGGGTCACCAGGAAACCCCCGTGGTCAGTGGAGCACAGACTCTGCTTTCTACAGACACGAAGGAGGAGTCAGGTTCACAGACTCCGGGGAGAGCTGAGGAGCATGACAAGGTCTCAGGCCTGGGCGCAAGTGCCTCCACCCAGGACCCAAACCTGTCCCGGAGCACTATCGGTCAGGTGACCAGCCATCCACGTTGCCTGGGACTGAGGTGTTTCCTGGGACCCTGGACTTCCAGTGCCAGGGAAAGAGAGACGATCTGGTCACCCTAGAAAGGCAAAACCAACACCACAAAGAAAACCTTCCTTCCAAAGGGCAGCAGCTGGGAATTCCCTGGCGGTCCAGTGGTTAGGACTCCAAGTTTTCACTGCCACGGGTACAGGTTCCACCCCGGTTGGGGAACCGAGATCCTGCACCAAAAATAGAAAAAAAAAAGCTGAGGATATCCTACAGGGACCCAGGTACAGGGCACTCAAATGCTACAGTGACTTCAGAGAGTTTGAATCTACAGAGTCAGACATGGAGCAGGAGGTAGGTAAATAATTACATACAGAGGGTTGGAAACTGAGATTGGTGATGACATTACAAAAGCCTTAACTAACTGGGTGCAGAGGGAGGCGGGATGGTCGGGAAGGCACCACTAGGAAGATGTTTGATTTGACTTGTTAAAAATGAGTCAGGCAGCTACTCTGGTGGCTCGTGGTAAAGAATCTGTCTGCCAATGCAGGAGACACAGTCTCGATCCCTGCTCTGAGAAGATCCCACGTGCTGCAGAGCAACTGAGCTGTGCGCCATAACTATTGAGCCAGTGCTCTAGAGCCTGCGAAATGCAACTATTGAGCCCAACTACTGAAGCCCACTCGTTCTATAGCCCACGCTCCACAGCAAGAGAAACTATTGCAATGAGAGGCCCTCGCACCACAACTAGAGAGTAGCCCTCGCTCTCTGCAAGTGGAGAAAGCCCAAGCAGCAGCGAAGCCCCAGCACAGCCAAAAGTAAAGATAAATAAAATCATTTTAACAACAGCACAACAAAAAAACGAGTAAGAATTAGCAAGATTTATGCCCAAACATTTTGTAGCAAGGATGCCAAGTCAAATGTGTTTTCAACAACTACTGCTAAGACAGCCAGAGTGTCACATGTAAAAGAATGAAGTTGGTGACCTAAATGGGAAGAAAACCCACCAAAGAGGATTATATGTACATGTATAGCTGATTCACTTTGCTGCACAGCAGAAACTAACACAACATGGTAAAGCAACTGTACTCCAACTTGAAAAAAAAATGAGGTTAGATCCCCACTTCACACTATACGCGAAAGTTGATCCCAAATAGATCATAGATCTAAATGTAAGAGCTAAAACTATAAAACTCTTAGAAGAAAAACAGGCCTATGTCTTTGTGACCTTGAATTAGGCAACAATTTCTGAGATAAGAAACCAAAAGTAAAAAAGTTAAAAAAAATCTAATTAGATAAATTGGACTTCATCAAAATTAAACAATTTTTTGCTTGAAAGAATACCATGAAAAAAGTGAAAAGACAACCCATTATTTGCAAATCATGTCTCTGAGACTGTATCCAAAAGAAAGAACTCTTACAATCCAATCATAAAAAGAGAAACAACTGAATTTAAAGATGGGCAAAGGATTAAAACAGACATTTATTTCTCTAAAGAAGATGTACAAATGACCAGTAAGTATTGTTCCTCAAAATGTTTAAACACAAATGTTTCACTGCTGCTGCTGCTAAGTCACTTCAGTCGTGTCCAACTCTGTGCAACCCCATAGACAGCAGCCCACCAGGCTCCGCCATCCCTGGGATTCTCCAGGCAAGAACACTGGAGTGGGTTGCCATTTCCTCCTCCAATTCATGAAAGGGAAAAGTGAAAGTGAAGTCTCTCAGTCGTGTGGACTCTTAGCGACCCCATGGACTGCAGGCTCCTCCATCCATGAGATTTTCCAGGCAAGAGTACTGGAGTGGGTTGCCATTGCCTTCTCCGCAAATGTTTCACATAACCTCACAATTCCACTCTCAGATATATATCCCAGAAAATCAAAAACATGTTCACACAAAAATCTGTACACGAATGTTCATAGCAGCATTATTCATAATAGCCCCCAAGTGAAAACAACTAAAATGTCCATAAACTGATGACCTGATACATAAAATGTGGTACAGTTATACAATGGAATATTAATCTACCATAAAAAGAAATGAAGTACTGATACGTGTTACAATATGGATGAGCCTTGAAAACATTATGCTACATAAAAGAAGCTAACCACCACATAGTATATGATTCAATTTATATGAAATATCAAGAATAGGCAAATCTATAGAGACTCAAAGCAGTGGTTGGGTAAGGTGAGGTGGAGGAGGGAATGGGAGTGTTGATAATGGGGTTTCTTTATGAAGGATGAAATGTTTTGAAATTAGATAGTGGTGAGGGCTTCCCGGGTGGCTCAGTGGTAAAGAATCTGCCTATCAATGCAGGAGATGTAAGAGACAGGAGTCGGATTCCTGAGTCAGGAAGATCCCCTGGAGCAGGAAATGGCAACCCATTCCAGTATTCTTGCCTGGAGAATCCCCATGGACAGAGAAGCCTGGCAGGCTACAGTCCATGGGGTCGCAAACAGCTGGACACAACTGAGCACAACACAACATACAGAGGATTGCACAACTTTGTGAATATCCTAAAACCTCTGAACTTTACACTCTAAAAGGTGAGTTTTGTTAAATATGAATTATATCTCAATAAAGCTGTCATTTAAAAAGACAGACTTCCAGTTTCCTGTCTGGCATGTAAGGAGCTTGGAAGTTGTCACTCCATCCTAAAGAGTAGAAAGCTGAACAAAATGAATCAACACCTTTTTTTTAGATCCATTAGAGAATTGGGGTCAGAGCATAAACCTCTGCCTGCCCACCCTCCCATTTGGAGAGACAGACAGGAACATACAAAGAATTACAACTTAACCAGAGCAGAAACATGTGAACAGAATCCTCTACTAGAACCCCATTAGGGTAGGAATATCAAAACAATGGTGGTCCAGAATTTAAGATTCCACGCTTCCACTGCAGGGGGCATGAGTTCAATCCTTGTATGGATACTAAGAGTCTGCATGGGGAACAGTGCAGCCAAAATTAAAAAATAAAGACAAACAAAACACCCCCAGCCACTAAACTACTGGAGGCTCAGTGTGGACAAACCTAAGGGTTTAAAACTCCAGGGGGCGCAGTCTTAGATGGAGTGGCCCTTTCTTTGTGAGTTTTACCTCTAGGAACTCCACCAGATTCTCAAAGAGAAGATCAGAGAAAAATCTTCTGCTTCTGTCAGGAGGAGAGGAAAAGCAGCCATTTTGGGGCACCCTCAGAGCATTCTGTTCTTCTTAATGAGATCTGCCCTCAAGAGAAGCTATTTTACCAGATCTCCCACCTGGGAGAAAGGAAATACCCAATCCTAGCGCGCTCTAACAATCCCATCCCCCAAACTGGAGAAACACCTGTGAAGTTTGTAGCCCAGGGCATTGACTCACTAAAATAGTGAGACCTACTCATAGGCTGTAGAATGCTTCCCTTCCCCTACCCACAGACCTCAAGGCAACATCACTGAAGGCCTGTTTATAGCAATTCCTTTTACCCACTGCATGTTGTCTGGCTTTCAGCAACAATTTACAAGGCATACTAAAAGTTAAAACAATTTGAAGAGACACAGCAAGCATGGAAACTAGAGTCAGATAAGTTTAAAACTCTGGTGGGGAACTTCCCTGGTGATCTAGTGGTAAAGCATCTGCCTGCCAATGCGGGGAACATGGGTTCATTCACTGGTCCAGGAACTAAGATCCTACATGCCCTGGGGAAACTAAGCCCATGCACCAAAATTACTGTTGCCGCTCTGCAATAAGAGAAGCCACTACAATGAGAAGCCCACACATCGCAACTAGAGAGTAGCCCTTCATTCACCACAACTAGAGAAAAGCCCTCATGCAGCAACAAAGAACCAGCACAGGCAAAAATAAATAATACAATTAAGAAAAGAAAAAGAAGAACTCACTTCACAGTTCCAGCACTGGGGCAAGGTTCTCCAGGAGGTTGTGTGTGCTCTGAATCAGCATTAGATATATGGTGCTGATTCTCTGATAGCCAGGATTCATGGGTCCAGGAATCAAGGGAGTGGCACACTATTTCTCCTAATGACTCATCAGCAAGATTTTTGCTTCCTGTTCCTGTGACTTTATGCTCTGCTGACCTCGAGGTCTTCTTCCAGAGGGAAGGATGCTTCCACCAGGAGACACAATAAAGATTTCATTGAACTTGAAGTTAAGACTGCCACCCAGCCACTTTGGGCATCTCATGACTCAACAGGCAAAGAAGGGAGTTATGATGTTGGCTGGCTAGGGTGATAGATCCTGACTGCCAAGCAGAAATCGGACTACTATCGACAATGGAGGTAAGGAAGAGTGTGTGTGGGCATCTCTTAGTATTACCATGTCCTGCAATTAAAGTCAATGGAAAATGACAACAATCCAACGGAGGAAGGATTAGTAATGGTCTGAAACCCTTCAAGAATGAGGGTTTGGGGACTTCTCTGGTGGTCCAGTGGTTAAGACTCAGAGCTTTCACTGCCCAGATTCAATGCCTATTCAGGAAACTAAGACCTCATAAGCTGTGTGGTGTGGTAAATATTTATAAATAAATATTATAGAGAAATAAAAATATTCAAAAATGAAGGTTTGGGTCATCCCACCAAGTAAAGAATCACAACCACCTGAGGTGCTTGCTGAGGGTAAAGACATTACAGAATGGTTAGCAGAAGGTAGTTATAACTGCCAGCTATGAACACTGAACGACTTCACATGAACACATGGCTAGTTATAGCTCTAACTGTCATGAATATTTTATTTTCTGATGAATATGTGGTTTTATGTGTATCTCTGTTTTCTTTCCTCTCTTATTGCCTTATCATGTAACTGAAGACTATTGACTTTACATCATAGATTTTAAGTGAAAAGTGAAGTTGTGTCCAACTCTTTGCATCCCCGTGGACTATACAGTCCATGGAATTCTCCAGGCCAGAATACTGGAGTGGGTAGCCTTTCCCTTCTCCAGGGGATCGTCCCAACCCAGGGATCGAACCCAGGTCTCCCACATTGCAGGTGGATTCTTTACCAGATGAGCCACAAGAGAAGCCCAAGAATACTGGAGAGAGTAGCCTATCCCTTCTCCAGCAGATCTTCCCAACCCAGAAATTGAACTGGGGTCTCCTACATTGCAGGCAGATTCTTTACCAACTGAGCTATCAGGGAAGCTCTCATAGCTTTTAAGTACTGTTAATTTTACATCGTAGTATTTAAGTTAGGGCATATCAAGAAGAAGAGTAAATACCACTCAAGGGTTTTACCTCTTTTGCTGGGGAAGGGGTTAGTGTGTTTTCAGCTGTACACGTGACAGTTGTATCATGGAATTATGATTTTGTTATTGTCTTTATTTGGACATTAAATATGGTTTAAAGAGATGCATTGGGGTACAAATTGAAAAGGGGTGGACTGGTCATGGTTATTTTATGTGTCAACTTGACTGACCACGAAGTGCCCAGGTTCAATATTATTTCTGAGTATGTCTGTAAAGGTGTTCTTGATGAGATTAACATTTGAACTGGTAGACCCAGTAAAGCAGATGGCACTCCCCAGTGTGGGTGGGCATCATTCAATCCATCAAAGGCCTGAATAGAAGAAAAGATGGAGGAAGGAGAAATTCACCCCTTTTCTTTCCAGCCTCACTTGGTTGAGCTGGGACATCTCATCTAATCATCTCAGGCCTTCAAACTTGGGCTGAATTACACCCCTGGTTTTCTTGGGTATCCAACTTGCAAATGGATGATCATGAAAATCATCAGTTTTCAGCCTCTGAAATATATACATATACACATACATATTCATGCTACTGAGTCTCTGGAGAACTCTGACCAATAGAAAAATCAAGCAACGTCCACAAAAGTATGAGAGAAAGAAATATCCAGCCAAGATATGCTTTCAGTTTTGAAGGCTACAGAAGAGTTTCAAAAATAAAAGAATCAGGGACTATAATGAAGAAATTATGAACCCTTTCTGAAAAACATCCTAGAGAGATGAATAAAAAAGATGATAGGGGGACTTTTATGCAGTTTTGAAGGCTACAGAAGAGTTTCAAAAATAAAAGAATCAGGGACAATAATGAAGAAATTATGAACCCTTTCTGAAAAACATCCTAGAGAGATGAATAAAAAAGATGATAGGGGGACTTTTATGCAGTTTTGAAGGCTACAGAAGAGTTTCAAAAATAAAAGAATCAGGGACAATAATGAAGAAATTATGAGCCCTTTCTGAAAAACATCCTAGAGAGATGAATAAAGATGATAGGGGGACTTCCCCCACAGCGCTGTGGTTAAGCCTCTATGTTTCCACTACAGAGGGCCCAGGTTCAATCCCTGGCCAGGGAACCAAAGTCCCACATACTGCTGGATGCAGCCAAAAAAAAAAGATGATAGGAAAGGAGCAGTGATAAGATTAAAGATGAGCCATTTAAATACATCGATAAAAGGGCATAACTGCAGGGATTATATTTGCAGAACAGAAAGTAAATATTATAAAACCTGACCAAAAAAGGATAAAAGCCATAATTGCGAGGTAGAAAGGTCATCAGCTGACTAGATAGCCTACATAGCTCTCCTAATTGAAAAGACTAAATTGTGGATTAAATATTTTGTAAAAAAAAAAGAAAGAAAGAAAAACAAAATAAACACTACTGAGCTGGAATAAATAGAAATATTTCTACAGAGGCCGAAAATGCAGTAAAATCGGGAAGCCTGGGAGGTGAGTGCCTAAGTCAGCTTTTCTCCCCAAGGGTTTTTGTGAAACACAGGAGATCTTGAGTTTTGCCCAGACTGTTTTCTGGGCTGCAGGGGACAGGAGATAAAGCCCAAGGCTCCACCAAGATAGTAGGAGATTTCGGCACATAATCAGGGCCTCCTACAAGCTCAGTATAAAGACACATGAAAACCAAAATCAAAACCCATTTTGGGAAGGAAGGAGCAAGGGAACTTGCCTGGCTCAATGTTGAACGGAAGGAAAAACTAATCTTTCTTGAAAACCTGAAACTACAACCCAGCCCTTCCATAGTTTGTGCTGCAATTCACCCACTTGAGGAGCTTAAGAAAACCTTCACAAAATGCAAAGGCTTCCCAGGTTGCTAGTGCAGGCTCGGGCTGGGAGAAAGCAAATATACATTCTCTCTATAGGTAGGCCACTTCCATCAAAGATTCAAAGTTCTCCCAAAGATTAAGTTCCAAGGAAAGAGAGCAGCTCACAATCTAAAGCAATAAAACACACAAGCCTTAAATGAGGCATCACGAGTCATCGGAAGAGACAAGAGACCACAGAATGACACCTGCGAAGACCAGCGCTGTGCCCAGTCACACTGGGGCCAGCGGCAAACATGGGGTCATGGTGGGGGATTCATATAGATCCTTTCAAAATTTTAAATATTACTATTTGGGGACCTCCCTGGCAATTTTAGGGGTATCCCTGTGGCTCAGATGGTAAAGAATCCGCCTTCAATGCAGGCGACGTGGGTTCAATCCCTGGGTTGGAAAGATCCCTTGGAGAAGGGAATGGCTACCCATTCCAGTATTCTGGCCTGGAGAATTCCATGGACAGAGGAGTCTGGCAGGCTATATAGTTCATGGGGTCGCAAAGAGTAGGACACAACTGAGCGACTTTCACTTCTGGCAATTCAGTGGTTAAGACTTCACCTTCCCATGTAGTGGGTGCAGGTTTGATCCCTGATCAGGGAGCTAAGATCCCCTTGGGGCCAAAAAACAAAAACAATACTATATCAAATTCAATAAAGATTTTGAAAATAGTCCACATTCAAAAAAAATTTTTTTTAATGTTACTCTTTTCTCCATCATGGATTTTTACATTAATTTTAATTTTTAAAATACCGCTTTAAAGTATTATTTATGAGATTTTTTGTTGCCCCTTAAATTTGGCCCCTGTGGAGAGCGCCCTGTTTGCCTCCCCTGAGGTTGGTCTGGCAAAGAGTTCACTTATCTAATTGCCATTTGTAATTGGATGGATTTTGAGGGTATTATGCTAAGTAAAGTAAATCAAACAGAAATATTATGTAGGGATTTTCCTAGAGGTTGGGGTACAGATTCGATTCCTAGATGGGGAACTAGAATCCGGCATGCCACATGCACAGCCCAAAAAAGTCATAATGATAAATACTACATAATCTTATTTACATGCCAAATCTAAACCAAACAGAACAAAACCTAAACTCATAGAAAAGGAAATCCGATTTGTGATTACCAGGTGAGGACGAGGGATGGAGGAATTACATGAAAGTGGTCAAAAGGTACAAAGTTCCAGTTATAAGATAAGTAAAGTACTGGGAACGTTGAGTACGTATACATGAGTATACAACATGACAACAACTATACGGTATCCTGGAAAGTTGTTAAGAGTAAGTCCTGGGCTTCCCTGCTGGTCTAGTGGTTGGGAATCCGCCTGCCAATGCAGGGGACATGGGTTTGAACCCTGGTCTGGGACGATCCCACACGCTGCAGGGTAGCTGAGCCCATGTGCCACAACTACTGAGCCAGAGCTCCAGAGCCTGCCAACTTCAACTACCAAGCTCACATGAAGCAACAACTGAAGCCTGGGCGCCTTGAGCCCGTGCTCCGCAACGAGAGGCCACAGCAATGAGAAACCCACTCACTGCAACTAGAGAAGCCTGTACATCATCAAAGATCCAGGGCAACCAAAGTAAATAAAATAAATCTTAAAAAAAAAAAGTAAATCCTGAGTTACCACCAAGAAAAGAGTCATTTCTATTTAAAATTCTATCCTTCTATATGATGAAAGACCTGTCTGGGATTATGTTCACCAACTGCCAACCGTAATTCAGAGGATTCGGGAGATGTTCTGCCATGCTTGGATCTTCTATAATAAACATTTCCTTTTATAAAAACAAGTCATTACATAGATAGCCAACAGGAATTTGCTGTATGGCTCAGGAAACTCAAACAGGTGCTCTGTATCAACCTAGACGGGTGGGATGGGGAGGAAGATGGGAGGGAGGTTCAAAAGGGAGGGGATACATGTATACCTATGGCTGATTCATGTTGAGGTTTGACAGAAAGCAACAAAATTCTGTAGAGCAATTATCATTCAATAAAAAATAAATTTTAAAGTCATTAAAAAAAGTCATCTATCAAAATAATTTAAGATCTAGATTAAATATTGCAAAATGGTATCTACCATCTATAATCTTACTAAATAGATCTTGGCCATGTTACTTTCCAAACTATTTGAAACACTTCAGAGGGTTCCCAGATGGCTTAGTGGTTAGGATTCTGGGCTTTCACTGCCAGGGACCTGGGGTTCAATCCCTGGTTAGGGAACTGAGATCCCACAAGCTGTGTGGCCAAAGTAAGAATTTAAAAAAGAACTCATGAAACAAAATACGACATCCAACTGAAAATAGAAAATTATCAGCAAGTCCTTTAACTTCAGCTTTAAAAAATACCCCAGTATTCATAATCTCATTTTTGGTTTGATGACAAAACAAAGACTGATCAGAAGTGACTTGAGAACCGTCTAAGAAAAATACCCAAAGAAAATATGCCTCCTTGTAAGACCAGAAACTATAAAACTCCTAGAGGAGAACATAGGCAAAACACTCTCTGACATAAATCACAGCAGGATCCTCCAAGACCCACCTCCCAGAATATTGGAAATAAAAGCAAAAATAAACGAATGGGACCTAATTAAAATCAAAAGCTTCTGCACAGCAAAGGAAACTATAAGTAAGGTGAAAAGACAGCCTTCAGAATGGGAGAAAATAACAGCAAATGAAGCAACTGATAAAGGATTAATCTCCAAAATATATAAGCAGCTCCTGCAGCTCAATTCCAGAAAAATAAATGACCCAATCAAAAAATGGGCCAAAGAACTAAACAGACATTTCTCCAAAGAAGACATAAAGATGGCTAACAAACACATGAAAAAATGCTCAACATCCCTCATAATCAGAGAAATGCAAATCAAAACCACAATGAGATACCATTTCACAGCAGTCAGAATGGCTGCTATCCAAAAGTCTACATGCAACAAATGCTGGAGAGGGTGTGGAGAGAAGGGAACCCTCTTACACTGTCGGTAGGAATGCAAACTAGTACAGCCACTATGGAGAACAGTGTGGAGATTCCTCAAAAAACTGGAAATAGAACTGCCATATGATCCAGCAATCACACTCCTGGGCAAACACACCGAGGAAACCAGAATTGAAAGAGACACATGTACTCCAATGTTCATCGCAGCACTGTTTATAATAGCCAGGACATGGAAGCAACCTAGATGTCCATCTGCAGACGAATGGATAAGAAAGCTTTGGTACATATACACAGTGGAGTATTACTCAACCATTAAAAAGAATGCATTTGAATCAGTTCTAATGAGGTGGATGAAACTGGAGCCTATTATACAGAGTGAAGTAAGACAGAAAGAAACGCACCAATACAGTATACTAACACATATATATGGAATTTAGAAAGATGGAAGTATAACCCTGTATACGAGACAGCAAAAGAGACACAGTTGTATCGAACAGTCTTTGGGACTTTGTGGGAGAGGGTGAGGGTGGGATGATTTGAGAGAGTGACATTGAAACATGTATGTTGTTATATGTGAAACGAATCAGCAGTTCAGGGTCAATGCATGTTACAGGATGCTCAGGGCTGGTGTGCGGGGATGACCCAGAGGGAGGATAAAGGGAGGAGGGGGGTGAGAGGGGGGTTCGGGAGGGGGAACTCATGTACACCTGGGGCGAATTCATGTCAATGTATGGCAAAACCAACCAATATAATACTGTAAAATAAAAAATAAATAAATCAAAAAAAAAAGAAAATATGCCTCCTGGTGGTGATGGTAAGGGTAATAACTTTTCTGCTTCTGTACTACACCTCTCTGTCCTTATCTAAAATTATGTATTATGTTCTTTAATTGCTAAGTCGTGCCCAACTCACGATAGGCCACCCCATGGCCTATCACTCGCCAGGGTCCTCTGTCCAGGGAACTTCCCAGGCAAGAATACTGGAGTAGGTTGCCATATCCTTCGGGGTATCTTCCTGACCCAGGGATTGAACGCTTGTCTCCTGCATTGGCAGGCAGATTCTTTACCACTGAGCCACCAGGGAAGCCCATATAATATGACAGTCAGTAGAACTGCTGAAAAAGATGTTATGTCAATATGGTTTTAAAGCAGGACGAGGCCTCTTTGTTCGACCCCAAAGCCGAGACAGAGCAATGCCTGGCACACAGTTTGTTCGATGAAAGAATGTACTGTCTGTGCTTGCTTTCCTGCCCCTGCCCATTAGCAGGGATCAGCCTCACCACTGGAAATGGAACAGCAGCCCACGCAGGGAGTCGAGCCTGGGTGTTCTTGCCTCCTACTAAACCACTCAACAGACACACTTTTGGTCAAAATTAGTAAACTTTATTTAAAGTTCAAAAAATAAAATAACAGACAAAAGGCAGCTTTCGCTTTGTTCTTCCCGAGGATCAGATGTGACGACCCAGAGCTGGACCTACTCCTAAGAAGTTAAAATACCCTTTATCCCCAATCAAGCCACAGCGAGAAGGATGTTTGATTTGGGGACAGGCCTGGGGTAGTGGGGCAGGAAGGAGACCACCGCAGAGGGTGAGTGGGTTCTGAGATAGAGCAAGTAGAGAACAAAAGCCCCAGCAGAAATGGGTCTGGAACCTCAACAGGGGACTGTCACAAGCAGCTATGTACAAGGGAGCCAGACTGGGGCTGTACCCCACAGGGGAGCAGAGGAGCAGGGTACCTCAAGGCCACCCTCCAGCTAGCCAGGTGCCGCTGCGCACAGCTCACCCTCAGTTCTCCTCATCACTGTCGTCCGGACTGATGGCTGGACTAGTGAGACTATAGGTGGGGCTGGTGGGCGAGTAGCCGGGGGAGGTGGGCGAGTAAGTAGAGCCTTTGGGGGAGGTGGGGGAGTAGGTGGGGCTGGTGGGCGAGTACTTGGGAGAGGTGGGGGAGTAGGTGGGGCTGGTGGGTGAATATTTGGGGGGGTTGGGGTGTAGACACGAGAGGTTGGTGAGTAAGTAGGTGACGTGGGTGAGTATTTTGGGGTGGTGGGTGAGTAGGTAGGGCTGGTAGGTGAGTACTTGGGGGAGGTGGGTGAATATTTTGGGCTGGTAGGTGAGTACTTGGGAGAGGTGGGGGTGTACTCTGGTGAGCTGGGGCTATAGGAAGGACTGGTTGGGGTGTACTTTGGTGAAGTCGGGCTGTAGCTGGGCAAGCTGGGGCTGTAGCTGGGCGAGCTGGGGGTGTAGGTGGGAGACTGTGGTGTGTATCGTGGGCTTGAAGGAGAGTAGCTTGGTGAGGTTGGGGAGTAGCTGGGTGAAGTCGGAGAGTAGCTTGGAGAGGTTGGGCTGTAGTTGGGGCTTGTTGGTGTGTAGTTGGGACTAGTAGGTGAGTAGCTTGGTGACGTTGGGCTATAGCTGGGTGACGTCGGGGTGTAATTGGGACTGGTTGGAGAATAGTTAGGACTGGTGGGTGAGTAACTTGGAGAAGTTGGAGAGTAGCTCGGCGATGTTGGTGAGTAGCTTGGAGATGTCGGTGAGTAGCTGGGCGAAGTGGGCGAGTAGCTGGGAGAGGTGGGTGAGTAGCTGGGAGAGGTGGGTGAGTAGCTGGGAGAGGTCGGGGAGTAGCTGGGAGAAGTGGGAGAGTAGCTGGGTGATGTAGGCGAGTAGCTAGGTGATGTGGGAGAGTAGCTTGGGGAAGTGGGCGAGTAGCTGGGTGAGGTGGGTGAATAGCTGGGAGAAGTGGGTGAGTAGCTGGGAGAGGTCGGGGAGTAGCTGGGTGACGTGGGGCTGTAGTTGGGGCTGGTTGGAGAGTAGGATGGAGAAGTAGGGGAGTAGGAGGGGGAAGTGGGGGAGTAAGAGGGACTCTGGGGTGTGTAGCCTCCAGGGGAGCGGGGCTCATAGGCAGGCGATGTCGGGGAGTAGCTGGGAGACATGGCACCCCCTGTGGGAGAGAAGCAGAGATGTGTTAAGTGATGAGAGATTCATCCAGAAGCCAAGACCAAGGAGAAAATGAACTTGGCCTTGACAGACAAGGACCACTCACCTGGTGAGGGGATATACGGGCTTGAGGGGCCTGGGGAGCCCAGGGAGCCCGGTGTGGGTGACCAGGCCGGGGAGTAGCCAGGGCTGAACCCACTGGTGTCTGAGGCAGCACTGGGAGAGAAGCCTGCTGCTCCTGGGGTCATCCCGCTCCCTGCAAAGAGAGAGGCGTTTGTTAAAACCAGAGCTGGAGCCCCACACCTTCCCAGAGCTCCAGGGCCCCCAGCATCCCCACATGGGAACCCCTCATGAGCCCAGCCCACCCACCCTCTCAACCACCCAGAGGGCTGTCTTCCCAGGCAGCCACTCACCAACACTGGGGCACCAGGCGCCATACGCTGGGGTTGCCCCCTGGTTCCAGGGTGTCATGGCTGGAGAAATTCCTCCCATGGGACTGGGGGCCGAGCCGAAGAACATGCCGGTGGCTGCAGAGAGGCACGTGGTGACTCGTGAAGAAGAACACCCGGGGCCTGGCTGCCCTCCCACCCAAGGTCTCCCTGCTCCCACCTCCACCTCACAGACCCTCATACTCACATCTGGTAGTCCCCAGGCTGGGGATATTGGTGGGGATCTCCATGCCATACTTGCACTTCTCTGCATCGAGCAGGAAGTCAAAACAGCCGGTGCCAGCCGGAGCCAGCTGGCCCAGCATGATGTTCTCGGTCACCCCCTTCATGGGGTCACTCTCTCCGTGAGCAGCTGCTTCCATGAGCACGTCCACCTAAACCTCGGAAGAGAGGGCACGCTGTCACACACCACCCACGTCCCACCCAACAGAGTAAAAACCGCACCAAGGCCCATCACTCAGCCAAGAAGGCCCTCCTCCCACAGCCAGCCCTCCTCCCCACCGACTCAGAACGTCTCTCGCACCGTTTTCTCAAAGGAGCACTTCATGAGAGGTCCAATGTCCTGGCGGTTGACTCCGTGTCGAGTGATGGCCATTAAGTGGCCACGACAGGTCATGGTGTCACACAGGAGGGCCAAGTGCCGGTAATTGACGTAGGAGCCATCGAAGAAGATGACGTGGTACAGCTCCCGCTCCAGGGCCTTCCGGACGGCCTCAATGCCCAGAACCTGGCGTGTGGATCAGGGGAAGGGTCAAGACCCTGTAACACTGCTCTCCTCCCACTGCTACCACAGTCAGGAGTCCATGAAGCCCAAATCAAAAGTGGATTCAGGCATGAAACACCCAGATCAGAGAAACGCCCTAAAGGGAGAGCATGGACCGCAACCACTGCCCGAGACACAGGGCTGGGCGGGTGGCGGTAGGAGGAGGGAAGCAGGGGTGGTCGGGCAGTGGGAGTGGCCGGCTGACCTTGCTGATCTGCTCTATGCCCTGCAGGGTCATGTCCGTCAGCATGTTGGACTCGATGCAGCGCAGGAAGACGTCGTCATCCATCTTGTCCACCACCTCTTCCTCCTGCAGCGGAAGCGAGTCAGACCTCTCAGAATCCTCCGGCTCCCCCTGGCCTCACCCCAGACCACAGCCTGAGCTAGAGCCGGGCCTGGCCCAGACCTACCTTCTTCCTTCCAATAAGCTTACTTTCTAACATGGTTTTACGATGGTATTTAAAGAACCTCAGAGAAGACAGCCACACCCCACCAGCCTAACACCATGCCCACTCTCTGTGCACTCCAAGGACGGGAACCAAGCACATGGCGCCTCCACTCTCATCCTGGTCCTTGTCGCACGCCCACCACCCACCCACTAAAGCCTTGACGTGTGACCCCATTTAACAGATGTGTATTGTCCTCGCTCAAGGTGCATCCAGATGTTATCCACTCTCTGCCAGTTCATATGAAGCTAAGCTTTTATTATTAAAAGGGCCAGGCATCCACATCCACCGAACAATTTTTAGGAGCCGTGCCCAGGAGTGAAGTCACCGGTCAAGCATTTTCCTGGGTCTCGTCATGGGCGCCTTCCCAGGATGCAGCCGTTCCTACTGTCCGACCTGCCCTCGGGGAGGAGAGAACCAGGTGACCGGGCTACGGGGCCACCCCCACAGCAACACCATCTGTTTATCCATGTGGCACTATTTCACATTTGATAGATTTCTTGCTGCTCAAACTTTTGAAAATCATTGTTAGCCACCCTCCATCTCCACTTCAGATGGTGTGACTGGCACTCAGTGCTGCCTTCATCTTAATTTCCACAGTCAGGAACCAGATTTAATGGCTTTCTGTGTCTGACACAAAATTTCTGCCTGGGTCCCCTTTACCTCTTGCATCTTGTTTTCATCACTGTTCATGATGCGAATCCGGAGCACCAGCTTCTCTGCGTTATCATCATTAAAGATGCAATTCAAGTCGTCACCAAAACCTGAGGAGAAATGAATGAGGAAGATGGCAGGGGCAGTGCTACTTCCACTTGCGGTGTGTCCAGTTCTCCCCAGTGGGCTCTCTTCTGGCTTCCCCCTCCTCACAGAACCCTTCCAGAAAGAGGGTGGGGGAAGAATGAGAAGGAAAAGGCAGTGCAGAAGGGACCTGGAAAAGAGGTGCCCTGGGGAAGTAGAACCAGTGCTTGGAAGTTGGTGGCTATGGGCGGTATCACAGGGACAGGATGGGCAGCGAGGGGAGCCCGGGCAGGACTTGCTGGCCTCACCAGCATTGATCTTTTCGGCAATCTGCTCCATGGTCAGCTTCCAGTCAGTCATGTGCTTCCGGTCCAGCTCCACCCGCAAAAGCCAGGGGGAGATTCGGGCCACGTCAAAGTCAGGCATCTCATAGTAGACATTCATCCACTCCTGATCCTCGGCCACCACTGTGCTCTGGGGGTTGGGGTCATAGTAGATGGCCGTGTTGGCGGTCACCTTCCTCAATGTTATGTGTCCCAAGCAGCACAGAATATCCTGGAGGAAAGAGGGATTCTTGACATTCAGGTGGCTCCAAAGGCCTCTTCAAAGCCCTCTGCAGAGGGAATTCCAAACCCTCACTGAAAGGAAGAGGTCCCCTCCTCCTCCCACCCAGAAACCCATTACCCAAGTCCCACCTTGGCTCTCTCCGCATCTCGAGCAGACTGGCCCAGTAGGAAAACGGTAAGTGAGGGCGTCTTTGGCTTCTTGGAAATAAATGTTAATGAGCTCCTTAAGTCAGGGCACACCCAGAGTCACGTTCTTGGGGGATACACCAGCATAGTGGAAGGTGTTCAAGGTCATCTGGGTGGCAGGTTCTCCGAGGGACTGTGCAGCCAGAGCTCCCACCATTTCCCCCGGATGGGCCTGGGGATGATGGGGAGTAAGAAGAGCTGCTCTCAGAAGAGCAAATCTGCCTGCCTACCCCCACCCCACCACCCCCAGTGAACAAGAGTGAGGTGACGTCAGGGCTGGACAGAAACATTTGGAAAAGGGAGAGACTTAAAGATCAGAGTCTATTTGATCATCCCTTTCCTCAGACAGCATTTCAAGTTACACATGCCATTCAGTGCCCAATGGGCTGCACACTCAGGAAAAGGGACTATGCCATCTAAAACCTTCATTTCCATAAGCACTGCACGCTAATTATGAGGTAAATATTCACTTGATAAGAGTCTTTTAATCACATACCATAAATGATAATCTTTTAATTGGAATCATATAGTATGCAGCCTTTTCAAATAGGCTTTTTTGCTTAGTAATACTGTTATTTAAGGTTGATCACGGTCTTTTACATCTTTTTACAGCTTGACAGCTCATTACTTTATCACAAAATGATATTCCCTTATCTTGTTTATCCTTCATCAATGGATGGACATTTAGGTTGTTTCCACTGCTTGGCTATTATGAATAAACTGCTGTGAACACCTGCAGCAGGTTTCTGTGTGGACACATGCTTCTTGGGTATGCTCCTAGGAATGAAATTGCTGGGTCAGATGGTAACTCTATGTTTAAACTCTAGAGAAACTGCCAGACTGTTTTCCAATGCAGTTGCAACATCCCCTCCAGCAGTGTACGAGAGGTTCAATTTCTCCACCACCCTCTCCAACACTTGTTTACTTCTTCTTTTAGTCATCCTGAGGACATGAAGTGGAATCTCACTGGGGTTCTGAGTTGCCTTTCCCTGGTGACTGATCATGTTGAGCATCTTTTATGCATTTACCTCTTCAAGGCTCAGCAGCTATCTCTGCAACATGGAATTAACACTAACAACCCTTCCTCTATGAGGGTCATCTTAAGACTCCTGAGGAATCAGGAATATAGCCCCCAACACAGGACCTGCTTCACAGCATTGTCTCAATGAAGGAGAACTCTTATCAGGCGGCTGTGGGCAGAGGTGGGAGTTTCTCAGAGCCCAGAGAAGTCAACAGGTCAAAAGAGAGAATCGAGGCTGGGGTGAGGAGTATAGGACTCACAATGGCTTGGTTGAACTTGGACTCGATCTCTCCAAGCAGCCAGTCAAAAGCCTCTCCACTGAGCCGGAACTCCTCGGCCATGCGGCGGGAACACAGCGTGGACCGCAGGTGGATGTTAAAGAGCAAGGTGGCATTCTCCTGGGCCTGCCGGCTCAGGGGGTCGTCCCTATTCACAATCACCAGCTTCTTGCTCAACTCCTTCACTCCTGGGGGACAAGCAAGAGATAAAGAGCTTGTAGACTGGGACTAGCCAGCAGAACCTGGCCTGGATGCTCCGCGGCAGCTACTTACCCTCTACCACCTTGATGGGGTGCAGGTCAGAGGGAAGGCGTGGGTTGATGTGGAAGATCTTCTGAGCATTCCAGATCATGCGCAGAAGGTTGCAGGGGAGGACAACCTAGAGTGGGAGGGCAGGGAGGCAGGACCCCGAGTCAGGGCCAGCTGTGCAGGGCCAGCCCCTCTCCAGCGCAGCCTTTTGTGCCCACACGCACCTTGCTGTCGCCAGTTGGGAAGATGACTCTGAGCACCTCCCGGTCCTCACGCATCCACTCGAATTCTCGTTCTAGCTCATTCTCAATGTGTGCGTTGCTCAGCACATCCTTCACCAGGTCCTCCTACAGGGTGCGCCGCAGGGCCCTCTCATAGGTGTAATCAAAGCGGAACCTGCAGGTGGATCAAGATGCAGATCCCAGACAGAGCAGGGGTGACTCCTCCTATGGGCCGGGCTGTGAAGAATCTTGGGAGGGAAACAAGATCCAGAGCCAAGGCCGTCTAGCAGCCCTGAGCTCATGCCCACCCTCTGGTTTGCTCTGTACAAACACCAGGCCCCAAAGTCTCAGCTCTCTGTCCACCATCTCCCATCACGTGGCTGCTGCCACAGAGGTGGGGAAGGAGCGTGATAAGGCTAAGGTTCACTGCAAGATGCAGTCCAGGTGATCTCACCGTGGGAGGGGGTGGGGGGAGATGCGGACTCCTACAACCCTGGCCCTGAGCCCCAGGGGCAAGAACCACCCGCCAGCCGCCTCCTCACTTCTTCTCAAAAGCCTTGTTGGAAGGCTTGAGGGTGGCCAGATTCTGGAACTTGACACTCTCGCCCACCAGGCCATCCTCGCCGAAGCGTAGCTGCACCACCTGATTGATGGAGTTGCGCACAGTGGCGTTGTACTTCACCATCACCGACTCCATGGACTTTATCAGCCGCCGCTGGATGTATCCTGGGAGCAGAGAATCAACTGAGGGGCCCGGAGCAAGAACAGGAGCCTCTCTACCTTAGGAAGAGTGCTGCTGGCCACTCTGGTCCTCAGAGGAGCCAGCTGGTGGCCCCTCAGCCCCAAGGCCTCCCAGGGAAAAGCCATGCCCACCACCACCAGATGGAACCAGGGCCCAGCAGAGACCCCGAAGAACCATCCCCACGTGACTGGTCAGGAGCAGAGAGCCTCAGGCTCCATCCCCATGACATGGAATGCCACAGCACAGCCAGAACAAGGCTGTCTGCCTAACTCTTGACCTGCAGTCTCTGCTCTTTCCAGAGAGGCCAAAATAACTTCCCTGGAGACTGAAGACTTCAGCCTGAGAACCCCACTCAAACCCCCAAGGCTCTCTCTGCCTGGGCTCCTCCCTGGGACTGGCTGGTGGCTGGGGCCTCACCAGTCTCAGCAGTCTTGACAGCTGTGTCGATCAGCCCCTCACGGCCCCCCATGGCATGGAAGAAGAACTCGGTGGGCATGAGGCCGGCCAGGTAGGAGTTCTCCACAAAGCCTCGGCTCTCAGGCCCATAGTCATCTTTGATGAAGTGAGGCAGGGTCCGGTGCTTGAATCCAAATGGGATCCACTTGCCCTCCACGTTCTGCTGCCCGACGACAGCAATGACCTGGGGAACATAAAAGTTGGGCTGCGTCCCTTCCCTCGAGTTTCTCGGTGCGGCCCCCTAGCAGCACACCCCTCCATTCCTCCTCCCACTTCCAAGGGACCCTCTGCTGGAAAAAAAAGGCTCCCCACCTGGGAGATGTTGATCTTGGAAACTTTGGCCCCAGACACGACTATAGACTTAAAGTTGTTGTATTCAGACAGTGATTTCTGGGCGGAGGAGCCGGTCTTGTCTCGGGCATCGTTGAGAATGCGGTTCACCTGGTTCTCAAACGTCTGCGGTAGAGTGTTCCCTGGCATGGGCTCCAGCTCGTTGTTATGTGCCTTCTCAATGACCTGGTGCAAAGTAGGAGGTGGAACTTTCAGGGCGACATCGACCTCTGCTGGTCCCTGTCCCTCCAGCCCCATGTCCCCTTCACTCCTCCTCAGTTCAAAGCCACTGGGAGCCCCTGGTTCAGTCTCTGCCCAGCCTCCACTCTTACCTCTATTACATCCTGCTTGGCCTTCTTAATCTTGTTCTGAATATCTTGGTAAGTCTTCGAATCAGTGAAGTCCCCAATTGGAGTCCCCAGTGCCAATGGTATGACCTGGAAATGAGGAGAAGCATCAGCAACACCTTCTTTGGCCTCCCAAGAAACATGAGACGGACTCACAGCCAAGAGCATAGATGGAGGGAACCAAACCCAAGGAGGGAAGAGAAGGGAAGGGGAGAAGAGCAGTCAGCCGTGAGAGGGACAGGAGTTGTCGACAGAACTTGGTGGAGCCCTAACCTTACCCTCAATGAGGAGCCAGTTGTTGATGACAGTCTGAATGTTGGAGTAGAAGAGGCGAGTGATGTCGTGACCCATCTCAAGATAAGAGATGTGGACCAGGGAGCCGGCTGACGTGCCCAAAGACTTCTTACACAGGATGCCCATGATCAGCTCGCCATTCTCCACCACCACCTGTAGAGGGAGCACCGTTCACGGCCCCTGCTGGTGCTCCCAGGTCTGAAGCCCTGCCTCAGGAAGCCAGGCCCCACCTTAGTGTCCCCGGGAGAGATGTGCTTGTAAGGGCCGCTGTCCTCATCATCAGGGTGGGTGCTATGGGTGCGGATACAGTTGATGTGGCCGGGTATGATGAGGGAGAAGATCTGCTTCCCTGTCCACAGGGGCCGAGGCTTCAGGATGGCTGGCTGTGGGACCTTCCCGTCCCACGTGGACAGGAACATCAGGAGGTTCATCACTTCCCCCTGGGAGGAAAAGAGTAAGACAGACAGGAAGTCAGAACTGCAGGCGTCCCCGCTTGTGAATGTCAGGGGAGGCCTCCCTGCCCAAGGGGGAAAGCCACATTTTGGAGGCAAAAATATGGCAAAGGAAGTATCTGCCAAACTTTCACTGAAAAAATTCACTGTGTCAGTTCAAAATTTCAGAGTCATTTTTTCTTTAAACGGTAACTACAAACTACTTTGAATAATTAGAAAATAAAGACAAAGGAAAAAATAATAGAATTTTAACAAAGTCTTATTTCTCTGTCTTTATTTTCCAGGACATATCTGAAATTACATGACATTTTAAGGAATTAAACATGGAGCTAAGGCCATGCACTGTTTTTGGCCTTGATCTTTTCGAAGCCCGTTCCATTCCATTGTCTCACATACAGCTTCAGTTCAGTTCAGTTCAGTCGCTCAGTCATGTCCCATGAATCACAGCACGCCAGGCCTCCCTGTCCATCACCAACTCCCGGAGTTCACTCAAACTCATGTCCACAGAGTCGGTGATGCCATCCAGCCATCTATCTCATTCTCCGTCGTCCCCTTCTCCTCCTGCCCCCAACCTTTCACAGCATCAGAGTCTTTTCCAGTGAGTCAACTCGTCGCATGAGTTGGCCAAAGTATCGGAGTTTCAGCTTCAACATCAGTCCTTCCAATGAACACCCAGGATTGATCTCCTTTAGAATGGACTGGTTGGATCTCCTTGCAGTCCAAGGGACTCTCAAGAGTCTTCTCCAGCACCACAGTTCAAAAGCATCAATTCTTCGGTGATCAGCTTTCTTCACAGTCCAACTCTCACATCCATACATGACCACGGGAAAAACCATAGCCTTGACTAGACGGACCTTGGTTGGCAAAGTAATGTCTCTGCTTTTTAATATACTATCAAGGTTGGTCATAACTTTCCTTCCAAGGAGTAAGCGTCTTTTAGTTTCATGGCTGCAATCAGCATCTGCAGTGATTTTGGAGCCCCAAAAAAGAAAGTCTGACACTGTTTCCACTGTTTTTCCATCTATTTCCCGTGAAGTGATGGGACCAGATGCCATGATCTTTGTTTTCTGAATGTTGAGCATCAAGCCAACCTTTTCACTCTCCTCTTTCACTTTCATCAAGAGCCTTCTTAGTTCCTCTTCACTTTCTGCCATAAGGGTAGTGTTATCTGCATATCTGAGGTTATTGATATTTCTCCCGGCAATCTTGATTCCAGTTTGTGCTTCTTCCAGCCCAGCGTTCCTCATGATGTACTCTGCATATAAGTTAAATAAGCAAGGTGACAATATACAGCCTTGATGTACTCCTTTTCCTATTTGGAACCAGTCTGTTGTTCCATGTCCAGTTCTGACTGTTGCTTCCTGACCTGCATACAGGTTTCTCAAGAGGCAGGTCAGGTGGTCTGGTATTCCCATCTCTTTCAGAATTTTCCACAGTTTATTGTGATCCACACAATCAAAGGCTTTGGCATAGTCAATATTAGAGTAATCCAGGCCTATGCCGCTACCAGTAACGCTGAAGAAGCCGAAGTTGAACGGTTCTATGAAGACCTACAAGACCTTTTAGAACTAACACCCAAAAAAGATGTCCTTTTCATTATAGGGGACTGGAATGCAAAAGTAGGAAGTCAAGAAACACCTGGAGTAACAGGCAAATTTGGCCTTGGAGCACAGAATGAAGCAGGGCAAAGGCTAATAGAGTTTTGTCAAGAAAACGCACTGGTCATAGCAAACACCCTCTTCCAACAACACAAGAGAAGACTCTACACATGGACATCACCAGATGGTCAACACCAAAATCAGGTTGATTATATTCTTTGCAGCCAAAGATGGAGAAGCTGTATATAGTTAGCAAAAACACATACAGCTTAGTGCACCGGAAATCAGCACAAGTCACTGCCCCTCCCCCGGCACTGCTGTGCTGGGCCCTGCACACCCAGGTCAGGGTCTCCCCACCTCCACCTGTCCCAGATCACACACCCGCTCCAGGAAGACATCCCTCCTGGTGAATTTGCGCATGGCAGTCAATGTGTCCTGCACAATGCCCATGACCGGACGGTTGCTCTGGGGGGTGACAATCATGCGTGGCACCATGGCCAGCTCCTGGATCTCAGCCCGCGTCTCCAGGGACTGTGGCAGGTGCAAGTTCATCTCATCCCCATCGAAGTCGGCATTGTATGGAGTTGTCACACTACAGTGAAAGAAGAGGGTGAGTCGGGGAGATGCTCCAGTGAAACCCAGGGAGCAGCCCAGCCCCACCACCTCACTCGGCAGGCAGACGGACCTAAGATTCAGGCGAAAAGTGGACCAGGGCAGGATGCGAACCCGATGACCCATCATGGACATTTTGTGCAAAGTTGGCAGCTGGTTGCAGATAACAATGTCCCCATCACACATGTGCTGTTCCACCTGGGGAGGTGAGAGGCAGGAGTCCAAGTCCACAAGCAACTTGGGGCAGAAGAAGCAGACACAGCGCAAAACTTTCATTGTCTTGACCAGGAAGCCAACATGGAACACAGGCTTGGCCAGCTCAATGTGACCAAAGTGGCCAGGACACTCTGTCATGTTTCCTGTGGGAAAACACACGCGACATGTTCCTTCCAGCACTCACCTCAGAGACCAGGTCTCTGGGCTTCCACCCTCAGTCCCAGTTCTCTGTGAAGTCAAGCCTCTCCCTCCCTCCAGGGTCCATGCCAGTCCCCCACCCCCCAGCACTCACCTGCACAGGTTTGACAGCGGCCCGTCCTCTCAATCACCCCCTGCCTCGGATCCATCAGGCCCCCGAGCTTGGGGCGGCCTCCCTCGGTCGTCTCCGGGTATTTGATGCCGCCCTCTGTCACAGACATTCGCTTCTGTGGAAAAGAAAGGCCAGTATTAAACTGAATCCCTAGTTTTCAGACTTCATGGCTGGGGAGCTCTATACTGAGGCCTCAAAGGACCCTAAACTACTTACAAAAGAACTAAGCAGGTTTAGCTTGGAGAGGAGTGGGAGGTCAGTGCCCATGATATTTGATTCTGAAAACGCCAAAGTCAAATACCACAAGTGAGAAGCTCATTCCAGTCACCTTCTGAGTGAGACAGGGCATGCAGACTAGTGTGTAGGCAGCTCTGGGCTCCACACACACTATTCATTCCTCTGGGTTGAATTCTAGGCCACTGTCATCCATAGAATTCAACCGCAAAAGAAATAACGCTGTTTCAAGGGGGGAAAGAAAAGGAACAAAATCAATGCTTTGTTTCTTTCCCAAAGCTGAAATCAAGGCCAGAACTGGGGTCCCTGCAGGAACCTTCCTATATGGCCACCCACACCGTGACAGCACAGATGTGCTGCCCCAAGACATGTCTAACCTCACCTTCTAAAGTCGGGCACTCTTTGCCTATATCCTTGTCACCTCCTCTTTCTCAAGGGCTCGGGCCAGCCTGAATTCCTTCTTTGTTCAGACATTTTAGGATAAGACAGAAGAAGGGGGCGCTACAGCAAAGGGCTGGTGAAAATTATCTGGAGCACAAAAAATTTTCAGGGTGAACCCTGGAGCCTCAAGAGATGGCTTGAGAGTTTTGGCTCCTGGTGAGAATCCTGGGGAAGGTACAGCCAGGACTCAATGGGACCAACTCAGTGAAGGAAAGGGAGAGAAGGCAGAGCTCAGAAATAGGTACAACTTGGAGAAGAGACTTCTGCTCTGAGCTGTTCAAGGAAACCCATGGCAATGTTTCACACACTGAAAACCAGAAACTTTAAAATTAGTTAAGCTTTGGTCCACTAAACTTCCACAGAGAAGAACTCAGAAGAAGTTAATAGAAGCTTCTATTTTGAGTGTCAACTTCATGCCAGGCACTAAACATACCTAATGTACCTTGTTTCTCTAACCCTAACCACTAACCTGCTGTAAGTGAATGTCTATCTCTTTGACATGAGAAACCTGAGGTTATATAAAGTGACTGCCCAAGACCTCAGTTTCAAGGAGCCAGCAGAAGTCAAATCCACCTCTCTCTGATTCTAAACATATGCTCATCATCCTACGGTACTACAGCGGAAACAATCAGTTAAACGCAAGGACACCCAGAGCACAATTCACCACAGCCAAGACAACCTAAATGCTCATCAACAGATGAATGGCTAAAGATGACGTGATACATATATATATATAATGGAAAATTACTAAGTTATGAAAAATGAAATAATGCCATTTACAGTAAATGAATGGACCTAAAGATAATCATATCAAATGAAGTCAGTCAAACACAGAAAGACAAATATCGTATGATATCACTTATTTGTGGAAACTAAAATATGATACAGGGACTTCCCTGGTAGTCCACTGGTTAAGAATTCACCTTCCAATGCAGGAATCACGGGTTCGAGCCCTGGTTGGGGAACTAAGATCCCACATGCTGCCGGGCAACTAAGCCCGTGCACTGCAACAAAGACCAAAAAGTAAGAATTACAAAAATAAAAGACTCAGCTCAAGCACTACTTCCACAAAGCCTTTACACAGCCTCCCCAGGCAGTCTGGTGCCTCTCCCATGCTTCCACACCCCTCCATCACTGCACATCTCATAACACAATGAAGTTATCTATTGGGGTTTGTCTTCCTCATAGATTCTAAGCATCTCTTGGGCAGGTAGCATTCCTCTATTATCCTGGATCATGTGAAACTGAACTAAACTGCTTAGGACCCTCCACTGCAGGGAAGTGCCCTCAAAGAACTTGAAAAGAGAACGGTTGTTCCCTTAGAGTCAAACCAATGATCCTCTCATAATGAAATCTGATCAGCCACTGCTGGGTAGTGGTCTACAGATACAGGGCTAAGAGGTTCTGAACATCCACAACGCTCATGCAGATGACCTGACAAAACCTCAAGGAGACAGGTCCTGTGGTGACTAAATTCACGAAGCCAGACCCCATCAGCTGCATCGTGTCTCGTGAGAAACTCAACAGAAGAGTTTGCTTACCTTGAATGAAACACAACGAAGCAGGAGCAGGCCTGAATCTGGCTTCCAGAAGTCACTAGAGACAGGCCTAAAGGAAATCACACTCAAGGCTTTTCACGTCCCTCTGCTCCAAGTCCACGCTCATCAAACCAGCCACCTTCTAAAGACTCCCTCTGCTTCCAGGCACTGTGAGTTGGCCAGGGGCTGTCCTGGAATGTTCTGGACTAACCCCTCTACCCAAGTTATATTTTGGATTACACACAAAATACTTCAGCCCCCAAACCTTCATCTATTGGTTCGCACTGCCCATATGGTAAAGGTTTGACTTCCAAGGGCGCAACATTTCTGCTCCAACTACAATAGATTTCTCAAAATTCCTTCTCTTCATGTGCTCTCCTTTCCGGCAAACTTATTTTCAAGGCCCAGTTCAAATGTCACCTCTTTACAGAGCATTCTCAACTCTTCCTAGCCTTATCTACACCCCAGCAAAGTTCTCAGCCCAACGTTAATTACTTGTTTACACATCTGTCTCTCCCACTGGACTGTAATCCTCGAGGGCAAAGATCATGTTTCATTTGTTTAGTAAAGTAACCAGCACAGGGTTGGGGCTCAGCGAATACCTGCTACATGTATAGGAAACCCCTCACTGAGTTATAAATAATCTGAGGACCAGGATAACCTTCTGATTCACACTGTAGCCCACACTCCACCTAAAAGAGTATATTACTGTTTTAAATTCTTCCTGGAGTAAGTTGGTGTATAAACAAATTGAGTCATGCTTTCCACAGTGGACAACTGCTTTTAATGAATGGGGGCAACGCATTCAAATGTAATCAGGAGCCCACTTCCCCCGACTCTGTACAAGCTGTGCATAAAGCCTCAGCAGCAACCCTCCTTGCTTCCTTCCCCTCACTTGGCAACAGCCAAAACCTTCCTCAAACAGCAAAGATGACTGCTTGTCTTACAGTCAACCTAAGAGCCCTGTCTATTTCAAGACATACACTACTGTCAAGACGTCTGGAAAATATTTTACCTTTAATACTATCTGTGCCCCAAGAGGTTTCTCCAGGCTTAAGTGGAACTTTGTTATTCCCTCTAACATGAAGCATGATATAAATGGTAAGCCGGTAAGCCTTGCAGACCAAAATCAGTCTCGCAAAAGCCTACACACCAGAGATGATGCCTGTGAAATTTTGTGAACAGCCTTCCATGCTTTTCAAAAAATGCAATATATTCCCATTCTTCCATAAACGGAGCCTCATTCTGTAAACTGTTGAGGAATCTTTTCCTTTATCCAGATTCCTCAACTTTAGCAGTTCACAATGCCCTTACTGTCTCACTACCTCTCACAGCCATAAGATCCACTTGGTGAATACCTGGATCCAAACAACCTCGTAACGATTTACATGAGAGCAACTTAACAGCCTTTGAAAAAACAATACACAAAAACTGAGACAAATATTATTTTAATGTATTAAAATAAAAATAACATTTTTACTTATAAAACATTTTTACTTATCCAGAATCACAATTACTTATGACACCTGTTGCACTCCGTGCTTCTCAGATCTTAGAATCAGACAACACTCTTATCTCTGGTTCTACACTGATTCTTGCCCAGTATTTAGCAACTGCTAAGGCAACCCACTCCAGTGTTCTTGCCTGGAGAATCCCAGGGATGGGGGAGCCTGTTGGGCTTCCGTCTAAGGGGTCACACAGAGTCGGACACGACTGAAGTGACTCAGCAGCAGCAGCAGCAGCAGCAAAACCCCAGCACGACTGAGCGACTGAACTGAACTGAACTGAACTGAAAACCCCAGCTTCACAAAGATATGACGTCATCAAAAGGGATCTGGCGCCATCTAATGCTGAAGAGAAAGCTGCCCAATCCAGTGGTTCCCAAGGCATCAGGCAGATGAGCTCTGCTTCTGAAAATTTAAAAATCTCCCACTGGACCCCTGTGGGTGCTGCGGTGCCTCAGGAGTTTGTGAAAAGGGAGTCAGGGGACTTAATCTGTTAAGACAGTCTTATTCTATTATAATAAACCCTGGGTTATTAAATAGAATTCCTAATAGTGCATACTTACGTGACTTTTAATTTCAAACAGTATCATTTACAAACAATGTTGCAGTAAAAATCCTTCTATTTGTATTTTTATGTACCTGTCCAACTATTTGTTCACCCATTTATTCGAGTAACTTTTACTACATGGCTATCATGTGCCAGGCACTATTTCAGATGCTGGAGGAAGAGAGGTGAATAACTAAGTCCTACACGAAATTTACATTCTATTCAGGAAGTAAGAAACAAAAAAACTAATCCTTTCAAGTACTGACCAGCTATGAAGTAGAATAAAGTCAAGACTGGGGGTTAGAGAATGCAAAAAGAGGCTACTTAAATAGGGTGGTTGGGGAACAGAGGCTAATGATACGACATCTGAGCAGAAAACATACTGACATAAAGGAACAGACCTGCAGAGGTCTGAGCAATGTTTTTCTAAGCAGCAGGAACAGTGAATAATAAAATCCCTGAGGCAGGAATGAGCTCCTAGCTCTGGATCAACCAGCAGGTCAGGGAAGTTAAAGACCAACAAGGAGATTGGGAATGAGATGGAGAGGTCAGTAGGGGTCAGAAGGCACAGGACCTCACAGAACAGAGTAAGGAGTCTGGATCCTTTGAAGAGAATTCCATGCAGGGGAGAGATATGATTAAAAGATCTCTCTAGCTGCTCTGCAAACTCTAACAGAAACAACTAGGGTCTGGGACTACTGTGGTACCCCATGAGAAAGACGATGGTGGGGTGAACCATGGTGGCTGAGCCAGTCATAAATGACTGGATTCCACCACATTTTGAAAGGCAGAACCAACAGACTGGCAGACAGACTGAGCAGAGGCTGGGGGAAAGGGAAGAGTCAAAAAGACGGCTTTTGGGTTTAGGGTCGGAGCCACTGGATGGATGCACTGTGGAGCCCTCCCAGTGCTTGCTGAACCAGGCAAGACTGGGGGAGGGGCATACTTGAGGAGAGACATTAATAGTCTTTTATTTAAGGATAAATTTTTAGAAGTGCAGAACTTGGCCAAATAATATGCATATTAAACAATCCATACTGTCAGACTGTCCTCCAAGAAGGTTATACACCAATCTATTGTTACCAAAAATTGTGGAAGCATGCCTATTTCCCAGGGCTTTTGTCAACAGGGAAAAATCAGATAAGAAAAAAAAAGTTTGTGTTTAATTTGCATATTTTTATTAGTAAGTTGAATATTTCTATTGGCCATTTGTAGTACTTCTACGCACTGCCTATTTGTATCCTTGCTCCTCTTATCTAGGTTTGTGCCTTCCTGATTTCTAAGTGTTTCTTATACATTAAGGAACCTAATCTTGTCCCTCACATTGCAAATACGGTTTCCCAATCTGTTTCTCAGCCGTTCATGGTGTCGCTGACAAACAGAAGTGGCTCTTAATTTTACGTAGTGAAGTTTGCTTTGCTCTTCTTTGTAGATAAAATGCTTAGCTGGGTGCCTATCACATAACAGGCACTCAATAAAATTTACCCATAATTCACTCATTCCTACTAAGGGTTTTTCCCCTGGTATCAGCCTCCAAAAGCTGTCTATACTTTTGAGTGCTTTATAGTTTTGCTTTTTAGACGTCACCCTCACTCCATCTGGAATTTATTCTGTGTGGTCTGAGTTCAGGACATTCTAATTCCTGACACAACTTTCCTACAGCTGAGCCCCTGCCTCTAGCAAAATTGTCTCCATCCACAAACAGAGCTATTCAATTCCATTCTTTCCAGCTCACTGGCTTCCTCCAGTTCATTCCACAAAGGAGTTTGATTCACCCATAGCCCTCCCTCCTCCCTGGTCCCTCCTGCTTCCACTCTTAGTCCTCCGCCCCAGTCAGTTCTTCACAGAACAATCAAAGTAGTCATTTTTTTAAATGTAAATTTGATATCACTCTTCTGCTTATAAATTCTCCAATAGCTTCCTATTGAAAACAGAATGAAATCCGGATTCCTTACCATGATTTACAGTATCCCACCTGGCCTGCCCCACCTCATGCGTCTCCAGTAATGGTTTAATAATACTCTCCTTCTCACCACTAAATCCCAGCCACCCTGGTCACTTTTCAGCTTCCAGGGCACACCCTCCCTCAGGCCCTTTGCACTTACTCTTTCTTCTGCCTGAAAAGCTCTTGTCCGAGAGCCTAGGGCCTAGGAGACTGGCTGCCTCTCATTATTCGGGTAATATCATCTCAGGCCTTTCCAGACCCTGACACCACCCCATCTAAAGAAGCCTCACCTCATTCACTATCCATCGCGTAACACCGTTTCACTTTATTCAAGGCACTTGCCCTCAACTGAATTATCTTGTTCATTTATTCGTGTTTATTGTCTGTCTTCCCTGCCCCTTCTCAAAGAAAGGGCTCTAGATTCTAGAAGATCGGGTCCTCGACTTTTCCAGGTCTGTAGCCCCAGTGTCTGATCTACCTACTGTGTAGCAAGTACTCAATTAATATTTTTTATCAGGGGGAGGGAAAATAATTGGGGGGCTTGACTTCTCATCCAAACTTGTAAAGGCCTCTTAGCATTCGTGTCATCTCATTTAACGTTGGTGACTGCGGTGTGGAGCCAATCACCCCCCTTCTCTCCCTCCTGCTCACCCTCCAGCCCCTCCTGTTGCCAGGCCCCCAGCTCGGACACAGCACTAAGCTTGCTGACCCCCTAGGAAAATTTAACTCTGGCTAGCCGAGGTCACACAGAGTCGGACACGACTGGAGTGACTTAGCAGCAGCAGCAGCAGCAGCAGCAGCCGAGGCTGGACCCTGCACTGCCTTGGCGCCACTAACCCATCCAGTCTCCTTGGGCAGGAGAAGTGCTAAGTTTCCATGGCTATCATCAAGCCCCGCCCGCGACGCGGGAGGGAGGAGCAGTGGGAGGGCAACTGCACTCTCTTGATGGTGCGCAGTGGGCAGGCGCTGTCCCCGGAGAGGGGCCACCCCCGTGCATCGCGGAGGCAGGCGCGCTGCGCAGGCGCAAACCTCAGTACAAAAGGCCTGCGCCGCCTCCACCTAGGCGCTCAGACCGCGTTCGGGTGGCAGCCGGGGAGGACTTCCCCGATTTGGGAGGAAAAAGCCGGAGGAGGGAAAGGTGGGGGAGGGAAGGAGGCGGGGAAATGAAAAGGGGTGAAAGGAGCTCTCCTCCGCCTTTCCGGAGATTTTTCCGTCTCCCAAAAAGAAAAAAAAGAGGAAGGGAAAGGAAAAGGTTTCGGGGGAAGAAGAAGAAAAAGGGAAACCGAGGGTCAAGGGCTGAGAGTGGAAGACCCTCGCGCCCAGGCACAGGTGAGATCTCCGGGCAGTCTGCTGACCGTGACTGAAGGTGGGAGAGGAGGGGAGGCGAGGGGGTCAGTGGGGAGGAGAACCAGGGTCGGGGAAGCAGGGAACTGGCTGAGTTCCGGGGTTAAGGCCAGGCCGGATGTGTTGGAAGAAGGCCTGCACTACTCTCTCTGCTGAACTTGGCAAGCGGGACTTCCTGTTTCCCCAGAAACGCTCTTACATAAGGCTCTGGACAAATGAGAAAGAGACAGCCAGAGCGCCCCACCACTGTAGGACTCCTGCCTGGACCCTGGGACGCAGCTTCCCGTGTTCCTGGGCCCTACTGTTCCACTTCCTGACCCTGAGCCCCCACATCGCGCCTGCTTCCCTGCCCACCCCCCCCCCGGTTCCCCCCTCCCTGCACCAAGTCCCAGCCCAGGCTGGTGCCAGCACCTGCTGCAGGTGCCCAGGCTGTCAAGAGGATGGGCCGCTGCTCCTCCCAGCCCAGGGATTCCCCACAGGAGGAAGCCCGCCTCCTAGGTAAATCAGGCCACTTCTGCTGGACCTTGGGCAGAGAATTGATTTTATTTTTCCTGGCAGTTTGCCTTTTGATTCTCTCCTGCCTGGGGCTTCAAGGCACGTAGGTGTCCGTGCCCAAGCCTGGATGTCGTCCTGGAATTCCAGGTGACCGTCTCCCCCAACCCCCCACCTCCCAGACCCTCGCTTTCATTGGCCCTCAGCCACCCTGAGGATAATCCCCTAAGCCCCAATAAAGAGAGCAACCATGACTCATTCTCTTTAATATCCACTTATCAACATTTAGTCCCAATAATAATAAAAATAATATCTGTTTTAAAAATCCACAGGGAATTGCAGGGGAGGAGCCTGTCCTGGTCTCTGACCCCTCACATTCGGGAACTCCTGGCCTAGGCCCAGTGTCTCTGGCATCCGGCCCCTCTTAGTGCCTGAAGAGGGGGTATGGAGGACCCATCATCACCCAGAGTACAGTAAACACAGTGTCCTGGGGGGCTGCAGCCAGGGTTGGGGAGCTAGTGAGGGGGAGAGCTGGAGGTGGGGAGAGCGGTTAGAGAGGCTGGGAATATTTGTGTGGCATGGACATCACGTGAGCCCTGGCAGCCTTCGGGGGGAGAGGCTGGTCTGGGGGAGGAGCAGCTCAGGGTGGGGCAGAGGGGACAGGGGTGCTCAGAGAGCGGCCATGGGGACAAGCCACCGGGAGATCGGGGCCCTTCAGTGAACTTGGAAGAGTCCAAAGTAGGTGAGGAAGGGGGCAGCCTTGAGTTGGGTCTGGGGGAGGGTGCGGATCCGCAGGGAGGACCCTCGCCGCAGGCGCAAGAGCCCTGACACCTGGCAGAGACGGAGCTGGGGCCCGGGGGAACTGGCCGCAGTGGCCGAGAATTCCTCCAGGCAGCGCAGGGCCAGCGTGTCATCCACCAGCAAGTCCAGCTTCAGGTAGATAGTCTTCCCCTCATCAAAGTGCACCTGGCGGGGCAGGGGAGGGCGGAGTCTAGGCCTGCTGGCCCTTGGCTTCATCCAGGTGTCCTTAGGGCCCAAGGCTCCTCTCAGCCCAACTCCACGCTCCCCCCCACCTTTAACTTGCCCCAGCCCCGAAGCCCAGCCCTTCTCCTTCAGTCCCGGCTTTACCTGTGGAGCCAGGTGGGGCTTACCTGACAGTAAAGGTAGTACAGCCCAGCCCGGGTGACCGTGAATTGCCCGGTCTGGCAGTCATAGCGCAGGGGGTTGGAGCTGTTGATTTTGGCCTCCTCCCAGCCACTCACCGTCCCGTCCACACCTGAATGTGGGTGTTCAGAGACAGGGGGAAATCGCTCTATAGAACTCTCTCACACTGGCCAGTGAGTCCCTGCGTTGATAAAGCTTTGGGCCCACTTTACCCAGAAGGTATCTGGGAGGCCCGGGGCAAGGAAGGAGACTCGGCCTAGGGAGCTGGGAGTGTGATAGGAAGTTAGGTGAAGAAACCTGACACAGAGGACTAGAACAATAGCAAGTTCTCACCAGCTGCTTCTGGGGAGAGGAGTAGGACTCAAGAAGCATGGGGGCTTTTATAGGTGGTGTCTGCACCATTTGCTCTTTTACTTGGAGAAGGTATGGATGCATTACTTGAATCATGTATTACTTGGGTTATTAAAATTAATGAAAAGGGAAAAAGATAAAAGCAAAAAATTAAAAATAGTAAAATGGCCCCAAATCTCCATCCATTAATGAATGGATAAGGGAAATTGTGTTAAGTCCATACAATGGGATGTTATTCAGCCATAAAAAGAAATGGAGTACTTGTAAGGCTGGATCCCGGTGGCCATCTTGGCTTCTCCTTCTCCTGTTCCTTTCCCGCCGGCGGGAAAAAGTCCCGCCAGACTCTGACTATTGTACTTCCTCATTCCTTCCCCCGCCACTGGAAAGTCTGTGATGTAACAGCTCTTGACCAAAATCAACCCCCAACCCAAGCGACCATCCCAGTCTCGCCACCTCAACTAACTGACCTATGAGAGACCACCATTCCAAACCTTGCCTTATTTGGAAAAATTTCGCTGCTCCTTACTGTGAAGCTATAAGTTGCTCTTTGTCTTTGTTCGGGCTCCGACTTCCTCGACCTCGCTCCGTTCGGTCCAGAGCACCTCGCCATTAAAGCCTGTTGCACCGCTTACCTGGTGTCTGAGTTATTTTTACCTAACATTATCGAGCCGTTTTGACCTTACATTTGGCGCCCAACGTGGGGCTCAAGATGAGGGCCCATCCCGCCAGTCGCGGGGCTTGTGGCCCCCTCGGGTCCAACCTGCGCCCGGCCAGGCTGCTTGATCACCTCGATAGGACCGCTTAACCGTCTGGCAGCATACAGGGTAAGTCCCTCGGCTCAGATCTTGGGGCAGGCCTCCCCTTTGGCGATCGGTCCTAGGGTGTTTTGGGCATTGAAATCATTGCTGCGTTTGAACTCCTCCTCCCACAGGCCAGGCCTGCTCCTCGGCGCCAGTCAATTCGGAGACGTCCGTCTTGACTGCAGTGGCCCTTCCCCTTCCCCACTGGGGCGTTGATTCTCTCAGGGACACCTGACTGACTCGACCCCTTAGCATATTCTGCCGTTCGCCATGGGAACGGCCGCCTCCAAGGCTGACTGGGCTTGGTCAACTCCATTAGAGTGCCTCCTGCTGCTGCTACTGCTGCTAAGTCACTTCAGTCATGTCCGACTCTGTGTGACCCCATAGACGGAAGCCCACCAGGCTCCCCCTTCCCTGGGATTCTCCAGGCAAGAACACTGGAGTGGGTGGGTTGCCATTTCCTCCAATGTGTGGAAGTGAAAAGTGAAAGTAAAGTTGCTCAGTCGTGTCTGACCCTTAGCGACCCCACGGACTGCAGCCTACCAGGCTCCTCCATCCATGGGATTTTCTAGGCAAGAGTACTGGAGTGGCTTGCCATTGCCTTCTCCGACCAACCTCAAAACCCTACACCTTTCCCGAGAAATCCGTCCTAATGGTTGACCTCTCTGTGCTCTGAGGCTTGGCCTCAATATCCTCTGGACAATGGCTCACAGTGGCCACCAATGGGGACTTTCGATTTTGATATCCTCTGTGATTTAGATAATTACTGTTGAAAGACGGGAAAGTGGTCTGAGGTGCCCTATGTACAGGCTTTTTGGCTGCTGCGCTCCCGCCCCACCCTCTGTACTAACTGTTCCCCCTCCCAAATCCTTCTAACCATGACCCTTCCTGACCCCTTGCCACCAACCAGAACATCATCCACAGCGACTGAGGAAACCTCCGCCCTTGCGGTTCCTCCAGAGGACCTGACGGCACCCCCACCCTGCACCTCCACTCCTGTTACTCCCTCGACTTCCTCCTCCCCCGCCTCACCAACCCCTCCTTCACTGCCTTCTCCACGACTTTCTCACTCAAGAGATGATCCCCCAGAAGTTCACTTGGGGGCTCCCTCTGTCCCGTCACTATACCCGCCCCTTCCTAAACTCCTTCCCCCTTCTGACCTGTCAGCTCACACACGGTCTCAAACCGCACCTAACCCAACACCCCAAACATCGTCGGCCTCCTTGTGCCCTCTCCTGCAAGTGGCCGGCCCGGAAAGCTTGGCCTATGTCCATGTACCATTCTCCCTCCAGGATCTCTCCCACATCGAACAAAAACTGGGCTCTTACTCAGCCAATCCTTCCAATTATATAAAAAACTTTACCCAACTATCCCGGTCTTATGCCCTCACCTGGCAGGACGTCTTTGTGATCCTGGGGTCCACCACAACACCGGAAGAAAGGCAGGCCATCTGGGCGGCGGCCAAAACGGTAGCCGATCAACACCATCTGGCAAATCTGGCAGATCCCGCCCAACCCCCTGGGGCAGCTGCCATCCCAAATGTCAATCCAGACTGGGACTATCAGGAGGGACAACGGGGAAAGTCCAACGTCCGGTACACGTTAGAATGTTTACTGGTGGGGATGGAAAATACTTCTCTCAAGGTTATTAACGTGTTAAAGCTAGATGAGGTAACCCAGGGCCCTGATGAAAACCCTGCCGCCTTCCTCAATAGACTGACCGAAGCTTTTACCACTTACACCCGAATTGCCCCTGACTCTCCAGTAGGGGTCGCCACCCTGGCTAATCGTTTTATATCTCAGTCAGTTCCAGACATCAGAAAAAAGCTGTCCAAGGCTGAGGACGGGCCTCAGACTCCTCTCCGAGACCTGGTAAAAATGGCCTTTAAAGTATATAATGCTCAGGAAGAAGTAGCTGAAGCCAGCCGCAAGGCAAGGCTTAAACAAAAGGCCGAACTGCAGGCCAACCTCCTTGAAAGGCACACCCAGGCACTGGTTGGCACACCCAGGCCCTGCGGCCGGCCACGGGACAAAAGGTGGGTCCCCAGAAGCCACCACCGGGAGCCTGCTTCAAATGCAGCCATGAAGGTCATTGGGCCCGACAATGCCCAAATCCCCGGCCTCCAACTAAGCCATGCCCTCGCTGCAGGCAGAGGGGACATTGGGCGAGCGACTGTCCCCAGGCAGCTCAGGTCTCAACCCCATCGGGCCGGGGCTTGGGTTCCCGGAAGGACGCCCCACCCTCGTCTCCCACCTTGGAGCTCCTCTCCTTCGACGAAGATTGATGATGCCCAGACTCGGTGACCCTCATAACCCAAGCCGAGCCCAGGGTAATGCTTCAAGTGGCAGGTAAGCCTATCAATTTCCTGATAGATATGGGGGCTACTTTGTTCTTCCCTCTTACGGGGGCACTCTAATTCCTTCCCAGATCTCGGTGGTAGGTATAGATGGCAAGCCCTCACAGCCTCTGCAAACGGGACCACAGCCTTGTCAGATTGACCGGCACCTGTTCACACATTCCTTCCTGATAGTTCCTTCATGTCCTACTGCACTATTAGGACGAGCCATTCTAGCTAAATTCAAAGCCACCATACATCTGCCCTCCTCACTCCCTTACTCCCCCACCCTACCTCTACTCCTCATTTGTGCCTCTGAATCTCCCCTTATAGACCCCACAATATGGGACACCGAGGTCCCCATGGTGGCTGCCCACCATACCCCCATCCTAATCAAGATAAAAGATCCCTCACATTACCCACACCGCCCCCAGTTCCCCATTTCTCGAGTTCACTTATGTGGCCTCAAACCCATCGTAGACTGCCTCTTGGGCCAGGGGCTTTTGGTTCCCACAGCATCACCCTGCAACACACCAATCCTTCCAGTACGTAAGGCCTCAGGCAATTACCGCCTGGTCCAAGACCTCCGGTTGATAACCGTAATCCCTGCCCATCTGGTAGTGCCTAACCCTTACACCCAGCTCTCTAACATCCTGCCTAATACGACCCACTTTATAGTCATCGACCTCAAAGATGCTTTCTTCACTATCCCTCTCCACTCAGACTGTCAATTCCTTTTTGCTTTCACATGGACCGATCCCGAGACTCAACAGTCCTCTCAGCTCACTTGGACTGTCCTCCCACAGGGGTTTAGAGACAGTCCCCACTTCTTTGGCCAGGCCCTAGCTCAAGACCTGGCCTCTTGTCCTCTGGCCCCCAGCGTCCTCCTACAATATGTAGATGACCTCCTTCTCTGTAGCCCCTCACAAACCCTTTTTCAGACTCATACGACAGTCCTTCATTTTCTCAGCTCCAGGGGGTACCGGGCTTCCAGACAAAAGGCTCAACTGACACAGCCCTCCGTAAACTACCTAGGCCTGAAGATCATCCCAACCACTCTCGACAGGCTGAGCCTGCTTCGGGAGCTCTCTCCCCCATCCAATGGGGAACAGATACTATCTTTTCTGGGACTAACTGGAGTCTTCCGCCACTGGGTACCTAACTATGCTACTCTGGCCTGACCTCTCTGCTGCTGCTGCTGCTGCTAAGTCACTTCAGTCGTGTCCGACTGTGTGTGACCCCATAGACAGAAGCCCACCAGGCTCCCCCGTCCCTGGGATTCTCCAGGCAAGAACACTGGAGTGGGTTGCCATTTCCTTCTCCAATGTGTGAAAGTGAAGTCGCTCAGTCATGTCCGACCCTTAGCGACCCCACGGACTTCTGCCTACCAGGCTCCTCCGTCCATGGGATTTTCTAGACAAGAGTACTGGAGTGGCTTGCCACTGCCTTCTCCCCGACCTCTCTACCTAGCTGCAAAAGATACTCCCACGGGGCCGCTTTCCTCAGAAACAGAAGTCCGCAAAGCTTTCAACAGTCTCCATTTGGCCCTACCGTCCTCTTCTCCTCTATTTCTGCCTAACCCTAATCTTCCCTACCACCTATATTCAGACGAGATAAAAGGGATAGCATTTGGGGCCCTCATGCAGCCGGCAGGTCCACAGATGCTTCCAGTGGCATACATTTCCAAACAGCTTGACCCCACCGCCCGGAGATGGTTTCCTTGCCTGCGGGCCTTGGCTGCAGCGGCTTCTCTTTATTCCGATGCAAGGAAGCTCACCCTCGACCAGACTTTAACCATCTACTCCCCACACCGCCTGACCGACCTCTTAGCTTCTAGATTCTTATCAGACCTCAGCGAATCCCGGCTTCAACAGTTCTACCTGACCTTCCTTGATAACCCTCAGGTCACCCTGGGTCGCAGTCCTCCACTAAACCCCTTATCGTCCCTTCCTGCGCTCCCTGTCTCCTCCTCTGTCAGCAATACTGAACCCCATTCCTGCCCAGAAATCTTAGAGACCCTCACTCAGTTCAGTTCAGTTCAGTTCAGTCGCTCAGTCGTGTCCGACTCTCTGCGACCCCATGAACCACAGCACGCCAGGCCTCCCTGTCCATCACCAACTCCCGGAGTTCACTCAAACTCACGTCCACAGAGTCGGTGATGCCATCCAGCCATCTCATTCTCGGTCGTCCCCTTCTCCTCCCGCCTCCAACCTTTCCCAGCATCAGAGTCTTTTCCAGTGAGTCAACTCTCCGCCACCTAATCTCTTTGCCTCACCGTTGACAAACCCCGATAACACGCTGTTTGTAGATGGCAGCTCCAAACGGGGGTCTAATGGCTGTCGAACGGCCGCTTACACCATAGTCACAACCACCGATGTGATTGAAGCTCATCGGCTGCCAGAAGGGACCACCTCCCAAAAGGCGGAACTGATAGCCCTTACCCGAGCTCTGCTTCTGTCGGCAGGAAAGCGAGTTAACATTTACACCGACTCCAAGTATGCCTTCCTGATCGCCCACTCACATTCCACGATCTGGAAAGAGAGGGGCTTTCTCACTACCAAAGGTTCCCCGGTCACTAACGCCCCACTTATTGCTAAACTCCTAAAGGCCATCTCATACCCTACCCAGGTCGCTGTCATACACAGCAAAGGCCATCAGACATCACATGACACTGTGTCCCTAGGCAACAACAAGGCCGACCAGGTGGCCAAGCAACTAACCTTTGACCAGGTGTCCTCACCTATCCTATTTCTCAAAACTTCCCTCACTCCTCACTACTCTGCTGATGAGGCCAAAACCCTCCTCTCACAAGAGGGTTCCTCCAGACATCCTTCTGGTTGGATCATGCTTCACAATAAGCTGGTCCTGCCAGAAAAACAAGCACTAGAAATAATCACAGATATCCACAACTCTTTACATATTGGGCCCCGAGCCCTCCTAACCTTCCTCAGCCCCCTTTTTTCTCCACTACATCTCCAACCCACCATCAGGTCAGCACACAACCGGTACCTCATTTGCGCCAAAGCCTCTCCCCAAGGGGGACTCAGACCACCCCATAAGACTCACCAGCTAAGGGGGCACATCCCAGGACAAGACTGGCAGGTTGACTTTACTCACATGCCACGCCACAAGGCCTATTGATACCTTTTGGTTTTTATCGATACATTTTCAGGATGGGTGGAAGCATTTCCAACAGCCAAAGAGACAGCCGGCATCGTTGCTGACACAATACTCAACCACATCATCCCGAGGTTTGGCCTGCCTAACTCCATTCAATCTGACAATGGCCTGGCCTTTGTCTCCCAGGTAACTCAACAAGTTGCTAAATCATTAAATATCTACTGGCACCTACATGTCCCATACAGGCCTCAATCATCGGGCAAGGTTGAACGGACCAACGGCATTCTCAAGGCCCACCTGGCGAGATTGTCCTCCGAGTTACACCTCTCGTGGGTTGACCTTCTGCCGGCAGCACTCACACGCATCCAAACAACTCCCCACTCCAAGACGGGCCTCGTGCCATTTGAGCTGCTGTACGGGAAACTTCAACCCCTATACTGACACTCAGATCAACTTTTACACCTTGGTTCTCCTCTGCCTAATATCCTAGTCAGCCATGTTCGCTCTGCGGCTTCTTCCAATTAATCTGGCTCAAGTGCTCCTGATTCTGACTACACTGCTAACTGTATGTACTGCCAACCCTGCCAACCCCCACCAACCCTTTAATCTCACCTGGATGATAAAAGACACCTCAACGGGTGAAATTTTGGTCCAAAAGTCAAATATAACCCCTGAAAATATCTGGTTCCCAGAATTAGGATTTGACCTATTCGATTTGCTCCCAGACCAGAGTGCTTGGGGGGCACGACATAATTACTTCTATGTGTGTCCTGGGAAATACTCCGGGAGGGGTTCCTCTGATAGAGACTGGAGGAAACAATGTGGGGGAGCCAATGACTACTTTTGTAAATCTTCATCCTGCATGAGTACAGGGGATATTTACTGGGACCCCCCAGTCAAAGACGATCTTATCCAGATCACTCGACATGATACTAAAGACAGCTACTATAATGGCTGGAGGGTAAAAACTTGCCCAAAACAAGCCAAATATGGGTGTAACCCCGTTAAAATCACGTTTACTTCTCAGGGCCAACAAGACTGAACATGGGAAACAGGCAAAACCTGGGGATTAAAAACCTATGATCACAACCCTGGAGGCTTATTCACTATCCTCCTCAAGAAAGAACCCCCTTATCAGTAGACGACCAGAGGCATGGGGGTCCTAGTCCCTACCGCAGCACCCATAGCTCACTCACCAGGCCAAAACCTAACTGGGCCTCCATCACCCACCACAGTGACCGTTGCCCCCGCCAGGTCCTCCTCATTCCAAAACTACCCGATCCGGGACCTCGTTGTCAAAACCTTTGAAGCCCTCAATGCTTCCCGACCTAATCTCACTAGAGAATGCTGGCTCTGCCTAGATGCACACCCACCCTTCTATTCAGGGATAGCCATAACTGACAACCACACTGTGGTCAACCAAACTCAATGCCCATGGGGACAACAGGGAAAAATCTCACTCCAACAGGTAACGGGAGCAGGCACATGTGTTATATCTCCAGAAGCTTGAGCCCCTGCGGGGTTGTGAATCAATACCCTTTTGGTGTCCAACGGCTCTTACTATTCTGTCCCCACTTGGTGGGCTTGCTCAACAGGTCTTGCCCCCTGTATTCATGGCACTGTTATAAATTCTGGAAAAGGCTACTGTGTGATGGTCCAGCTGTTTCCTAAGATGACCTATTATGAAGAGACTCAAATGGAACTGGCGTTTTCCCCTCTCCCGCCTAGGACTAGGCGAGCTATCGGAGGAGCCGCAGTTCTCTTGTGGGACTGGGCATAGCCGGGGCTACAAGGGTAGGAACCTCAGCCCTGATCCTACAAGACAGAAATTACAGAATCCTCCAGTCAGCCATTGACTCAGACCTCAAAAATCTAGAACAGTCCCTGACTAAATTAGAAGAATCTCTAAATTCCCTAGTGGAGGTAACCCTACAAAACAGACGAGGGCTTGATCTCCTCTTTATGCAACAAGGGGGCCTCTGTGCAGCTTTGGGAGAACAATGCTGTTTTTATGTTAACCATTCTGGAGTCATTAAAGACTCCATGGCTTTGTTGAGACGCCGTATTAAAGAAAGAGAACCCAAAGAGAGCGGACGGTATGAACAATTGTTCAACCGGTTCCCTTGGTTGACTAATCTCAGCCTTGGCGGGCCCACTCGTCCTCTTCCTCCTCTTGCTAACAATTGGGTCCTGCATCATCAACAAGTTGACCTGCTTTGTTAGAGAATGGGTAAATTCAGTTCAACTTATGGTCCTGAGGTCTCAGAACCAGCCTATGCAATTAACAGAGACCCAGGATTGGGTCTAAGTAAGCTACAAGTATTCTTGCCTGGAAAACCCAATGGGCGGAGGAGCCTGGTAGGCTACAGTCCATGGGGTCGCAAAGAGTTGGATACGACTGAGCGACTTCACTCATTCACTCAAGCTACAAGTAGTGGGGGGTTGAGGAGCCCGAATGACAGCGACACCATGACAGGCCTCAGAATCAAAACCATACTAACAGGCCTAAGTTTCTTTTTCCTGGATATGATCTAACAGTTGCTAGAAAATATTCCCTTTTGGACTTCGGTCCTGTCCTGGATAGAGGGGGATTGGTAGAAATCTGTTTTGATTATTCTTGTAGTCATTTTACTCATATTGCTCTTCGGCCCATGTATCATCTGCAATGCATAGTTCAACGGCTGCAAAAGATGACCCGAGCTGCCACCAGATGGATGATGATGATAGCCACCTATTCCAGACTCCCGCCTAAAACCCTGAAAACCCCTGGGGGGGACACCGGGGCTCGGCCATGACCCAAAAAACCCCAAGACGCCCCTTTCTAGCAGGAAGTAGCCAGAGACGACAACGTCGCCCCCTGTTCTATTCAAAGGGTCGGAATGTAAGGCCGGACCCCGGTGGCCATCTTGGCTTCTCCTTCTCTTCCTTTCCCGCCGGCGGGAAAAAGTCCCGCCAGACTCTGACTATTGTACTTACTCATTCCTTCCCCGCTGCTGAAAAGTCTCTGATGTAACAGCTCTTGACAGAAATCAAACCCACCTCCTAACCTCCCGAGCGACCAACCTGGTCTCACCACCTTGACTAACTGACCTATGAGAGACCACCATTCCAAACCTTGCCTTATTCGGAAAAATTTCGCTGCTCCTTACTGTGAAGCTATGTAAGTTGCTCTTTGTCTTTGTTTGGGCGCCGACTTCCTCGACCTCGCTTTGTTGGGTCCGGGAATCCCGCCGGGGAGCGGCTCGCCATTAAAGCCTGTTGCACCGTTTACCTGGTGTCTGAGTTATTTTTACCTAACATTATCGAGCTGTTTTGACCTTACAGTACTAATGCATGCTACAATGTGGAGGAAACTTGAAAACACTATGCTAAGTGAAAGAAGCTAGTCAGAAAGGATCACATGTTCTATGAATGTCCACGTGGCGCAATGGTAAAGAATCTGCATGCCCGTGAAGGAGACTCAAGAGATGGGGTTCGATCCCTGGGTCTGGAAGATCCCCTGGAGTTGAAAATGGCAACCCACACCAGTATTCTTGCCTGGAGAATCTCATGGACAGAGGAGCCTGGAAGGCTGCAGTCCATGGGGTCGCAAAGAGTCAGACATGGCTAAGCCACTGAACACGCATGCACATGAAATTTCCAAATAAACAAATACATAGAGACAAAAAGTAGATTAGCGGATGCTTAGGGCTGGAGGGGATCAGGGAAATAGTGTGGTGGGTGAAGTGTACAGGGTTTCTTTTTGAGGTAATGAAAACTCTCTAAAATTACTGTAGTGATGGTCATACGATTCTGTGACTATACTAAAAGCTTAACTGTACATTTTAAAAAGGTGAACTGTATAGTATGTGAATTATATCTCAATAAAGCCGTCAATAACAACAAAACTAGACTAAAGGTAATTACAAATTGTAAAGAAGACAATCCAATGACAAAGCAGGGTCTCAAGTGACTTCCCAGTCCTCCATGAGCCTCCTGTTTCCCTCTCAGATATAATCTCACACATTCCTCCAAATCACAAGACTCCAGGCCCTCAGGCCCACTTTCTGTTCCTACCAGGCACTAAGCTCACTGTTTCCACAGGGTTTTTACTGCTCTCCCCCACCCCAGGATTCCTCCCTCCCTTCAGTCAGTCTGGTCGCTCTGAGTGACCTCCCCAGGCCTCCCAGTCTGAAATATTAATAGCTAGTCTCCATTAAACTCTCCTCCACTCACTGCATCTCTCTCACAGCAGTCACCAAGGACAGAAATCATCTTTATTTCCGTCTGTGATAGTTTGGGGTCTGCCTCCCCCAAGGAGCAGGGGAGTTGGTCTGATTACTGCACCCCAGGCCCTGCAGCTGGGCCTGCTCTGAGCAGACACCAAGCACATGCTGGTGGGAAGAAAACAGAGGGGAGGAAGAGGCTGTAGAGACAGCTGTCTCTTGTTTGGATCCACAGGCTGCTCTCCAGGGCTTCCTGCACCTCATCTCAGTAGCCTGAGAAGCTTCCTTCCCGGCACCCCCATCCTCTGCCTGTCCCGGGGCACTGTCCTGGTTCCTTTCTCAAGAACATAATGCTCACAGGGCATTTTCATCCCAACCTATGGGTTGCCTTTCGCAAGACTCCAATCTGAGTCTCCAGCTTTGCCCGAGCCTGCCTCTCCTGACACTGCTACCTGCCTGCGGTTAGAGTAACCTCCCCATGCTCCCCACTTCAAACTCACCTAGACCAAAACTGAGCTTGCCCCCCTGACCCCAAATTTGCTTGACTATCTGCATTCCACAGTGGGCTCCTGGTTCTACCTCTTATCAAGCACCCAAGCCTCTCTCTCCTTCACCAGGTTTATCCACTGATCACCGGTTCCTAGCAAGCCTGCTACCTAAGTACTGTCTCCCTCAACTGTGTGTGTGGACTCAGCCATTTCTCACTGGGACTCTTTTCAGGCTCCTTCCTCTTTAGGCTCCCTGTTTCCACCTGGAGTAAACTGCCTTGTCCAGTTTACTCGCCGCACTACACAGAAGCACAGAGTGATGTTTCTCAAATGCAGACGCGAGACTGTCTTCCTGCTTTGACTTCAGAATGACCTCCAGACTCCAACTGTGACCTGGCTCTGTATGCTTCTCCAGCCTCATCCCATCCTGCTCTTGTGGATCTATCTCCTCAACCACATTGAGCCGCTTGCTCCCCATCCTCTAGCCTCGTCAGACTCTTGGCAAATTCTGGGCTTTTGTACAAGTGGCCCTGCCCCTCTGTCCATCTTATACTCACTTGGGGAAGAGCCCATGCCTCCTTGAGGAAGAGTCCCTGATTCCATTGTAAAGTTGTCTTCCTCTGTACTGGCCATGTGTCTCTTGCTACTTTCATTATTATTCTTATCATACCACATTGTAATTTGCAAATTTATCTGCTTGCCTCCTCTCCTCGACAGCAGTTCCTTGCAAATAGGTCTGGATATTACTCAGTGTGGGCGCCTAGCTGGGTCCATACAAACAGTAGCATCTCAGCTCATGTGTGCTGAGTCACCGAATGAGTAAACGTCCGGGTAACTGCTGAAATAATGGTCCAGACAGAGGGGAGGAAGGCTGGCCTGACGCGTGGAGAGTAGGGGGAGAAGGGGAAAGGGCATTCCTGGCTGGGGAAGTAGTTGGAGCTCGTTGCGGCTAAGGGCATGGTGTGCCTGAGACCATGGTATCACTAAATTTCATTCTTTACTGCCTGGCCATCATCCTTTTTTCCCTACTAGGCTTGCTTTTTGCTGTCCCTGCTGCCCATCTCCCTCGATCTCCAGAGGAGCCCGAAGTCATCAGGTAAGGGCTACCTGATGTCCTCCCACCCAAACCACAGACCGGCTTGTTCTCATGGTCACCACTGACCCTCTTAGGGAGATGAGGTGACACGTCCCGTCCCTTTCTTCCTTCTGGAGTCCACCCCCTCCCTCCTTCTCGGATGCTGCCTGCAGGTTCCCCCACCCCTGCACTGGCAATCCCCTCTCATGCAATGTCTGGCACACAAGCACAGCTAAGTGGATTCAAATCCCGGCCCCACCTCTTAGCATCATCGTGACCTGGACAGGTTACCATCATCTCTATCTGTAAAAAGGAGATGACTGGATTCTCTTCCCTTTAGGCCTCTTTCAAGGATTAGGTGAGATTAAACACTGAATAGAAATGGCAACCCAGTCCAGTGTTCTTGCCTGGAGAATCCCAGGGACGGCGGAGCCTGGTGGGCTGCCGTCTATGGGGTCACACAGAGTCGGACACAACTGAAGCGACTTAGCAGCAGCAGGTATTAGGTATGATTTGGGCAGTACCGCTTAAGGACTGAACTTTTCCTGGATTCACATCCTTGTCTACCTCCTGGCCCATTTCTCTGCTTCTGTCACAGAGAAACTTCTGGAGAGGATCGTCACTGTCGCTGATTCCTATTTCCGATTTTCTCTTAACCCAGTCCACACTGGCTTCCAACCTAACCACACCAGACACCACCCTTTGACTTTGAATGTTATTAAATGCAGCAGTCATTTCTCTGTTCTCATCTCATGTGACCACTCAGCTGCATTCAACATAGACAGCCACATCCTCCTTCTTGAAACTATGTCTTCTCTGAGACTCCAGGACACTGCCCTCCCTGGGTTTCTTCCCCTCTCTCTGGCTGCTTCTCAGTCTCTGCTGGATTCTCCTACTCTGCTCCAAGAGCCTCAGGGCTTTCCTTGTGGGGCCCCCTTCCCTCGTGGGTGTCTCATCCAGTCCTGTAGCTTTAAATACCATCCATCTGGTGATGACTCTACACACCCTGCCCAGACCTGAGCCACTCACCAAGTCCAGCTAACTATTTGTGAAACTCACTTGTTTATTATTATTTATCCACTTATTATTAGCTCTCAAATTTAATTATTAATTTACATGCCCTCCCAACCTATTCCCTTCCTGGTTAACATCACTTTAATGAAAGACATCATTATTCTCAAAGATGCCCACGTTAAAAATCTAGAAGTCATTCCTTCCCTCGCCTCCCTTATCCTGCTCCAGCAAGTCCTTCTCTTCAAACTACACACTGAATCCATTTACTTCTCTCCATCTCAGTGCCAACCCTAGACTAAGTCACTCTCATGTCTTGCTTCCTGGCCCGTCACATGGAAGGGAATTCCAGATGAAGGAACAGTATGTCCAAAATCCAGAAGAAGCCCATTGGTGGGGAGGGGGTGTCAGCCAACAAGTGTGGAGAGGGCATAAGGATGTGCCAGGAAAAGAGGTTGAGACCAGAGCATGGAGAGGCTGGAAGCCAAGCAGAAAAGCAATAGGAGAATGAGAGACAGGCTTAAGGAGGCTGAACTTGGCCACACAGGTGGGACACAGTAGGGGTGGGGAAAGTCTAGAATGGGGAAGGAGCTGGAGACCGAGTTTGAGGTTCTGAGGTCATGGTGCTGAGGTGGGGGTGGGGTGGGGATGGAAAAGAAGATCAGAGACTGGAAATATTCAGAGAAAAATGATCAGAGCACGAAAACTCTTGGAATATGAGGGGGAAAGAAGAGGGGAAAAAAATCAAAGATGCTTCTTGGAGATGAGCAAGGGCTGAAGGAGAAGTCTGGCTGGTGGTTGGGTGGGGGGATCTGCCTGGTCTCTGAAAGGGGAAGGGGTCTCCCTGGGGTCCCATGTCTGAGTCACGGAGAAAGTCCAGTTTTGGGAGCCAAGAGAAGCGAGCCTGACGCATTTTCTTGAACTGGATTTTGGAGTTTCTGATGTTGAAGGTGGGGATGCAGGTGGGAAGTCAAGGTTTTGGAGGGGGTCCCTTGTCCAGAAGGCTAGGGCTGTGAGGGTAAAAGAAGAGCTCAGAGGTGGGGTGGGATCTCACCTGCCTGTGCTCCGTCTTGTCCTGGTCGTGGGTGAACTGTAAGACACAGGAAAGGGGTGGTGAGCCCTGCCCTGCGCCTCAGCCACCCCATCTCCCTGGGCATGGCTCCCCATCACCCACCTTCATAGTGGGCTGCAACTGCTCTGCGCGCCTGTGGTTTCTGGTCTTTAGATGCTGAGGATCAAGGAAAGACAGATGGGCAAAGCATTCCCCATGTCTGGGGGGTGGGTGGCCAGGAGCTACTCTCTCAGCCCCGTTCCCCCCAGTACCCTGGCATCCTTATCTATTCAGTCTCCTGGTCTTAGAACTTCAGGCCTTATCTTCCTCCACAGGTACAGCCACTGATAATTTATCATCCAAAGTGGGATGCTTCTGAGCGCAAGAGGGGATTATTAATCATCACATTGAGCCCACAGCTGTAAGCCTGCAAGCCTGGATACATGGTCACAGGGTCACCGCAGTCATAAGTCTTTGCTTTTGGGGGTTCGGGCCTCTGATTCCCCTACCTTGACTTCATCAGGAGCTCTCCTAACTCCTGGCCACCTGCCTTCATATTCAGGGTGGGGTCTGAGTGAGAAGCAGGTCTATGCAATGGAAGGAGCTTCAGAGAGAGGGTCAGAATTCTAGGTTTGAGTCTGTGACTCTGAACCCCCCCTTTTCCTCTCCGTGCCTCAGTTTCTCTACCCATAAGCAAAGATAATGGGTTTTGCTCTGCCTGCTTTTCAGGGCTGTTATGATGGACAAAACCGATAGTCTAGAAGCCACCATGATACTATGATTCCCAAGGTTGGGATAAAGGGCTGCTCACCATTTCTGCGAGCCCGAACCAGTTTCAGGAAAGGAACAGCATCCTGGCTTTCCTCGGGCTGGGCGTTCAGGTCCTAAGGGCGTTAAGGGTAGAGCTAAACCAGGATCTCACCAGGGACTCCAGGAGATACAAACTAAGACTGACAGGGGGCCTGTCACAAGAGGCCCAGTCAGGAAGAGGACCAGTCAGCAAGAGGACCGAGTGCCTCAGCCAAGAGCAGCCAAGGAGGCAAGTTCTTGGGGTCAGGGCTCAGCCCTCACCACTCTCCCCAAGTCTAGCCACATCCCCCTAGTCCGCTCCTCTCAACCAGCAATTGGTACATCACACACACACACACACATGCCCACACCCAGTCAGTGTGCACAATGAGTACACACCCTGCACACACAGCCAGCATCCCTCTTCCATAGCAGGCTCCTGCATCTCACACTCCCACGTCCCCCACGGCCAATAAACACTTCGTACTTGAGTGACACCAAGGGGGCACAAACCCCTTACACACAGTTGTCACTCTCTCATGTAACCCAGGCATGAGAGGGCTGATGCACACACACCCCACACACATGGCTAGCACAAGCGAGGCACACACTTCCCATGCCCAGCAACCATGTAGCCAGCACCCACCCCCCACTCACCAGCGGGTCCGGGTCTTCCTCTGCCACCAGGTCCCTCTGGGAAGGCTCCTGCTGGGAAGGAGGCAGCGTTACCCTGTCCTTCTCCACCTGACTTCTCACCCTCCTCCTTCCTGGCCCCTTTTCCCACCAGCCCCATCAGATGTTCGGCACAGTCCCAGGGAGGGGTGTGTATCCGGGCCTCACCTGGACAAACAGCGATGCCCCGCTCCCCAGGCTGACCACGGCCCACAGGAGGCCGAGGCAGGTCAGCACCAGGCCCAGGCCCAGCACGAGCGGGGCCAGCAGGGCGGTTCCCGGCTCCCCCCGGAGCTCCCTCCGCATCTGGATCCGACTGGTGGCCATGGGGCAGGGGCTGTGCCTGCCTCACCGGCCCCCCATCCCTGGACCCAGAGGATAGGGGGAGGCGGAGCCGGCGGGCGGATCTGGCGGGGGGAGAGGGAGGGGCCAGGGAAATGGGGCGGGAGCTGGAGAGGGGGGAGATGAGGACAGCAAACCGGACACTGTGATTAAACTCCGAGCTGGGCCGAGCGCAGTGCACGGAGCGGGGCGCGTGCCGCTCGTCTTGCAGAGCCCAGAGCGGGTCCCGGCCGGGGGGCAGGCACCTCCCGAGCGCGGAAAAGCGGGGCGTTGTGTGTGTGAGTGTGCAGCGGGCGAGCTGGGGTGTGCGGCTGAGCTCTCTCCACGTGGGCGGCAGGCCGGCTGGAGAGAGGGAGCGAGGGTTGAAACAGCAGAAACTCCACGCGGCCTGGGTGCCGATGGCGGGGCTGGAACACCGCAGCAACTGCGGCAGGTCTAGTCCTGCCTGAGCGAGATTGCTAAATTAGGCCTCCAGGCCAAGGTGACAAGGCATGTGGCTGGTCTTATTATTCCCTCAGTCAACACAGTTAGAGGCCAAGGCATATTCGGATTTTAGCAGCCGCACCTAAAGAGAACCTCCTCCTGCAAGTAAGGAAAAGAGCTGAGGTCTGGCATTAATGCAGGCTGCGTTTCCACTTCTTTTAGCAAATCAGTTGGTAGTTGATTTAAACCCCAGGATCCTGCACCTGAGAACAGCAAGCTTCTAGAACTGTGCGCTGGGAACAGCGCCCCCCACCCCCACCCCAAGTGTGTTCCCCAAATGCACTTCTCTGGAAACACACAAGCCACTTATGCAAATGATAGGAGTTACCTGAGCTCAGCGAGGAGCTACAAGGAGCTCACTGAGGTCCTTTGAATCGACCCCCAGATGGAGTCCCTTGTGCGGAGCCACCTTTCAGTTCAGTTCAATTCAGTTCAGTCGCTCAGTCGTGTCCGACTATTTGCGACCCCATGAATCACAGCACGCCAGGCCTCCCTGTCCATCACCAACTCCCAGAGTTCACTCAAACTCATGTCCACAGAGTTGGTGATGCCATCCAGCCATCTCATTCTCTGTCGTCCCCTTCTCATCCTGCCCCCAATCCCTCCCAGCATCAGAGTCTTTTCCAGTGAGTCAACTCTTCGCATGAGGTGGCCAAAGTATTGGAGTTTCAGCTTTAGCACCAGTCCTTCCAATGAACACCCAGGATTGATCTCCTTTAGAATGGACTGGTTGGATCTCCTTGCAGACCAAGGGACTCTCAAGAGTCTTCTCCAGCACCACAGTTCAAAAGCATCAATTCTTCGGCGATCAGCTTTCTTCACAGTCCAACTCTCACATCCATACATGACCACTGAAAAAACCATAGCCTTGACTAGACAGACCTTTGTTGGCAAAGTAATGTCTCTGCTTTTTAATATGCTGTCTAGGTTGGTCATAACTTTCCTTCCAAGGAGTAAGAGTCTTTTAATTTCATGGCTGCAATCAGCATCCGCAGTGATTTTGGAGCCCAAAAAATAAAGTCTGACACTGTTTCCACTGTTTCTCCGTCTGTTTCCCATGAAGTGATGGGACCAGATGCCATGATCTTAGTTTTCTGAATGTTGAGCGTCAAGCCAACTTTTTCACTCTCCTCTTTCACTTTCATCAAGAGGCTTTTTAGTTCCTCTTCACTTTCTGCCATAAGGGTAGTGTCATCTGCATATCTGAGGTTATTGATATTTCTCCCGGCAATCTTGATTCCAGCTGGTGCTTCTTCCAGCCCAGTGTTCCTCATGATGTACTCTGCATATAAGTTAAATAAGCAGGGTGACAATATACAACCTTGACATATTTCTTTTCCTATTTGGAACCAGTCTGTTGTTCCATGTCCATTTCTAACTGTTGCTTCCTAACCTGCATACAGGTTTCTCAAGAGGCAGGTCTGGTGGCCTGGTATTCCCATCTGTTTCAGAATTTTCCACAGTTTGTTGTGATCCACACAGTCAAAGGCTTTGGCATAGTCAATGAAGCAGAAATAGATGTTTTTCTGGAACTCTCTTGCTTTCTCCATGATCCAGTGGATGTTGGCAATTTGATCTCTGGTTCCTCTGCCTTTTCTAAATCCAGCTTGTACATCTGGAAGTTCACGGCTCATGTATTGCTGAAGCCTGGCTTGGAGAGTTTTGAGCATGACTTTACTAGCGTGTGAGATGAGTACAATTGTGCAGTAGTTTGAGCATTCTTTGGCATTGCCTTTCTTTGGGATTGGGATGAAGACTGACCTTTTCCAGTCCTGTGGCCGCTGCTGAGTTTTCCAAATTTGATGACATATTGAGTGCAGCACTTTCACAGCATCATCTTTCAGGATTTGAAATAGCTCAACTGGAATTCCATCACCTCCACTAGCTTTGTTCATAGTGATGCTTTCTAAGGCTCACTTGACTTCACATTCCAAGATGTCTGGCTCTAGGCATTGTGATTATCTTGGTCATGAAGGTCTTTTTTGTACAGTTCTTCTGTGTATTCTTGTCACCTCTTCTTAATATCTTCTGCTTCTGTTAGGTCCACACCATTTCTGTCCTTTATTGAGCCCATCTTTGCATGAAATGTTCCCTTGGTATCTCTTAATTTTCTTGAAGAGATCTCCTGTCTTTCCTATTCTGTTGTTTTCCTCTATTTCTTTGCATTGATCACTGAAGAAGGCTTTCTTATCTCTCCTTGGTATTCTTTGCAGCTCTGCATTCAGATGCTTATATCTTTCCTTTTCTTCTTTGCTTTTCGCTTCTCTTCTTCCTCACCCCAAAGGGAAGGTGACCAGGTGACCTTGCCTAAACAATTATCTTTTCTTTTGCTGATAAACACCTTGTCTCTATAAAAGATGCATTTGTTTCCTTGGAGGGCCTGTCTGCTTGTTAAATGGGATGTTTTCTGATCCCTGCTTCCTGAATGTTGAATAAAGCCAATTAGATCTTCAAATTTACTTGATGGAATTGTTTTTTTTTTTTCATGCGTTGCCATGCAGCCTGCAGGATCTTAGCTCCCAGACCTAGGATGGAACCCAAGGGCCTTCCATTGGGAGTGTGGAGTCTTGACCACTGGACCTCCAGTTTGTTAAGTCTTAACCCTGGACCACCCAAAACCAAGTTTATTACTTATCCCTTGACAGGCTGACAACACTTCACAGAAAGGTATGTAAGACCACAGCATTTCTTAAGACTTTGAAATCTGGTTTAAAGCAGGTCTTTGCATGCTAAGGTAGGAATAGGGGTTGGTTACAGTTGGGAAGGGTTGTGATATTGTTGTAGCCACATGTTTCGGGAAACAAACTCACTCAAAAGGACAATACAGTTAGTGGAGTGCAGTTTATTACACCGGAGGGCCCAAGGCAGAATCTCCTCTTAGCCAAGGACCCTGACCAGTTTTTCTGGAAACCTTATATACCCTAAGTGTACGTGCCCGAACCCACCTCCCCAAATTCCCTGAAACTAGTCTGAACAAAGGAAAAGAAAGATACAATCAAAGTGATTCATATGTCTTAAGCTAGATCATTAACAGTGGACAATTACCAATAGGCCTGTGGTCATACCCCAATAAGCATAATAGAATTTATGATTCTATTCGGTCACACAGATAATTAGGGTATTCTCTTAGGCAACAGAGAGTCCGGGTATAAGTCCTGGGGCTCTTCCATCCAGGGGGCCTGGTTTTCCAGGTGGTATGTCATTTCCATAGATACTGGGCATACAGCTCAAAGTCCATAGTCTGGCCCAAGATGGAGTCCTGCTTTCAATATGGAGCCTGTTCTGTCCGTTTCCTCCTTCATTTCCCCCTCTTGATGCTCTTAACTCATAGTGTGAGCATCATTCATAGGGATATATTGCACCCTGACTCTCCGGCCTCCAACTGGGGAGAACGACATCAACCTTTGGGTTACAAAGTTCATAATACATTGTAAAATAAAGGGTGCACAAAGCAGAACTATCAAGGCAACTATAGCAATGGTAAATATAGTTTTCCACCAATCACCCTTCACCCAAGACAGGACCGGAGTCCAAAAAGGAAGATTATCATCAGACATAACTTTTACCTGACCTTTCATGTCATCTAGGGTGGCTGATATATAGCCAGATAAATCAGGAATATATACACAACATTCAACTTTAATTATAGCACAGGTCCCTCTTTGTACTGAAACTATGGTTAGTCTCAAGATGATACCAGCAAGTCCTTGTAGCTGCGGTTGTTTGTAGAGCTTCATCTCTTTTTCTTCTTTAAGATGACCTTGGTTTCGCGAGGATCAGTGGGGTCCTTTTGTGTGGCCCACTCGGCGTCCTCTGGGTCTGTGTGGTATGCTCTCTTCACCTTCATGTGGAGGATCCAGGGAGTGACGCCTGCAACTTAACTGCAGAAGGGCTGATTAGAACAACAGTATACGGACCCTTCCAATGTGGGGTCAAGGAGTCGTGTTTCCAGTCCTTGACCACACCTGATCCCCGGGCACAAATTCGTGAATCTGTTCCCCAAGGAGGAATGGCACCCTTTCTTGTACAAACTTAGTTACCTGATTTATTACCTTACCCAGTTGTTCCATCTGCTGTGAAATCTCATCTCCCCTTACCCGAGGCAAATTTGTTGACACCTGTTTTATTGTGGGAGAGGGCCTCCCATACACAATTTTGTACTGTTAAGGGCCATGGGACTGTGGGGTCATCCTGAGTCTGAGCAGAGCCGTCGGAAGCAAGTCCACCCAGGAACAGTCAGTCTCTAAGATCCACTTGGAGAGTGTCTCTTTAAATGTCCGGTTGGTTCCTTCCACCATCCCAGAACTCTGGGGCCTATATGCTGTATGTAATTTCCACTTCATGTTTAAAGTTTTGCTTACTTGTACTAAATCAGCTACAAAAGCCGGCCATTGTCTGATCCAATGCTGGTAGGAAATCCAAATCTGGGAACTATTTCCCTAAGCAGGCACTGGGCCACTTCTGATGTTCTTTCAGTCCAGGTAGGAAAAGCTTCTACCCATCCCGAGTATGTTCATACCATGACCAGCAGGTGATGGTAGTGTTGGTGAGGTTTCATTTCAGTGAAGTCCACTCCCAGGTGTTCATACGGCAGCGTGCATTGCAGGTGAATACCCGGAGGTTTTTGTCTGTGCCAAGAGGCAGCATTAACTTGTGAGCAGGCAGCATGGCCTAGGTGGGTCACTTGGTGTGTCTGGCTTACCAGAGTGTGTGCCAGCTCCTCCAGTACCAATAATTTGCCACTTGGCAATTCCTACCATTCCTTTTTAGTCTTGATGCCCCCTTCCGCTTTGGCTAACCTGACAGCCATTTTCCTTGTTTTATCAGGTTAGTGCCATCAGTATATAGGACCCAATTAGGGTCGGGAACCTTGTGCCCTTTTTTAAAATAAACCCCACATACCTTATCCTCTTTGTAGATCTGTGCCTTCTTCTTTGACACCGGGTAGCCTGCTTCCATTAACAGCTGGAGCAGTGCTTTTGTCCCTTCTCAACATTCTTCCTTAGTCTCGACAGCCAGTAGCAGGTCATCCACATAATGTAGGAGCCAACATCCATACTCTTTCAGATGGAATTGTTGCAGGAAAGGGGACTCCTTCCAGGGCCCAAAATTAGGCTCTTGTCTAACACTCGGAAAAGAATTGTCTGAGGAGACACATGCTGACAATGCAAGAGATTTTATTGGGAAAGGGCACCCTGGTGGAGAGCAGTAGGGTAAGGGAACCTAGGAGAACTGCTCTGCCCTGTGGCTCGAACTCTCGGGTTTTCTGGTGATGGGATTAGTTTCTGGGTGGTCTTTGGCCAATCATTCTAATTCAGTCTTTCCTGGTGGCGCACGCATTGCTCAGCCAAGATGGATGCTAGTGAGAGGGATTCTGGAAAGTGGACGGACACCCGGTGTCTCCTTTCCACCTTTCCCGAACTCTTCCGGTTGGTGGTGGCTTATTAGTTCCGTATTCCTTATCAGGATCTCCTGTCATAAAACTACTCATGCAGATGGTTACTATGGTGCCTGGCCAGGGTGGGCGGTTTCAATCAGTGTGCTTCCCCTAACAGAATGAGTCCAAGGTCAGAAGCCAAGGCTTCCCCAAAGATGGTTGGAGAATTCTTAAACCCTTGTCGGGGAGTCCAGGTGAGCTGTTGTTTGGTGCCCCCAACTGGATCTTCCCATTCAAAGGCAAAGATGAGCTGTGATGCAGGGGTCGGGTGTATAAGGAAGGCATCCTTGAGATCTAGGTAAGTGTAAACTTTAGTCCTCAGCAGGAGGAGGCTAAGTAAGGTATAGGGGTTTGGAACAGTTCAGTTCAGTTGCTCAGTCATGTCCGATGCTTTGCGACCCCATGAATCACAGCATGCCAGGCCTCCCCATCTATCACCAACTCCCGGAGTTCACTCAAACTCATGTCCATCGAGTCCCTGATGCCATCCAGCCATCTCAGTCTCTGTCGTCCCCTGCTCCTCCTGCCCGCAATCCCTCCCAGCATCAGAGTCTTTTCCAGTAAGTCAACTCGTCGCATGAGGTGGCCAAAGTATTGCAGTTTCAGCTTTAGCATCAGTCCTTCCAATGAACACACAGGACTGATCTCCTTTAGAATGGACTGGTTGGATCTCCTTGCAGTCCAAGGGACTCTCAAGAGTCTTCTCCAGCACCACAGTTCAAAAGCATCAATTCTTCGGCGATCAGCTTTCTTCACAGCCCAATTCTCATATCCGTACATGACCACTGGAAAAACCATAGCCTTGACTAGATGGACCTTTGTTGACAAAGTAATGTCTCTGCTTTTTAATATGCTATCTAGGTTGGTCATCACTTTCCTTCCAAGGAGTAAGCGTCTTTTAATTTCATTGATGCAATCAGCATCCGCAGTGATTTTGGAGCCCAAAAAAATAAAGTCTGACACTGTTTCCACTGTTTCCCCATCTATTTCCCATGAAGTGATGGGACCAGATGCCAATATCTTAGTTTTCTGGATGTTGAGCTTCAAGCCAAATTTTTCACTCTCCTCTTTCACTTTCATTAAGAGACTCATTAGTTCTTCTTCACTTTCTGCCATAAGGGGAGTGTCATCTGCATATCTGAGGTTATTGATATTTCTCCTGGCAATCTTGATTCCAGCTTGTGCTTCTTCCAGCCCAGCATTCCTCATGATGTACTCTGCTGCTGCTGCTGCTAAGTCGCTTCAGTCGTGTCCAACTCTGTGTGACCCCATAGACGGCAGCCCACCAGGTTCCCCCGTCCCTGGGATTCTCCAGGCAAGAATACTGGAGTGGGTCGCCATTTCCTTCTCCAATGCATGAAAGTGAAAAGGGAAAGTGAAGTCGCTCAGTCGTGTCTGACTCTTTGCGACCCCATGGACTGAAGCCTACCAGGTTCCTCTGTCCATGGGATTTGCCAGGCAAGAGTACTGGAGTGGCATGCCATTGCCTTCTCCTATGATGTACTCTGCATATAAGTTAAATAAGCAGGGTGACAATATACAACCTTGACATATTCCTTTTCCTATTTGGAACCAGTCTGTTGTTCCATGTCCAGTTCTAACTGTTGCTTCCTGACCTGCATACAGGTTTCTTAAGAGGCAGGTCAGGTGGTCTGGTATTCCCGTCTCTCAGAATTTTCCACAGTTTGTTGTGATCCACACAGTCAAAGGCTTTGGCATAATCAATGAAGCAGAAATAGATGTTTTTCTGGAACTCTCTTGCTTTTTCTATGATCCAGTGGATGTTGGCAATTTGATCTCTGGTTCCTCTGCCTTTTCTAAATCCAGCTTGAACATCTCGAAGTTCACGGTTCATGTATTGCTGAAGCCTGGCTTGGAGAGTTTTGAGCATGACTTTACTAGTGTGTGAGATGAGTGCGATTGTGCGATAGTTTGAGCATTCTTTGGCATTGCCTTTCTTTGGGATTGGGATGAAGACTGACCTTTTCCAGTCCTGTGGCCACTGCTGAGTTTTCCAAATTTGATGACATATTGAGTGCAGCACTTTCATAGCATCATCTTTCAGGATTTGAAATAGCTCACCTGGAATTCCATCACCTCCACTAGCTTTGTTCATAGTGATGCTTTCTAAGGCCCACTTGACTTCACATTCCAGGATGTCTGGCTCTAGGTGAGTGATCAACTATCGTGATTATCTTGGTCGTGAAGATCTTTTTTGTACAGTTCTTCTGTGTATTCTTGCCACCTCTTCTTAATATCTTCTGCTTCTGTTAGGTCCACACCATTTCTGTCCTTTATTGAGCCCATCTTTGCATGAAATGTTCCCTTGGTATCTCTAATTTTCTTGAAGAGATCTCTTGTCTTTCCTATTCTGTTGTTTTCCTCTGTTCCTTTGCATTGATTGCTGAGGAAGGCTTTCTTATCTCTCCTTGCTATTCTTTGCAACTCTACATTCAGATGCTTATATCTTTCCTTTTCTCCTTTGCTTTTCACTTCTCTTCTTTTCACAGCTATTTGTAAGGCCTCCTCAGACAGCCATTTTGCTCTTTTGCGTTTCTTTTCCATGGGAATGGTCTTGGTCCCTGCCTCCTGTACAATGTCACGAACCTCATAGTTCATCAGGCACTCTATCTATAAGATCTAGTCCCTTAAATCTATTTCTCATTTCCACTGTATAATCATAAGGGATTTGATTTAGGTCATATAGGAATGGTCTACAGTGAATGGTCTATAGTGGGGTGTAAAGTCACAGGAGCCTAGTTGACTACCCTGAGATCTTGTACAGGCCCATAGTCCTGTCCTTCTTCCTTTTTGACTGGCAGATTTGCATATTCCAGGCTGACTGGCACTCTACTAGAATGCCTGCTTGTTTCAATCTATTGATGTGGGGCAGTATGCTGGCCCAAGCCTCTATCGGTAGCGGCTACTGGCGCTTTCTAACCGGGATGGTGCCTAGTTTGAGTTCTGTTGTCACTGGGGCTTGATGTTTAGCCAGCCTCGGGGGAGGGGGGTTGTCTTCTGCCCAGACCTCAGGGAATAATTGAGTTAGCTCTCTCTCATGCTCTTCCGACCCACCTGGTTCTTCCTTCCGAGGCTCATGCAACCTCCACTCATCTTGGGGTGCTATTGAGAGAGAGAGCAAATAAGTCAGAGTGCCCATCCGGAAGGTGGGCCTCTCCTCAGGGGAGAAAGTCGCTAGGGCTCCTAGTTTGGAGAGCGCCTCTCTTCCCATCAGGAGTACTGGGCACTCAGGAATGTAGAGGAATTCATGAATCACTTGGTGCCCCCCCATCTGACATTTTCTGGGCTGACAAAACAATTTAATCATCTCTTCTCCCAATACCCCTGTTACAGCGATAGTCGCTTTGGACAGTGGTGCCACAGATTTTGTTACTACTGACAGTTCTGTCTGTTCCTGTATCCACTGTGAAGTCAATGTTTTGGTCCCCCACTTTTAAGGTTCCCATGGCAGGGACCTGATATCTCTGAGCCCCGGCAGCCCTATTTAATTTCCAAGTCAGCAAGCCCCGCAACAGCGGGAGCTTCCTCTTCCTTTCTTGCCTTAGGGCATTTATTCTTCCAGTGGCCATAACCTTGGCACTGGGCACACTGGTTTGGCTCTAACGGAACCCGGGGCAACTGTTGGGACCGGTTGAAGGACTGTCCTGTCCCTGGGACAGAGGAGGTTTTCCGGAGGGCCCGAGATAGACTTTCCCAGAGCAGCAGCTAGCATTGCAAATCTCTTCTCTGTTCTCTTTCGTTCCCTCCGGCTCTCTGGCAGAGCACAGACTCTGCTTAGTTCCAATGTCTCCCTCCCCTTCCTGTCAGTACTCACCGGGAGAGGCAGGTATAGCTTGGGCGGTTCGGTGGAGCCGGATCCTGGAAGTGTTGGCCAGAACTTCTGCCACCGGGATCGGGATTGGAGCCCGCCGAGGTGGCGGCTCTACGACCTCCAGGAGAGCTGGCAGAGGAGCAGCGGCTGCTGTAGGAACTTCACCTGGTCCTGGATCAGGCATAAAGGCGGCCTCCAGTCCTGGTGGAGCACTGGGCCGGTGGTCGCGTCGTCATCCAGCGTGGGGAAGGGGCAGGTCGTCCATGTCCAAATCCTGCCAGATCCCAGAGGGAGAAGGGGGATCGGCGTGTCTTCACCTGCCAGTCAGCAAGGCCAAACCAGAACACCACGTGGTCCAAGACTGTTTCTCCCTTAAAGTCTGTCTGCCTTGGTGGGCTTGATCAGGTGCGGGTGAAAACATAGATGGGTTAAATATCCCATGTCCCAGGGCGTCTCAGGAAAAGCCAGTTCATACTCACTTATGTATCCCCCTCCTTCTAGCCTGACAATTCCCAGGGGGTCAAGAATTTCACAGCAGACGGGATACCTCCTGGGGGAGGGCAGAATATGAGCACACAAGGACCAGTTTCCTATCCTAAAACCCCCCTGGTGATCGCTGGTAATAATTTTCCCTGAGACGGCATGGACACACCTCCTAAATGACCTTCACAAGTTTCCTTCCTAAACCCTAGCACGCTCATCAACCTGTGTTCCAAGCAATGGCTGCCTGCCGAATCCAGGCTCCTGTGGGTTCCCGCTCCTTCTAGTCCCTCCCAGGTGGGTGATCAGGCCCCCTCTTCACCCTGCCAGGTGGGTTCCTCCTCACCTGAATGCTCAGTTTCCCTGCTGCCATCCACTACCTGCTACCATCAAAGGTCCGGGCGTTGAGACACAGAATCCTTCCAGAAGGGTGAGACGTCTTCCCCCCTCTTGAAGACTCAAGCTGCAAGGCCTCGGAGTAGTCCCAAATGAGACTTGTCTCCTCAAAGTGAGGAGTTTCCATGCCAATGCACCAAATGTAGTCACACGTTCTGGGAAACAAACTCACTCGGAAGGACAATGCAGATAGTGGAGTGCAGTTTATTACACCGGAGGGCCCAAGGCAGAATCTTCTCTTAGCCAAGGACCCCAACCAGTTTTTCTAGAAACCTTATATACCCTAAGTGTACGTGCCCGAACCCACCTCCCCAAATTCCCTGAAACTAGTCTGAACAAAGGAAAAGAAAGATACAATCAAAGTGATTCATATGTCTTAAGCTAGATCGTTAACAGTGGACAATTACCAATAGGCCTGTGGTCATACCCCAATAAGCATAATAGAATTTATGATTCTATTCGGTCACACAGATAATTAGGGTATTCTCTTAGGCAACAGAGAGTCTGGGTATAAGTCCTGGGGCTCTTCCATCCAGGGGGCCTGGTTTTCCAGGTGGTATGTCATTTCCATAGATACTGGGCATACAGCTCAAAGTCCATAGTCTGGCCCAAGATGGAGTCCTGCTTTCAATATGGAGCCTGTTCTGTCCGTTTCCTCCTTCATTTCCCCCTCTTGATGCTCTTAACTCATAGTGTGAGCATCATTCATAGGGATATATTGCACCCTGACTCTCCGGCCTCCAACTGGGGAGAACGACATCAACCTTTGGGTTACAAAGTTCATAATACATTGTAAAATAAAGGGTGCACAAAGCAGAACTATCAAGGCAACTATAGCAATGGTAAATATAGTTTTCCACCAATCACCCTTCACCCAAGACAGGACCGGAGTCCAAAAAGGAAGATTATCATCAGACATAACTTTTACCTGACCTTTCATGTCATCTAGGGTGGCTGATATATAGCCAGATAAATCAGGAATATATACACAACATTCAACTTTAATTATAGCACAGGTCCCTCTTTGTACTGAAACTATGGTTAGTCTCAAGATGATACCAGCAAGTCCTTGTAGCTGCGGTTGTTTGTAGAGCTTCATCTCTTTTTCTTCTTTAAGATGACCTTGGTTTCGCGAGGATCAGTGGGGTCCTTTTGTGTGGCCCACTCGGCGTCCTCTGGGTCTGTGTGGTATGCTCTCTTCACCTTCATGTGGAGGATCCAGGGAGTGACGCCTGCAACTTAACTGCAGAAGGGCTGATTAGAACAACAGTATACGGACCCTTCCAATGTGGGGTCAAGGAGTCGTGTTTCCAGTCCTTGACCACACCTGATCCCCGGGCACAAATTCGTGAATCTGTTCCCCAAGGAGGAATGGCACCCTTTCTTGTACAAACTTAGTTACCTGATTTATTACCTTACCCAGTTGTTCCATCTGCTGTGAAATCTCATCTCCCCTTACCCGAGGCAAATTTGTTGACACCTGTTTTATTGTGGGAGAGGGCCTCCCATACACAATTTTGTACTGTTAAGGGCCATGGGACTGTGGGGTCATCCTGAGTCTGAGCAGAGCCGTCGGAAGCAAGTCCACCCAGGAACAGTCAGTCTCTAAGATCCACTTGGAGAGTGTCTCTTTAAATGTCCGGTTGGGAGATGAGCTACCCTTCGCCCAGGGTTAGGACGGTGGCTGAGAGGAGCTGTACCACGTTCAGGAGGCGGTGGCTGCTTGGGCACCGGAGGGCCGAGAGGAGCTGATCTACATTCAAAGCAGGAGGCGCGGCCTTGAGGAGATACCCCTCGTCCAAGGTAAGGTACAGCGGCTGCGCCTTGCTGGAGCAGCTGGGAAGAGATACTCCACGACCAAGTGGAATATAAGAATCCAGTGTTCTGGGGAGGAAGAAACAAGATGGCGGAGGGATAAGATGGCAAGACCACTTTCTCCCCCACAAATTCATCAAAAGAACATTTGAACGCGGAGTAAAGTCCACAAAACAACTTCTGAATACTGGCAGAGGACATCAGGCTCCCAGAAAAGCAGCCCATTGGCTTCTAAAGGAGAGAGAAGAAATCCAGCTCCACCCACCAGAACACCGACACTTGCTTCCCTAACCAGGGAACCTGGACAAGTCACCCGTCCAACCCCACACACAGCAAAGAAACTACGTAATAAAGAGAACTCCACAAACTGCAAGAAGAGGGAAAGGCCACCCCAAGCAAAGCAATATAAGCAAGATGAAGAGGCAGAGAAATACCCAGCAAGTAAAGGAACAAGATAATTGCCCACCAACACAAACAAAAGAAGAAGATATAGGGAATTTACCTGATAAAGAATTTCAAATTTTGATGGTGAAAATGATTCAAAATCTTGAAAGCAAAATGGAGTTACAGATAAATAACCTGGAGAAAAGGATTGAGAAGATGGAAGAAAGATTTAATAAGGACTTAGAAGAAATAAAAAAGAGTCAATATACAATGACTCTTTAGTCATTAGATAGATGAGATGAGAAACACTCTGGAGGGAACAAACAGTAGAATAACAGAGGCAGAAGACAGGATAAGCGAACTAGAAGATAGAATTGTAGAAATAAATGAAACAGAGAGGAAAAAAGAAAAACGAATTAAAAGAAATGAGGACAATATTAGAGACCTCTGGGACAATGTTAAACGCTCCAACATTCGAATCATAGGAGTCCCAGAAGAAGAAGACAAAAAGAAAGACCATGAGAGAATACTTGAGGAGATAATAGTTGAAAACTTCCCTAAAATGGGGGAAAAAATAATCACCCAAGTCCAAGAAACCCAGAGAGTCCCCAACAGGAAAAAAAAAAATAAAATAAATGTCCGGTTGGTTCCTTCCACCATCCCAGAACTCTGGGGCCTATATGCTGTATGTAATTTCCCCTTGATGTTTGAAGTTTTGCTTACTTGTTGTACTAAATCCGCTACAAAAGCCGGGTCATTGTCCGATCCAATGCTGGTAGGAAATCCAAATCTGGGAACTATCTCCCTAAGCAGGCACCGGGCCACTTCTGATGTTCTTTCAGTTCAGATAGGAAAAGTTTCTACCCATCCTGAGAACGTACATACCATGACCAGCAAGTAATGGTAGTTTCCGTGAGGTTTCATTTCAGTGAAGTCCACTTCCAGGTGTTCAAAGGACAGCGTGCCTTTCAGCTGAATCAGTTCAGTTCAGTCGCTTAGTCGTATCCGACTCTTTGGGACCCCATGAACCACAGCACACCAGGCCTCCCTGTCCATCACCAACTCCCAGATTTCCCTCAAACTCATGTCCATCGAGTCGGTGATGCCATCCAGCCATCTCATTCTCTGTCGTCCCCGTCTCCTCCTACCCCCAATCCCTCCTAGCATCAGACTCTTTTCCAGTGAGTCAACTCGTCTCATGAGGTGGCCAAAGTATTGGAGTTTCAGCTTTAGCATCAGTCCTTCCAATGAACAGCCAGGATTGATCTCCTTTAGAATGGACTGGTTGGATTTCCTTGCAGTCCAAGGGATTCTCAAGAGTCTTCTCCAACACCACAGTTCAAAAGCATCAATTCTTTGGCGATCAGCTTTCTTCACAGTCCAACTCTCACATCCATACATGACCACGGGAAAAACCATTGCCTTGACTAGACGGATCTTGGTTGGCAAAGTAATGTCTCTGCTTTTTAATATGCTATCTAGGCTGGTCATAACTTTCCTTCCAAGGAGTAAGCGTCTTTTAATTTCATGGCTGCAGTCAGCATCCGCAGTGATTTTGGAGCCCAAAAAAAGAAAGTCTGACACTGTTTCCACTGTTTCCCCATCTATTTCCCATGAAGTGATGGGACCAGATGCCATGATCTGAATACCCGGAGGTTTTTGTCTGTGCTGAGAGGCAGCATTAACCTGTGAGCAGGCAGCATGGCCTAATTGGGTTGCTTGGTGTGTTTGGCTTACCAGAGTGTATGCCAGCTCCTCCAGTACCAATAATTTGCCACTTGGCAATTCCTACCATCCCTTTTTAGTCTTGATGGCCCCTTCCGCTTTGGCTAACCTGACAGCCATTGTCCTTGTTTTATCAGGTTAGTGCCATCAGTATATAGGACCCAATTAGGATCTGGAAACTTGTGCCCTTTTTTAAAACAAACCCCACATACCTTATCCTCTTTGTAGATCTGTGCCTTCTTCGACACCGGGTAACCTGCTTCCATCAACAGCTGGAACAGTGCTTTTATTCCTTCCCAACATTCTTCCTTGGTCTCGGCAGCCAGCAGCAGGTCATCCACATATTATAGGAACCAACATCCATACTCTTTCGGATGGAATGAGTCCAGGTCAGAAGCCAAGACTTCTGCAAAGATGGTTGGGGAATTCTTAAACCCTTGTGGGGTAGTCCAGGTGGGCTGTTGTTTGGTGCCCCCAACTGGATCTTCCTGTGTGGCGAGTGTATGCTCCTCGGTTTTTGTCTCGTCACAACAAAGATTTGGAGTGATGGACATTAAAGCCCCCTCGGCACGTCACAGCTCTCGGGTCTTGGCCAGACCGTGTTATAGCTCTCAGGTCTCGAACGACCGTGTGATAGCTCTTAGACAAGTCAGTGTTACAGCTCAGTGTTACCACTCTATTTTATTTAGAAGATAGCAGGAAAATCCATCTTCGAGGCACGAGAGCATGTCAACCCAAAGACGTGATGAGAAGGGTGCCCCAGGGCGCAGGAGAGAGATAGAGTACTTTGGCTCCTCTTTTTGTATGTTTTTTTTTTTTTTTTTCTCCCCCTGGGCCTGTCCTATGTACATTGGGCCAACCAGAAGTGTTGTTTGTTTTACCTGAGGTCCTCACTCCGGTCCTCAGACCTTCCTTTGTTCTATTTTCACAGGCTTTTCTCTTCCTTATTTTTTAGCCACCACTATTCTGGATTCTTTTTCCCTATTCTAATTTCCTAGCATTTCCCCCTCAAGAGATCGGAGGCCCAATTCTTTGGGAATAGGGGTGTCGAGTTCTTTCTGGCTACTTCCTCCTGAACTGGGACGGCGAGAGGTATTGGGCCTCCCCCTCTTGCTAGTCTCAAGCCTCAGAGTCCTTATAGTGGTGTCCATCTAAGGGTGAGTCATATTTTCTGTGGTTGGCTGTAGTTTTATATCTTTGTTGAACTGGCACTGAATGTTGTAGTTTGTCGACCTGGGCAGAGACAAAACAGGTTAGACAATTGACAATACATGGAACAATCATAAGCAGCATCAATATGGCATAACAAGGACTAGTAGGGGTCTTAGCCAATTCCAAATTTACATCGCCAGGATGGCTCAAGTCCCTCCTTGTTTAGGGATCAGAAGATCTATCTCCTGTCTGTTTTGGAGTACTATCCCTGCCAAGCTGTCTTGGATCTTTAGAATCTTCCTGAGAAATCTTATCCCCAGAGACCAGATTTTGGGGTTGTTCATTAGAACGGCACTCATTTGTAGTTTTGAATAGGTATCTGAGATCTTCCAGGGGCTCACAGGTGTATTGAGCGTCTTTTTCTGTTTTCTTCCATGGCTTGACTCGTGAGTAGTGAATCTAGGAGTCATGTCCTGGTACCTTGATTGCTATGGGGGTAAAAAGTATTACAGGGTAGGGGCCCTTCCATGTGGGCTGGAGTTGAGCCTTTGGGGACCCATTTTTCAGACTTTAATTAGGACTTGAGTCCCTGGAGCATATAGTGGTGACTCCTTAGAATCTTTTGGGTCCTGAGTCATACCCTACAAGCGTATATTCTGTTGGAATTGCCCAGTGGCCGTGGTATAAGACTGGAGGGTCTGAACCTCTGGATCTAGGAAGAGGTCATTGACATAAACAAAAGGTCTCCCATGTAGCATCTCATAAGGACTAAGACCAACCTGTTCCTTAGGGGCAATACGAGTGCTGCTGCTGCTGCTGCTAAGTCACTTCAGTCGTGTCCGACTCTGTGCGACCCCATAGACGGCAGCCCACCAGGCTCCCCCGTCCCTGGGATTCTCCAGGCAAGAACTCTGGAGTGGGTTGCCATTTCCTTCTCCAGGAGAGCTATTGGTAAAGCCTCCTTTCATCCCAGGGAGGTCTCCTGGGTTATCTTTTTTTATCGCTGATTTTAAGAATTAGTTGGCTGTTATACTTTTTCTGAAGAATGAGGCCTCAAGGCACAATGGAGATAATAAGTAATGCCCAATGCTTTAAACAGAGAATGAGATGGCTGGATGGCATCACCGACTCGATGGACATGAGTTTGAGTGAACTCCGGGAATTGGTGATGGACAGGGAGGCCTGGCGTGCTGTGATTCATGGGGTCTCAAAGAATCGGACACGACTGAGCGACTGAACTGAACTGAACTGAATGCTTTAAAGACCCCTTGGGTGACCTTAGAAGTAAATGATGTCCCATTGTCACTTTGTTATGATCTGGGCAGACCAAATCTTGGAATGATTTCATGGATCAGTTTTTTCACCACCTTCTCAGCCTTCTCAGTCTGGGTGGGAAAAGCTTTCAATCCTGTGAATGTATCTATCATGACTAATAGGTATGTATACCCTTGAAAAACTGGCATCTGGGTGAAGTCCATCTGCCAGTCCTCTCCTGGATAAGTCCCACGTCGTCAGACGGGGTGAGCCAGCTGGGGTCTTCAAGCTTCTTGGGGGTTGTTTAATTGGCAAGTGGGACAAGAGGAGACCACTTGCCTTATAGTTGTTTGGAGGCCTGTTTCTCTGAAGGACCTTTCTAGTAATTTTTGGAGGGCCTTTTCCCTAAATGAGTGGTGGCATGTAAGGAGTTAGCTAACTTCCATTGGAGGTTTCCAGGCAGAAAAAGGAGTCCCTCCTTTTGGAAATGAAGAAGGAATTCACAGGGCTTAGACACTTAGGTAAATATACCTACACATATATATCGACTTCAAAGAATAAGCAATTGGTAGTTAGATGAGAGGATATAGAAAAGGAAATGGATGAGTAACTGGGTGGAATTTGAGAATGAGTGGTCAGTTTGGTACCTGGGTGACATTTTCCTGTGTAGTCAAGTCCTAATTATCCACCTCAGATAAGGCAGCTCTCCACCTGAAGGGTGTCTACTGACCCCGCTCCCTGCAGCTGAGAGGCTCATCCTTCTGTGAAGGGAATCTGGCTGTGCATCCCCACAAGAGTTTTACATGGTACAGAATTCTGATTGAAAAGTTTTTTCTCTCAACATTTAAAATATAGCGTTTTCTGGCTTTTGGTATTGTTAAGGACTCTGCTGTCACTCTAACCGTTGGTCTCTTTTAGATCTGTCCCCTTTTCCGAGACTGTTTTTCATGACTCCTGTCCTTGGAGTTCTGCAGTTTCATTGAAGTGTGTATTTCTTTGTACTTCTCCTGCTAGTGGTATACAGTACCTCCTTGGTCTGTGAATTCACGTGTTTAGCAGTTGTGGAAAACTTGTAGTCATTCTCTCTTGAAATATTGAGCTTCTCTCAGTTCCCTCCCTCCTGGGAATCTAATTATTGGGTTGGCCACAAAGTTCATTCAGGTGCAGAAAAGCCATACCATCTTTCGGCCAACCCAGTATACTCCCATTCAACCTTCTCATTCTGCCCTCCATTTCTCTTGACATCACTTTCACATTTTCCTTGTCTCTCTTATGGCATTCTGGATAGTTTTATTTTCACCTACTACCAGTTCGTGAAATTTCTCTTCAAACAGCAGCCTGAATTGCTGCTTCGTATTAAATATTTCAGGAATTCTATCAAATGAGTTTCCATTTCAAAAATTATGTTTGTAGATTTTTTTGATCTATTATTTCAAGTAATTTCTTGTAGACTGGTAACCTGTGACTCTATTTCCTATGTCTATAAACATTACATACTTACCTATTCTGTCATTAAGTATTTGACAATCTCAGTATCTGCAGTTCTAAGTTTGATGCTGTGACTCAGTCATAGTGGCTTGTTTTCTCATGTGTTTGGTGGCTTTATATTTTGAGCTCTTTGGTGAATCAGTTAGTGGGAATCCTGGAGAAAGTATTGTTCTAGCTGATTGATAGGAGGCACAGCTAACCTGCAAACACGTCAGCCTATGGGCCTGGTGATTTAGGCTAGCGAAGGAGTTCCTGGCTCCCTGTCTCAACTTACCAACTGGCCCAAGGCTCACCTTTCCCAAATAAATAGCAACCACACTTGCTTGTGTGACCTTTCCCATCTCATCCACCTAACAGCCCCTGCTTGATGAGCCCTAGCTCCTTATTGGGCTGGTCCCAATTCATAATAATTTTTGAAGTGGGGGACTCTTTGGAGATCTCCCCTCAATCATGCAAGATCTGTGATATCTCAAATAGTGAGTTATTTCCAGATTTAACTGGTTTGGACTTTGCTGACGCTCCTACTCAGACGTATTGTCGGAAGTTATACTGTCGGAAGAAACCTGAGCATATTTACTTTCCTAATGCTCTAAGACAAACTGCTTAGCTCTTTAACAGCCTGAACAATATGAATGAACTCAATGACCTTAACCAGTTACAGTGCGTGCAGTCACGTCAAACTCTTTGCCACCCCATGGACTGTAGCCTGTCAGGCACCTCTGTCCATGGAATTTTTCAGGAAAGAATCCTGGAGTAAGTTGCCATTTTCTCCTCCAGGGAATCTTCCAGACCCAGGGACTGAACCCATATCTCTTGCGTCTCCTGCACTGCAGGTGGATTCTTTACCACTAGTGCCACCTGGGAAGCCAAATTACCTTAACACATTTTATAAAATCACTGATAAAATATTTGTGATTCACTAGAGGGGTTTCTGGAGAAGGAAATGGCAACCCACTCCAGTACTCTTGCCTGGAAAATCCCATGGACGGAGGAGCCTGGTAGGCTGCAGTCCATGGGATCACTAGGAGTCGGACACGACTGAGCGACTTCACTTTCACTTTCATGCATTGGAGAAGGAAATGGCAACCCACTCCAGTGTTCTTGCCTGGAGAATCCCAGGGACGGGGGAGCCTGCTGGGCTGCCGTCTATAGGGTCGCAAAGAGTCGGACACGACTTAAGTGACTTAGCAGCAGCAGCAGACTCCATCTTAGGCCTGTTCATGCTCGGCCACCTTTCCAATGGACTCTGAACTCTGTGTTTAGTGCCTATGAAAACGATAACAGAAGGATAAGACCCTCTCCAGACAGGGGAACCTTGAAGATCGCATCTAGGTTACTCATCGCCTAAGAGAAAACATACACTAATCACCCCTTCCTCCAGACAGGCCATACGTTTTTCTGTATGTATCCGAGTGTAAACTCGGGTTTATTGATTATTGGCTAATTGTTTGACTGTTTGAGCACAAGAGCACATAGTGCGTGAATGAAGGGGTTTTTGGGATTGTATTTTCCTTGGTTTATGGAATGTGAAGTCAAGTGGGCCTTAGAAAGCATCACTACGAACAAAGCTAGTGGAGGTGATGGAATTCCAGTGGAGCTATTTCAAGTCTTGAAAGATGATGCTGTGAAAGTGCTGCACTCAATATGCCAGCAGATTTGGAAAACTCAGCAGTGGCCACAGGACTGGAAGAGGTCAGTCTTCATTCCAATCCCAAAGAAAGGCAATGCCAAAGAATGTTCAAACTACCGCACAATTGCACTCATCTCACACGCTAGTAAAGTCATGCTCAAAATTCTCCAAGCCAGGCTTCAGCAGTATGTAAACCGTGAACTCCCAGATGTTCAAGCAGGTTTTAGAAAAGGCAGAGGCACCAGAGATCAAATTGCCAACATCCGCTGGATCATGGAGAAAGCAAGAGAGTTTCAGAAAAACATCTATTTCTGCTTCATTGACTATGCCAAAGCCTTTGACTGTGTGGATCACAATAAACTGTGGAACATTCTGAAAGAGATGGGAATCCCAGACCACCTGACCTGCCTCTTGAGAAACCTGTATGCAGGTCAGGAAGCAACAGTCAGAACTGGACATGGAACAACCGACTGGTTCCAAATAGGAAAAGGTGTACGTCAAGGTTGTATATTGTCACCTTGCTTATTTAACTTATATGCAGAGTACATCATGAGGAACGCTGGGCTGGAAGAAGCACAAGCTGGAATCAAGATTGCCGGGAGAAATATCAATAACCTCAGATATGCAGATGACACCACCCTTATGGCAGAAAGTGAAGAGGAACTCAAAGACCTCTTGATGAAAGTGAAAGAGGAGAGTGAAAAGGTTGGCTTGAAGCTCAACATTCAGAAAACAAAGATCATGGCATCTGGTCCCATCACTTCATGGGAAATAGATGGAAAAACAGTGGAAACAGTGTCAGACTTTGTTTTTTTGGGCTCCAAAATCACTGCAGATGCTGATTGCAGCCATGAAATTAAAAGACGCTTGCTCCTTGGAAGGAAAGTTATGACCAACCTTGATAGTATATTAAAAAGCAGAGACATTACTTTGCCAACCAAGGTCCGTCTAGTCAAGGCAATGGTTTTTCCCGTGGTCATGTATGGATGTGAGAGTTGGACTGTGAAGAAAGCTGATCGCCGAAGAATCGATGCTTTTGAACTGTGGTGTTGGAGAAGACTCTTGAGAGTCCCTTATACTGCAAGGAGATCCAACCAATCCATTCTAAAGGAGATCAGTCCTGGGTGTTCATTGGAGGGACTGATGCTAAAGCTGAAACTCCAATACTTTGGCCACCTCATGCGACGAGTTGACTCACTGGAAAAGACTCTGATGCTGGGAAAGGTTGGGGGCAGGAGGAGAAGGGGACGACGGAGAATGAGATGGCTGGATGGCATCACCGACTCTCTGGACATGAGTTTGAGTGTACTCCGGGAGTTGGTGATGGACAGGGAGGCCTGGCGTGCTGTGATTCATGGGGTCGCGGAGAGTCGGACACGACTGAGCGACTGAACTGAACTGAACTATGTAAGTCTCAAGGAAATTGGGGTGGTGGGTTCAGACACGTACACATGGGTATAAAAGATTTTCACAAATGCTGTTCGGGGTCCTTGGCTAAGAGGAGACTCTGCCTTGGGCCCGCCAGTGTAATAAACTGCACTCCACTATCTGCATTGTCCTTCTGAATAAGTTTGCTTCCCGGAACGCGTGGCTACAACATTTGGTGCATTGGCCGGGAAACTCCTCACTTTGAGGAGACAGGTCTCATTTGAGGCCACCCCGAGGCTTTGTGGCTTGAATCTCCTAGAGGCAGGGAGGCGCCTCACCCCTCTGGAAGAATTCAGCCTTTCAACGCCTGGTTTCTTCGCTTTGGCAGGTAGTGGACGGCAGCAGGGGAACTGAGCGCTCAGGTGAGGAGGAACCACCTGGCAGGGGGAGGAGGGGCCTAATCACCCCCCGGGAGGGACTAGAAGGGGCACAGACCCACAGGAGCCTGGAACATGCAGGCAGCAGCGATTGCTTGGTACACAGGTTGACGCGTGTGCTAGGGTTTAGGAAAGAAACTTGTGAAGGTCATTTAGGAGGTGTGTCCACGCTGTCTCAGGGAAAATTATTACCAGCGATCGCCAGGGGATTTTTAGGATAGGAAACTGGTCCTTGTATGCTCATATTCTGCCCTCCCCCAGGAGGTGTCCCGTCTGCTGTGAAATTCTTGACCCCCTCGGAATTGTCAGGCTAGAAGGAAGGGGATACATAAGTGAGTATGAATTGGCTTTTCCAGACACGGCCTGGGACGTGGGATATTTAGCCCATCTATGTTTTCATCCGTACCTGATCAAGCCCACCAAGGCAGAACGGACTTTAAGGGAGAAACAGTCTTGGACCACGTGGTGTTCTGGTTTGGCTGTGCTGACCAGCAGGTGAAGGCACCCTGATCCCCCTTCTCCCTCTGGGATGTGGCAGGTAAGGCTCTTCTCACCCCAATTAGGAAGGAGGCAGAAGGGCAATTTAAGTGTCATTGAATGGAAATATCAGAAGTACATAGGGTACTAAGAACTTCATAGACAGAACGAAAAGGAAAAGTAGAAGAAGGTCCAAGAAGGTAAGAAAGATGGGAGGAAGTGAATCTAAGGCAACTGTATTGGATTGCATGATTAAAAATTTAAGGAAGGGATTTGGAGGAGACTATGGAGTGAAGATGAATCCTAACCGCCTCCACATACTCTGTGAGGTCGAATGGCCCCCTGTGGGAGTAGGATGGCCACCAGAGAACACCATGAACTTAAAAATAGTGGAAGCAGTCTATACAGTAGTCACAGGAGAGCCAGGACACCTGGATCAATATCCATATATTGATTCATGGCTAGGGTTAGCTCAATACCCTCCTACTTGGACAAGGTTCTGTATCCAGAAGGGAAAGGGGAAAATATTAATGGCACAAAAATTGACTGCTGATTAAAAGGAAATTCTACAGGATTTGGACGGGGACGACCTGACCCCTCCCCCATACTGGATAATGACGCGCCTGCCTCCCAGTGCTCGACCAGGACCGGAGGCCGCCTTAATGCCCAATCCAGGGCCAGGTGAAGTCTTGCAGCAGCCGCTGCTCCTCTGCCAGCTCTCCCCGAGGCCGTAGAGCTGCCACCTTGGCAGGCTCCGATCCCGGGGACAGAAGCCTCTGGCCAACACTTTCAGGATTCAGCTCCTGCCGAACCACCCAAGCTATACCCACCTCTCCCGGTGAGTACTGACAAGAAGGGGAGAGAGACGCTGGAATTAAGCAGAGACTGAGCTCTGCCAGAGAGCCGCAGGGAACGAAAGAGAACAGAGAAAAGATTTGCAATGCTGGCTGCTGCTCTGGGAAAGTCTATCTCGGGCCCTCCGGAAAACCTCCTCTACCCCAGGTATAGGACAGTCCTTCAACTTGTCCCAACGGAGGCCCTGGGCCCCGTTACAGCCAAACCAGTGTGCCCGGTGCTGAGGTTTTGGCCACTGGAAGAATGAATGTCCTAAGGCAAGAAAGGAAGAAGAAGCTCCTGCAGTGGTGGGGCTTGCTGACTTGAAAATTAAATAGGGCTGCCAGGGCTCAGAGATATCAGGTCCCCGAGAGCCCATGGGAACCTTAAAAGTGGGGGACCAAAAATTGACTTCATGGTGGATACAGGAGCAGAACTGTCGGTAGTAACCAAACCTGTGTCACCACTGTCCAAAAAGACTACCGCTGTAACTGGGGTTTCAGGAAAAGAGATGATTAAGTTGTTTTGCCAGCCCAGAAAATGTCAGATGGGGGGGCACCAAGTGATTCATGAATTCCTCTACATTCCTGAGTGCCCAGTACCCCTGTTGGGAAGAGACTTGCTCTCCAAACTAGGAGCACAAGTGACTTTCTCCCCTGAGGAGAGGCCCACCTTCCGGATGGGCACTCTGACTTATTTGCTCTCTCTCTCAGTAACCCCCCAAGATGAGTGGAGGCTGCATCAGCCTCCAAAGGAAGAACCAGGTGGGCCGGAAGAGCATGAGAGAAGCTAACTCAATTATTCCCCGAGGTCTGGGCAAAAGACAACCCCCTCTCCCCCTCAGGCTGGCTAAACATCAAGCCCCAGTGACAATAGAACTCAAACCAGGCACCATCCCGGTTAGAAAGTGCCAGTGCCTGCTACCAATAAAGGCTTGGGCCGGCATACTGCCCCACATCAATAGATTGAAACAAGCGGGCATTCTAGTAGAGTGCCAGTCAGCTTGGAATACGCCGATCCTGCCAGTCAAAAAGGAAGGAGGACAGGACTATAGGCCTGTACAGGATCTCAGGCTAGTCAACCAGACTACTGTGACTTTACACCCCATTGTTCCAAACTCCTATACCTTACTTAGCCTCCTCCCGCCGAAGACTAAAGTTTATACTTGCCTAGATTTCAAGGATGCCTTCTGCGTACACCTTGTCCCAGGGTCACAGCCCATCTTTGCCTTTGAATGGGAAGATCCAGTCGGGGGCACCAAACAACAGCTCATCTGGACTCCCCCACGAGGGTTTAAGAACTCCCCAGCCATCTTTGGGGAAGCCTTGGCTTCTGACCTGAACTCATTCCATCTGGAAGAGTATGGATGTTGGCTCCTATAATATGGGGTGACCTGCTGCTGGCTGCCGAGACCAAGGAAAAATGCTGGAAAGGGACAAAAGCATTGCTCCAGCTGCTGATGGAAGCAGGTTACTGGGTGTAGAAGAAAAAGGCACAGATATGCTAGGAGGAGGTAAGGTATCTGGGGTTTGTTTTAAAAAAGGGCACAAGATTCCAGACCCTAGTTGGGTCCTATATATTGATGGCACTAGCCTGATAAAACAAGGACAATGGCTGTCAGGTTAGCCAATGTGGAAGGGGCCATCAAGACTGAAAAGGGATGGTGGGAATTGCCAAGTGACAAATTATTAGTACCAGAGGAGCTGGCACACACTCTGATAAGCCAAACACACCAAGCAACCCACCTAGGCCATGCTGCCTGCTCACAGGTTAATGCTGCCTCTTGGGTATTCAGACAAAAACCTCCGGTATTTGGCTGAAAGGCACGCTGCCCTTTGAACACCTGGGAGTGGACTTCACTGAAATGAAACCTCACCAACACTTTCATTACCTGCTGGTCATGGTATGTGTGTTCTCGGGATGGGTAGAAGCTTTTCCTACCCAGGCTGAAAGAGTATTAGAAATAGCCCGGTGCTTGCTTAGGGAAATAGTTCCCAGATTTGGACTTCCTACCAGCATTGGTTCGGACAATGACCCAGCTTTTGTAGCTGATTTAGTCCAACAAGTAAACAAAACTTTAAACATCAAATGGAAACTGCACACTGCACATAGGCCCAGAGTTCTGAGATGGTGGAATGAACCAGCTGGATGTTAAAAAGACTCTCCAAGTGGATTATAGAGACTGACTGCTCCTGGGTGGACTTGCTTCCGACGGCTCTGTTCAGACTCAGGATGACCCCACAGTCCCAAGGCTATTCTCCATACGAAACTGTGTATGAGAGGCCCCCTCTCATAATAAAATAGGTGTCAACAAATTTGCCTCAGGTATAGGGGGATAAGATTTCACAGGAGATGGAACAACTGGGTAAGGTAATAAATCAGGTAACTAAGTTTGTATAAGAAAGGGTGCCGTTCCCCCTTGGGGAACAGATTCATGAGTTTACGCTTGGTGAGCAAGTATGAGTCAAAGATTGGAAATACGATTTGCTAGTCCCTTGGTGAAAGGGCCCTTATGTTATTCTAACTACTCCTACTGCAGTTAAAGTTGCAGGTATTGTCCCTTGGATCCATCATACGAGGATGAAGAGAACATACCGCGCAGACCCAAAAGAAACACTGAGTTGACTGCACAGAGGGACCCGCTGACCCTCAAGAGACTAAGACCATCCTTAAGAAGAAGGAAAAGAAGATCCTGGATGAGCCCCTTCAGGAGGAAGCCGCATAATCAACTCCTGCTGCTTGGCCTCATCAACGTGATTTTAAATTTAACTTCCATTTCAACTCAGGACAATGTTTTCATCTCATGGGCACATTTCTACGCCAACTTCCACAACACTTCCAACTGCTGGGTATGTAGGGCTATGTCTCTGTCAGTGATGGATGGACTTCCTTGGTGGGTGTCACCGACCTGCCAAGGAGATTTTAAACCACTCTGCTCTTTTCAGGGATGACAAAAAGAGACTTTCCTCTCTCTTGTCAATCATAACCTCTCCTTGCCCTCTTGGTGTAAGACCTACAGTCAATAGACTCGGGTCATGGGGTTACATTTGATATAAATGCCAGTGTAACAAAAGCCTAACCTACAACAAGCCCCGGTACATCTACCTTATTTACATGCTAGGTGGACAAGATCTGTGTTTCAATGGTATGAGTATGCTGCTGCTGATGCTAAGTCACTTCAGTCGTGTCTGACTCTGTGTGACCCCATAGGCGGAAGCCCACCAGGCTCCCTCTTCCCTGGGATTCTCCAGGCAAGAACACTGGAGTGGGTGGCCATTTCCTTCTCCAATGTGTGAAAGTGAAAAGTGATAGTGAAATCGCTCAGTCGTGTCCTACCCTTAGCAACCCCAGGGACTGAAGCCTACCAGGCTCCTCCATCCATGGGATTTTCTAGGCAAGAGTACTGGAGTGGCTTGCCATTGAGTATATTGCTGCCTTATTCATATTGACTCACTGGAAAAGACTCTGATGCTGGGAGGGATTGGGGGCGGGAGGAGACAGGGACGACAGAGAATGAGATGGCCGGATGGCATCACCGACTCGATGGACATGAGTTTAAGTGAACTCCGGGAGTTGGTGATGGACAGGGAGGCCTGGCGTGCTGTGATTCATGGGGTCGCAGAGAGTCGGACACAACTGAGCGACTGAACTGACTGACTGAACTGACTGATAGGGACAACAGATATCATGATTAAAGTAGAGGCCTTGACTAATTTCACAAATCAGGCCCTCCTAGATAGAACAAAAGCCATCCAAGCCTTAAATGAAGAGCAAATCCAAATGAGAAAAGCGGTAATTCAAAATAGAATGGCTTTGGCCATACTCACAGCTGCTGAAGGAAGGACCTGTGCTATAATTAAGGTTGAATGTTGTATATGCATTCCTGACTTATCTGGCAATGTATCGACTGCTTTAGATGACATGAAAAACCAGGTAAAAGCAATGTCAAATGAAAACATTCCTTTCTGGACTTCAGTCTTATCTTGGGTGAAGGGCGATTGGTGGAAAACTATATTTACCACTGTTATAGGTGCCTTGATAGTTCTGCTTTGTGGACCCTGAATTTTAAATGTATTATGAACTTTGTAACCCGAAGGTTGATGTCATTACTCCCAAATTGCGGTTGGAGAGCCAGGGTGCAATAAATCCCTATAAATGATGCTCATAATATGAGTTAAGGGCATCAAGAGAGGGGAATGAAGGAATTCCTAGGGCCTGGACTCCATCTTAGGCCTGTTCATGTTGATCATGCTCGGCCACCTTTCCAATGAACTCTGAACTCTGTGTTTAGTGCCTATGAAAACGACAACAGAAGGATAAGACCCCCTCCAGACAGGGGAACCTTGAAGATCACATCTAGGTTACTCATAGCCTAAGAGAAAACATACACTAATCACCCCTTCTTCCAGATAGGCCATAAATTTTTCTGTATCTATTGGAGTGTAACCAACCTCGGGTTTATTGATTATTGGCTAATTGTTTGACTGTTTGAGCACATGAGCACATAGTACGTGAATGAAGGGGTTTTGGGGATTGTATTTTCCTTGGTTTATGTAAGTCTCAAGGAAATTGGGGTGGTGGGTTCAGACATGGGGTATAAAAGATTTTCACAAATGCTGGTCGGGGTCCTTGGCTAAGAGGAGACTCTGCCTTGGGCCCGCCAGTGTAATAAACTGCACTCCACTATCTGCATTATCCTTCTGAGTGAGTTTGTTTCCCAAAACGCGTGGCTACAACAGAACCACCCCATATGATCTTCTTGAAAGCCCTCACTCTTAGCTTTAAGAGTCTCACCTTCAGTATATGAAGGAGTTTCAGGCAAATTAGTCTGCGGAACTAAGGTGGCAACCACTGTTAGGTCATGGTTCTGTAATGCTGCTCTCTTAGCTGCCTGATCAGCTGCTTGTTTCCCTCGTGCCACATCTGTGCTCCCTTTTTGGTGTCCTTTACAGTGGGAGACTGAAACCTCAGCGGCCAGATGGACTGCCTCCAAGAGTCTAAGGATTTGATCACCATATCTGACTGGGGACCCTTGGGTGGTCAAGTGGCCTCTTTCTTTTCAAATAGCTGCATGCGCATGTAGCACCAGAAAGGCATACTTGGAGTCAGTGTAAATGGCTACTCTTTTTCCTTTTCCCAGCTCTAAAGCTTGAGTCAGGGCTATAAGCTCAGCTAACTGGGCCTGGTGGCAGAGCCTTAGCCGCTATGGTCTCAAAATTGGAGACTACTGCATACCCGGCTCTTATTTTTCCATCCAAGACAAAGCTGCTTCCATCAGTGTACCAGATTTCCTCAGGATTGGTCAGAGGATCTTCTGACAATCCCTCTCAGGGTTTTGTCCAGTGGTCCAAGGTTTCTAGACAAGAGTGAGAGGGGAGAGAGCCCTCGGGGGTAGGCAGGAGGGTGGCTGGGTTAAGAACCTCACAAGGGGATATAGTGAGGCCTGGATTTTCCATCAGCGTTACTTGATATCTGATGATTCTTTGATCAGACATCCATAAATGGCCTCTCCCATTTAGGAGTTTTTTTACTTGGTGGCTGGTAAAAATAGTTTGTCTCTAAAGGAGAGTTTTAAAGCATCTTCTATCATGATTGTAATAGCTACAAGATTTCGAAGGCAGGGGGCCCAGCCTCAGGTGGTTGGATGGAGCCTCTTGGATAAGTAAGCTACAGGCTGGGGCTGAGATCCCAACCTTTGAGGTAACACTCCCAAGGCTATTCCCTCTCTTTCATGGATATAAAGTTGGAATGCTTTTTTCTGGGTCTGGCAACCTCAAGGCCGGTGCCAAAGTTAAGGCTTGTTTTAGTGTAGCCTCTGCCTTCTTTTGAGGCATTCCCTACATCAGTGGGATTGAATCATCTCATCCCTTTAAGCTTTCATATAAGGGCTGGGCAATTAGACCATAGTTGGGTATCCAGATTCTACAATACCCAGTTAGCCCCAGGAAAGCTAGCAATTGTTTTCATGGGGGAGGGCAACTGGAGGATTCCTTGTACCCGATCAGAGGACAGCCTCCTGGACCCATGTGTAATCTGAACTCCCAGGTAAGTGACCTTTGCCTCAACCATCTGTGCCTTAGCATGGAAGACTTTATATCCACTTTCTGCCAAAAAGTTTAGAGCCTGAATTGCATGTTGTTGGGCACTTTTCTCATCTGGAGAGCAGATTAGTGGTCATCTACATATTGTAATATTTTCCCATTGGGTCCCAGGTCCAGATCTAGGAGATCCCGGCTAAGGGCCTGTCCAAACAGGTGGGGGCTATCTCTGAACCCCTGAGGTAATACTGTCCAAGTCATCTGTTGGTATTTTTCTCCTGGGGCCTCACACTCAAAGGCAAAAAGATATTGGGATTCTTTAGCCAGTGGTATGCAAAAAAAAATGCATCTTTGAGATCCAAGACTGTAAACCACTTGGCACTGGGTGGGATTTCTCCTGAGATTACATAGGGATTGGATACTGTGGGATGGAGGGAGACTATAGCTTCATTTATAATCTGGAGATCTTGAACCATTCACCAGGTTCCATCCTTTTTCTTTACAGAGAGGATTGGGGTGTTACACGGAGAACTGGTGGGAACCAATAGCCCACAAGCAAGGAATTTATTTATTAAAGGCTGTAGTCCCTCCCAAGCCTTTTTTCTGAAGGGATATTGTTTCCGGTTAGGAAACCGAGTGGGATCTCGGAGGACAATGATGACCGGTTCAGCTTGGTGGGCTTGTCTAGGAATCCCCTGGTCCCACACCTGGGGGTTAATTTTGTCTTCCCCTAGTTTTGGTCTCTCCCTATTGGAGGTGTAACGGGTTCTTCAGTAGTAACCAGGAGCTGTAGGGCTCTAGGGGCTAAGAAGCTTCCCATCACAAGGGTAATCCCCAGTTTAATGAGTATGTCTCTTCCCATTAGGGGAGTAGGACACTCAGGGACCACCAGAAACTGGTGGGAAAGTATTTTTCCATCTCAGCAACAAAGAAGTGCTTGGGTGAATCTTTTAGTAGTTGTTTTTCCTGTAGCACCCAAAATGGTACAGGTTTGGGAGGAGAAGGCTCCGGAGTGGGAGATGAAGACAGAGTAGGTAGCCCCCATGTCAACCAAGAAATTCTCAGACCTACCTGCCACATCCCTTGGCTGCAGCCCCATGATGGTTATCTGACAGGCGGGGCTGGCTGGAGGGGGCCGCTTCAGTCCTCTTGAACCATTGTGAGGGAAGGCTTGGCACTTGACCTTGAGGCTCTTGGGTCCCGAGGGCAGAGTGCCGCCCAATGTCCCACTTGATGGCATTTGTAGTACGCCATTTTAGGAGACTTGTCATGGTTTGGACACTCTTTGGCCCAATGCCCCGCCTGTCTACAGATTAGGCATTTGCCTAGTGCCTTGTCCTTCAAGGACTCGGGATTTGCCATAGGGCTTCTCTGGAGGGCGGCCAGCATCTGGGCATGCCTTGTCTCTTTCTTTCTCTCCCTCTCCTGGGCCTTGGCCTCCTTCTCCTGTTCTCTGTTATAAAAGGTATTGGTGGCTGTCTGGACCATCTCATCTAAAGAGGAAGCAGGGTCTTGCTGCTGTAGCTGTTGTAACTTAATTCTGATATCTGATGCACATTGGACAGGAATTTGTCCTTTAAAATCACCTGTCCCTCGTAAGAGTCTAAGTCCAGATTGGTAAACTTTTGGAGGGCCTCTTTTAGCCTTTCCAGAAAGGCAATGGGGTTTTCATTGGGCTCCTGAGTTATTGCTGAGACTGAGCACAGTCCCACATGTAATAGGCTTCCTTCTGTTTCCATGGGTGGACCTCCTTAGGGGTGAGTCTTTCTTAAGCTTATCCTACCCAGTACTGTTGCAACCTGAGAGCCAGGTGTCCCCGGGTCAAGGTGCAGATCCCCAAGCAGGCTGAGGCTTGACAGCTTCCCGAGAATTGGGTCCCTGGGCAGGTCGAGGCGTGATGACCTCCTGGGACCCCTGGACTGGCGGATCCCCAAGAAGGTTGAGGTGTGACAACCTTTTGAAGACCAGATCCCTAGGCAGGTCAAGGCAGGTTGACCTCCTGGGACCCCCAGACTGGAGCTGGGCATCCCCAAGATCTCCAGCGTGACCAGCGTTGGGTAGGATTAAGGGGTTGTAATCTTAACTTATTGCTGGTTTGTCCACCGTGGATGGGAATAGATATCATGATGTAAAGCAATCCAAGCCTATGCCTTGAGACTGGGAAACAGTGTAACAGTCATAAGCCTATCTTCTTACTGCTCTAAGGGATTGTAAGTCACTGATTTCTTTCCCTTCCTCCATAAGAGCAGGTTAGGGTGTCTCCAATGGTAAACATTTCATTGTCATAGACCCACTTTAGGTAATAACAGAAGTAGTGACAAAGGAGTGGGTTATCTGGCCCTGTTAGGGACATTAAAGTATTTTAATAGTAGGTTGGGTGGAGCAATGTTGCTTACAAGGGGCACGGTCTTGATTGTAGGAGTTAGTAATTGGCTCAAGAACAAATTGGTAAGAGGCAGCTGACCAAATGTTCCATAAAAGTGGAGTGGAGATTTGATCCAAGGATATGTTTGTAACTTTAGGAGAAGGGTGATAAGGGTTTGGGCCCAAACGGCCTGCAGGGCTAACTCCCAAAGTGGCAAACATTATCCATGGAAACCCAATTGCCTTTGAAGGGATGCCAACTGATGAACTTCTAGCAGGCATTGTGTGCCTGTCATCTGCCTTAGTGGGTTCACTGAGAGATGCTGATGTTGCACATGTTGGAGGAAACATGGAAGATGAAGGCCTGAATATCTAGAGGGGTTGGATACTACATAGTATTTCCCTACCAAGGCCAGCTATTTTCTGGTTGTCCCTCCAGATGATTGTAGAGGCAACATTGTGGACCTGGATGGGGCTCAGGAAAGGAGCATGAAACAGGAGGGAAGGGGGCAGAGCACAACCTTTGAAAAAATGACATAGCACAAGGGCATAAAATAAACTGATTAAAATCAGTTGGGTCCAAGATGACAAGTCAGATTCAAGTAAACCTCAATCCCCAATCTGTAAACCAAAAGACACACCCAGGGGTGGCAGAACAGCTCTAAGGCACTGTCAAAAGACAGAGGAGTGGGTGGTTCCCCAATGGCTGGGATGATCCTCTCATTCATTAGTATATGAATTCACCCTGTAAAACTTAGCCAGGCAGCATTCCATGACCAGTACCCTGTAGAGTGGGCGCTTCTCTCTGAATCCTAACAAATCCACTTCTCCCTTATCGCTTTGTCTCTCACTGAATTTTTGCAATGAGACATCAAAGCCTGAGCTTCATTAGGTCCTAAAGTCGGGCATCCTGGGTTTTGGTCGGGCTCAAGTCCCGGGAGAGAGAGCTGAAGGACAGGAGGAAAAAGCAGTGGGAAAAACATGTCAAGGAATCCGCTTCATAGCCTGCCAGAAAATATGCTAAATATCTGACTGGTGCTCACAGTTTTCATTGGTCTGATCCTTGGCACAAAGAAGAGTAAAGACAGAAGAACCCCCACCGCTTGTGTAACAGCTACTGGGGCTCAGCAGATAGCGCCTTTGGGACATGATGAGGAGTAGCCTCTCCAGAGTCCCTCAGTTGTGCCCACTGCCGCCCTCTTGTTTGCGGGGGGTTCAAGGAAACAACAAACGAGCGATTGTAAAGGAATTAAGATTTCATTAGGCATATGTCCCTCCAGCCATAGGAGCAAGGATCTCCTACCTTAACTGGAGGTCTTCTGAAATCTGTGGCTGAGCCGCATGAGCTTTCTGCTGAGTTCGTTTTTCACTGTCCCGGTTTCCAACACGATGGGCCTCTTGTCAATTCTGTGTTGGGTTTTCTTCACATTCCGCTTCTACTGCAGAAGCTTCGCTGAGTTGGGCTCCTGATGTGTTTGGCCTCCTCCTTGCCGGGGCCGCGCCGAGGTTGTTACAGCCAGGTCACAGCACCATAGATGTCAGGCGAGTGTATGCTCCTCGGTTCTGTCTCGTCACAACAAAGATTTGGAGTGACGGACATTAAAGCCCTCTGTGTGTCACAGCTCTTGGGTCTTGGCCAGACCATGTTATAGCTCTCAGGTCTCGAACAACCGTGTTATAGCTCTTAGACAAATCAGTGTTACAGCTCAGTGTTACCACTCTATTTTATTTAGAAGATAGCAGGAAAATCCATCTTCGAGGCATGAGAGCGTGTCAACCCAAAGACGCGAAAAGAAGAGCGCCCTAGTGCGCAGAAGAAAGAGAGAGCTAACTTTGTCTCCTCTTTTTATATGTTTTTTTCCCCTGGGTCTGTCCTATGTAAATTGGACCAACCAGGAGTTTTGTTTGTTTTACCTGAGGTCCTCACTTTGTTCTATTTTCCCGGGCTTTTCTCTTCCTTATCTTTTAGCCACCACCATTCTGGATTCCTTTTCCCTATTCTAACTACCTAACATTCCCATTCAAAGGCAAAGATGGACTGTGACGCTGGGGCGAGGTGTATACAGAAGAAGGCATCCTTTAGATCTAGGCAGGTGTAAACTTTAGTACTCGGTGGGAGGAGGCTAAGTAAGGTATAGGGGTTTGGAACAGTGGAGTGTAAAGTCACGGGAGCCTAGTTGACTACCCTGAGATCTTGTACAGGCCTATAGTCCTGTCCTTCTTCCTTTTTGACTGGCAGGATCCGCATAATCCAAGCCAACTGGCGCTCTACTAGAATGCCCGCTTGTTTTAATCTGTTGATATGGGGCAGTATGCCGGCCCAAGCCTTTATCGGTAGCAGGCACTGGCACTTTCTAACCAGGATGGTGCCTGGTTTGAGTTCTATTGTCACTGGGGCTTGATGTTTAGCCAGCCTCGGGGGAGGGGGGCTGTCTTCTGCCCAGACCTCAGGGAATAATTGAGTTAGCTCTCTCTCATGCTCTTCCGACCCACCCGGTTCTTCCTTCCGAGGCTCATGCAGCCTCCACTCATCTTGGGGGGATACTGAGAGAGAGAGCAAATAAGTCAGAGTGCCCATCCGGAAGGTGGGCCTCTCCTCAGGGGAGAAAGTCACTTGGGCTCCTAGTTTGGAGAGCACCTCTCTTCCCAACAGGAGTACTGGGCACTCAGGAATGTAGAGGAATTCATGAATCACTTGGTGCCCCCCCATCTGACATTTTCTGGGCTGACAAAACAATTTAATCATCTCTTCTCCCAATACCCCTGTTACAGCGATAGTCCCTTTGGACAGTGGTGCCACAGGTTTTGTTACTACTGACAGTTCTGTTCCTGTATCCACTGTGAAGTCAATGTTTTGGTCCCCCACTTTTAAGGTTCCCAAGGCGGGGACCTGATATCTCTGAGCCCCGGCAGCCCTATTTAATTTCCAAGTCAGCAAGCCCCGTAACGGCGGGAGCTTCCTCTTCCTTTCTTGCCTTAGGGCATTTATTCTTCCAGTGGCCATAACCTTGGCACTGGGCACACTGGTTTGGCTGTAACAGAACCCAGGGCCTCCGTTGGGACCGGTTGAAGGACTGTCCTGTCCCTGGGACAGAGGAGGTTTCCCAAAGGGCCTGAGATAGACTTTCCCAGAGCAGCAGCTAGCATTGCAAATCTCTTCTCTGTTCTCTTTCGTTCCCTCCGGCTCTCTGGCAGAGCACAGTCTCTGCTTAGTTTCAGCGTCTCCCTCCCCTTCCTGTCAGTACTCACCAGGAGAGGCGGGCATAGCTTGGGCGGTTCCACTGGAGCCGGATCCTGGAAGTGTTGGCCAGAGACTTCTGCCACCTGGATTGGAGCCCGCCGAGGTGGCGGCTCTACGACCTCCAGGAGAGCTGGCAGAGGAGCAGCGGCTGCTGCAGGAACTTCACCTGGTCCTGGATTGGGCATTAAGGCGGCCTCCGGTCCTAGTGGAGGACTAGGCCGGTGGGCGCGTCGTCATCCAGCATGGGGAAGGGGCAGGTCATCCATGTCCAAATCCTGCCAGATCTCAGAAGAAGAAGGGGGATCAACGTGTCTTCACCTGCCGATCAGCAAAACCAAACCAGAATACCACGTGGTCCAAGACTGTTTCTCCCTTAAAGTCCGTCTGCCTTGGTGGGCTTGATCAGGTATGGATGAAAACATAGATGGGTTAAATATCCCATGTCCCAGGGCGTCTCCGGAAAAGCCAGTTCATACTCACTTATGTATCCCCCTCCTTCTAGCCTGACAATTCCCAGGGGGTCAAGAATTTCACAGCAGACGGGATACCTCCTGGGGGAGGGCAGAATATGAGCACACAAGGACCAGTTTCCTATCCTAAAACCCCCCTGGCGATAGCTGGTAATAATTTTCCCTGAGACGGCATGGACACACCTCCTAAATGACCTTCACAAGTTTCCTTCCTAAACCCTAGCACGCTCATCAACCTGTGTTCCAAGCAATCGCCGCCTGCCTATTCCAGGTTCCTGTGGGTCCCCGCTCCTTCTAGTCCCTCCCAGGTGGGTGATCAGGCCCCCTCCTCCCCCTGCCGGGTGGGTTCCTCCTCACCTGAATGCTCAGTTTCCCTGCTGCCGTCCACTACCTGCTACCGTCAGAGGTCCGGGCGTTGAGACACAGAATCCTTCCAGAAGGGTGAGACGTCTTCCCCCCTCTTGAAGATTCAAGCTGCAAGGCCTCGGAGTAATCCCAAATGAGACTTGTCTCCTCAAAGTGAGGAGTTTTCAGGCCAATGCACCAAATGTAGTCATGAGTTCTGGGAAACAAACTCACTCAGAAGGACAATACAGATAGTGAAGTGCAGTTTATTTATATTATTATGTCTTGGCGGGCCCAAGGCAGAGTCTCCTCTTAGCCAAGGACCCCGACCAGTTTTTGTGAAAACCTTATATACCCTAAGTGTACGTGCTCAAACCTACCCCCCCAAATTCCTTGAAACTAGTCTGGACAAGGTAAAAGAGAGATATGATCAAAGTTAACCCATGATTCATGTGTCACAAGACAAGATAAACAGTGGATATTTATCAATAGGCCTGTGGTCATATTGTTGTAGCCACACATTCCAGGAAACAAACTCACTCGGGAAGGACAATGCAGATAGTGGAGTGCAGTTTATTACACCGGAGGGCCCAAGGCAGAATCTCCTCTTAGCCAAGGACCCTGACCAGTTTTTCTGAAAACCTTATACACCCTAAGTGTACGTGCCCGAACCCACCTCCCCAAATTCCCTGAAACTAGTCTGAACGAAGGAAAAGAAAGATACAATCAAAGTTATCCCGTGATACATATATCTTAAGCCTAGGTTGTTAACAGTGGACAATTATCAATAGGCCTGTGGTCATACCTCAATAAGCATAATAGAATTTATGATTCTATTCGGTCACACAGATAATTAGGGTATTCTTTTAGGCAACAGAGAGTCTAGGTATGAGCCCTGGGGCTCTTCCATCCAGGGGGCCTGGTTTGCCAGTTGGTATGTCGTTTCCATAGATACTGGGCATACAGCTCAAAGTCCATAGTCTGGCCCAAGATGGAGTCCTGCTTTCAACATGGAGCCTGTTCTGTCCGTTTCCTCCTTCATTTCCCCCTCTTGATGCTCTTAACTCATAGTATGAGCATCATTCATAGGGATATATTACACCCTGACTCTCCGGCATCCAACTGGGGAGAACGACATCAACCTTTGGGTTACAAAGTTCATAATACATTATAAAACAAAGGGTGCACAAAGCAGAACTATCAAGGCAACTATAGCAATGGTAAATATAGTTTTCCACCAATCACCCTTCACCCAAGACAGGACCGGAGTCCAAAAAGGAAGATTATCATCAGACATAACTTTTACCTGACCTTTCATGTCATCTAGGGTGGCTGATATATAGCCAGATAAATCAGGAATATATACACAACATTCAACTTTAATTATAGCACAGGTCCCTCTTTGTACTGAAACTATGGTTAGTCTCAAGATGATACCAGCAAGTCCTTGTAGCCGCGGTTGTTTGTAGAGCTTCATCTCTTTTTCTTCTTTAAGATGACCTTGGTTTCGCAAGGATCAGTGGGGTCCTTTTGTGTGGCCCACTCGGCGTCCTCCGGGTCTGTGTGGTATGCTCTCTTCACCCTCATGTGGAGGATCCAGGGAGTGACACCTGCAACTTTATCTGCAGTAGGGTTGGTTAGAACAACAGTATATGGACCCTTCCAATGTGGGGTCAAGGAGTCGTGTTTCCAGTCCTTGACCACACCTGATCCCCGGGCACAAATTCATCAATCTGAAATCTGTTCCCCAAGGGGGAATGGCACCCTTTCTTGTACAAACTTAGTTACCTTACCCAGTTTTCCCATCTGCTGTGAATTCTCATCTCCCCTTATCCGAGGAAAATTTGTTGATACCTGTTTTATTATGGGAGGGGGCCTCCCATACACAATTTTGTATGGAGAAGAGCTATGGGACTGTGGGGTAATCCTGAGTCTGAGCAGAGCCATTGGAAACAAGTCCACCCAGGAACAGTCAGTCTCTAAGATCACTTGGACAGTGTCTCTTTAAGTGTCCGTTATCCCCACAGTCATTGTCCCTGTTTCACCAGGCTGGTGCCGTTGGTGTACAGGACCCAATTTGGGTCCGGCATTGGCTGGTCTCTCAAGTCAGGTCTGCTGGCATATTTCCTTGAAATCATGTGAGGGCCCACCTTCTCCCACAAGAAAGAGAGTGGCCTGATTCAGGGCCTGTCAAGGCTCAGTAGTAACATCGGGGTTCTCAGATAACAGTCCCTGGTATTGAGTAATCCGGGATGTTGACAGCCATTTAGGGGGGTCCCCTCGCAGGAGAGTGTTGACCTCATGCAGGACTTTTACGAACAAATCTTGGCCCAAAGTCAGCTTGGTTGCCTCCCGGACCAGTAAGGCAACTGCAGCAACTGCCTGTAAGCATCCCGGCCACCCAGTGGCAACACTGTCCAGCTGATTAGAGATAAGTCACTGGTCTGTCCCATGTCCCCATAAGCTGGGACAACACTCCCGTAGCCACCTTGTCTTTTTCAGTCACATAAACAGTAAATGGCTTAGTAAGGTCTGGCAGGCCCAAGGCGGGTGCTGACGTAATTGTACCGGTTTGAGTTCTATTACCAGTGGGACTTGTTTTGCAAGCCTGGGCGGTGGGGGGAGGGGGGGTTGTCTTTCGCCCAGACCTCAGGGAATTGTTGAGTTAACTCTCTCTCTCTCTCTCTCTCTCTCTCTCTCTCTCTCTCTCTGTCTCTCTCTCGACTGTTTAGCCCATCCGGTTTCCTTGCCGGGAGATTGTGCAACCTCCATTCATCTTGAGGGGTTACCGAGAGGAAGAGTAAATAGGTGGTTGAGCCCACTCGAACAGTGGGTCTTTCATTGGGGGAAAGGTCATTTGTGCCCCCAATTTAGACAGCAAGTCTCTTCCTAACAAAGGTACTGGGCATTCAGGGATGTATAAAAATTCATGAGTCAATTGGTGTCCCCCCATCTGACATTTTCAGGGTAGGCTAGAGACACGAAGGCTGCATTTATCACCATCTGAGACCCAGCAGCCTCTGGCTGGTTCTCTTGGCGTATAAAGTCTATAGGCCTCGCACAGTCTTTCGCAGAATTCAGAGGGTGATTCGCTTTCCCTTTGAATCACTTCGGAGGGTTTTGCGATACTCATAGCTTTTCGGGCCCGTCTTGAGACCTTGTAAAATAGTCACCCGATAGCTCTCCAGGTGGCCCCGCCCTTCCTCTGTGTTACAGTCCCAATTAATTGGGCCTCTCATCGGGGGCGGCTAGTTCTGCCCCCCCGCTGCGGGTTTGCAGTACCCTCAGGTGCCATTTCTCTTAACCATTTTCTGGCTTCAGTTAGGATCCTGTGTCTTTCCTCAGTGCTGAAAAGGGAGACTAGTAGTTGGATTATGTCATCCTATGTAGGGCAGTGGTTTCGAAAAATAGTCTCCATTAGCCTAATCATGACTTGTGGCTCCCCCGAGTATGGTGGAGCGTGTCTCTGCCAGTTTAATATATCCGTAGAGGGAAATGGCTGGTAATAATAAGCTACAGGGGGCTGATGGTAGTGCCCCATGCGTCCTGAACTGGAGGCTGTTGTAACTCTCTGAGGGGCATCTATAGTGGGGTTCTTTCCCCCTGTTCCTTGGCGGAGCGCAGCCTCTGTCTAATTGCTGTGTTTTCTTCCCCTTCCCATCAGTACTCACCGGGAGAGGTGGATACAATCTAGGAAGTCCAGCTGAGGTGGAATTCTGGGGGCATTGACCAGAGGTCTCCATTGCTGCGATTGGAGCCTGCTGAAACCATGGCTCTACAAACTCTGGGAGAGCTTGTGGAAGAGCAGTGGCTGCTGCAGGAACTTCACCTGGCCCTGGATTGGGCATTAAGGTGCTGCAACTACTGAAACCTACGAGCCCTAGAGCCTTCGAGTCACAAGAGAAGCCACCACAATGAGAAGCCCGAACACCACGACTAGAGTAGCCCCTGCTCACTGCAACTAGAGAAAGCCTGCACTCAGCAATGAAATCCCAGGACAGCCAAAAATAAATAAATAAAACTTGAAAAATATAGAGAGCAAAAGAGTGACAAATAGAAATCAGAGAGAAAAGACAGCAAACAGAGAGGACAAATGCAGAAGGATCATACAGCTATTAGGAACCCCAGAAAATAATAATGAATAAGTTGAAGGGAAGGAAAATATCTTAGAAAAGAATAAGAGATAACTTCAAGACTAAAACTAATGTCTCCATTATGAAAGGGTTTATTGTGTGCTCAAGATAATGAATGAAAAATCATCTGTATCTAGATAACTTCCTCATGAAATTTCAGAATATCAGGAATAAAAGGAAGATGATAAACATTTCTAAAGAGAAAAACTATTCATCTCTAAAGGAACAAGAATCAAAATGGCTACAAACTTTGCATCAATAACACTGAATCCTAGAAGATTAAATGGAGAAATGCCTGCAAAATTTTGAGAGAAATGAATTTCTATCTAGAATTGTATATCCAGTCAGATAAAGGCTTGTTTTGACATGCAGAGTTGGCTTCTACACTCCTAGAAAGTTGAGGGTGTATACCAGGAAATGTGGTAGTGAACCAAGAAAGATGACAAAATAAGACACAGGAAACAGTGGATCGAAGCCCAAAGATCAGTGAATGAAGATGCCAGGATGATGACTGTGGAGCAAACTTAAGGAGTAATGGGTTCTAATTGGAGGAAGAGGCAAATGGAGCTTGAACTGAATAAATGGTATGAACAATCACTTGGGTTGGCGGGGGGAATAAGATATGGTATATGTAAGGAGTACAAGAAGAAAGAAAAGTCATCAGAATCTCTAGGAAAAGTCCAAAACTGAAAAAGAAATTCTTGATTTAAACGATAGGCAAGATATGATATGATGGTGTTTAACTGACATAGTATTAATTTAATTTAATTGATCGTATGCTTGAAACATTCTCCTGGGTTGTAGACTTGAAGGCAAGGAAAAGAAAATATAATCCTGCCCATTGTTTGGCCTGAGTGTGACCAGTATTCACAAGTACTGTTCATTAGACCTCAACCTTTAGAATCAATGTAGAAAAATCTGGAAGACTTTGTTTTGGTGGCTGGAATGACAGTAAATACTCAAAATCTTGACTGTGTAAATGAAAGGCTGAGAAAAAGTTTGCATGTGGAAGTATGGAGAGAAAGAGGAGTTATAAACTGGCCTCTCACTAGAGACACCGAGGAAAAGAGATGGAACCAAAATATGATAACTTATTTGAAAGCAACAATAGGGAAATCCCTAGTGGTCCAATAGTTAGGGGGCTCCTTCCCGCATGGCTCAGATGGTAAAGAATCTGCCTGCAACACAGGAAGTGAAGATGAAGGTGAGGGTGAAAGTCGCTCAGTCATGTCTGAGACTCTTTGTGACCCCATGGCCTTAGTCCATGGAATTCTCCAGGCCAGAATACTGGAGTGGGAGCCTTTCCCTTCTCCAGGTGATCTTCCCAACCCAGGGATCAAACCCAAGTCTCCCACATTGCAGGTGGATTCTTTACCAGCTAAGCCCAAGAATACTGGAGTGGGTAGCCTATCCATTCGCCAGCAGATCGTCCTGACCCAGGAATCAAACCAGGGTCTCCTGCATTGCAGGCAGATTCTTTACCAATTGAGCTATGAGGGAAGCCCAAGACAGGAGACCTGGGTTCAATCCCTGGGTCTGGAAGACCCCCTGGAGAGGGGAATGGCTACCTACTCCAGTATTCTTGCCTGGAGAATTGCACGGACAGAGGAACCTGGCAGGCTGCAGTCCATGGCTTGCAAACAGTCAGGGACTAACATTTTCACTTTCCGGTGATTAGGACCCTGTGTTTTTATTGCCGAGGGCCAGGGGTTCAATCGCTGGTCAGGGAATAAAGATCCCACAAGCCGTGAGGGCTGGCCAAAAAATTAAATTAAAAATAAAAACAAAATAATAATATAGATAGTCATCATTGGGAAGAAGAGAGGAAGAGGGAATGTAAATGAGGTAAATGCCTCATGTTTTATATTGGAACGTCCACAGTCACTGAAATCAGAATATAAAGAAATAAAGTATGGGCATTTGAGCTAGGATTTTTGGAAATAACTTCCAGAAGAAACAAAATTAGAAACGGTTAAAAAGGGTTGCCTCCAGGTCGAGGGAGTGGGGTGGGGTGGAACAGGATGGGCAGGGGTGAGGCACTGTTGTTTTTCATGGTAATGGCCTCTGTTCTGCTTGATTCGTTATCAAGTGAATGCAACATTTTAATTTGGAAAAAGAGAAAAACTGCAAATCTGGAAGCCTTGCTGAGGAGAGAAAGTCATTTCCCACCTGGGCCAGGTCTGTGATCACACCTGCTAGTGGAAAAAAACAGGTTTGGACCCTTGGAGACAGCAGATCACCCTCAGAGCCTTTAACCTGAGCTTGAAAAATTAACTCAATGCACTTAACCTTTTTGTTCTTGGTTTGCAGCCAAAATTAAAATTAACCTGCACTTTTTTGGACACTGGTCGGAAGTGACTTGGGAAATGTGTAGGAAAAATACTGAGAGAAAATCTGCCAGTGTGATTTATTTTTTCCTCTGCCTTTTTACACTTTTCTTCTCAAATTTTCTACCATTATGATGAGGGGAAATGAGATTTTATTTTTTAAAGAGGCCCAGTTTATTAATACCACTTCAGTGCGAAGAAGGAATTTAACATGGTCCGTGAGGGTAGCGGCTGTCTGCTTTGCTGGCCACCATATTTTCAGCACCAGCAAAAGCTTGTTGAATGAATAAATACAATCTAACCTCCTGGGCTGGCAGTGACCAGTGAATATTTATTGGTGGGAGCAGCCTGGGAGTGGAGAGTAACGATCCTGACTGAGAAGGTTCCTAGGAGGGGGAACTTTTGATGCCATACCTGGAACAATCCGAGGCAACAGGAATGAACTGGTACCAAGCCTAGGAGAGGACTAGCTGTTCATAACCACCCTCCCAAGTCACCACCCCACACACTTCCGGTCAAAATTTGTAAGCTCAAAACCTAATCAACTAAGAAAACAACTGAAATCTCCACTCCTGTTCTCCATCCTCAGCCTTCCCCAGACATTCAAAACCATCCCTTCGCGGATGACTCCTGGCCCTCCCTCCTACGCCTCCCCGCACCCACCAGCTAGCTGAACTGAGCTCCACCAAAGACCTTTCCTTTTTTAAAAAAAAATATTTATTTTTAATTGGAGGATAATTGCTTTACAATGTTATGTTGGTTTATGCCATATATCAACATGAATCAGCCATAGGTATATACATGTCCCACCCCTCTAGGTTGTCAGAGAGCACCCGGATTTGAGCTCCCTGTGTCATAGAGCAAATTCCCACTGCTTGCCTGTTTAACATATGGTCTTATATATATATTTCAATGCTGCTTTCTCAATTCATCCCACCCTCTCCTTCCCTTACTGTGTGCACAAGTCTGTTCTCTCTACATTTCCATTATTGGCCTGCAACTAGTTCATCAGTAGCATCTTTCTAGATTCCACATATATACATTAATATCCAGTACTTGTTTTTCTCTTTGTGACTTACTTCACTTTATATAATAGCCTCTAGGTTCATCCACCTCATTAGAATGGACTCAAATGTGTTCCTTTTTATGGCTGAGTAATATTCCATTGTATATATGTAGCACACCTTCTTTATCTATACATCTGTGGATGGACATCTAGGTTGCTTCCATGTCCCAGCTATTGTAAATAGTGTTGCAATGAACGCTGGGGTACATTTGTCTTTTTCAGTTATGGTTTCCTCAGGTTGTACCCCCAGTCATGACATTGCTGGAAGACCACTCCCTTTTACTCACCTCAGCAGATATACCTTAGCCCACATCTTGCTTCTTTGTAGCATCTTTTTTTCACTCTCATTTTGAAACCCTCTTTCCTTGGCCTCGACCTCTTTGGCTTCTCATTTCCTTCATTAGTCATTTTAAGGAAGATAAATGCACTATCTTTAAGTTGGTTCATTCATTTTTTTTACCAAACTTGGTATCAAAAATTGAGCTGATACAGAAATTTCACACTTGATCACTGAATTCACTCCAAAGTATTTTAAATTGGAACTGGTTTTAGCTTTTGATTCATTTTTAGTATTTATTTATATTTGGTTGCCCTGAGTCTTCCTTGCAGCTCGAGGGCTTAGTTGCCCTGCAGTGTGTGGGATCTTAGTTCCCCGACCAGAGATTGAACCCATGTCCCCTGCATTGGAAGGTGGATTCTTCACCACTGGACCACCAGAGAAGTCCAGCTTGTTATTCTGAAACTTTATTTTGGACAATTTTAAACCTACAGAAAAGTTGTAAGTATAGTACAATGAGAGCTTCCCTCATAGCTCGGTGGTAAAGAATCCGCCTGCCAATGCAGGAGACGTGGGTTCGATCCCATTCAGACAGAGCCCCAGAAGAAGGAAACAGCAACTCACTCCAATATTCTTGCCTGGAAAATCCCACTGATAGAGGAGGCTGGCAGGCTATAGACCATGGGGTATAAAAGAGTCAGGCACGACTTAGCAACTAAACAATAGTATAATGAACACCCTTAGACCTTCCCCCTGTATTCACCAATGGCCAACTTTTCCCCACATTTCTTTTACCTTTTCATATATATACATTAATATACTTTCATCTTCTTATTCTTATTAATACATGGAAGAGTAAGTAGCAGGTATCGTAGCCTTTTACCCTACATAGTTCCGCTTGGCTCTCCTAAGAACAAAGATTTTATTTACATAAATTCTTTTATTTTTTATTTATTTATTTTTGGGGCCATGCCATGCAGCTTGCAGGATCTTAGTTCCCAGATGACTATGCTTTGAACTCTGGGCCATGGCAGTGAAAACACCAAGTCCTAACCACTGGATGGCTAGGAAACTCCCAAAGATCTTCTCTTCCTTAACTACAATATAACTATCAAATCTGGATACTTACTATCTGGACAACACCACTGGGGCTTCCCACGTGGCACAGTGGTAAAGAATCCGCCTGCTCATGCAGGAGATGCCACAGACTCAAGAGACTTGGGTTCGATCCCTGGGTCGGGAAGATCCCCTGGAGTAGGAAATGGCAACCTGTTCCAGTATTCTTGCCTGGAAAATTCCCTGGACAGGGGAACCTGCCAGGCTACATCCATGGGGTCGCAAAGAATCGGACACGACTGAGTGACTGAGCGCGCACACGCGCGAGTGCACACACACCCACACAGTATCATTATCTAGTATGAAATCTACATTCAAGTTTCCCTGATTGTCCCAATAATGTGTGTTATAGCAACTGCTTCTTCTGATCCGGGATCACAGGTCACAGTGTTCCGCCTTTTTAGGCTCCTTTCATGGAGACTGGTTTCTTGGCCTGTTTTGTCTCTCACGACACTGCTGTTTTTGTGTCCAGGTTGGTTGTTCTGCAGATGGTGGGAAGGAAACGCTCATTTCCTGTTGTGTGTCTCCTCTGCTCTCAAGACTCCTGCTACTCCACTTCACTTCTGACACCAGATGTATGCTTTTTCCACACATCAGGCATTTCTGTGACACCACCTGAGTGTCCTACAATTGAATTCCAATTCCAGCACCATCTACCTAGAGACAACATAGATCCCGCAGGTTAAGGGCTCAGTCCTGTAAGACTATCCCCTACCCATATGCTTGAGACGCTAAGGGAAAGTCTAGGTTGATACCATGCTTCTGACCAACCGGCTATGAAGCAGTGGTTAATTAGTCACTGATTAACTTGCTAAATAGGTTCACAGAGCTCAAGAGAACCATTTACTTACTAGATTATCAGTTTATTACAAAAGGATACAACTCAGGAACAGCCGATGGAAGAGATGCACAGAGCAAGGTGTGTAGGAAGGGGCATGCACCCTCCCAGCCCCTCCACATGTCCGTTGAACCCAGAAGCTCTATAAACCTGGTCCTTTTGCAGTTTTATGGAGACTTTTTACGTATACATGATTGATTAAATCATCAGCCACTGGGGCTTGATCTCCATCTCTAGCCTTTCCCTGGAAGTTTGGGACTGAAAGTCCAACCTTCTACTCACATGATTGGTTTCCCTAAAACCCGCCCCCAGCCTCAGAGGCTTTCCAAAAGTCACTCCATTAGCATAAATTCAGGTGCGGTAGAAAGGGGTTTGTTATGACACTTGTTATGACACATTCTTTTCACCTTTATGGCCCTGGCATTTTTTCAGAAACCAAGGACAAAAGACCAAATTCTAAAAGAAAAGATATTCCCATTGCTCTTATGGATTGGGAAATTCCAAGGGCTTTAGGTGCTCTGGGCCAGAAATGGAGACAAAGATGAAAGACATATTTCTTATGATAAATCAAAATATCACAGAACATTCCTCATTTTTTTCTTTATCTTAATGAATAAATCAGATTACACATTTTTGGCCGTGAAGACCTAGAAATGCTGTAGTGTCCTTCTTGGTGCCTCGTACCAGGAGGCATAGGTCATAATGCATCCCATTAGTGGTGATGTTAACTCTGATCCCTTGGTTGAGGTCGTGTGTGCCAGGCTCCTTCACTCTAGAGTTACATTTGTCATTTTCCAAATGAATGAAGAGTCTGTAGAGGGAATTCCCTGGTGGTCTAATGGTTAGGATTCTGTGCTTCCACTGCAGGGGTCATGGGCTTGATCCCTGCTGGGGGAACTAAGATCCCACAGGCCATCTGGAAAAAAAAAGTCCGTGGAAAGACATTTGAGACCCTATAAATATCCTGCCCTCCAACAAACTTGTCTGAAGATTTAACATCCTCTAATGATTCTTGCCTGAATCAATTATTACTAGGTTGGTTGAAAGACATGGACTAGTAATTGTCCCTCTGTATTTATAAACTACGGTATACTATAATTTCTCTTCTTCCCCAACTTATTTGTCTTTAGTTTTAGGATAACCATGTGTCCATGAGTTATGTATGGTTTCATGTATTATAACCTATTAAGTCATCTTCCATTTCAATATTTATATTGTCCAGATTCATCCAGGGGGAGATTTATCCATTTGATCCCTGCACCCTCTTTAGTTTTTGAGCTTTTCCTTCTTGTTGTCCTTATTCTCTTCCTCTTCGCCTTCTCCTCCCCTTTCTCTTTCTTCTCCCTCACGCCTGCACCTCTCTCTTCCAGGTACCCTTTGCACTTCCTCTATTCCAGCCCTGGGAGTTCTTCAAAGAACTCTGTTTCCTATCACAAAGAGGTTTATGAGAAACCAAGATCTAAGCACAAAGTAAAGTCAGTAGTTTGGGAAATACCACTGTTTCTAGACCCTTTATCAGACATAGATAGGATACATACCATATAATAAATTCCTATGACGCTTTTCATTGCCACCTAACACCACAAGGTTCTTCCTCATCCTCCCTCCAACAGTTGTATCCCCTTCACATCCCCAGCATTATTCTTGATCACAATACTGTGTTTCTGTCGTTGCACTTGACCCAATTGATTTATTTATTGGTCGTCCCATGTGACATGTGGGAATATTAGTTCCCCAACCAGGGATCGAACCCAGGTCCCCTGAGCTGGAAGTGTGGAGTCTTAACCACTGGACCACCAGGGAAGTCCAGGCAAAATTCATATGCTTTGGGCATCCCCTCACTGGAGTGTGAAGTTCTTTGTGCTGTGGACCATTGTATCTCCAGTGCCTTACTTCTTGCCAGGCACACAGTAACGCACTTCGTGTATTTGTTGAACAAATGACTACTTTTCCGTTGTTGGTCCCAGCGAATTCTCCAAAGGATTCTGCCTGGACCTTTTGGGTCCCTGCATCCTTTAACGGTTAGGGCCTCTCTCTGCACTCCAGCTGCCTGTGCTTACCTTATCACATCACTATCCCTCCACATTGTCATCTATTGACTCATCCGACTCCCTATTGTCAGCTTCATGGGTACAGGGGCTGTGATCAATTTATCTTTGTTTCCCTAACCGAGCTAATGCCTCACGCATAGTAGATGCTCCATAGATACTCTATGAATGAGTGAGTGAATTTGCCAGGAAGTGAAGGTAGCAGAATTCAAACTTGGGACTCCAAAGTGACCCCTTGTCCTATGTGTCCCATCAGTTCCCAGAGGAGGGGAAAGAAGTACTGGCCTTGAAGACTGGGTAGGATTTGATGAGTAGAGAAGAAGGATCGCATTCCTAGGTTAGGTGAGCAATGATTAGCCTGACTGTCATCTGCGTCTTTGACTTTGTACCTTCTCTATTTCAGAGTTTCGGTCATAACGTCATGGTTGTTGTTTTAAATTGTTTTTATTTGGCTGCATCAGGTCTTAATTGGGGCACACAGGATCTGCCTTGCCTCATGCCAGACCTTTGGCGGTGGTGCTCAGATCCTGGAGCATGCAGGCTTGGTTGCGCCAAGACATGTGGGAAATTAGTTCCCTAACCATGGATCAAACCTGCGTCACCTGCATTGCAAGGCTGATTCTTAACCACTGGGCCGCCAGGGAAGTCCCCACAAGGTTTTTACTCTGATCCTCAGCTCTCCGTACATTTCATAGCTGCCTCAGAGTAAGACTCAGCCCAGATGGTACTGAGTGTCAGGAGGGAGCCAGGCTCCTGGGTGTGTGTGCCCTGCACACCACTATCTGGCCTAGCTCAGTGGCCTGAGGCTCAGACTTGGCTATGTCAGCAACGTGGAGACTGACCTGATAACTAATATGATCAATCTAGTTTGGCCCCTGGCCCTTGGCACCTACCTCAGCATGACCCTGAGCTGCAGCTTGACTCAGTTCTAGCTTGGCTGCAATGGGTCAGACCATCTGGCCTCCCCCCAAGCGGGAGAAAATGGTAGAAGCAAACACAAGTCCTGATACTTCAATGGCAGCCACCTCAGACCCTTTTGGGGAAGGCAAATGTAAACACACAAATCAGTCAATCAAAAACAAAAAAATACACCTGTAGTGTCTGCCAACAGACATTGACCCTCTGGCTGGAGGTGGGCTGGCAAATGGGAAACCTGGATTCTGGTCTCCACTGGCTTCAGGCCTTTGGTAAGACCTTAGATGAACAATCCAGCTTTTGGCGTCTCAAATAGTAAAACGTGCTGAAAGAAATCAGGGCTGAAGCCAGGTGGGTGGCGGGTGGGAATCCTGCTAGAGGGGAGAGCTGGGATCACATCATGGCATTCTTTTCTTGAACTTATTTATTTATTTGACTGCACCACATCTGGGGTCTTGTCAGTCTTCACTGTGGGATACCAGATCTTTAGTTGAAGCATGCAAACTCTTATTTGCAGCATGTGGGATCTAGTTCCCTGACCAGGGATCAAACCTCAGCCCTCTCATTGGGAGTGCAGAGTATTAGCCACTGGACCACCAAGGCAGTCCCTTGGCATACTTTCAAGCAGTGTATTTTGTTGTTGAATAATTACTTGCAAAAACTCGATGGACATGAGCTTGAACAAGCTCTGGAAGTTGGTGATGGACAGGGAAGCCTGACATGCTGCAGTCCATGGGGTCACAAAGAGTCGGACACAACTGAGCAACTGAACTGAATTGCTTGAGGTCAAAATATCGTGGACAAATCCTAATTTACATATGCAGCTGTTTAAGGAACAAGCTCTATATCATATGTAAACACACATGTACACACACACATACATGTAACTTGCATAAACACAGCCTATGTTTCTAGAAGGAGACACATGAGATTGGTACCAGGGTTTCCCCTGCAGCAGCAGAACTGGGAATCTGAGGGTCTACAGTGAGAGAATTTTTGCTGTATATTCCTATACCCATGTGTGTGTGTCTTCTGGTCTAAACAAATGAATACAGTAAGGAAGGAATTGGCACCACAGGTTTTAAAAAGTGTGTTTTCAAAACTTTCTTCAGTTTACATCTAACTCAAGTCTATGTAATTATATACACACACACATATTTGACACTCATGTGTAGAGAAAAAAGGTTTATATGTTATATCAGGTGGCTCAGTGGGTAAAGAGTCCGCCTGCAATGAGGAGATGATGTGGGTTTGATTCCTAGGTCATGAAGATCTCCTGGAGGAGGCCACGACAACCCTCTCCAGTCTTTTTGCCTGGAGAATTCCATGTACAGAGGAGCCTGGCGGGGTCACCGAGAGTCAGACATGACTGAAGCGACTGAGCACACACAAGCACATATGTAAGAATTTATGTAAATAAAAAAAAAAGAATATATGTAAATATACATGTGTGTATATATAAATGTGTTGGGCTCCTCTGGTGGCTCAGACAGTAAAGAATCTGCCTGCAATGCAGATACTTGGGTTTGATCCCTGGGTAGGGAAGATCCCCTGGAGAAGGGAATGGCAACCCACTCCAGTATTCTTGCCTGGATAGTTCCATGGACAGAGGAGCCTGGTGGACTACTGTCCGTACGGTCACAAAGAATTTGGGCAAAACTAAGTGACTGACACACACACACACACATATGCATAACTCTACATAAATGTTTTACTGTAGAAATATGAGCAGCAGTCTACTCTGGCCTGAAGGAGTTGAAAGTTAAATTATGAACAATTTCAAGGACAGAGACTATTATCTGCCAGTTCACTGCTGGATCCTCTGTGCCTAATATAGCCTCCACCCACAGTGGGAGCCCAGGCCTCATGAGAAACCCGCCTTGTATTGGGGTCTTGTATTGGGGTCTTGCTGTCTAGGTGGAATATTTTTGGTTGATTTTTTAAATTTTTATTTATTTATTTGGCTGCAACAGGTTTTAGTTGTGGCACACAGGACCTCCAATTTTTGTTGTGGCATTCAAAATCTTTAGCTGTGGCATGTGGGATCAAGTTCCCTGATCAGGGATCAAACCCTGCAGTGCGAGTATGTAATCTTAGACACTGGACCATCAGGAAAGTCCCCTAGGGAGAATATTTTTGAACTTTATTTCATCTTGTGTTTTCATAGTTTCATGTTTCAGTTTGGACAAACCATTGCTTTCATATTTTATCTTCCTTTATTCTCCAAACAAGCCTAGGAGGTGAGGGTTGTTATCTGCATGTTACAGAGAGAAAAAGAGGCTGAGACACTAGGGGCCGAGCCCAAATTCGCAGAGATGTCTACTAAGAGAACCAACTGCAACCAGTCTGAACAGTGACGGCTGTCTTTTCCTGGGCCTCTCCTGGGGGCCCATTATCAGGCTTGGTACTGTATGTGTACAGTGTTGTTTAATTTGATCCTCACAAAAAGCCTCTATGGTGATGTCACAAACCCCGTTTTATAGATGAAAGAAACTTAGAAAAGGCAAATGAGTACAAAGTCAACTAGTCAAGAGCTAGAACCAGGTCTCTAGTTTCTATCTGTTGCTTTTTCTGCTGCACATGGCTCCTCCTTGAAGTTCCAGGGTAAGTTTTAGGGTACATCTGAGTCACTTACAGGGCTTCTTAAAGTGTCAATCGCTGGGACTCACCACCAGCACTTTTTTTTTTTTAATTTTTGGCTGCACCCTGTGACATGTGGGATCTTAGTTCCCTGACCAGGAATCGAACCCACACCTCCTGCAGTGGAAGGCAGGGTCTTAACCCCTGGACTACCAGGAAGCCCCCACCGGCACTTATGGTTCTGTTGATCCAGGAAGGGGTATTTGCATTTCTGACAATGCCTCCACTGATGGTCGGAGCCCTCACTCTAGGAAGGACTTTCTCAGCCTCTGGCCCCACAGCTTCAGGGTCCTGCTCAGGCTCTGCTGAAGGAGTCCCCTGTCAGAGCCTGAGCCTGGAGTTGATGTGTGGCTCTCAGACAAGCAGGATACGAGGCCTCCATCTCTCCCTTAAGTTCTTGTCTGTGGCGAGCTGTTAGTTTTTAGCAATAGAAACCATCCCTGGTATTTACAAGCCGGAAAGGAGTTTATCAGAAGGCCATAGGGGGACTTCCCTGGCGGTCCAGTAGTGAAGACTCCGAGCTTCCAGTGATGGGGATGCAGATCCGATCCCTGGTTGGTGAACTAAGATCCCACAAGCTGTGCGGTACAGCAAAAATCGATCAGAAAGAAGGCCATAGGCTCCCAGAATCTCCAGGAAGGTTGGGTAGCCAGACTCAGGAAACAAACCTAGTCAAGGGAGTCACAGCATGGACAGGGACCAACGCTCACTGCGGATCTGGCCTGCTGAGGGCATGCCAGGACACAGATGCACAGCCAGGACTGCCAGCACCACTGGCCCTGGACGCTGGAGGCCGCTGCTGGCCCTCAGATGGATACGCTTCATGTGGCTTTGTTTCTCTAGCCTTCAAACCAAAATCTCAGGGGGGAGTGGTCCACCTGACTCAGCCTGGGTCATGTGTCCCCCCATCAGCTGCAAGGGATGCTGGGAAAGTGAACCTCTGGCCATCGGGTCTCTACTGAGGGTGGAAGGCTTTACCTCCTAGCAACGTGCATATGGTAGGAAATTGCCCAGACAGGATGATCAGATCCTTGGCTTTCAAATGACACCTAATGCCCACGCTGGTGGCAGCTTTGTCCTTAGCCATTTGGTGGTGGTTAAGGCTTGTTTGTTTACATTTTGCTTATACTTAAGTCATGTTCATGCTCATCAGTTAACAGTTGCTGAGGTACCACTATCTGTTCACTGCTAACAAATAGTTACTGAGCCTTCACTTGAATGCAAGGAGCATTGAAAGCAATTTTCATTATACAAAGAGGAAATTGTAGTTGGATATAAGAAATTTACTCTGTAGTCTGACTAGGCATTATTCTGAAAAAGCATTTCAGGCTTCTCCCTGAAGTGGAGGACCAGGCCCCATTTTTCCGGGAACAGGAAGAATGCCTGATTGAAGCTTTCATTCACCTGACCTGTCAGTTTAGGAGCTGCTGTGTGTCCAGTGGTGAGGTGTGGGGACAGCAGATGACAAGAACAAAGATGTTTTGTGTTCATGGACAAACTCACCTGCGTGACTGGTGCCAGAAACAGGATCACCCCCAGAAGCTAAGCAGCAACTAGTTTGACCTAGAGTAGTCAAAATCATAACGACAGAACAAGCACCTGGTGGATGTGGGTGCCTTGCAGTGAGATGGGGACCTCCAGGGAGGAACAAGTCTGAGACAGAGTTCCACTCCCATCCTGCTAGGTCTGAAGTACCTGTGAGATGCCCAAGCAGGGAAGTCTAGTGCTGGGGTATTTCAGGTTGGAGTCAGGCTGATGCTATATATGATATTTTGAAAAAATATTTATTTATTTAAGCCGTGCTTGGTCTTCCTTGCTGCTCGGGCGTTTCTCCAGTTGCGGCAATCCAGGGCTGCTCTCTCGTTGTGCTCGGGCTTCTCACTGCAGTGTCTTCTCTTGTGGGGGGCACGGGCTCTTGGTGTGTGGGCTTCAGCAGTTGCGGCACATGGGCTCAATCGCTGTGGTTCCTGGGCTCTAGAGCATAGGCTCACTAGTTGTGGTGTATGAGCTTAAATGCTCCGAGGCATGTGCATTCTTCCACGACTAGGGATCAAACCCTTGTCTCCTACATTGGCAGGCAGATTCTCTCCCACTGAGCCACCAGGGAAGCCCCTATAAATGATATTTTAACCGTAAATGCTATTTGAATCCATGGGAGGAGATCACCCAGAAAGAGAGAAGTAGAGGCTGATTGGGGACTTCCCTGGTGGTCCAGTGGTTAAGACTCCACACTCCCAATGCAGGAGGCCCGGGTTCAATCCCTGTCAGGGACTAAGAGCCCACTGAGGAATTCCAGAAGACCAGAAGAGGAGACCCAGTGGCCCAGGAGGGGAGGACCAGGTGTCAGGGAGCAAGAAGGTTGTCAACTGTGTTGTTGATTTAACAACACAGAGGTTAGAACAGTTTGGGTGCAGTGAGGGAGGCAGAAACCAGACTGCAGTGGGTGAAGATGAGGTTTGATGCAAAGGGATAGGGAGGAGAGGAGGGGGAATGGTAGCTGAAGAGAGGCTCCAGGGCCAGTGCCGGGTTGTTTTTGTTAAATATTTTTAATTCTCTGCTTCTGTTTTATCTGGAAAAGGAATGCCTGCTCATAAAGAATTCATACAGTAAGGTAGAGGGAACCCCTAGGATCTTTCATAACAAAGAGATTCAATTTACGAAAGGCTGGCACTTGATGATGTGACCCCCTTCCTGACTCTCCTGTGTTGAAGGACAGCTCTGCCTCTGGGGCTGGTTGGGCAGTGTGTCTCTCATAGGAAAGACAAGGGAGTGCGCCTGCGCACTGAAGGGATGGCTGGAGGGGAATCCTGGGCCCTTGCCTGGGGCTTGGCCTGTGCCCTGTGCTGGGAAAGGACAGGACAGGGGCGGGGAGGGGGTGGGGGGGCACATCTCACAGCTGCTGCTTTTGCTCTGAGGCAGCTGGGAGTGAGGGAGGGGGCAGAGGATGGGGAGGAAAGAGGTGAAAGTCCAAACCGGCTCTCAGGTCACTGGCTTTCGGTCCCACAGCCTGTTCCCAGCACAGCAGCCTGATGGAGACTCTTAAAATGTTCAGTGAGATGACATCAACCCTCCACTTCAAACTCTGCAGTGACGACTCATGGCAGTCATCACTTGCTTCCCTGCCCTATGTCAGCTGGCACTCCTGCCTCTCACCTTGGCTCCTGTCTCCTCCCTCCAGCCATATGGGTTCCCAGCAGTTCTATGGATGCCAGGCATGCTTCTGCCACAGATGCTTTGCGCCGGCTCTTTCCGCTACCAGACCAGCTTCTTCACCTTGGCACCATTGGCCCTCTGGCTAATTCTTTGTTGTGGGAGTTGTCCTGTGTATATTGTGGGATGTTTACAGCCTCTCCCTTGTAGATGCCAGCAGCACCCAAACATACACACAGTTGTGACAACAAAAATGTGTCCAGACATTGGCAAACAGTCCCCTGAGTTACGAGGGAGGCATCACCACATCCTGAGAACCACTGACCTAGAATGGGCTTTCCTAGATACCCACTTGGCTTCCTCCCTCCCCGGTCAAGTCTTTGCTCAAAGCTCACCTGCTCAGTGACACCTACCCAGACCACCTCATTTAATCCTGCATCAGGCCCCTGGCCCCAAATTCCTGATCCCTGATCGTGTTCTTTTCCTTTTTGCCATAGCAAGGGTTACTTTCGCACAGTCTACACGATTTACTGATTTCTCACATTTATTGTGTATTTTCTCCCATGACAGTACAAGCTCCCCAAGGGCAGGGGACCTCACTGTTTTAATTACTGATGTGTCTAGAACTGTGCCTGGGGACTTCCCGGGTTCAGTGGTTAAGATGCCACCCTCCCAATGCAGGGGCTGCCGGTTAAATCCCTGGTCAGGGAATGAAGATCCCACATGCCACATGGCCAAAAAAAAAGAAAAATTATAGAACTGTGCTTTGCATGCTGCAAAATTAAATAAATATTTGTGAATGGCTTAATAAACTCGAGGACCTTAGACTGTTGCCGAGCTTGGTGCGCATAAATGCACAGTAATTCTCCTCTGCTGAGGTCACACACAGTCTTGTATTGTGGGGTGACTTCTCCATGTGTGGGTGACAAGCCCCTTACTTCCCAGAGGGCCAAAACCATCTCGGCCTTGTTTATGTGTCTCCCTCACCCAGCACAGTGGCAGGTACTGGTTTGCAGGATGAAATGTGAAGACTAAGTTTGGGGCTGTGTCGAAGGAAGGGGAGCATCCATGATGGAGTCACCCACGAGGAGGTGTCCGGAGAAGCAGCCCCAGGCTGGGCAGCACCACATGGAAGAGGCTTCCAGACACACAGAGGGGAGGAGGGCCTGACAGGGAACCTGGGTGTGGTCAGAAGGCCTCAGATGGTGGGATCTGAGCTTCTTCAGGATTCTAGGCTCTGTCATCCTCCCAGGTGGGAGGTAAGCTCTGTGCAACATTGAGCCAGAGCTGGGACATCTTCCTCATTACACTACCTCATTATTCATGCTTTCTCATTGCCAGAGAAGAAAGATTTAAGATATTCAAAAGACTACGTGGGTACTTCCCTGGCGGTCCAGTGATTAGGACTCTATACTTTCACTGCAAGGGGCTTGGAATTGGTCCCTGGTCAGGGAACTAAGATCCCACATGCCTTGTGGCACAACCAAAAAGGAAAAAAAAAAATATCACGCTACTACAACCAGGGGGGTGCGGGAGAGTACATGAAAAACAGCAAGAGAACATATCAAAAGCAGGGAAAGGATAGTTTCAGTGTGAGAAGTTGACTGTAAAGAAATATGAGTGACTTCCTGGGTGATAGAATGTTCTTTTTCTTGATTTGGGTGTTGGCACGTGGGTGTCAACATTTGAGCTGTCGAAACTCATCCAGTTGTGTGCGTCAGACGTGTGCATTTTCACTGGGTGCAATTTTACCTCAAAAAGCAAAGAAGGGGAAAGAGGAATGAAATAACAAGGTGGGGCCATCACACACCAGGAACAAGGACAAAATGGGGGCCACGATGTCCTAAATGCTTTGCGTTGGGGGAGTGGAACACAAGTGTGCTCCAGACATCCCAGCAGCTGATGAAGGAAGGATGACTCTGTCAGTAACATGGTTCTTAGGGTCTCTGAGGTTAATAACCAACCAACTGCTCAGAAAACTTCTGCTCTTGGTCTTAGGATTAATCTATGGAGACATTTCTCCTGAGATCTTCCTAGCAGGTTGGGTAAAGAACTGACTTCCTGGCCAGACTCCCAAGGCAATAGGAATAAAAATAAAGATAAATGAATGGATCCTGATTAAACCTACAAGCTTTTGCACAGTAAGGGAAACCATAAACAGAACAAAAGACAGCCTACAGAACTGGGAAAAATATTCGCGTGATGAGACTGACAAGGGCTTAATTTCCAAAGTAAATAAATAGCTCATACAAGTCAACAACAAAAAAACAAACAACTCTATTCACAAATGGGTAGAAGATCTAAAAAGACAGTTCTCCAAGAAGACAGATGGCTACAGGCACATGAAAAGAAGCTCAACATTCCTGATTTTTAAAGAAATATGATTGAAACTAAAATGAGGTACAACCTCACACCAATCTGAATGGCCATCATTAAAAGTCTATAAATAATAAAAATGCTGGAGAGGATGTGGAGAAAAAGGAACCTTCCTACGCTGTTGGTGGAAATATAGTAGGTGCAGCCACTGCGGAAAACACTATGGAGGGTCCTCAGAAAACTAATAATAGAAGTAAAATATGATCCCACAAGCCCGCTCCTGGGCACGTGTCTTCACAAAGCTATAATTCAAAAAGATACATGTACCCCTACGTTCCTAGCAGTAGTATTCACAGTAGCTAAGACAAGGAAACAACCTAAATGTCTATTGACAGATGAATGGATAAAGAAGATACAGTACATATATACAATGGAATACTAACTCAGCCCTGAAAAGGAATGAAAGAATGCCATCTGCTGCAAATGGATGCAACCAGAGATTCTCATTCTAAGTAAAATAAGTCATAAAGAGACAGACAAAACCCATATGATATCACTTATATGTGGAATCTAAACTGTGACACAATATGACACAAACGAGCCTATCTATGAAACAGAAACAGAATCACAGACATGGAGAACAGGCTGGTGGTTGCCACAGCAGATGGGGCTTGGGCATGGATGGAGTGGGAGGTGAGGGTTTGCAAATGGGAACTATTAAATATAGAATGGATAAATAACAAAATCCTACTGTATAGCACAGGGAACTATATTCAATATGCTATGATAAATCATAATGGAAAAGAATATAAAATAGAATATATACATATATATTTATATGACTGACTCACTTTGCTGTACAGCAGTAATTAACACAACATTGTAAATCAACAATACTTCAATTTACATTTTAAAAAAATTTTAAAGTAGAAATAAAAAAAGGAATTGACCTCCTCATGAAGCTTTGAGAGCCAGAATCTTGGGTAGTTCTTAAAAAGCCCCTCCATGTGGGCTGCAGCACAGTCTGGTAGAGGCACCCGGGGGGTCAGTGATGAGTCCTGACCTCTCGCTGACTCTCTGCCGCTGGGTTTGGCCCGGGCTGTCTTGGAGAACAAGAGAGGGGCTGAATGAGGAATTCTGCCTCCCGGATTCTGTTTCTTGCAGACCTTGGAGCCTGACAAGTGGCAGTGAGGTGGCGACAGGGTCACCAGGAAACCCCCGTGGTCAGTGGAGCACAGACTCTGCTTTCTACAGACATGAAGTAGGAATCAGGTTCACAGACTCCGGGGAGAGCTGAGGAGCATGACAAGGTCTCAGGCCTGGGCGCAAGCGCCTCCACCCAGGACCCAAACCTGTCCCGGAGCACTATCGGTCAAGTGACCAACCATCCACATTGCCTGGGACTGAGGTGTTTCCTGGGATCCTGGACTTCCAGTGCCAGGGAAAGAGAGACGATCTGGTCACCCTAGAAAGGCAAAACCAACACCACAAAGAAAACCTTCCTTCCAAAGGGCAGCAGCTGGGAATTCCCTGGCGGTCCAGTGGTTAGGACTCCATGTTTTCACTGCCAAGGGTGCAGGTTCCATCCTGGTTGGGGAACTGAGATCCTGCACCAAAAAAAGAAAAAAAAAGCTGACGATACCCTATAGGGACCCAGGTACAGGGCACTCAAATGCTACAGTGACTTCAGAGAGTTTGAATCTACAAAGTCAGACATGGAGCAGGAGGTAGGTAAATAATTACACACAGAGGGTTGGGAACTGGGATTGGGGATGACATTACAAAAGCCTTAACTAACTGGGTGCAGAGGGAGGCGGGATGGTCAGGAAGGCACCACTAGGAAGAAGTTTGATTTGACTTGTTAAAAAAGAGTCAGGCAGCTACTCTGGTGGCTCACGGTAAAGAATCCGTCTGCCAATGCAGGAGACACAGTCTCGATCTCTGCTCTGAGGAGATCCCACGTGCTGCAGAGCAACTGAGCTATGCGCCATAACTATTGAGCCAGTGCTCTAGAGCCTGCGAAATGCAACTATAGAGCTCAAGTGCCGCAACTACTGAAGCCCACTGGTTCTATAGCCCACGCTCCGCAGCAAGAGAAACTATTGCAATGAGAGGCCCTCGCACCACAACTAGAGTGTAGCCCTCGCTCTCTGCAAGTGGAGAAAGCCCGAACAGCAGCGAAGCCCCAGCACAGCCAAAAGTAAAGATAAATAAATAAAATCATTTTAACAACAGCACAACAAAAAAACGAGTAAGAATTAGCAAGATGTAAATCCCTACATTTATGCCCAACCATTTTGTAGCAAGGATGCCAAGTCAAATGTGTTTTCAACAACTACTGCTAAGACAGCCAGAGTGTCACATGTAAAAGAATGAAGTTGGTGACCTAAATGGGAAGAAAACCCACCAAAGAGGATTATATGTACATGTGTAGCTGATTCACTTTGCTGCACAGCAGAAACTAACACAACATGGTAAAGCAACTGTACTCCAACTTGAAAAAAAAATGAGGTTAGATCCCCACTTCACACTATACACAAAAGTTGATCCCAAATAGATCATAGATCTAAATGTAAGAGCTAAAACTATAAAACTCTTAGAAGAAAAAATAGGTCTATGTCTCTGTGATCTTGAATTAGGCAACGATTTCTGAGATATGAAACCGAAAGTAAAGTTAAAGAAAAACTAATTAGATAAATTGGACTTCATCAAAATTGAACACTTTTTTGCTTGAAAGAATACCATGAAAAAAGTGAAAAGACAACCCATTATTTGCAAATTATGTCTCTGAGACTGTATCCAAAAGAAAGAACTCTTACAATCCAATCATAAAAAGAGAAACAACTGAATTTAAAGATGGGCAAAGGATTTAAACAGACATTTATTTCTCTAAAGAAGATGTACAAATGACCAGTAAGTATTGTTCCTCAAAATGTTAAAACACAAATGTTTCATATAACCTCACAATTCCACTGTCAGGTATGTATACCAGAAAATCAAAAACATGTTCACACAAAAATCTGTACACGAATGTTCATAGCAGCATTATTCACAATAGTGAAAACAACTAAAATGTCCATAAACTGATGACCTGATACATAAAATGTGATACGGTTATACAATGGAATATTAGTCTACCATAAAAAGAAATGAAGTACTGATATGTGTTACAATATGGATGAGCCTTGAAACATTATGCTACGTAAAAGAAGTAACCACCACATAGTATATTTTCAATTTATATGAAATATCAAGAATAGGCAAATCTATAGAGACTCAAAGCAGTGGTTGGGTAAGGTGAGGTGGAGGAGGGAATGGGAGTGTTGCTAATGGGGTTTCTTTTTGAAGTGATGAAATGTTTTGAAATTAGATAGTGGTGAGGGCTTCCCGGGTGGCTCAGTGGTAAAGAATCTGCCTACCAACCCAGGAGATGCAAGAGACACGAGTCAGATTCCTGGGTTGGGAAGATCCCCTGGAGCAGGAAATGGCAACCCACTCCAGTATTCTTGCCTGGAGAATCCCCACGGACAGAGAAGCCTGGCAGGCTACAGTCCATGGGGTCGCAAACAGCTGGACACAACTGAGCACAACACAACATACAGAGGATTGCACAACTTTGTGAATATCCTAAAACCTCTGAACTTTACACTCTAAAAGGTGAGTTTTGTTAAATATGAATTATATCTCAATAAAGCTGTCATTTAAAAAGAGAGACTTCCAGTTTCCTGTCTGGCATGTAAGGAGCTTGGAAGTTGTCACTCCATCCTAAAGAGTAGAAAGCTGAACAAAATGAATCAACACCTTTTTTTTAGATCCATTAGAGAATTGGGGTCAGAGCATAAACCTCTGCCTGCCCACCCTCCCATTTGGAGAGACAGACAGGAACATACAAAGAATTACAACTTAACCAGAGCAGAAACATGTGAACAGAATCCTCTACTAGAACCCCATTAGGGTAGGAATATCAAAACAATGGTGGTCCAGAATTTAAGATTCCACGCTTCCACTGCAGGGGGCATGAGTTCAATCCTTGTATGGATACTAAGAGTCTGCATGGGGAACAATGCAGCCAAAATTAAAAAATAAAGACAAACAAAACACCCCCAGCCACTAAATTACTGGAGGCTCAGTGTGGACAAACCTAAGGGTTTAAAACTCCAGGGGGCGCAGTCTTAGATGGAGTGGCCCTTTCTTTGTGAGTTTTACCTCTAGGAACTCCACCAGATTCTCAAAGAGAAGATCAGAGAAAAATCTTCTGCTTCTGTCAGGAGGAGAGGAAAAGCAGCCATTTTGGGGCACCCTCAGAGCATTCTGTTCTTCTTAATGAGATCTGCCCTCAAGAGAAGCTATTTTACCAGATCTCCCACCTGGGAGAAAGGAAATACCCAATCCTAGCGCGCAAATGGCAACCCACTCCAGTGTTCCTGCCTGGAGAATCCCAGGGACGGGGGAGCCTGGTGGGCTTCCGTCTATGGGGTCGCACAGAGTCGGACACGACTGAAGTGACTTAGCAGCAGCAGCAGCAGCAGCAGCGCGCTCTAACAATCCCATCCCCCAAACTGGAGAAACACCTGTGAAGTTTGTAGCCCAGGGCATCGACTCACTAAAATAGTGAGACCTACTCATAGGCTGTAGAATGCTTCCCTTCCCCTACCCACAGACCTCAAGGCAACATCACTGAAGGCCTGTTTATAGCAATTCCTTTTACCCACTGCATGTTGTCTGGCTTTCAGCAACAATTTACAAGGCATACTAAAAGTTAAAACAATTTGAAGAGACACAGCAAGCATGGAAACTAGAGTCAGATAAGTTTAAAACTCTGGTGGGGAACTTCCCTGGTGATCTAGTGGTAAAGCATCTGCCTGCCAATGCGGGGAACATGGGTTCATTCACTGGTCCAGGAACTAAGATCCTACATGCCCTGGGGAAACTAAGCCCATGCACCAAAATTACTGTTGCCGCTCTGCAATAAGAGAAGCCACTACAATGAGAAGCCCACACATCGCAACTAGAGAGTAGCCCTTCATTCACCACAACTAGAGAAAAGCCCTCATGCAGCAACACGATGGACATGAGTTTGAGCAAGCTCCAGGAGTTGGTGAAGGACAGGGAAGCCTGGTATGCTGTGGTCCATGGGATCACAAAAAGCCAGACACAACGGAGTGACTGAACAACAAGTAGTTCTTTCTTTATGTAGTATAGTAGTCCTTTGTCACAAATTGCCAGTCTCTTTTCTCAGTTCTTAGTTTGTGTTTCAACTTTGCTTTTGGTTGTCTTTACCAGAAAGTTTTTATTTTTATGTAATCAAATTTATCAGCCTACTGTGTTTTTTTAGAGGGGCTTCCCAGCTGACTCAGTGGTAAACAATCTGCTTGCCAAGCAGAAGATGCAGGTTCATCTCTGGATCGGGAAGATGCCCTGGAGAAGGAAATGGCAACCCACCCCAGTATTCTTGCCTGGGAAATCCCATGGGCAGAGGAACCCAGTGGGCTCCTGTTTAGAGGAGCCTGGTGTGCTACAGTCCACGGGGTTGCAGAGTTGGACATGACTGAGTGACTGAACAACAACAATTACAATATTTTTAGATTTTGAATCATAGTTAGAAAAACTTTCCCAAATCTAGAGTGTTAAGGAAGTTCACCTTTGTTTATTTTTATTTAATTTAATTTAGAATACTGATGGTTTTCATTTTTAAAATTTTTATTGGAGTATAGTTGATTACAATGTTGTGTTTCAGATGTATACCAGAGTGAATCAGTTATGCATATTGCACCTTTGTTTCTTTTTAATGTTTCATATTTTACTCTAATTTTGATCCATCTGAATTTTATTCTTGTGTGAGATTTGTAGTATGGATCCAGCTTTTTTCTGAGGTGGAAAATGAGTTTTTCCAACCTCATTTATTGAGTGAGTCTGTGTTTTCTCCATTGATTACAGTTGCCACATTTATTATCAAATTATGAATAATGTATGGAGGGGGCAATGGCGAGCCACTCCAGTACTGTTGCCTGGAGAATCCCATGGATGGAGGAGCCTGGTAGGCTGTAGTCCGTGGGGTCGCTAAGGGTCGGACACAGCTGAGTGACTTCACTTTCACTTTTCACTTTCACACATTGGAGAAGGAAATGGCAACCCACTCCAGTGTTCCTGCCTGGAGAATCCCAGGGACGGGGGAGCCTGGTGGGCTTCCGTCTGTGGGGTCACACAGAGTCGGACACGACTGAAGTGACTTAGCAGCAGCAGCAGCAGCAACAAAGAACCAGCACAGGCAAAAATAAATAATACAATTAAGAAAAGAAAAAGAAGAACTCACTTCACAGTTCCAGCACTGGGGCAAGGTTCTCCAGGAGGCTGTGTGTGCTCTGAATCAGCATTAGATATATGGTGCTGATTCTCTGATAGCCAGGATTCATGGGTCCAGGAATCAAGGGAGTGGCACACTATTTCTCCTAATGACTCATCAGCAAGATTTTTGCTTCCTGTTCCTGTGACTTTATGCTCTGCTGACCTCGAGGTCTTCTTCCAGAGGGAAGGATGCTTCCACCAGGAGACACAATAAAGATTTCATTGAACTTGAAGTTAAGACTGCCACCCAGCCACTTTGGGCATCTCATGACTCAACAGGCAAAGAAGGGAGTTATGATGTTGGCTGGCTAGGGTGATAGATCCTGACTGCCAAGCAGAAATTGGACTACTATCGACAACGGAGGTAAGGAAGAGTGTGTGTGGGCATCTCTTAGTATTACCATGTCCTGCAATTAAAGTCAATGGAAAATGACAACAATCCAACGGAGGAAGGATTAGTAATGGTCTGAAACCCTTCAAGAATGAAGGTTTGGGGACTTCTCTGGTGGTCCAGTGGTTAAGACTCAGAGCTTTCACTGCCCAGATTCAATGCCTATTCAGGGAACTAAGATCTCATAAGCTGTGTGGTATGGCAAAATAAATAAATAAATAAATATTATAGAGAAATAAAATTATTCAAAAGTGAAGGTTTGGGTCATCCCACCAAGTAAAGAATCACAACCACCTGAAGTGCTTGCTGAGGGTAAAGACATTACAGAATGGTTCAGTTCAGTTCAGTCGCATCCGACTCTCCCCGACCCCATGAGTCACAGCACACCAGGCCTCCCTGTCCATCACCAACTCCCAGAGTTCACTCAAACTCATGTCCACAGAGTCGGTGATGCCATCCAGCCATCTCATTCTCTGTCGTCCCCTTCTCCTCCCGCCCCCAACCTTTCCCAGCATCAGAGTCTTTTCCAGTGAGTCAACTCGTCGCATGAGGCGGCCAAAGTATTGCAGTTTCAGCTTTAGCATCAGTCCTTCCAATGAACACCCAGGATTGATCTCCCTTAGAATGGACTGGTTGGATCTCCTTGCAGTCCAAGGGACTCTCAAGAGTCTTCTCCAACACCACAGTTCAAAAGCATCAATTCTTCAGTGATCAGCTTTCTTCACAGTCCAACTCTCACATTCATACATGACCACGGGAAAAACCATAGCCTTGACTAGACGGACCTTTGTTGGCAAAGTAATGTCTCTGCTTTTTAATATACTATCAAGGTTGGTCATAATTTCCTTCCAAGGAGTAAGCATCTTTTAATTTCATGGCTGCAATCAGCATCTGCAGTGATTTTGGAGCCCAAAAAAAGAAAGTCTGACACTGTTTCCACTGTTTTTCCATCCATTTCCCGTGAAGTGATGGGACCAGATGCCATGATCTTTGTTTCCTGAATGTTGAGCTTCAAGCCAACTTTTCACTCTCCTCTTTCACTTTCATCAAAAGACTTTTGAGTTCCTCTTCACTTTCTGCCATAAGGGTGGTGTCATCTGCATATCTGAGGTTACTGATATTTCTCCCAGCAATCTTGATTCCAGTTTGTGCTTCTTCCAGCCCAGTGTTCCTCATGATGTACTCTGCATAGAAGTTAAATAAGCAAGGTGACAATATACAGCCTTGAGTACTCCTTTTCCTATTTGGAACCAGTCTGTTGTTCCATGTCCAGTTCTGACTGTTGCTTCCTAACCTGCATACAGGTTCCTCAAGAGGCAGGTCAGGTGGTCTGGTATTCCCATCTCTTTCAGAATGTTCCACAGTTTGTTGTGATCCACACAGTCAAAGGCTTTGGCATAGTCAATGAAGCAGAAATAGATGTTTTTCTGGAACTCTCTTGCTTTCTCCATGATCCAGCGGATGTTGGCAATTTGATCTCTGGTGCCTCTACCTTTTCTAAAACTTGCTTGAACATCTGGGAGTTCACAGTTCACACATTGCTTAAGCCTGGCTTGGAGAATTTTGAGCATGACTTTACAAGCGTGTGAGATGAGTGCAATTGTGCGGTAGTTTGAGCATTCTTTGGCATTGCCTCTCTTTGGGATTGGAATGAAGACTGACCTTTTCCAGTCCTGTGGCCGCTGCTGAGTTTTCCAAATTTGCTGGCATATTGAGTGCAGCACTTTCACAGCATCATCTTTCAAGATTTGAAATAGCTCAACTGGAATTCCATCACCTCCACTAGCTTTTTTCGTAGTGATGCTAAGGCCCACTTGACTTCACATTCCAGGATGTCTGGCTCTAGGTCAGTGATCACGTTATCGTGACTATCTTGGTCGTGAAGATCTCTTTTGTACAGTTCTTCTGTGTATTCTTGCCACCTCTTCTGAATATCTTCTGCTTCTGTTAAGTCTATACCATTTCTGTCCTTTATCGAGCCCATCTTTGCATGAAATGTTCCCTTGGAATCTCTAATTTTCTTGAAGAGATCTCTTGTTTTTCCTATTCTGTTGTTTTCCTCTATTTCTTTGCATTGATCACTGAGGAAGGCTTTCTTATCTCTCCTTGCTATTCTTTGGAACTCTGCATTCAGATGCTTATATCTTTCTTTTTCTCCTTTGCTTTTTGCTTCTCTTCTTTTCACAGCTATTTGTAAGGCCTCCTCAGACAGCCATTTTGCTTTGTTGCATTTCTTTTCCATGGGGATGGTCTTGGTCCCTGTCTCCTGTACAATGTCACGAACCTTCGTCCATAGTTCATCAGGCACTCTATCAGATCTAGTCCCTTAAATCTATTTCTCACTTCCACTGTATAATCATAAGGGATTTGATTAGAAGAAGTTAATTATAACTGCCAGCTATGAACACTGAACGACTTCACATGAACACATGGCTAGTCATAGCTATAACTGTTATGATTATTTTATGTTTTGATGAATATGTGGTTGTATGTGTATCTGTTTTCTTTCCTTTCTTATTGCCTTATTATGGAACTGAAGATGTATTGACTTTACATCATAGCTTTTGAGGGAAAAGTGAAAGTCGCTCAGTTGTGTGCAGCTCTTTGCATCCCCGTGGACTATACAGTCCATGGAATTCTCCAGGCCAGAATGCTGGAGTGGGTAGCCTTTCCCTTCTCCAGGGGATCGTCCCAACCCACGGATCGAACCCAGGTCTCCCACATTGCAGGTGGATTCTTTCCCAGCTGAGCCACAAGGGAAGCCCAAGAACACTGGAGAGGGTAGCCTATCCCTTCTCCAGCAGATCTTCCCAACCCAGAAATTGAACTGGGGTCTCCTACATTGCAGGCAGATTCTTTACCAACTGAGCTATCAGGGAAGCTATCATAGCTTTTTAGTACCGTTAATTTTACATCATAGTATTTAAGTTAGGGCATATCAAGAAGAGTAAATACCACTCAAGGACTTAGCTCTTTTGCTGGGGAAGGGGTTAGTGTGTTTTCAGCTGTACACGTGACAGTTGTATCATGGAATTATGATTTTGTTATTGTCTTTATTTGGACATTAAATATGGTTTAAAGAGATGCATTGGGGTACAAATTGAAAAGGGGTGGACTGGTCATGGTTATTTTATGTGTCAACTTGACTGACCACGAAGTGCCCAGGTTCAATATTATTTCTGAGTATGTCTGTAAAGGTGTTCTTGATGAGATTAACATTTGAACTGGTAGACCCAGTAAAGCAGATGGCACTCCCCAGTGTGGGTGGGCATCATTCAATCCATCAAAGGCCTGAATAGAAGAAAAGATGGAGGAAGGAGAAATTCACCCCTTTTCTTTCCAGCCTCACTTGGTTGAGCTGGGACATCTCATCTAATCATCTCAGGCCTTCAAACTTGGGCTGAATTACACCCCTGGTTTTCTTGGGTATCCAACTTGCAAATGGATGATCATGAAAATCATCAGTTTTCAGCCTCTGAAATATATACATATACACATACATATTCATGCTACTGAGTCTCTGGAGAACTCTGACCAATAGAAAAATCAAGCAACGTCCACAAAAGTATGAGAGAAAGAAATATCCAGCCAAGATATGCTTTCAGTTTTGAAGGCTACAGAAGAGTTTCAAAAATAAAAGAATCAGGGACTATAATGAAGAAATTATGAACCCTTTCTGAAAAACATCCTAGAGAGATGAATAAAAAGGATGATAGGGAAGGAGCAGTGATAAGAATAAAGAGCCATTTCTACATCGATAAGAGGGTATAACTGCAGAGCAGAAAGTAAATATTATAAAACCTGACCAAAAAAGGATAAAAGCCATTAATAGCAAGGTAGGAAGGCCATCAGCTGACTAGATAGCCTACATAGCTCTCCTAATTGAAAAGACTAAATTGTGGATTAAATATTTTGTAAAAAAAAAAAAAAAAAGGAAATAAAAACAAAATAAACACTACTGAGCTGGAATAAATAGAAATATTTCTACAGAGGCCGAAAATGCAGTAAAATCGGGAAGCCTGGGAGGTAAGTGAGTGCCTAAGTCAGCTTTTCTCCCCAAGGATTTTTGTGAAACACAGATCTCGAGTTTTGCCCAGACTGTTTTCTGGGCTGCAAGGGACAGGAGATAAAGCCCAAGGCTCCACCAAGATAGTGGGAGATTTCGGCACATAATCAGGGCCTCCTACAAGCTCAGTATAAAGACACATGAAAACCCAAACCAAAACCCATTTTAGGAAGGAAAGAGCAAGGGAACTTGCCTGGCTCAACGTTGAACGGAAGGGAAAACTAATCTTTCTTGAAAACCTGAAACTACAACCCAACCCTTCCATAGTTTGTGCTGCAATTCACCCACTTGAGGAGCTTAAGAAAACCTTCACAAAATGCAAAGGCTTCCCAGGTTGCTAGTGCAGCCTCGGGCTGGGAGAAAGTAAATATACATTCTCTCTATAGGTAGGCCACTTCCATCAAAGATTCAAAGTTCTCCCAAAGATTAAGTTCCAAGGAAAGAGAGCAGCTCACAATCTAAAGCAATAAAACACACAAGCCTTAAATGAGGCATCACGAGTCATCGGAAGAGACAAGAGACCACAGAATGACACCTGCGAAGACCAGCGCTGTGCCCAGTCACACTGGGGCCAGCGGCAAACATGGGGTCATGGTGGGGGATTCATATAGATCCTTTTAAAATTTTAAATATTACTATTTGGGGACCTCCCTGGCAATTTTAGGGGCATCCCTATGGCTCAGATGGTAAAGAATCTGCCTTCAATGCGGGCGACCTGGGTTCAATCCCTGGGTTGGAAAGATCCCTTGGAGAAGGGAATGGCTACCCACTCCAGTATTTTGGCCTGGAGAATTCCATGGACAGAGGAGTCTGGCAAGCTATAGTTCATGGGGTGCAAAGAGTAGGACAGAACTGAGCAACTTTCACTTCTGGCAATTCAGTGGTTAAGACTTCACCTTCCCATGTAGGGGGTGCAGGTTTGATCCCTGATCCTGGAGCTAAGATCCCCTTGGGGCCAAAGAACAGAAACATAAAACAGAAGCAATACTATATCAAATTCAATAAATATTTAGAAAATGGTTCACATCCCCCAAAAAAAATCTTTAAAAAATGTTACTCTTACATCATGGATTTTTATATTAACTTTAATTTTTAAAATGCTGCATTAAAGTATTATTTATGAGATTTTTTGTTGCCCCTTAAATTTGGCCCCTGTGGAGAGCACCCTGTTTGCCTCCCCTGAGGTTGGCCCTGGCAAAGAGCTCACTTATCTAATTACAATTTGTAATAATGATGGATGGATCTTGAGGGAATTATGCTAAGTAAAATAAATCAAACGGAAATATTATGTAGGGATTTTCCTAGAGGCTGGGGTACAGATTCGATTCCTAGATGGGGAACTAGAATCCGGCATGCCACATGCACAGCCCAAAAGAGTCATAATGATAAATAATATATAATCTTATTTACATGCAAAATCTAAACCAAACAGAACAAAACCTAAACTCATAGAAAAGGAAATCCGATTTGTGATTACCAGATTGGGGCGGGGGATGGAGGAATTACATGAAAGTGGTCAAAAGGTACAAAGTTCCAGTTATAAGATAAGAAAAGTCCTGGGAACACCACATGTACATGATGACAGCTATACGGTATCCTGGAAAGTTGTTAAGAGTAAGTCCTGGGCTTCCCTGCTGGTCTAGTGGTTGGGAATCCGCCTGCCAATGCAGGGGACGTGGGTTTGAACCCTGGTCTGGGACGATCCCACACGCTGCAGGGTAGCTGAGCCCATGTGCCACAACTACTGAGCCGGAGCTCCAGAGCCTGCCAACTTCAACTACCAAGCTCACATGAAGCAACAACTGAAGCCTGGGCGCCTTGAGCCCGTGCTCCGCAATAAGAGGCCACAGCAATGAGAAGCCCGCTCACTGCAACTAGAGGAGCCTGTACATCATCAAAGATCCAGGGCAACCAAAGTAAATAAAATAAATCTTAAAAAAAAAAGTAAATCCTGAGCTACCACCAAGAAAAGTCATTTCTATTTAAACTTCTATCCTTCTATATGATTAAAGACCTGTCTGGGATTATGTTCACCAACTGCCAACCGTAATTCAGAGGATTCGGGAGATGTTCTGCCAGGCCTGGATCTTCTATAATAAACATTTCCTTTGATAAAAACAAGTCATTACATAGATGGCCAACAGGAATTTGCTGTATGGCTCAGGAAACTCAAACAGGTGCTCTGTATCAACCTAGACGGGTGGGATGGGGAGGGAGATGGGAGGGAGGTTCAAAAGGGAGGGGATACATGTATACCTATGGCTGATTCATGTTGAGGTTTGACAGAAAACAACAAAATTCTGTAAAGCAATTATCCTTCAATAAAAAATAAATTTAAAGTCATTAAAAAAGTCATCTATCAAAACAATTTAAGATCTAGATTAAATATTGCAAAATGGTATCTACCATCTATAATCTTACTAAATAGATCTTGGCCATGTTACTTTCCAAACTATTTGAAACACTTCAGAGGGTTCCCAGATGGCTTAGTGGTTAGGATTCTGGGCTTTCACTGCCAGGGACCTGGGGTTCAATCCCTGGTTAGGGAACTGAGATCCCACAAGCTGTGTGGCCAAAGTAAGAATTTAAAAAAGAACTCATGAAACAAAATACGACATGGCCAACTGAAAACAGAAAATTATCAGCAAGTCCTTTAACTTCAGCTTTAAAAAATACCCCAGTATTCATAATCTTATTGTTGGTTTGAGGCCAAAACAAAGACAGACCAGAAGTGACTTGAGAACCGTCTTAAGTAAAATACCCAAAGAAAATACGCCTCCTGGTGGTGATGGTAAGGGTAACAATTTTTCTGCTTCTGTACTACACCTCTGTCCTTTTCTAAAATTATGTATTATGTTCTTTAATTGCTAAGTCGTGCCCAACTCACGATAGGCCACCCCATGGCCTATCACCTGCCAGGGTCCTCTGTCCAGGGAACTTCCCAGGCAAGAATACTGGAGTAGGTTGCCATATCCTTCGGGGTATCTTCCTGACCCAGGGATTGAACGCTTGTCTCCTGCATTGGCAGGCAGATTCTTTACCATTGAGCCACCAGGGAAGCCCATATAGTATGACAGTCAGTAGAACTGCTGAAAAAGATGTTATGTCAATATGGTTTTAAAGCAGGATGAGGCCTCTTTGTTCGACCCCAAAGCCAAGACAGAGCAATGCCTGGCACACGGTTTGTTCGGTGAAAGAATGTACTGTCTGTGCTTGCTTTCCTGCCCCTGCCCGTTAGCAGGGATCAGCCTCACCACTGGAAATGGAACAGCAGCCCAGGCAGGGAGTCGAGCCTGGGTGTTCTTGCCTCCTACTAAACCACTCAACAGACACACTTTTGGTCAAAATTAGTAAACTTTATTTAAAGTTCAAAAAATAAAATAACAGACAAAAGGCAGCTTTCACTTTGTTCTTCCCGAGGATCAGATGTGACGACCCAGAGCTGGACCTACCCCTAAGAAGTTAAAATACCCTTTATCCCCAATCAAGCCACAGCGAGAAGGATGTTTGATCTGGGGACAGGCCTGGGGTAGTGGGGCAGGAAGGAGACCACCGCAGAGGGTGAGTGGGTTCTGAGATAGCGCAAGTAGAGAACAAAAGCCCCAGCAGAAATGGGTCTGGAACCTCAACAGGGGACTGTCACAAGCAGCTATGTACAAGGGAGCCAGATTGGTGCTGTACCCCACAGGGGAGCAGAGGGGCAGGGTACCTCAAGGCCACCCTCCAGCTAGCCAGGTGCCGCTGCACACAGCTCACCCTCAGTTCTCCTCATCACTGTCATCCGGGCTGATGGCTGGACTGGTGAGACTATAGGTGGGGCTGGTGGGCGAGTAGCCGGGGGAGGTGGGCGAGTAAGTAGAGCCTTTGGGGGAGGTGGGGGAGTAGGTGGGGCTGGTGGGCGAGTACTTGGGAGAGGTGGGGGAGTAGGTGGGGCTGGTGGGTGAATATTTGGGGGAGGTTGGGGTGTAGACAGGAGAGGTTGGTGAGTAAGTAGGCGACGTGGGTGAGTATTTTGGGGTGGTGGGTGAGTAGGTAGGGCTGGTAGGTGAGTACTTGGGGGAGGTGGGTGAATATTTTGGGCTGGTAGGTGAGTACTTGGGAGAGGTGGGGGTGTACTCTGGTGAGCTGGGGCTATAGGAAGGACTGGTTGGGGTGTACTTTGGTGAAGTCGGGCTGTAGCTGGGCGAGCTGGGGCTGTAGCTGGGCGAGCTGGGGGTGTAGGTGGGAGACTGTGGTGTGTATCGTGGGCTTGAAGGAGAGTAGCTTGGTGAGGTTGGGGAGTAGCTGGGTGAAGTCGGAGAGTAGCTTGGAGAGGTTGGGCTGTAGTTGGGGCTTGTTGGTGTGTAGTTGGGACTAGTAGGTGAGTAGCTTGGTGACGTTGGGCTATAGCTGGGTGACGTCGGGGTGTAATTGGGACTGGTTGGAGAATAGTTAGGACTGGTGGGTGAGTAACTTGGAGAAGTTGGAGAGTAGCTCGGCGATGTTGGTGAGTAGCTTGGAGATGTCGGTGAGTAGCTGGGCGAAGTGGGCGAGTAGCTGGGTGATGTGGGTGAGTAGCTGGGAGAGGTGGGTGAGTAGCTGGGAGAGGTCGGGGAGTAGCTGGGAGAAGTGGGAGAGTAGCTGGGTGATGTAGGCGAGTAGCTAGGTGATGTGGGAGAGTAGCTTGGGGAAGTGGGCGAGTAGCTGGGTGAGGTGGGTGAATAGCTGGGAGAAGTGGGTGAGTAGCTGGGAGAGGTCGGGGAGTAGCTGGGTGACGTGGGGCTGTAGTTGGGGCTGGTTGGAGAGTAGGATGGAGAAGTAGGGGAGTAGGAGGGGGAAGTGGGGGAGTAAGAGGGACTCTGGGGTGTGTAGCCTCCAGGGGAGCGGGGCTCATAGGCAGGCGATGTCGGGGAGTAGCTGGGAGACATGGCACCCCCTGTGGGAGAGAAGCAGAGATGTGTTAAGTGATGAGAGATTCATCCAGAAGCCAAGACCAAGGAGAAAACGAACTTGGCCTTGACAGACAAGGACCACTCACCTGGTGAAGGGATATACGGGCTTGAGGGGCCTGGGGAGCCCGGGGAGCCCGGTGTGGGTGACCAGGCCGGGGAGTAGCCAGGGCTGAACCCACTGGCATCTGAGGCAGCACTGGGAGAGAAGCCTGCTGCTCCCGGGGTCATCCCGCTCCCTGCAAAGAGAGAGGCGTTTGTTAAAACCAGAGCTGGAGCCCCACACCTTCCCAGAGCTCCAGGGCCCCCAGCATCCCCATATGGGAACTCCTCACGAGCCCAGCCCACCCACCTTCTCAACCACCCAGAGGGCTGTCTTCCCAGGCGGCCACTCACCAACACTGGGGGACCAGGCGCCGTACGCTGGGGTTGCCCCCTGGTTCCAGGGTGTCATGGCTGGAGAAATTCCTCCCATGGGACTGGGGGCCGAGCCGAAGAACATGCCAGTGGCTGCAGAGGCACGTGGTGACTCGTGAAGAAGAACATCCGGGGCCTGGCTGCCCTCCCACCCAAGGCCTCCCTGCTCCCACCTCTACCTCACAGACCCTCATACTCACGTCCAGCAGCCCCCAGGCCGGGGATATTGGTGGGGATCTCCATGCCATACTTGCACTTCTCTGCATCGAGCAGAAGGTCAAAACAGCCGGTGCCAGCCGGAGCCAGCTGGCCCAGCATGATGTTCTCAGACACCCCCTTCATGGGGTCACTCTCTCCGTGAGCAGCTGCTTCCATGAGCACGTCCACCTAAACCTCGGAAGAGACGGCACGCTGTCACACACCACCCACGTCCCACCCAACAGAGTAAAAACCGCACCAAGGCCCATCACTCAGCCAAGAAGGCCCTCCTCCCACAGCCAGCCCTCCTCCCCACCTACTCAGAATGTCTCTCATACCGTTTCCTCAAAGGAGCACTTCATGAGAGGTCCAGTGTCCTGGCGGTTGACTCCGTGTCGAGTGATGGCCATTAAGTGGCCACGACAGGTCATGGTGTCACACAAGAGGGCCAAGTGCCGGTAATTGACGTAGGAGCCATCGAAGGAGATGACGTGGTACAGCTCCCGCTCCAGGGCCTTCCGGACGGCCTCAATGCCCAGAACCTGGCGTGCGGATCAGGGGAAGGGTCAAGACCCTGTAATTCTGCTCTCCTCCGACTGATACCAGCTCCAAGATCCACAGTCAGGAGTCCATGAAGCCCAAATCAAAAGTGGATTCAGGCATGAAACACCCAGATCAGAGAAACGCCCTAAAGGGAGAGCATGGACCGCAACCACTGCCCGAGACACAGGGGGTCCTGAAGACAGCGGGGTACTGGCTCGCAGGGGCTCACCGTGAAGATCTCCACGATGTCGTTGGATGTGGTGCGCACAGGGTCTACATCCTTCTCACTCAGCACGCGCATCAGGCTCACGCCGTCCGTCTCCAGGATCCACTCCTGCAGGGCCTTGAACTCCCCGTCCTCTGTGATGATGATCTTCTTCTTGTTGTCAGTCTGCGGCAAGTGCATGTACACCTGGCAAGGCACAGAGCACACTCAGGCTGGGCGGGTGGCGGTAGGAGGAGGGAAGCAGGGGTGGTCGGGCAGTGGGAGTGGCCGGCTGACCTTGCTGATCTGCTCTATGCCCTGCAGGGTCATGTCCGTCAGCATGTTGGACTCGATGCAGCGCAGGAAGACGTCGTCATCCATCTTGTCCACCACCTCTTCCTCCTGCAGCGGAAGCGAGTCAGACCTCTCAGAATCTTCCGGCTCCCCCTGGCCTCACCCCAGACCACAGCCTGAGCTAGAGCCGGGCCTGGCCCAGACCTACATTCTTCCTTCCAATAAGCTTACTTTCTAACATGGTTTTACGATGGTATTTAAAGAACCTCAGAGAAGACAGCCACACCCCACCAGCCTAACACCATGCCCACTCTCTGTGCACTCCAAGGACGGGAACCAAGCACATGGCGCCTCCACTCTCGTCCTGGTCCTTGTCGCACGCCCACCACCCACCCACTAAAGCCTTGACGTGTGACCCCATTTAACAGATGTGTATTGTCCTCGCTCAAGGTGCATCCAGATGTTATCCACTCTCTGCCAGTTCATATGAAGCTAAGCTTTTATTATTAAAAGGGCCAGGCATCCACATCCACCGAACAATTTTTAGGAGCCGTGCCCAGGAGTGAAGTCACCGGTCAAGCATTTTCCTGGGTCTCGTCATGGGCGCCTTCCCAGGATGCAGCCATTCCTACTGTCCGACCTGCCCTCGGGGAGGAGAGAACCAGGTGACCGGGCTACGGGGCCACCCCCACAGCAACACCATCTGTTTATCCATGTGGCACTATTTCACATTTGATAGATTTCTTGCTGCTCAAACTTTTGAAAATCATTGTTAGCCACCCTCCATCTCCACTTCAGATGGTGTGACTGGCACTCAGTGCTGCCTTCATCTTAATTTCCACAGTCAGGAACCAGATTTAATGGCTTTCTGTGTCTGACACAAAATTTCTGCCTGGGTCCCCTTTACCTCTTGCATCTTGTTTTCATCACTGTTCATGATGCGAATCCGGAGCACCAGCTTCTCTGCGTTATCATCATTAAAGATGCAATTCAAGTCGTCACCAAAACCTGAGGAGAAATGAGTGAGGAAGATGGCAGGGGCAGTGCTACTTCCACTTGCGGTGTGTCCAGTTCTCCCCAGTGGGCTCTCTTCTGGCTTCCCCCTCCTCACAGAACCCTTCCAGAAAGAGGGTGGGGGAAGAATGAGAAGGAAAAGGCAGTGCAGAAGGGACCTGAAAAAGAGGTGCCCTGGGGAAGTAGAACCAGTGCTTGGAAGATGGTGGCTATGGGCGGTATCGCAGGGACAGGATGGGCAGCGAGGGGAGCCCAGGCAGGACTTGCTGGCCTCACCAGCATTGATCTTTTCGGCAATCTGCTCCATGGTCAGCTTCCGGTCAGTCATGTGCTTCCGGTCCAGCTCCACCCGCAAAAGCCAGGGGGAGATTCGGGCCACGTCAAAGTCAGGCATCTCATAGTAGACATTCACCCACTCCTGATCCTCGGCCACCACTGTGCTCTGGGGATTGGGGTCATAGTAGATGGCCGTGTTGGCAGTCACCTTCCTCAATGTTGTGTGTTCCAAGCGGCACAGAATATCCTGGAGGAAAGAGGAATTCTTGACATTCAGGTGGCTCCAAAGGCCTCTTCAAAGCCCTCTGCAGAGGGAATTCCAAACCCTCACTGAAAGGAAGGGGTCCCCTCCTCCTCCCACCCAGAAACCCATTACCCAAGTCCCACCTTGGCTCTCTCCGCATCTCGAGCAGACTGGCCCAGTAGGAAGACGGTAAGTGAGGGCGTCTTTGGCTTCTTGGATATGTTGATGAGCTCCTTAAGTCGGGGCACACCCAAAGTCACGTTCTTGGCGGATACACCAGCATAGTGGAAGGTGTTCAAGGTCATCTGGGTGGCAGGTTCTCCGAGGGACTGTGCAGCCAGAGCTCCCACCATTTCCCCCGGATGGGCCTGGGGATGATGGGGAGTAAGAAGAGATGCTCTCAGAAGAGCAAATCCACCTGCCTACCCCCACCCCACCACCCCCGGTGAACAAGAGTGAGGTGTTGTCAGGGCTGGACACAAGTATTTGGAAAAGGGAGAAACTTAAAGATCAGAGTCTATTTGATCATCCCTTTCCTCAGATAGCATTTCAAGTTACACATGCCACTCAGTGCCCAATGGGCTGCACACTCAGGAAAAGGGACTATGCCATCTAAAACCTTTATTCCTATACACACTGCATGCTAATTATTAGGTAAATTATTAGGTAAATATTCACTTGATAAGTCTTTTAATCACATACCATAAATGATAATCTCTTAATTGGAATCATATAGCATGTAGCCTTTTCAAACAGGCTTTTTTGCTTAGTAATACTATTATTTAAGGTTGATCACAGTCTTTTTACAGCTTGACAGCTCATTACTTTATCACAAAATGATGTCCCCTTATCTTGTTTATCCTTCATCAATGGATGGACATTTAGGTTGTTTCCACTGCTTGGCTATTATGAATAAACTGCTGTGAACACCTGCAGCAGGTTTCTGTGTGGACACATGCTTCTTGGGTATGCTCCTAGGAATGAAATTGCTGGGTCAGATGGTAACTCTATGTTTAAACTCTAGAGAAACTGCCAGACCATTTTCCAAAGCAGCTGCAACATCCTCTCCAGCACTGTACGAGAGGTTCAATTTCTCCACCACCCTCTCCAACACTTGTTTACTTCTTCTTTTAGTCATCCTGAGGACATGGAGTGGAATCTCACTGGGGTTCTGAGTTGCCTTTCCCTGGTGACTGATCATGTTGAGCATCTTTTATGCATTTACCTCTTCAAGGCTCAGCAGCTATCTCTGCAACATAGAACTAACACTAACAACCCTTCCTCTATGAGGGTAGTCTTAAGACTCCTGAGGAATACAGGAATAAAGCCCCCAACACAGGACCTGCTTCACAGCATTGTCTCAATGAAGGAGAACTCTATCAGGCAGCTGTGGGCAGAGGTGGGAGGTTCTCAGAGCCCAGAGAAGTCAACAGGTCAAAAGAAAGAATTGAGGCTGGGGTGAGGAGTATAGGACTCACAATGGCTTGGTTGAACTTGGACTCGATCTCTCCAAGCAGCCAGTCAAAAGCCTCTCCACTGAGCCGGAACTCCTCGGCCATGCGGCGGGAACACAGCGTGGACCGCAGGTGGATGTTAAAGAGCAAAGTGGCATTCTCCTGGGCCTGCCGGCTCAGGGGGTCGTCCCCATTCACAATCACCAGCTTCTTGCTCAACTCCTTCACTCCTGGGAGACAAGCAAGAGATAAAGAACTTGTAGACCGGGACTTGGGAGCAGAACCTGACCTGCTGGCTCCGCGGCAGCTACTCACCCTCTACCACCTTGATGGGGTGCAGGTCGGAGGGAAGGCGCGGGTTGATATGGAAGATCTTCTGAGCATTCCAGATCATGCGCAGAAGGTTGCAGGGGAGGACAACCTAGAGCGGGAGGGCAGGGAGGCAGGACCCCGAGTCAGGGCCAGCTGTGCAGGGCCAGCCCCTCTCCAGCGCAGCCTTTTGTGCCCACACACACCTTGCTGTCGCCAGTTGGGAAGATGACTCTGAGCACCTCCCGGTCCTCACGCATCCGCTCGAATTCTCGTTCTAGCTCATTCTGAATGTGTGCGTTGCTCAGCACATCCTTCACCAGGTCCTCCTGCAGGGTGCGCCGCAGGGCCCTCTCATTGGTGTAATCAAAGCGGAACCTGCAGGTGGCAGGGGTGGATGAAGATGCAGATCCCAGCCAGAGCAGGGGCGACTCCTCCTATGGGCCGGGCTGTGAAGAATCTTGGGAGAGAAACAAGATCCAGAGCCAAGGCCATCTAGCAGCCCTGAGCTTGTGCCCGCCCTCTGGTTTGCTCTGTACCAATACCAGGCCCCTAAGTCTCAGCTCTCTGTCCACCATCTCCCATCACGTGGCTGCTGCCACAGAGGTGGGGAAGGAGCATGATAAGGCTAAGGTTCACTGCAAGATGCAATCCAGGTGATCTCACCGTGGGAGGGGGTGAGGGGGAGACGGGGACTCCTACAACCCTGGTCCTGAGCCCCAGGGGCAAGAACCACCCGCCAGCCGCCTCCTCACTTCTTCTCAAAAGCCTTGTTGGAAGGCTTGAGGGTGGCCAGATTCTGGAACTCGACACTCTCGCCCGCCAGGCCATCCTCGCCGTAGCGTAGCTGCACCACCTGATTGATGGAGTTGCGCACAGTGGCATCGTACTTCACCATCACCGACTCCATGGACTTTATCAGCCGCCGCTGGATGTATCCTGGGAGCAGAGAATCAACTGAGGGGCCCGGAGCAAGAACAGGAGCCTCTCTACCTTAGGAAGAGTGCTGCTGGCCACTCTGGTCCTCAGAGGAGCCAGCTGGTGGCCCCTCAGCCCCAAGGCCTCCCAGGGAAAAGCCATGCCCACCACCACCAGATGGAACCAGGGCCCAGTAGACCCCCCGAAGAACCATCCCCACGTGACTGGTCAGGAGCAGAGAGCCTCAGGCTCCATCCCCATGACATGGAATGCCACAGCACAGCCAGAACAAGGCTGTCTGCCTAACTCTTAACCTTCAGTCACTGCTCTTTCCAAAGAGGCCAAAATAACTTCCCTGGAGACTGAAGACTTCAGCCTGAGAACCCCACTCAAACCCTCAAGGCTCTCTCTGCCTGGGCTCCTCCCTGGGACCGGCTGGTGGCTGGGGCCTCACCAGTCTCAGCAGTCTTGACAGCTGTGTCGATCAGCCCCTCACGGCCCCCCATGGCATGGAAGAAGAACTCGGTGGGCGTGAGGCCGGCCAGGTAGGAGTTCTCCACAAAGCCTCGGCTCTCAGGCCCATAGTCATCTTTGATGAAGTGAGGCAGGGTCCGGTGCTTGAATCCAAATGGGATCCGCTTGCCCTCCACGTTCTGCTGTCCGACGACAGCAATGACCTGGGGAACAGAAAAGCTGGGCTGCGTCCCTTTCCTCCAGTTTCTCAGTGTGGCCCCCTAGCAGCACACCCCTCTATTCCTCCTCCCACTTCCAAGGGACCCTCTGCTGGAAAAAAAAGGCTCCCCACCTGGGAGATGTTGATCTTGGAACCTTTGGCCCCAGACACGACCATAGACTTAAAGTTGTTGTATTCAGACAGTGATTTCTGGGCGGAGGAGCCTGTCTTGTCTCGGGCATCATTGAGAATGCGGTTCACCTGGTTCTCAAACGTCTGCCGTAGAGTGTTCCCTGGCGTGGGCTCCAGCTCGTTGTTATGTGCCTTCTCAATGACCTGGTGCAAAGTAGGAGGCGGAACTCTCAGGGCGACATTGACCTCTGCTGGTCACTGTCCCTCCAGCCCCATGTCCCCTTCACTCCTCCTCAGTTCAAAGCCACTGGGAGCCCCTGGTTCAGTCTCTGCCCAGCCTCCACTCTCACCTCTATTACATCCTGCTTGGCCTTCTTAATCGTGTTCTGAATATCTTGGTAAGTCTTCGAATCAGCGATGGAGTCCCCAATGCCAATGGTATGACCTGGAAATGAGAAGAAGCATCAGCAACACCTTCTTTGGCCTCCCAAGAAACATGAGACGGACTCACAGCCAAGAGCATAGATGGAGGGAACCAAACCCAAGGAGGGAAGAGAAGGGAAGGGGAGAAGAGCAGTCAGCAGTGAGAGGGACAGGATTTGTCGACAGAACTTGGTGGAGCCCTAACCTTACCCTCAATGAGGAGCCAGTTGTTGATGACAGTCTGAATGTTGGAGTAGAAGAGGCGAGTGATGTCGTGACCCATCTCAAGGTAAGAGATGTGGACCAGGGAGCCGGCTGACGTGCCCAAAGACTTCTTACACAGGATGCCCATGATCAGCTCGCCATTCTCCACCACCACCTGTAGAGGGAGCACCATTCACGGCCCCTGCTGGTGCTCCCAGGTCTGAAGCCCTGCCCGTTGCCTCAGGAAGCCAGGCCCCACCTTAGTGTCCCCGGGAGAGATGTGCTTGTAAGGACCGCTGTCCTCATCATCAGGGTGGGTGCTATGGGTGCGGATACAGTTGATGTGGCCGGGTATGATGAGGGAGAAGATCTGCTTCCCTGTCCACAGGGGCCGAGGCTTCAGGATGGCTGGCTGTGGGACCTTCCCGTCCCACGTGGACAGGAACATCAGGAGGTTCATCACTTCCCCCTGGGAGGAAAAGAGTAAGACAGACAGGAAGTCAGAACTGCAGGCGTCCCCGCTTGTGAATGTCAGGGGAGGCCTCCCTGCCCAAGGGGGAAAGCCACATTTTGGAGGCAAAAATATGGCAAAGGAAGTATCTGCCAAACTTTCACTGAAAAAATTCACTGTGACAGTTCAAAATTTCAGGGTCATTTTTTCTTTAAACGGTAACTACAAACTACTTTGAATAATTAGAAAATAAAGACAAAGGAAAAAGTAATAGAATTTTAACAAAGTCTTATTTCTCTGTCTTTATTTTCCAGGACATATCTGAAATTACATGACATTTTAAGGAATTAAACATGGAGCTAAGGCCATGCACTGTTTTTGGCCTTGATCTTTTCGAAGCCCGTTCCATTCCATTGTCTCACATACAGCTCAGTGCACAGCAAATCCGGACAAGTCACTGCCCCTCCCCCGGCCCTGCTGTGCTGGGCCCTGCCCACCCAGGTCAGGGTCTCCCCACCTCCACCTGTCCCAGATCACACACCCGCTCCAGGAAGACATCCCTCTTGGTGAATTTGCGCACGGCAGTCAATGTGTCCTGCACAATGCCCATGACCGGACGGTTGCTCTGGGGGGTGACAATCATGCGTGGCACCATGGCCAGCTCCTGGATCTCAGCCCGCGTCTCCAGGGACTGTGGCAGGTGCAAGTTCATCTCATCCCCATCGAAGTCAGCATTGTATGGAGTTGTCACACTACAGTGAAAGAGGAGGGTGAGTCAGGGAGATGCTCCAGTGAAACCCAGGGAGCAGCCCAGCCCCACCACCTCACTCGGCAGGCAGACGGACCTAAGATTCAAGCGAAAAGTGGACCAGGGCAGGATGCGAACCCGATGACCCATCATGGACATTTTGTGCAAAGTTGGCTGCCGGTTGAAGATAACAATGTCCCCATCACACATGTGCCGTTCCACCTGGGGAGGTGAGAGGCGGGAGAAACCTCAGTCAAGGAGCGATGCTAAGAGTGAAGTAACAGTGGACCTGAGGTACTTGAGACAGGCGACGCTGTGATGTCATTTCACTGAAAATGCTTATTAACCACCTGCTTTGGGCCAGGTCCTAGGCTAGATTCCAGGTTATCAGAGAAAACGAAAACATGGTACCCAAACTTCAGGCAAGTCAGCTGGGGGAGAAAACCTCAAGGTACTCTGAGCATGAAACCTTCTGCTCCAGGCACCCCCTACCCCCACCCCCACCAATCTCCCTTTCCTTCCATGTTGTCCCTCATGCTCCCCGTGGGTTTATGTGACCCCTACCCTCACTGCCAAATGCCAGCAGCTGGCAGCTACAAGCTTGCCTAGAACAGCAGGAGTCTTTTAAAAAGATACAGATTCTAATAAACAGGATAGCCTCAGCTGGCCTGTTCCAGCCGGACCCCCAGCCTGTTACATGCCTTGTAGCCAGTCTGCAGGTGAAGGTCACTGGGCTTGGGGTGGAAACGCAGGTCAATGCGATCACCGTTGTCCCGGATGATGTACTTGGCTCCTGGGTACTGGCTGTTCCCCCTGCGCACTAGTTCCTGAAGTCTAGGGAGAGAGGTGGAATGAATAAATCACTCTCCAAAAAGCCCTGTTGTCATTCCTCCCCCAAAGCCACAAGGGGCGCTTGAATTTCTCAACTTCAAAGCTCTCTTGAAGTTGGGAGAGCACCCATGTCTTCCTGGCCCCTCCAGGCAGGGCTTCTGAACTGAGCACACCTGTCAATATTGAAGGGGGTGACGATCTCCGCAAAGGTCATGTTGGCGGCAATGGAGCGTGGCACGCCGACCTGGTCAATGGAGAGGTTGGGGTCCGGGGTGATGACAGTGCGGGCTGAGAAGTCCACCCGCTTGCCCATCAGGTTCCCACGCACACGGCCTTCCTTCCCCTTCAATCGCTGCTTCAGGGACTTGAGGGGACGCCCAGACTTCTGCATGGCCTGTGAGGAGACAAAGGGCGGGGGGGCATCCAGCAGTCAGCACTGGCCCCCACCCTGGCACCCTCCCCTTTCGCCCAGGCTCCAGGCGTGGGGAACCTGCTGACTCACACGAGGCAAGCCAGGCAGCTCATTGTCCACCATGGTGGCCACGTGAAACTGGAGGAGCTTCACGTCCTCAGCGATGACATGGGCAGCTGCGCCGTTCTGCTCATTGCGCCGAAGTTGATTGTTGATCTTGACAATGTCGGCCAGTTTGTGAGTCAGGTCGTCCTAAGGCAGGAGTCAGCACTGTCACTGTCCAGCTACCCTGCACGTGCCAGCATGCAGCATCTCTCACCCCCGCCCCCTCACCACCACCCTGGGTAGCAGCTCTGGGCTCTCGGCTCACAGATCCAGAAACACTTTGATAGGCTTTAACCTCCTTAAGGGGCTCATTAAAGGTCATACAGCCAGCAAGTGGCAGGTGTCTTCAGGCCAGGACGATCTGTCTGGCACCCCGCACACCTTCCCCACCCCACCCACCCACACACCTTTGCCCAGATACCCAGCCTAGCTATGAAGTGGGTCCCACAGCTGCTGACCTGGTTGCGGGCAGAGCCCTGCATCACGACAGCAGGCCGCACGGAGAGCGGGGGCACGGGGAGCACAGTGACAATCATCCACTCAGGCCGGGCATAGCGCGGCTCCATGCCCAGGACAAAGCACTCCTCGTCAGAGATGCGCTTGAAGATCTCATGCACCCGCTCGGGGCTCAACAGGATCTTCTTCTCTTGAGAGTCCTCATTGACATGCTTCCACTCTGCGTATAGCTCCAGGCCAGAGCGCCGGATCCGGGGCTGGTACCGTCCGCAGCCACCGTGGCCCTACCAACAGGACAGAGAGGCCATCAGAGCCCAGAGAGTGGGTTGGCCAGCCACTCGCTCTTCTGTGAACTTCAGGTCCTGCCACTGCTACCTTCTCCCCTTTTTCCCTCCAAGACCACCCTGCCTGTCGCCTGCTCCCCACAGTCTGGGCAGCACCAGCTACCTTTTCTTTGGTCAAATCTTCATCACCCTCAGGTTGCTCCACGCCAAACTTGTTGTCCATCTCCTCCCCACCCTCGCAGATGTTTTTGCCCTTGCAGAGGTCATAGACATGTGTGAGCCGCTTCTTGGGCTGCCCCTTGGACTTAGCCAAAATGTCCTTGATCTTCGGGTTGTTCTGGGAACAGAGTAGACAGAGTAGGGTCAGTTGGGGCTGCTCCCCTTCCTCCCCACCACCCCCCAGCAACCCTCCCCCCAGGCCAGAGCCTGTCTCCCACTCACAGAGTCCACAAGCAACTTGGAGCAGAAGAAGCAGACACAGCGCAAAACTTTCATTGTCTTGACCAGGAAGCCAACATGGAACACAGGCTTGGCCAGCTCAATGTGACCAAAGTGGCCAGGACACTCTGTCATGTTTCCTGTGGGAAAACACACGCGACATGTTCCTTCCAGCACTCACCTCAGAGACCAGGTCTCTGGGCTTCCACCCTCGGTCTCAGTTCTCTGTGAGGTCAAGCCTCTCCCTCCCTCCAGGGTCCATGCCAGTCCCCCACCCCCCAGCGCTCACCTGCACAGGTTTGACAGCGGCCCGTCCTCTCAATCACCCCCTGCCTCGGATCCATCAGGCCCCCGAGCTTGGGGCGGCCTCCCTCGGTCGTCTCCGGGTATTTGATGCCGCCCTCTGTCACAGACATTCGCTTCTGTGAAAAAAAAAAAAAAAAAGGCCAATACTAAACTGAATCCCTAGTTTTCAGACTTCATGGCTGGGGAGCTCTATACTGAGGCCTCAAAGGACCCTAAACTACTTACAAAAGAACTAAGCAGGTTTAGCTTGGAGTGAGACGAGTGGGAGGTCAGTGTGCGAGATATTTGATTCTGAAAATGCCAAAGTCAAATACCACAAGTGAGAAGCTCATTCCAGTCACCTTCTGAGTGAGACAGGGCATGCAGACTAGTGTGTGGGCAGCTCTGGGCTCCACACACACTATTCATTCCTCTGGGATGAATTCTAGGCCACTGTCATCCATAGATGGAGAAGGAAATGGCAACCCACTCCAGTGTTTTTGCTTGGAGAATCCCAGGGAAGGGGGAGCCTGGTGGGCTTCCGTCTATGGGGTCACACAGAGTCGGACACGACTGAAGTGACTTAGCAGTAGCAGCAGTCATCCATAGAATTTAACCGCAAAAAAAATAATGCTATTTCAAGGGAGGAAAGAAAAGAAACAAAATCAATGCTTTGTTTCTTTCCCAAAGCTGAAATCAAGGCCAGAACTGGGGTCCCTGCAGGAACTTCCGTGTATGGCCACCCACACCGTGACAGCCCAGGTGTGCTGCCCCAAGACATGTCTAACCTCACCTTCTAAAGTCGGGCACTCTTTGCCTATATCCTTGTCACCTCCTCTTTCTCAAGGGCTCGGGCCAGCCTGAATCCCTTCTATGTTCAGACATTTTAGGATAAGACAGAAGAAGGGGGCGCTACAGCAAAGGGCTGGTGAAAATTATCTGGAGCACAAAAAATTTTCAGGGTGAATACTGGAGCCTCAAGAGATGGCTTGAGAGTTTTGGCTCTTGGTGAGAATCCTGGGGAAGGTTCAGCCAGGACTCAATGGGACCAATTCAGTGAAGGAAAGGGAGAGAAGGCAGAGCTCAGAAATAGGTACAACTTGGAGAAGAGACTTCTGCTCTGAGCTGTTCAAGGAAACCCATGGCAACGTTTCACACACTGAAAACCAGAAACTTTAAAATTAGTTAAGCTTTGGTCCACTAAACTTCCACAGAGAAGAACTCAGAAGAAGTTAATAAAAGCTTCTATTTTGAGTGTCAACTTCATGCCAGGCACTAAACATTCCTAATGTATCTTGTTTCTCTAACCCTAACCACTAACCTGCTGTAAGTGAATCTCTATCTCTTTGACACGAGAAACCTGAGGTTATATAAAGTGACTGCCCAAGGCCTCAGTCTCAAGGAGCCAGCAGAAGTCAAATCCACCTCTCTCTGATTCTAAACATATGCTCATCATCCTACGGTACTACAGCGGAAACAATCAGTTAAACGCAAGGACACCCAGAGCACAATTCACCACAGCCAAGACAACCTAAATGCTCATCAACAGATGAATGGCTAAAGATGACGTGATACATATATATATTACTAAGTCATGAAAAATGAAATAATGCCATTTGCAGTAACATGAATGGACCTAAAGATAATCATATAAAGTGAAGTCAGTCAAACACAGAAAGACAAATACCATATGATATCACTTGTATGTGGAAACTAAAATATGATACAGGGACTTCCCTGGTAGTCCACTGGTTCAAGCACTACTTCTTCCACAAAGCCTTTACACAGCCTCCCCAGGCAGACTGGTGCCCCTCCCATGCTTCCACACCCCTCCATCACTGCACATCTCATAACACAATGAAGTTACCTATTGGGGTTTGTCTTCCTCATAGATTCTAAGCATCTCTTGGGCAGGTAGCATTCCTCTATTATCCTGGATCATGTGAAACTGAACTAAACTGCTTAGGACCCTCCACTGCAGGGAAGTGCCCTCAAAGAACTTGAAAAGAGAACGGTTGTTCCCTTAGAGTCAAACCAATGATCCTCTCATAATGAAATCTGATCAGCCACTGCTGGGTAGTGGTCTACAGATACAGGGCTAAGAGGTTCTGAACATCCACAACGCTCATGCAGATGACCTGACGAAACCTCAAGGAGACAGGTCCTGTGGTGACAAAATTCACGAAGCCAGACCCCATCAGCTGCAACGTGTCTCATGAGAAACACAACAGAAGAGTTTGCTTACCTTGAATGAAACACAACGAAGCAGGAGCAGGCCTGAATCTGGCTTCCAGAAGTCACTAGAGACAGGCCTAAAGGAAATCACACTCAAGGCTTTTCACATCCCTCTGCTCCAAGTCCACGCTCATCAAACCAGCCACCTTCTAAAGACTCCCTCTGCTTCCAGGCACTGCGAGTGGGCCAGGGGCTGTCCTGGAATGTTCTGGATTAACCCCTCTACCTAAGTTATATTTTGGATTACACACAAAATACTTCAGCCCCCAAACCTTCATCTATTGGTTTGCACTGCCCATATGGTAAAGGTTTGACTTCCAAGGGCTCAACATTTCTGCTCCAACTACAATAGATTTCTCAAAATTCCTTCTCTTCATGTGCTCTCCTTTCCGGCAAACTATTTTCAAGGCCCAGTTCAAATGTCACCTCTTTACAGAGCATTCTCAACTCTTCCTAGCCTTATCTACACCCCAGCAAAGTTCTCAGCCCAACGTTAATTACTTGTTTACACATCTGTCTCTCCCACTGGACTGTAATCCTCGAGGGCAAAGATCATGTTTCATTTGTTTAGTAAAGTAACCAGCACAGGGTAGGGGCTCAGCGAATACCTGCTACATGTATAGGAAACCCCTCACTGAGTTATAAATAATCTGAGGACCAGGATAACCTTCTGATTCACCATTGTAGCCCACACTCCACCTAAAAGAGTATATTACTGTTTTAAATTCTTCCTGGAGTAAGTTGGCATATAAACAAATTGAGTTATGCTTTCCACAGTGGACAACTGCTTTTAATGAATGGGGGCAACGCATGCAAGTGTAATCAGGAGCCCACTTCCCCCGACTCTATACAAGCTGTGCATAAAGCCTCAGCAGCAACCCTCCTTGCTTCCTTCCCCTCATTTGGCAACAGCCAAAACCTTCCTCAAACAGCAAAGATGACTGCTTGTCTTACAGTCAACCTAAGAGCCCTTTCTACTTCAACACATACACTACTGTCAAGACGTCTGGAAAATATTTTACCTTTAATACTATCTGTGTCCCAAGAGGCTTCTCCAGGCCTAAGTGGAACTTTGTTATTCCCTCTAACACGAAGCATGATATAAATGGTAAGCCGGTAAGCCTTGCAGACCAAAATCAGTCTCGCAAAAGCCTACACACCAGAGATGATGCCTGTGAAATCTTGTGAACAGCCTTCCATGCTTGTCAAAAAATGCAAATATATTCCCATTCTTCCATAAACGGAGCCTCATTCTGTAAACTGTTGAGGAAACTTTTCCTTTTTCCAGATTCCTCAACTTTAGCAGTTCACAATGCCCTTACTGTCTCACTACCTCTCACAGCCATAAGATCCACTTGGTGAATACCTGGATCCAAACAACCTTGTAACGATTTACATGAGAGCAACTTAACAGCTCTTTGAAAAAACAATACACAAAAACTGAGACAAGTATTATTTGAATGTATTAAAATAAAAATATCATTTTACTTATCCAGAATCACCACAATTACTTATGACACCTGCTGCGCACCGCGCTTCTCAAATCTTAGAATCAGACACCACTCTTATCTCTCGTTCTATACTGATTCTTGCCCAGTATTTAGCAACTGCTGACCTGCCTCTTGAGAAACCTGTATGCAGGTCAGGAAGCAACAGTCAGAACTGGACATGGAACAACAGACTGGTTCCAAAAAGGAAAAGGAGTACGTCAAGGCTGTATATTGTCACCTTGCTTATTTAACTTATATGCAGAGTACATCATGAGGAACGCTGGGCTGGAAGAAGCACAAGCTGGAATCAAGATTGCTGGGAGAAATATCAATAACCTCAGATATGTAGATGACACTACCCTTATGGCAGAAAGTGAAGAGGAACTAAAAAGCCTTTTGATGAAAGTGAAAGAGGAGAGTGAAAAAGTTGGCTTAAAGCTCAACATTCAGGAAACAAAGATCATGGCATCTGGTCCCATCACTTCATGGGAAATGGATGGAAAAACAGTGGCAACAGTGTCAGACTTTCTTTTTTTGGGCTCCAAAATCACTGCAGATGCTGATTGCAGCCATGAAATTAAAAGACGCTTACTCCTTGGAAGGAAAGTTATGACCAACCTAGACAGTATATTAAAAAGCAGAGACATTACTTTGCCAACAAAGGTCCGTCTAGTCAAGGGTATGGTTTTTCCCGTGGTCATGTATGATGTGAGAGTTGGACTGTGAAGAAGGCTGATTGCCGAAGAATTGATGCTTTTGAACTGTGGTGTTGGAGAAGACTCTTGAGAGTCCCTTGCACTGCAAGGAGATCCAACCAGTCCATTCTAAAGGAGATCAATCCTGGGTGTTCACTGGAAGGACTAATGCTAAAGCTGAAACTGCAATACTTTGGCCACCTCATGCGACGAGTTGACTCACTGGAAAAGACTCTGATGTTGGGAAAGGTTAGGGACGGGAGGAGAAGGGGACGACAGAGAATGAGATGGTTGGATGGCATCACCGACTCTGTGGACATGAGTTTGAGTGAACTCCGGGAGTTGGTGATGGACAGGGAGGCCTGGCGTGCTGTGATTCATGGGGTCGGGGAGAGTCAGACATGACTGAGTGACTGAACTGAACTGAAAACCCCAGCTTCACAAAGATATGACGTCATCGAAAGGGATCTGGCGCCATCTAATGCTGAAAAGAAAGCTGCCCAATCGAGTGGTTCCCAAGGCATCAGGCAGATGAGCTCTGCTTCTCCTGAAAATTTAAAAATCTCCCACTGAACCCCTGTGGGTGCTGCGGTGCCTCAGGAGTTTGTGAATAGGGAGTCAGGGGAATTAACCTATTAAGACAGTCTTATTCTAATAAACCCTGGGTTCTTAAATAGAATTCCTATTAATAAATACTTACGTGACTTTTAATTTCAAGCAGTATCATTTACAAACTATGTTGCAGTAAAAATCCTTCTAAGTATATTTTATGTACCTGGTCAACTATTTGTTCACCCATCTATTCGAGTAACTTTTACTACATGGCTATCATGTGCCAGGCACTATTTCAGATGTTGGAGGAAAAGAGGTGAATAAGTCCTACATGAAATTGACATTCTATTCAGGAAGTAAGAAACTAAAAAACTAATCCTTTCAAGTACTGACCAGCTATGAAGTAGAATAAAGTCAAGACTGGGGGTTAGAGAATGCAAAAAGATGCTACTTAAATAGGGTGGTTGGGGAACAGAGACTAATGATACGACATCCGAGCAGAAAACGTACTGACATAAAGGAACAGACCTGCAGAGGTCTGAGCAATGTTTTTCTAAGCAGCAGGAACAGTGAATAATAAAATCCCTGAGGCATGAATGAGCTCCTAGTTCTGGATCAAACAGCAGACCAGGGAAGTTAAAGACCAACAAGGAGATTGGGAATGAGATGGAGAGGTCAGTAGGGGTCAGAAAGCACAGGACCTCACAGAACAGAGTAAGGAGTCTGGATCCTTTGAAGAGAATTCCATGCAGGGGAGAGATACGATTAAAAGATCTCTCTAGCTGCTCTGCAAACTCTAACAGAAACTAGGGTCTGGGACTAGCGTGGTACCCCACGGGAAAGACTATGGTGGGGTGAACCATGGTGGCTGAGCCAGTCATAAATGACTGGATTCCACCACATTTTGAAAGGCAGAACAAACAGACTGGCAGACAGACTGAGCAGAGGCTGGGGGAAAGGGAAGAGTCAAAAAGATGGCTTTTGTGTTTAGGGTCGGAGCCACTGGATGGATGCACTGTGGAGCCCTCCCTTGCTTGCTGAACCAGGCAAGACTGAGGGAGGGGCATACTTGAGGAGAGACATTAATAGTCTTTTATTTAAGGATAAATTTTTAGACGTGCAGCACTGGGTAAAATAATATGCATATTAAACAATCCATACTGTCAGACTGTCCTCCAAGAAGGTTATACCAATCTATCCCTACCAAAAATTGTGGAAGCATGCCTATTTCCCAGTGCTTTTGTCAATAGGGAAAAATCAGATAAAAAAAAGTTTGTGTTTAATTTGCATGTTTTTATTAGTAAGTTGAATATTTCTATTGGCCATTTGTAGTACTTCTACGCACTGATTATTCATTCATATCCTTGCTCCTCTTATCTAGATTTGTGCCTTCCTGATTTCTAAGTGTTCTTTATACGTTAAGGAACCTAACCTTGTCCCTCACGTTGCAAATACGGTTTCCTAATCCGCTTCTCGGAGAAGTCAATGGCAAGCCACTCCAGTACTCTTGCCTGGAAAATCCCATGGACGGAGGAGCCTGGTGGGCTGCAGTCCATGGGGTCGCTAAGAGTCGGACACAACTGAGCGACTTCACTTTCACTTTTCACTTTCACACATTGGAGAAGGAAATGGCAACCCACTCCAGTGTTCTTGCCTGGAGAATCCCAGGGACGGGGGAGCCTGGTGGGCTGCTGTCTGTGGGGTCACACAGAGTCGGACACAACTGAAGTGACTTAGCAGCAGCAATCTGCTTCTCAGCTGTTCATGGTGTTGCTGACAAACAGAAGTGGCTCTTATTTTTACGTAGTCAAGTTTGCCTTGCTCTCCTTTGTAGACAAAATGCTTAGCTCAGTGCCTATCCTGTAACAGGCACTCAATAAAATTTACCCACAATTCACTCATTCCTACTAAGGGTTTTTCCCCTGGTATCAGCCTCCAAAAGCTGTCTATACTTTTTGAGTGCTTTATAGTTTTGCTTTTTAGACATCAACCTCACTCCATCTGGAATTTATTCTGTGTGGTCTGAGTTCAGGACGTTCTAATTCCTGACACAACTTTCCTACAGCTGAGCCCCTACCTCTAGCAAAATTGTCTCCATCCACAAACAGAGCTATTCAATTCCATTCTTTCCAGCTCACTGGCTTCCTCCATCCAGTTCATTCCACAAAGGAGTTTGATTCACCCATAGCCCTCCCTCCTCCCTGGTCCCTCCTGCTTCCACTCTTAGTCCTCCGCCCCAGTCAGTTCTTCATAGAACAATCAAAGTAGTCATTTTTTTAAATGTAAATTTGATATCACTCTCCTGCTTATAAATTCTCCAATAGCTTCCTATTGAAAACAGAATGAAATCCGGATTCCTTACCATGATTTACAGTATCCCACCTGGCCTGCCCCACCTCATGCGTCTCCAGTAATGGTTTAATAACACTCTCCTTCTCACCACTAAATCCCAGCCACCCTGGTCACTTTTCAGCTTCCAGGGCACACCCTCCCTCAGGCCCTTTGCACTTACTCTTTCTTCTGCCTGAAAAGCTCTTGTCCGAGAGCCTAGGGCCTAGGAGACTGGCTACTTCTCATCATTAGGGTAATATCATCTCAGGCCTTTCCAGACCCTGACACCACCCCATCTAAAGAAGCCTCACCTCATTCACTATCCATCGCGTAACACCGTTTCACTTTATTCAAGGCACTTGCCCTTAACTGAATTATCTTGTTCATTTATTCGTGTTTATTGTCTTCCCTGCCCCTTCTCAAAGAAAATGTTCTAGATTCTAGAAGATCGGGTCCTCGTCTTTTCCAGCTCTGTATCCCCAGCGTCTGATCTGCCTATTGTGTAGCAAGTATTCAATTAATATTTGTATCAGGGGGAGGGAAAGTAATCGGGGGGCTCGACTTCTCATCCAAACTTGTAAAGGCCTCTTAGCATTCGTGTCACCTCATTTAACGTTGGTGACTGCGGTGTGGAGCCAATCACCCCCCTTCTCTCCCTCCTGCTCACCCTCCAGCCCCTCCTGTTGCCAGGCCCCCAGCTTGGACACAGCACTAAGCTTGCTGACCCCCTAGGAAAATTTAACTCTGGCTAGCCGAGGCTGGACCCAGCACTGCCTTGGCGTCACTAACCCATCCGGTCCCCTTGGGCAGAAGTGCCAAGTTTCCACGGCTATCGTCAAGCCCCGCCCGCGACGCGAGAGGGAGGAGCAGTGGGAGGGCAGAGCCGCTTACCAGTTCATCAGGACTGAGGACTCCAAACTGCACTCTCTTGATGGTGCGCAGCGGGCATGCGCTGTCCCCGGAGGGGGGGCCACCCCCGTGCATCGCGGAGGCAGGCGCGCTGCGCAGGCGCAAACCTCAGTACAAAAAGCCTGCGCCGCCTCCACCTAGGCGCTCAGACCCCGTCCGGGCGGCCGCCGGGAAGGACCTCCCCGAGTTGGGAGGAAAAAGCCGGAGGAGGGAAAGGTGGGGGAGGGAAGGAGGCGGGGAAACGAAAAGGGGTAAAAGGAGCGCTCCTCCGCCTTTCCGGAGATTTTTCCGTCTCCCAAAAAGAAAAAAAAGAGGAAGGGAAAGGAAAAGGTTTCGGGGGAAGAAGAAGAAAAAGGGAAACGAATAAATAAGTAACCGGGTTCCTGAACGGCAGAGGTTACGGCAGTTTGTCTCTCCCCCTTCCGGGAGCCGCCTTCTTCTCCAACCGTCCCGGCCGCGCTCTCCGCGCTTCTGAGGAGAGAACTGGCCGAATGACGCCCTTTATAGATTCGCCCCAGCTTCCCCCGCCCCTTCCTTTCCCGCCCTCCTTTGCGCTACGGGGCCGCCTGCGCCGGCGTGCACGGGGCGCGCGCTCGAGTCGTTGATCGTCGCTCCTCAGCTCCCTGGCTGGGTGACCTTTTGAGATGACGATGGCGAAGGGAACTTTTTTACCCCTCCGCCTCCCTTCGCTACTCCCTCTAGCACCGAGGTTTAAGGTTTAAAGATTCGAGGATAAATATAGGCCAGTTTTATTCTAGTTTGGCGTGCAGTTTCATCTTTAGCTAAAGTTTCTTATTAATATAACCCCCCCACGCTGGAAAATGGTCTGTTCTGAGAATCGGTAATGAAGGAGGAGGGGCCGGTTGGATCCTCCCAAGTGGGTTCCCGGAGTGGGGGAGTGCGGGGCCATTCTTGGTCATGAATATGCAGTAATCGCTCTGAATATGGAAGAACAGATCAAGATGGCGAAGCCGATTGCTGGTCCGGAAGTAGCTGATCGCTGTCGAGCGGCCTCCTGGGACGGGTGGCCATCTCCAGGCCTCTAGTGGCGTGCTGTATGGAGTTCTGGTTCTTGATCTCCGACCTGAGCCGCTCAGAGGCCTCAGCTCAGCGGCTTGCTCCGGAAGGACGTTGGCCACCGCCGTCCGGGAGAGATCACGGGACCGCGACAATCCAAGAAAAGCAGATTAACCATTGGGCGGGACACAGAAGTCCTGAGGGACTAGGGTTCAAGGCATCTGAACATTAGGAAATCCTCCCCCTTCTAGACTATTTCAAAAATAAGATGGGGTGGAGGGTGCGGGGATCCCAGGGGATTCTCCAAGCCGGGGGAAAGGAGGGAGTAGGACTTCCACTGTCCTTTCAAAGCAGAGATGACACCAACTGCACAGCCACTTTCAGAGTGATCCTTGTTTGATGTCAATATCACGTCACCACCCCAAGGTGGGGAGACATATCCACGAAGAAGGGAAATCATCGCTCAGGAAAAGAAAAGCACACTGCCTTCCCCCAGCGCAGCTGCTTTCTCCATTTGCCTGAAAGCCCAAGCACTCCAGCCCCAAAGCTCTTCTCTCTGCTACCCAGGGAAAAATCCTCTTCGTGGTTCATGGCCTGCCTGCCTCAGCCCCTTCCTTGGACCTGCTCCTTAGACCTCCCTTCAAGCCCCAGCCTAGACTCCAAATACGTTGGTCTCTAGGCTTATTCCAAGACTTCTCAGCAGTCCCTCTCCACTAAGTCCCCAAGTCATCCTTGGCTCGAAGGGGTATCCCTCTCCCACACCAGTTCTTTCCTAGTCACTTGTTCTCCCATGTTTGTGTTCCAGTTTTTCCTTCTATTTACCCAGCCCCCCCCACCCCCAGGCTCTCAAGTTGGATCTCACTCCTCCACCTGCCCTTCCCTCTCACAGCTGAGGTTCTGGGCAGTGATAATGGCAATGCTGCCCAAAACGACCCCTGCCCCCATGATGTCAGAAGGTGCCACGGTCTCATAGAGCACGTAGTACTGCAGCATCAAGGCCACCACCACCTCAGAGTGCAGGACGGCACACACCAGGGCAGGGTGGGCCTTAGTGACGGCATAACTCACACACATGAAGGAGACCAGGGCAAGGATCCCCACTGCCCCCACACAGCTCCAACTCAGAGGATCTTTGGGCAGCACGGGGGTCTGCAGCATAAAGACGCCTGGCACAGAGCCCACCAGCCCCACCAAACCAAACAGGAAGGCCACTGTTGGTAGGCAGGAGGGAAAGTCCAGGGAGCGATACACCAGGAGCCCCAGTGACAGTGCCAGGCCACCTAGGAAAGCAAGCACATAGCCTAGGGCAGTGTAGAGGCCCGTGGTCCCCTCCTGCAGGGTCCCTAGTCCAGGTCCAACAATGATGATGAGTCCCAGAGTGCTGCCCAACAAGCCACACCAGTCATAGCCGCTGAGACGCTGGCTCTCCAGGCAGAGGGCGAGGAGAGCAGAGCAGACAGTGGAAGAACCTTTGCGGACAGTGGCTGCGTTGCCGGCTGGCACCACCTGAACTGCACTGTAGGCACATCCGATGCTGAGGACGTTGAGCAGGGCGTGGAGGCAGGCCCGGCCCCGGACATCAGGAGGTCCTAAGAGGGGGTCACCACGCAGTTTAAGTAGCAGGGCAATGGGGAGGTGGAAGAGGCATCGACAGATGAGCAGCTCCAGCGAGGGAAAGTGGGAAGCCTGGTAAGCCATACGGGAGAAGGGGCCCACGAAGCCAGCAGGTAGGCCCCCACCCAGCAGGGCCACGAGAAGGCCCTTGGTGGCGTCGGAGGGCCGGCAGCGCTGGTGCGATGGGAGACTGCGCGGAGTGGAGGGCGGTGATGGCTGCGTGAAGTCAGGCAGGTTGAAGTAGGGGTGACTGCCAGCCTGTTAGGGAGAAAGGAGCTCAGGCATTAGGGCAGCCATAGCCCAGGGGACGTGGGGCAGGATACATGCCAGGCTGAGCTCTGGGACCCTGTGGGACAATAGAGGGGCAGGCTGTCTTGCTGAGGAACTCTTGGGAGCTAGTCAGGGCCTGAAAGATGGATGAGGTGGTACAGTGTGGGCCTTGAGTCGCTAAAGCAGGAAGCGGGGAGTGAGCAGTCCTGGAGCATCGTGTTTCTCGGGGTAAGTTGTTCCTGGGAGGAGAAAAAGAGGACCCAGGGATGCTCTGTCGGTTTGAGGAAGGGGAGGCAGCCTCAGGTGCTGTGTGTCTGTGTGATGTCAGGGGTTCCAGGGACATCTAGGAACACCATGATGAATTTCACTTGTGAGCATCTAGGCAAGCTGGGCAGTCTCAGGGAAGGAGGGGAAAGGGAGCAGCCAGGAGCTACAGGGAGGGGGGCTCTGCTCCCCTGCCCCCCACACTCACCATCTTTCCTTGGACTTCCTCCTCTCCTCTTGACTCAGGGACCCTGGGCCCTTTAGAGCTCCAGCCATTATGACCTGGTTGGAGGGGTTCTTCCCTGGAACCTTCCTGAGGTGGGGGTGGAGGTTCTTCCCTGGAACCTCCCTTAGGTGGGAGTGGGCCTATTTTCTCGTTTCCAACTCTGCTTTATTTCTCTGTGACTCCAAAGTCGGTCTGGGTCCTTTTTTCCTCTTTTCAACTATGTCTGTGATGAGATGTCTTTGGTTTTAGTTAATTTATTTGTCTTGCCCTGTTTCAGAAAGCTTTTATGGACAGCACCTCTGAGGGCCAGCTCCTCTGTCTCCTGAGTTTTGAATTTTTGAACACCAGGGAGAAGTCTTCAGGACTATCCCTCTGGAGTTTCAGGAATGTGTTTCTTCTCTGTGTGCTTCCACCTGGTGTTGTTGATGCTGTTCCAGAGAGGTCCACACCAAGGCCCCTGCATTTACGCAGAGTACATGGACGTGGTGTTTCAGTCTCTGGGAACAAAATAGCAAGCGGGTGTGTTCGTCTGCACTGGTAGTCATTTAGGTGTACCTGTTCTGTAGGTCTGGCGGGGGTCCCTGTGCATTTCTGGAGAGGGAGTAGGTGTGGGTGTTTTTCCAGGGCTGCCCCTATGAGTATGTTGAGCCTGGGTCTGCGTGCCCCACTGGGCCTGATTGTGAGCCTGCCACGTTGTGTGCTTGCGGAGAGGGTGTGCATGTTCTAGGCGGTGTGCACCACTGAGTGAAGCGCTGCAGGGGGGCGGGAGGGCAGGGTAAGCCCCTTCCCACAGAGTAGAGTCAGGCCCGCAGCCCGGTTTGGTGCCCACTCGTCCGGCGGCCTTGCGTGGCCCCGGTCCCTTCCCAGGATCGGTCCGGGCGCAGGCCGTCGGGCGCGCTGGCGCCCCAAGCCCGAGCCAGGAGCCTGGTGTCTGTGCCGGCTGCGCTGCGCCGGCCTCCTCAGCGGCAGCGGCGGCGGCGCTGGGGGGGTACTGTTTCCGGGGGTGGGGGTGGGGGTAGGACCGGGGCGGGGGGGAGCCGATGATGTCAGCGGCGGCGGCGGCGGCGGGGACGGGCCGGGGCCGGGCGCTGGGGGGGGCCGGGGCCGGAGCCGGAGCCGGAGCTGGAGGCGGGCGAAACCGGAGCGGCCGGGGGCGGCCACGGTGATGAGCCGGGCCTGGCGGACACGGCGCCATCGCAGTCAGGTGGGCCCCAGGGCGAACCGGGCAGGGCCAGGGCGGACCGGAGCCAACAGCCGGGCCCCCTCCCCGCTGCCCGGTGCCGCGGGGGCCCGGGCCGCGCCCCGAGCCGCGACCGCTCCCCTTTGGGGTTGACCTGGGGGCTCAGGGGTCGGGGGCTGAGTCTGGCCCCGCCTCCAGGCGCGCACGGCGCTGGGGGGCGACTAAGGGGGCCCGGGTACGGCGTCCGATTCGGCGGCGGTGGGGCAGGGGGGGGGTTGCGATCGCCTGGGGCCTTGGAAAGGGCCGCGCTCACTCCTCATTTGAAGGGTTAATTCTGCAGCCCGGTGTCCCCCTCCCCCCTTGGGGCAGGTTGGGGGTGGGGTGGGGCTGGTGTGAGCCCGGGCCGGCGCTGCAAGCTGCTGGGAGGGCGATGGCGTAGGAGCCAGGCAGAAGGGGGAGGGGTGGGCCGCCGAGCGCCCCAGAGTTGGGGTGTGCGGGGTGCGCAGGGCGAACAGGGGCCCCGGAGCCGCTGTGCCGTCGGGGCAGGGTTGTGGCTTCGAGTCCTGGAGCTTGTGTGTCTCCTGCTGTGTTGTGGGGCAAGGTAAACCTCTCTTGATCACCACTGTTTGCTGGTCTGGTAGCCAGGGGTCCAGGAGGAAACTCCCAGGCCATGGGGACACAAAGCCAGATGGAAGGGTATCCAGTGTTGTGAGGCAGAATGACAAGATGTGGCTCTGGGTGACAGGTCCGCGTTTGAAGCTGCGCACAATACCTGCGGAGTTTGTTAGGTGTGGGGTTTTATGTATGTTTCATATCGGGGTGTGTTTTCTTGCACATATGTGTCTGGTCCTGTACACATGAACTATTTGTGAACTGTTGTTTTCTGCAGAGCTGGTGAGGGGTAAGTGCTGTGGAGGGCACCTGAGTGCTGGGTGTGTGTGCTCAGTTGGAGGGGGCAGTTGTGTACCCTTGAGTCAGAAGGTGTTGGGTCCAGTCCGGTTTCTGCGGCCCTGCTGAGGTGTGGTCCAATCTTGGCGAAGATGGCCTACTGGATGGGTTTGTGGGTCCATGTGAAGATCGGGTGGCATGGAAGGGGGGGTGCATACCTAGAACTTGGGTCCTGCAGGCCCCGTGGGAAGTGAGAACACCCGGGGTGTGTCTCAGGTACCCGTGGGGCAACTGGTACTGGTGCCTGGGGTTCTGGGTGGAATGTGCAGGTTGTGTTTATGGGATCATGGGCAGCCGACCGAACGGAAGGTTGTGTGTTTGCAACATTCCCTACGGGATTCTTTTGTGACGTTGTTTGTGGGAGCCTTTCGTGCTGTTGGGCCGGGAGGCAAGCTGGTCAGAAAACACTTGTGGGGAGGGAGGTGGCGTGACAAGGGCAATGTGGGCCTCAGACTCCAGAGATCAACCGCGAGCTGTGTGTGCGTGCCTGCTCCTGCGTGTTGAAGTGGCTGTGTGGGGCCGCTCCGGGTATGTGTTATGAAGAAGGCGGGGAGATAAATATGGGGCAGAGCAAGGGCAGCAGGCGGGAGGCCTGGGTGTTGTCAGGTGGCCCGACTCGTCCATGCAGGGTCTGCGTGCTTGCCCCTTGCCGGCCTGCCCAGCGCGTCAGGGTCACCGGGAGGAGAGGCCTGGCGGCTGCAAAGAAACTAAGCTTGGACAGAGTGGCTCCTTGGCCATGTTTACGTAAAGGCCGGGTGTGACTCTTGTCACTGAAATGGAAAAAAGAAACACGAAGTTTTCAGTCTCCTCCTCCTGCTTCACCCTCTCTCTGTCCCCCTTGCTGGTATCTCTGCTTTTCTGTCTCTTCTGTGACGCACACTAGGCCACTCCTGCGACTGTGGAAGGGTCTGGAAACGGAATTTGCTCGCTAGGCAGATTCCTCAGAACAGGTTTTCCTCACCTTTGGGGCCCTGGCCCTTCTGTAGGGGTGTGTGTCTGTGTGTCTGTGTGTTCCAGGTGTGCACACCCTGTGGTCTCTGCCTGGCCTGGCTGGGAGGGGGCATGTGCATGGGGGCTGGGTGGACGCTATGGCTAGGCCCCCTGCCCGGGGGCGTGCTGGCTGCTATGTCAGGCCTGCACAACAGGTGCACCATGGCCTGGTGGAGGGGAAGGAGGCCTAGATGAGAATTGAGGAGTTCAGGCCCTACCACTTCCTCGCCAGCACTTTCCCTAAGTGACCCTCAGTTCCTCATCTGTAAAACGGGGCTAGTCACCTGCCCTGTCCGTCTTCCAACAGGGTTGTAGGTACGTAGCACATGGGAAACATACCTGGAAAGTAGATACAGTTCGGGGACTATGCCTGTGCCAGCCACTGTCAGCACTATGTCTCTGCCAGCACTGAGCCCCTTCTTGGGGCTTGGTTAATAATAAGAGCAGGAAACACTTATTGAACATTTACTGTGTACTAGGCACTGTTCTTAATGCTTTACATATGATCAGTCATTTAGTCTTCCCAATGCTGGATGAAAGTGGGAGTTGTAATTACTTCCCTTTCTCAGATGAGACAGCCGAGGTCTAGAGAAGTCATATGCCCAAAGCCATTTAGCTAGTAAGAGGTAAAGCTGGATTTGAACCCAGGCAATCTGACTCCAGATCCTGGGTTCTTATATGCTGTCCCCTGCTGCCCTTCTGAAGCTTGTGGCGGGCTTCTCCATTCATCCCCCTCCACATACATACACACACTTCTGCCCAATTTCTGCAGAACTTAACACCTGCAATAATTCATTTCAGAAGACCAGTATGTTTCAACAGTGATTCAGGGAGTCCCTGCCTGGGAGGGAGAACTTAGCCTCCGCTGCTGGGTGCTGGCCACATGGGCACAAAATGTTGATGAAGTGGGTCAAGAAGAGATTGTCCTTGTTCTGAGGGTCAGGGAGGACCAAGACAGAGGTGGCATTTGAGGTCAAGTTCAACATTTTGGAGGTATTTGGAGAAGAGGCTGGGCAAAGTTTTTATTTCTGGCAGGAGATCCAGCATAGGCAGAGGCCTGGAGGTGTGGGAATGCTGAGGCTGGAGAGCACACCAGAAGCTGGAGGGGAGATTCACTCCAGGCAAGAGAAGAAAGGAAGTTGGGACTGGACACTTGAATGCCCGGCTGGTGAATTTGAGCTTTATTCTGGAGTGGAGGCTAGAGAGGGGTTCAGAGCCCATGAGTGACAACGCCTGATCTGCTTCGGGGCTGTTGATTCTCAATGAGAGGAAGCCTGGATGGTAGATGCTAAGACCAGAAGCAGGGGACTAGCTGCAAGCCCTGGCCTTGAACCATGAGACTGTTAACAAGGCCTTGAGGTAGTTTGGGGGCCAGAGGTAGGGTAGAGGGAAAGCTTCCAGAGCCATTCCCGGGCTAGGCCGCAGATCTGACTAGATTCGGTGACAGCTAGACGTGGGGAGCAAGGGCGAGGGAAGAGTCAGACTTGACACAGTTAGCCTTTAGCACATGAGCTCGTGTGTGTGTGTGTGTGTGTGTGTGTGAAGAGTCAGACTTGACACAGTTAGCCTTTAGCACATGAGCTCGTGTGTGTGTGTGTGTGAGTGTGTGATGGTTCTGGCAGCTTGCTAGCTGGCCCCAGACCCCTTCAGGCAGGACCTGGTGGTGTGGCAGAGGGGAGGACCCAGCATCTGGGTTCACATGGGCCTGGATGTAAATTCTGACCCTGCTGTTCACAAGCCGTGTGACCTTGAGTAAGGTAAATCCCTCTATGAGCCTCAGTTTCCTCACTTGTAAAACTGGGATAATGTAAATGCCAACTTGAAGTGACTGAGGAAACCATTAAATGAGGCAATGCATGTAAAGCCCTGGGGGTAAAAAACATAGATAAATAAAAAACAAAGCCATGGAGGTGTATTAGGCAAAACACAAGTGCCCCCGAAGCGGTCAAGTTACACTCGCCACCCCCAGCTCCTGGCGAACTCAGTCCCGGCCTGAGGATGGTGTCCTTCCTAAAGGTGGACACAGTCCAGGCAGGCTTTAAGAAAGTAGGTTCATTCATTTACCCAAAATGTTTTGAATCCTTCCACCATGTATCAGGCACTGTTCTAAATACTGGACGGAGCAGTGGACAAAGCAGACAAAAATCCATCCGTCCTCTGGAGATGAAAGAGCAGTAGTCTTAGTAAATGCCAAGGAGGAAAATAAAGTAGGGGAGGGGGATAGGAAGCTTGGGGAGGTACAGGGCAGCCAGGGAGGGCCTTGGGGGAAGGTGACTTTTGAGTCAAAGCTGAAAGGAGGTGGGATAGCAAGGCGTGAGGCTGCCTGAGGAGAGAATGTTCCAGGCACAGGGATCAGCTGGAGGTGGAGTGTATCTGGTGGTGGTGCTCACATCCCCACCTCAGTCACACCTCTAAGATCACACAGCCAGTTAAGAGTAGAGAAACGGTAAAAACAAATAAAAAAACTAAAACCACAGAGCCATCAGACCTACCATGAAGCCTGATTTCTGCCCCTTTTCTTCACCACTTCCCCCCACCATTTTCCGGGACTGAGTTCCAAGATGATAATAAGAGCTAGCACTTCCTGAGCATCTGCTGCGTGCCCAGCACTCTTCTAGGTACAGCCGGTCATCAGCTTGTTTATTCTCTACAGCCGTACGTAGTGGGTGCACTTCATTATCCCCAGCTCGTAGACAAGGAAACCGACATACCGAGAGGCAAATTAATTTGCCCGGGTTCCCATAACCAGTTTCTGCTCCACCTCCTATAACCCCGGCAGGGCGGCGGCCAGTGGTGGGGCAGTTGAACTCAGGAGAGCCAGATCCAGACCCTGTTTGGTTAGTAGAGACCAGGGACAAATCACCCCACCACTACATTCTCTCTGCCTGCAAGTGTGGCATCTAGAGTATTTAAAGCCTCAGTTTCCTCATCTGTACAATGGGTTGACACTAGCCCCTGCCTCCCTGTGGTCCTTTTGAGTGCTGAAATGAGATGATGCAAATCAAATGCTTAGTGCCAGATTTGATACATAATGTTTATCTCCTCAATGGCAGCTCCAAGTATCTTGATGATGATGGTTCTAGGTGATCTCCAAGGGCCAGGACAGCCTTGGACCACTGTGGTCCTGAAAAACCCTGGATAGGCCTTGTCCATATATCTTGGCAGTCAGCACACAGCCATGGCTTGGTAGGTACCAAGCCCATATGGTTGTGCAGGTGAGCAGGCCTGGCCAAAGGGTGAGTAGGGGCTGGAATCAAACGTTTTCTTTGTTCACCTGTGCAGAGCTGCTACCTTGAAGAGGCCTTTCCTCTATTTTTCCCCTTTAATTTTCACAAAGATCCTAGATGGGCTGGTGGGGAGCCTTAGTGGGTGCTGTTTCAAGAAAAACAGAACTGTTATCCTATACACTGTGCTCACAACACTTCTGACACCAAACGTGTGGAGTTTATTCCCCCACACCGGCCAATTTTCTGACACTAGCTGTGTGTCCTACAATTCAATTCTGATATTATCTGCCTGGAGATAGCATCAGATTCCACAGGTTAAGGGCTCAGTCCCACAAGACTGCCCCCACTTCAGATACCAGTTTGCAAGCCCAGACCTCCTGTACTTCTTTTATTTTCTACAGCTTTTTAAAATTTTTATTAACTTTCTTTTGGCCACACCACGCTGTGTGTGGGATCTTAGTTTCCAGACCAGGGATTGAACCCATGTCTGCTGCAGTGGAAGCTCAGAGTCCTAACCATTGGACCACCAGGGAATTCCCCAAACCTCCTGTACTTCTGACTGACCAGCAAGAATCAGACTTTCTCAATGACCTGCCTCCTCAGATTTGATAATTTGTTAGGATGGCTTATAGAACTGAGGGTAATACTTGTGTTTATTGGTTTATCATATAATAAAGGATATGATAATAGCCAGATAAAGAGGTCTGGAAGGGTCCTGAGTGCAGGAGCTTCTGTCTCCACAAAGCTGGGCTGTGCTACCCTCTCACCATGGAGATGTGTTTAGGAACTGGAAGGTCTCTGAACCCCATAGTTTAGAGGTTTTTGTGGAGGCCTCATCACATAGGCATGATCAATTATTAACTCAGTCTCCAGGCCCTCTCCTCTCCCCAGAGGCAATGGGGGCTGGGGCTGAAAGTTCCAAACTTCTCATCATGGCTTGGCCTTTCCAGTGACCACCCCCATCCAGGACTTCATGGAGAGTCACCTCTTTAGAACAAGAGACACTCCGGTCACCCAGGAAATTCCAAGGGGTTTAGTTTAGGAGCTTGATGTTAGGAACTGGGGTCAAATGTTAGAATAAGATGCCCCTAGCACCCCTATCTGGAGAAGGAAATGGCAGTCTAGTATCCTTGCCTGGAAAATCCCATGGACAGAGGAGCCTGGTGGGCTACAGTTCATGGGGTCACAAAGAGTCAGACACGACTGAGCAACTAAACAACAGCACTCCTATCACTTGGGAAATTACAAGAGTTTTAGGAGCTCTGTGTCAAGAATGGGGACAAAGGGGACTTCCTGGTGGTCCAGTGACTAAGATTTCACACTCTCAGTGCAGGGGACCCAGGTTTGATCCCTGGTCAGGGAACTAGATCCCACAGGTTGCACCTAAAACATTCCAAATGCCACAACTAAGACCCAGCAAAGCCAAATATGTATTTTTTTAAATAAAAAGAATGGAGACCAGGACCAAATATATTGTACCTGACCCTTGAACAATATAGGGGTTAGGGGCATGGACACTCTACCCAGTGGAAAATCTCAGTATAGCCTTACAGTCGGCCGTCCATATCCAAGGTTCTGCATGCTCAGATTCAACCAACTTCAGGTCTTGTAGTACTGTAGTATTTACTATTGAAAAAAAATCCACATAGAAGTGGACCTACGCAGTGTTGTTCAAGGGTCAACTTAATTTCTTATTATATCACAGTATCACAGCCATAAACAAGTCTTTCATCCTGATGTGGTATAATCAAGAATGAAGGCTTTGGAGCCAAACAGATCCCAGCCCTGCGACTAACTGATCATATATATCTCTAGTTGCGGCAAGTGGGAGCTACTCTTCCTTGCGGTGCACAGGCTTCTCATTGCAGTGGCTTCTCTTGTAGAGCACGGGCTCTAGGGTGCTTAATTACTCCTTGGCATGTGAGGTCTTCCCAAACCAGAGATCGAACCTGTGTCCCCTGCATTGGCAGGCGGATTCTCATCCACTGCCCCACCAGGGAAATCCCTGCCTGTCACTTAAAGTGAAGCTAACTGCTACATTTTAGGGTGGTGATGAGGAGCAAATGAGGTAATGCCAGTGAAGCACCGACTCTTGGGGGGGGTCCCTGTTGGCTGGTGGTTGTCACCACCAGAAGGGAGGATGAGACCTTGTTCTCTTTCCCCATTTTGCAAACAGACGTGAACACCAGCCCAGGAATCCTTCCCCTGGATTCCTGACCCCACTGCAGTCCATCAACTGATGGGGGAGCACTTGACCTAGACATGTGCCTGGCACTCGGGTCTGTGAGAAACTTTGATTCTCATCCCTGTTTACCTCCTCCTCCAGGAGAGGACTGAGGGCCGCCTTTTGGCTGAAGAGAGAAGGCCTCTTAGTCCAGACAGTATGAATAATAAATAGGAAGAGAGCATTTTCGGGGGGGGTGGAAATTGCATGAGGAACTCCTGACGCAGGACACCTCTGAGGTCATGTGTGACCCCAGGCACATGGAAGGGGAGGGCCCCCAGGCTTTGTGGAGGGTGGACAAGAGGGGCTGAGAGCTCTGCCCTCAGGTCAGCAGGCCTGGCTCTGTGAACAGGCCCCACCTGTTATGACCAGCTCTGTGTGTCTTTGGCTAAGTTACTCTGTGGCTCTGGAACTGAGATCTTCAACTGAAAATTGAGCCCCCAAAGCTGAGGCTGTGAGTTGCCTTGCGAGCAGTGACTGCCATGGCTCACATTTGGGTTACCTGCTATTCCTTTTGGATGAGCCTCCCAGCAAGAGGTGAGGTAGGGGTTGCGTTCCCTGCCCCACCCCGACTTTTTTTTAAGCCAAAGGTCCAAAGCCACCACCTTGCAGAGTAAGGAGGGGGACCCAAGCTTCCTCACTTCCAGTCTGGTGGCCTTCCCAGAGATTGGAGCAAGCTGGCACGTGTGCTCGAGATGGTGGTCTTCAGTGGTCCCCTGGCACCTAGAAACCCTCTCTTAAGATTTATGTGACAAGTCCTCTGCTAACTTGAATATCTAGCAGCTTTTTCATTGGTCCAGTGTAAATAAGACTATTATAGTGAAAGACAACATGCAGATCTTTGATTTCCTTTGAGTCCCAAAGATTGGGCTCAAGGGACTTGAAACTCATCCAGCAGGCTTCCTTGGACCTACAGGATTGAACCAATGTCGCTGGATTGTTTTGAGGCAAATTGGGAATATGCAAATTATCTTATTCCTGTACTTCTTGGGGGCCAGGAGAACAGGCTTTGCAATAATCTGTGACATCCTAGGTCCGATTAGAGGCCACTGAGCAAGTAACCTCATGGGATCCCAGGAGGGTCAGGGTCTCCAGAGCTGCCTAGGCCTCTCTGACCCTGCATGCGGCACCACTTCCCACCTCCTGGGTCCGCCTCCCGCCCAGTTCCCTTCCCGAGGACGCAGTTTCTGTTTCTCCACAGAGGGAAGAAGCACAGCAGAAGGGACTTGCTGAGCCACCTCCGCTCCACTCCATGTTGGCTGTGCTCTCAGGTGAGATGGGTGAGGGGTCTGCTGCGAGGGAGACTGGGCCTGAGGCTGCAGGCAAGCAAAGCAGCCATATCCTCCAGGCTGAGGAGGCCTGGGAAATGGCCATCAGCTGTGGGGGCTCCCTCACCCTCCCAGTGGGAGAGAGGTGTCCATTGCTCCCCGCTGTTAGTCTGTGACTTGGAAGTCTTGACCCCTGACCTTCATCAAGATCTGAGGAATCCCTGGCCTCTTTCAGCCCCAGATGTCTGACAGAGGGGTGTTGGATGCTGGCAGGACGTGGGGTGGCTAAGGTTAACCTCTCACTTCCACGATCAGAAGTCAGTCAGCCTTCCACCAACCTCTGGCCAATAGCCTCCAACCCCCGCCCAGCTTGCCTCTGACTTGAAAGCCCCCTGCCCTCTGCCCAGCCTCTGAGATCCTCCCCTGGCCTCTTCTCCATCTAGGCTGGCGCCATGCCACCCCCAGCAGAGGTGACAGACCCGTCCCATGCGCCTGCCGTTCTGCGCCAGCTCAATGAACAGCGGCTTCGTGGCCTCTTCTGTGACGTCACCCTCATAGCCGGAGACACCAAGTTCCCCGCTCACCGTAGCGTCCTGGCTGCTTCTAGTCCCTTCTTCAGAGAGGCACTGCTGGCTTCAGCTCCACTGCCCCTCCCACCCGTCACTGGGGGCTCAGCCCCCAACCCCACCACCACCACAGCGGCCTCCTCCTCCTCTTCCTCTTCCTCTCCCTCTCCAGCCTCACCTTCAGCTTCATCCCCACCTCGGGTCCTGGAGCTGCCAGGGGTCCCAGCAGCTGCCTTCTCTGATGTCCTCAATTTCATCTACAGTGCCCGGCTGGCATTGCCTGGTGGTGGAGGGGACGGGGCAGCTGTGGCAGAGATCGGTGCTCTGGGACGGCGTCTGGGCATCTCCCGCCTGCAGGGCCTGGGGGAGGGTGGTGATGCCTGGGTGCCTCCTGCTCCAGCTCCCATGGCCACCTCACAGCCTGAGGAGGACAGCTTTGGGCCTGGGCCTAGGCCAGCCGGGGAGTGGGAGGGGGACAGGGCTGAGGTCCAGGGCCCTGAATCACAGCCTGCCTTGTCCCGGCGGCCCCTCCCCTGCCCCCGATGTGGGAAAAGCTTCATCCATCCCAAGCGGCTACAGACCCATGAAGCCCAGTGCCGGAGGGAGGCCAGCGCTCGGGGGTCCGCAGGGCTGGGAGCCAGGGGTTCTGTCCCCAGTGGCCCTGCAGGAGTGGACGCCTCGGCCCTGCCCCCAGCGGTAGGTTTCCGAGGTGGTCCTGAGCACGTGGTGAAGGTGGTGGGAGGCCACGTGCTCTATGTGTGCGCGGCCTGTGAGCGTTCCTACGTGACCCTGTCCAGCCTAAAGCGGCACAGCAATGTCCACTCATGGCGGAGGAAGTACCCCTGCCGCTACTGCGAGAAGGTGTTCGCGCTGGCTGAGTACCGAACCAAACATGAGGTGTGGCACACCGGGGAGCGCAGGTGAGTGCTCTGGTCGGCCGGGGACTGGGGTGGCTGGGGGTGGAGAGGTCACATGGGACCTAGTCCACTTAGGGATCACATGGACAAGGGAGGGAGTGGGCAGAGCATGGGGCCCAGAAAGCCGTTCTCAGATGCCTGCTCACCCACTGGCCCCTGCTCATCTGCTTTCTGTCACTCACCCTTCTGCCTCCCTCCAGCCCCGTTTCCTCCCACTGATGTTTATTTCTTAGCACCGCCAGGTGTCACGTCCTGGCTTGGTGATGTGGAAAAGGCCAAAGAGGAAACAGAAAGTTGCCTCATGGGGCAGGACAATAGGAAGCACAGGCATGTCCATCTACAGTTCTAATGTACCCCTGTTGATAAGATACTTCCCCATCTGTCAGGCGAGCTTCAGAAGGCGGCTTTGGGAGTTAGGCAAGGTACGTGATTATTCCCAATTCACAGATGGAACAGCTGAGGCCTGGCATTGCACAGCCAGTGGGGGACACTGAACTCGCACTGGTGTCCCTTCTGAGGCTGGTGGGGTGAGACAAGCAGCATGAGAGAAGGGTGAGCAGATGGCTGGGGCAGTTCAAGGCCTGAGCGGAGACAGGAGAGAAAATGGGAAGCTAAGGCCCTAGCCTCAGGGCCCCTGACTCAACTGGCTCTGTCCCTGCCCTGTTCCCTGGCCCAGGTACCAGTGCATCTTCTGCTGGGAGACCTTTGTTACTTACTATAACCTGAAGACCCACCAACGAGCCTTCCACGGCATTAGCCCAAGCCTCCTGGCCAGTGAGAAGACGCCCAATGGAGGCTATAAGCCCAAGCTCAATACCCTCAAGCTGTACCGCCTGCTCCCCATGCGGGCGGCCAAGCGGCCCTACAAGACCTACAGCCAGGGAGCCCCCGAGGCCCCCCTCTCTCCAAGCCTCAACACACCGGCCCCTGTTGCGATGCCGGCCAGCTCACCACCCGGACCCCCACCTGCCCCAGAGCCTGGCCCCCCACCATCTGTCATCACTTTTGCCCACCCAGCTCCCTCAGTCATTGTACATGGGGGCAGCAGCAGTGGTGGAGCAGGGAGTGGGCCGGCTAGTACAGGGGGGGCCCAAGCCGCCTCTGTCATCACTTACACTGCTCCCCCACGGCCCCCCAAAAAACGTGAGTACCCACCTCCTCCCCCTGAACCTGCAGCCGCACCAGCCAGCCCAGCCACAGCAGGCAGCCCAGCCACAGCCGCAGGGCCCGCCACAGCCACAGAGGAGGCCAAGGGCCGGAACCCACGGGCCACGAGGACTCTGACCTACACGGCCAAGCCAGCTGGCGGGATTGGCGGGGGCGCGGGTCCCCCTGCAGGGCCTGGCCGGGGCCCCTCTCAGCTCCAGGCTCCACCGCCACTGTGTCAGATCACTGTGCGAATCGGTGAGGAGGCGATTGTCAAGCGCCGCATCTCAGAAACAGACCTGCGTCCCGGGGAGCTAAGCGGCGAGGAGATGGAGGAGAGCGAGGAGGAGGAGGACGACGAGGAGGAGGATGAGGAAGAGGAGGAGGAGGGGCAGGGGGAGTCCAAGGCTGGCGGGGAGGACCAGCTCTGGAGGCCCTACTACTCCTACAAGCCCAAGCGCAAGGCCGGAGCCGCGGCCCCGGCTAGCAGCGGGGGCAGCGGGATGCCCAGAAGCCGCCGGCCGCCTCGCTGGAGACAGAAGCTGGAACGGAGGAGCTGGGAGGAGACCCCGGCAGCCGAGGGCCCCACGGGGCGTGCCCGTGGCGAGAGGAGACACCGCTGCGAGGACTGTGCCCAGACATTCGCCAGCCTGAGGAAGCTGCGCAAGCACCAGGAGGCCCACAGCGGGGGCCCCCACAGCTCCCGGTCTGGACGGAAGCCCTCCACCCGCCTCACCTGCCCTCACTGCGCCAAGGTGTGCAAGACGGCCGCTGCCCTGAGCCGCCATGGGCAGAGGCACGCCGCCGAGCGACCTGGGGGCACCCCCACACCTGTCATCGCCTACTCCAAGGGCAGCACTGGCGCCAGAGCCGGGGAGATCAAGGAGGAGGCCCCCCAAGAGATGCAGGTCTCCTCATCCAGCGGGGAGGCAGGTGGTGGAGGCGGGAGTGCTCCTGCGGAGGAAGCTTCTGAGCCCGCCTCGCTCCAGGACCCCGTCATCTCAGGAGGGGAGGAGCCCTCCACGGGGGCAGGAGGGGCCACCTATGCATACCCACCTGTGCAGGAATTTCCACTGGCTCTGATTGGGAGCGGCCGGGAATCAGGCAATGGCAGGGGAAAAGGTGGGAGTGAGGGGCCAGGTGGGGCTGGCGGGGGAGACCGGATGGAGGCGATGGGGGCTGCCAAAGTCACCTTCTACCCTGAGCCCTACCCACTCGTCTATGGCCCCCAGCTCCTCGCCGCCTACCCTTACAACTTCAGCAACTTGGCCGCCCTCCCAGTCGCTCTTAACATGGTCCTACCTGATGAGAAGGGTGGGGGGGCCCTTCCCTTCCTACCAGGGGTCTTTGGCTACGCAGTCAATCCTCAAGCAGCAGCCCCTACCCCCCCAACCCCACCACCCCCAACTCTTCCTCCACCGGTTGCCCCCAAGGGAGAAGGGGAGAGGGCAGGGGTTGAAAGAACCCAGAAGGGAGATGTGGGGTGAGCTCTGAACCCGGATCCCCCCTTTCACCAGATGCCACCCTCCCTGAACCCCCGCCACTACCAGCTCCCTGGCCTCCCTGCCCCTTGGGAGCCCCTCCACACTCCTGTGCAGGGACCTGGGGGCCTCTGGAGCTCAGGGGTCAGGCTGCTTTGTGTGAGATTGTAGTTTTCCCACCACCTGGGAAGGGGTCTTCGGTGGTTCCCCTCTCAGTTCTCCTCCAGGGAATGGCCTCCGTAAGGGGCAGGGCCAGCTCATCCCTCCTCCAGCCCTTGGGGCAACTGAGCAATATACTTCCATGAATCTGTACTCACGGCCCCCACCAGCTCTGAATGTCTAACCCGCCCCCTGATTCCTAAACTTAGGGGGAAACCATCTCTCTCCCTGAATGTTCCCCACCCTGCATCTTGAAGCTTTCTCTAAGCCCTTGCCCAGATGCTTCCTAGCACATTCCATCCTTTTGTGGCCCAGGGCCTGGACCAGACCATTGTGATACCCAACACTTACCCACCTGGGAGTGGGCTTCAGATACCATTCTTCCCAAGGGTGGGTTTCTGTGTCCCTGTTCCCTTCACGTTAAGACGCCATGCCTTCCTTGGCTTCTACGCCTTTGGCTCTTCCATATTCCTCCTTCTACTCCAAGACTGTGGAGATGGCTCTCCCATCCTGGTCAAAGAGCGGGGTGGGAGGGAGGGCTACCTATCTGTTCCTTGGCTGAGTTCTTTCCCAGCCCAGGCAGCACCAATCTCGGCCCTGCTTTGACCCTCAAATCTAGTAAGCCCCAGACTCTTCCACGGCGAAAGAGGTGAGTGGATTGCACCTCTTCCTGCCTCTGCATATGGCCTCATCTGGGCTAAACCAGATTTGGGGGCCAGGAAGGAGAAGCTCTATATAGGATGGGGAAGGGGGTCCTACTTCCTCCTTGTTTTTTTTCCCGATGGTTTCTCCCAGACTAGACCAAATAGCCAGAAAAATGATGGGGGTTGGATGGGTAGGTAAGCCCGAGATTTGCACACGACCTCCCATCCTTACCTTAACCCTCTTTCCCCCCAGTATCACTTCCCTCACCAGTTACTCCAGATGGTTTTTGGGGAACCATCCTACTCCCCTGGTGGGCTTTGGGGTATCCCCACCAACTTTCCCTCCAAAATAGCACCTTATACCCCATCTTTGACTCAGTTTCCCACACCCAAAGATCCCAGCCTAGGGATGGGGTACAGGGAGCTTGTAAGTCCCTAATCCCTAATTTGCACTAGTTAACCCTGGTCAGGGGTCCCTATGTTTCCTTCCAGTGGTGGAGTTGAAGAAATGTTCGCTCCTAATTCTGATAACTGGGCCTCCCCGCTCTGTGATTGAATGAACACTTCCCATCCACCCACCTTACCCGCCCCACACACACACACAAAGCTCACAAGGGGAGAGCCAGTTTGGGGGAGCAAATTTGATAAATGGGAATTAGAGGAGTGCAGTTTAAAACGGGGAAAAGCTGTCATCATCAAAATGGCAGTCCTTTCCCAGCTACTGTTTTTTGGGGCCAAGATGGCTGCCCTCTCAACTGATGCTGAAAGGGCAAGATCATGGCTTTTGGAGGGAGGTGGCTTGGTGGGAGGGACAGGAGCAGCCTCCTGCCTCCTCACACCCTCCCAGCAAACAGAAAGGGAGGTTTTCGACAGGCTCCCTGAATGTTAACCATGGAGGAGTGTCGCTCCTTCACTCCTCCTCCGTCTCTTTGCACTTTTCTTGGTCTTGGCCGCAGTCCGAGTGAAGAGTTTCCTACTGAATGTACTGAGTTCCAATTTTTAAGGGGGAGAAAAGTTTAAAACAGGGAAAAATGCAAAAAAAAAAAAAATCACTAAAAAATTCCCACAAATCTTGTTTCTGGCACTTTAGAAAAACTGAGAAAAAAAAAAAGTACATAATAAAGAATACATATATATATCTACACACAAATTATATATATAAATATATATATATATATATATACACAGCGGAACCACAGGAGAGACTGAGGAAGGCCTTGGAGGCAGGGGGCGGGTGCAACGACAGTGCCCCTATATCCTTAACCTGCACTCCTCTGAGGCAGAAAGGCACAGGAGATGGAAGGGGTTGAGGATGGACCAGGGAATTGAATTTCACAACAGGTCAAAATTCTAAAACCATGGACATTTTGGGAGAACTGAGACTGTAGACATTTGTTTTGTTTTTGTTTTTTTTTTAATCTGATTTAGGAAAATAGTTTCCAGAATTTGGTGGTTCTGGGCAACAAAGGAGATTGTGGCGAAATGGAGATTAAAAGACATGGATCTGAGTTGGGGAACTTGAACATTGTGAATTTCAGATGTTGGAAATTTGAGATTTTGCAATTTCGTCTTTTGAAAATTATCAAGTCTTGTCAGTTTGTGCCCTCTTTCCCCATGTTCCCTGGGAAGAAGGGTGACAGTGGAGTGGGAAGGCCACTGGTTCTGTGCCACAGCACGCAAGATTTAGAATTCTACAGACTCTAGCTCTATATGTAGTGAGGACCCAGATTTAGAGAAACTGACCAATATTTATCTCCGCATTTGTGTGTGTGTCCAACTCTCTAGGCCAATAAACCAACAAGACAAACGAATCATGCTCCGCAGTGGGATGCCAGGTGCAATTATTGGCGTGGTTGGTGGGTCTGGCTGGACAGGGACATGCTAACCTCATCTCACAGGGATCACTACAAGGTTAGCCCTGTTTTCCCTCTTTAGGGCAAGAACTTCCAGCAACTGAGTAGCTGTGAGAGCCTGTTGACCCTAGGTACTTCACTGTAATTGCTGCAGCCACTAGGCTCAAGCTGACTTTGCTCTGACCTCCAGGCAGAAACATTAACACAATCCAGTTCACACAGCCTGCTGGGCACATGATCTTCATGTTCCTGAAGGGTCATGCCCCCAACTAGGTACAGGCTTTTCTCCAAACTGAAAGGAAACTGAGGCACAAAATGTGTGACGGCCATAATTGACAATTTTCTTGTTCCACTCCTGGCCTCCCACGAGCTTCAACTCCTCATCCCCTGTCCTTCCCCGGTATTTTATCTAGTGTTACACAGTGATGAGCAAGGTAAAGGAATGGTTAGGTGGGTGGGGGCTTTGAGGAATTCTGATACAAATACCTTGACCAGAGTGGGCAGTCACAAATCAGCTCTAGCAGCTTGCTGCCAACAGGGGAATCAGATCTGGTGTTACTGTAGACCTTAAAAAATTTTCAAGAGACGCCAGAAATCCAAATTTCTCTGTGAAATGTCCACATTTTCATTTATTTATTATTTTTTTTACAGCTTAGAGTTTTATTAGGTTAACAAAGGATAGTACACCCTTGAGGTGTGAAGGCAGGCTGACCCCAAAGGAGAGTCTTTTTTTTTTTTTTACATTTTAAAAGTAGCAAACCAGATTTTAAATTTTGGCCAACAACATGGGCCGGCCAAACAAAACATATCAGTGTAACTCTGATGTATATTGTATAGTGTTTTTGTTCTCTTCTTATATGATGCTCAGTCTAGGGGGCAGATTCTAAATGCTGTTAATATTAGCTTCATTTTACAGATGGCGAAACTGAGGCACAGAGCAGTTTAGTAGCTTGTCCAAAGTTTGAGCACCAAAGCTGGAACTTGAAGTTTTAAAAGTGTGCTTTTTATCCTCATTACAAATGTATCTTTTTAGAAATAACCTTTTCTTTTTTAATCCTAAAGATAATACATATTACAAAATATGATAAACTGCAGAAAGGCAAAAACAAAAAATGACCACTAGTCCCAACATGCAAACATCAGCACTACAACTTAGTGTATTTCCTCACAGAAAAAAAATTCCCTATTGATTCAACCAGAGGTACCTGCTATATGGGTTAGGATCCGTACTAGGTGCCCGGGATATTACAGTGAACAAGACAAAGTTCCTGCCCTTAGAAGGCATACAGTCTAGTTCTTGTTGTTTGTTCCATTCATTGCCAGCATAGATGTTAACATCCAATGGAGCTTCCTCAAGAAGCCAAAGAATAAATAAACGGTTAGTGCATTTCAGGTGGGCCCAAGTCCCCCAAACGCCTAGTCCCATTTAGGCTCCCTCCTTAGAAATGAAATGATGAGAGAACTGGACTCCTAGTGATGGAGTTAAGATGCAGAAAGGTATAGGGCTTGAGAGCACTGCCAAACTTTCAATTCACCTGGCCAAGGATCTGGATCTCCACCCTCCTCTCAGCCTCAAGGAAAAGGGTCGGCAGGGGGCAAGTGGTACGTGGCATCCAGAAAGATGACAAGGGTTCCAACGCTTGTGAAGATGATGAAGGTCCATAGGAAGAGACGGTCCACTACCATGGCCACAAATTGCCAGTCCTCCTTCAGCTGGGGTTAGGCAGAGGAAACTGTTCCTGAGTCCGGACCCCCAGAAAAGGCTGCCCCAAGGTCCTGTACCCGATCCAGATCCTCCCACCACAGCTTTGAGACAAGGGCTGTCCTCAGAACAGCAGAGAGCCACCACAGGCGATGGATGTGAATCAAGAACAAGTAGGAAAGTAAAGACAGGACCAAGTGAGGCAAACTTCCACTCAGAAATAAACCCGAGGGACTTCCCTGGTGGTCCAGTGGCTAGGACACCACGCTCTCAATGCAAGGGGCCCGGGTTCAAGCCCCGGTCAGGGAACTAAATGCCACATGCCACAACCAAAGATCCCATATGCCACAACTGCTGCTGCTAAGTCGCTTCAGTCGTGTCCGACGCTGTGCGACCCCATAGACGGCAGCCCACCAGGCTCCCCCATCCCTGGGATTCTCCAAGCAAGAACACTGGAGTGGGTTGCCATTTCCTTCTCCAATGCATGAAAGTGAAAAGTGAAAGTGAAGTCGATCAGTCGTGTCCGACTCTTAGCGACCCCATGGACTGCAGCCTACCAGGCTCCTCCGTCCATGGGATTTTCCAGGCAAGAGTACTGGAGTGGGTTGCCATTGCCTTCACCGATATGCCACAACTAAGACCCGACATAGCCAAATAAATAATTAAAAAAATAAAAATAACACCGAGTGCTGGGGGCGGAGCCTGAGTTTGCGGGTGGAGCCAAGGCCACCCAGGCCTTGCCTTGGTCCACCCTCGGTGGACATACCGCGTCATGGTCTTCCTGCTCCTGCAGCTGTCGAGCGATGTAGCTGATCGAAGAAACGACCTCCCGTAGCTCAGGAGGGAGACCCACAGCCCGGTTTGGACCATCGATAAATCGCCGCAGGTCCGGAGCAGACAGTTCAGGCTGGAACCTGGAAGAGGCGGGACTGTTTGGCCACGCCCAAGGCGCAAAGACAGCCTGGGCGGGTGCTCTAGCCCCGGCCTCAATTCCGTCCTCCAACGCAAGTCCGGGTTTCAAAACCTGAGAGGGCCCCTCAGGTTCCCGCCGATGGCGGCGACCTCTCTAATCTTCTGCAATTTTTCCTAACCTCTTAGGCTTTTTAGTTCCCACCTCGCCACAAAGTGGGCAATAGAAGGGGTACTACAACTCCCATGATTCTCAACCACAACCTCCGGGAGCTTAGGCCGCCTACACCGCACAGTCTTCTGGGAATTGTAGTTCTCCCTCTCCCTTTTATGTGGGCGATGGAGAGTAGGTATTACCTGTTGGGTTTGGCGAAGAGAAAATCATTTGGTGGCTTGCGGATGAAATATTCATCTGTTCCCCGACCCCAGCCACTTCCTGGAGAATCCCTGAGAGCTATGGAAGGTGGCTGCAGCATCTGGTCTCTCTCAGGTTTGGGCCTCTTCAGACCCAGGTACAGAGGGAGTTTGTGAATAAAGATCTGCAGAGTAGATGAACAGGCCTGTTGGAGGGGGTTCTCAGGCCTTGAGACCAGAAGAGAAGCCGCAAACCACCCCCCTGGCACGTGCCCACTTCTGCCAAGCGTGCCTGAGTCCCACAGGACCCAGAGTTCTTAAGTGGGTTAGGAGACATCCTGACTGGAAAGAAAAGTTCTAAGGGCTCCCACCATGATAGTACCTAGCCCTTGGAATGCTTCCATTGGACCCACCCCACAAAGGGCAGTATTGATGAAGAGAGTCTGGAATCCACGCAGAGTTAATAATGTGAGGATAAAATTAATTGTGCAACATTTCAATACCCAAAGACCCTGGCACTTGGACACTCTACCAGGAGTTGAAGTTGTAGTCTCCCTCAGGTCTGTGAAAGGGAAGGTTGAAGCTGATGGGAGAGAGGAGCGAAGCCTGGACAAAAATCCAAATACTAGGATTGAGAGTTAACACAGGTTGAAGGAAGAGGTCTTCTTACCTGACGAACCCAAAGGGGCATTTGGTGGGTGTGGGGTGAACGATGGTGCAAGTTGAGGACCACAACACTAAGGATGACTGAGAAGGTGACGAGGACCATGGTGAACATGAGGTACTTGATAATGATGGGGACAGACAAGGAGGTCTCAGGTACTTTGTCTGCCAGCAGCAGCAGGAACACAGTGAGGGTCAACAGGGCAAAGATGGAGAGCCCCATCTTCTCTCCTTGGGGGACAGAGGGGAAGGTGGAAGGGTTAGGCTTTGCCAGAAGAAGATCTCCCTGGCATAATCAGTGACCATGTTTCCAGCCCACTCAGGGTTTTAGAAGGGCCAACTGCAAGCAAATGACTCCTGCACTTAAACCTCCAACCTGGACTTATTCCCCTAAATTCCACGCTTGCCTTCCTAACTCCTCCATTTGGGTGTCCAACCAACATCTCAGACTTAACATGTCCAATACTTATTTCCCTCCCTGCTGACTCTCCCCACAGTCTTCCACATTTCATAAATGACAACTCCATCTTCCCTGTGGCTCAAGCCAAATCCTTTGAGTCATTTTCTGCTCTTGTCCCTCCCATCCCATATCCAATCCATACCAAACCTTACTGGTACAAGCCACCATTACCTCAGGTCTGAGTTATTATAAAGGCCTCCTCTTTGCTTCATCCTTTGCCCCCTGCTGACTGTTCTCAAAAGAGCATCCAGATGGATCCCTTAAAGATGTAAATCAGATCATAACACTCCAGTAGCTTCCCATCTCCTTTAGCATAAAAGCCAAAGTCCTTACTGAAGCAAGGTCTTCCCATAAACTCTCTGCCTTGGTCTCCTACTATTTTCTCTCTTGCTAACTTGATTCATTTATATTGACTATTTCTTGAATATGCAAGGCATACTCCCACCTCAGAGTCTTCACATTCACTGTTAACTCCTGGTAATTTCATCCCTCAGATATCTACCACGGTCATTCTCTCACTTCCTTCAAGTTTTTGTTCTAATATTGATCAGATATTCCCTTTTTAGTGAGACATTCACCGACCAGCCTATTTAAATTGCAACCCTTGTGATAAACTATAATGAAAAGAATATGAAAAAGAAAATACATATGTATAACTGAGTCACTTTGCTGTACAACAGAAATTTAACACAACATTGTAAATCCACTATACTTCAATAAAATTTTTTAAATAAATAAATTGCATCCCCTACTCCCATCCTCATCCTCCCAAACCCTTCTCCTACTTCATTTTCCTTCTTAGGACTTGACCTCTTTTCTTCTTCTTCTTCTTTTTTTTTTATATTTATTAATTTGGCTGTACTGGGTTTTAGTTGTAGCATGAAGGATCTTTGATCTTTGCTGTGGCAGGTGGAAATTTTTAGATGCACCATGAGGGATCTTTTGTTGTGGAATACAAAGTCTTAGTTGCAACATGTGGGATCTAGTTCCCCAACCAAGTATCAAACCTGGGCCCCCTACACTGGGAGGTCAGAGTCTTAGCTTCTGGACCACCAGAGAAGTCCCTTGACCTCTTCCACTATACTGTTTAATGGATTTATTTATTATGCTTAGACTGTCTCCTCCAGTAGAATGTAAACTCCATGAGAGTAGGGATTTTTGTCTGTTTTATTCACTGATGTATTCCCAGTGTCTTGCATATTACAGATGCTCAACAAATATTGTTGCATGAATTAATAGACCAACCCCTGCAGCACAAACTATATAGCAAATTGAAGGATCTAAAAATGAAACAAAGTATATAAGAATATGCCAGGTGGCTGGTTATTCTTGTGACATACAACAGGTACTACAAACTTCAGGGAAGATATTGAAATAAATAACATTTATGGTCTGTTCTAGTTTAGTTCTATAATATTGGTTTCCAAGATTTGCCTTGCTCCAAGTTACATGTGAAAATGTTTCTAGAGCTTCATCGCTCTCCTTCCCTTAGACAGAGAGGACTTGATTCCAGAGAGAAGGAAAGCATGTGTTTTTTGTTTGGTTTGTTTTGGGGGCCACAGCAGTGAAAGCCCAGAATCTTAACCACTAGGCCACCAGGGAAGTCCCGGGAAAAGCATGTTTTGAATACCAGAGTTTAGGACATCAGTCTCTGAATCAAACTGGTACTAACCAGGGTTAGAAGGGCGACACCGCCTCTCTCTATATAAGGTCAGCTGAATGACAAACTCTCCTAGCCTCTTTATCCTCCTCTGTGAAACAGGAAGACAATTTAGCACCTACCTCACAGAGTTGTGAAGATTAGAATTGAGTTAATATATGAATCCCATGGACAGAGGAACCTGGTGGGCTACAGTCCATAGGGTCGCAAAGAGTCAGACACAACTGAGGTGACTTCACATGCATGCAAACATATAACATATTATTTGTATTATTCTAAAGGAGATCAGTCCTGGGTGTTCCTTGGAAGGACAGATGCTAAAGTTGAAACTCCAATACTTTGGCCACCTCATGCGACGAGTTGACTCACTGGAAAAGACTCTGATGCTAGGAGGGATTGGGGGTGGGAGGAGATGGGGACGACAGAGAATGAGATGGCTGGATGGCATCACCAACTCGATGGACATGAGTTTGAGTGAACTCCGGGAGTTGGTGATGGACAGGGAGGCCTGGCGTGCTGTGATTCATGGGGTCACAGAGAGTCGGACACGACTGAGCGACTGAACTGAACTGAACTGATAGCAAGTGCTCAAAATTAGCAAATTACATACACTGACACAAAGTTTACAGAGTACCCTGCATAATTCTCTTAACGCAGTTAATCCGCAAAATAGTCCTACGTGATAGGGACAGTGGGTGTCCTATTTCCAGATCAGGACACTAAGAGATTAAGGAATTTGCCCAAGGTTACTCCATTAGCACTTTGTGCTGTATTCCAGAGAACTGTTGGATATTATTTTCTAGGGAGATGGGAGGTTTAGGGACTAGTAGGCATCTGAAAAGTGAGGGGACAGAGGATACCAAGAATGGGAAAGAGGAAAGGAATAGTTATCTAAGCCTGGGAGCTTGCAGGTCAGAGGAGTGGCAGTTCTGGGGATGAGATCCTAGGATTCTGAAGGGAAGAGTTCAGAAGTTACTAGATGCAGAGAAGTGAGCAGCAGAGAGGAGACAGCACTTGAGGTTGGAGGGGAAAACTGAATGCAGATGCAAAGGCTCTTCTTGAAGGGAAAACCTGGCTAACATTGCTGAAGCACAACTCCTGATGGCCTGAGTTGGCAGGAAAACCTTCCTTGTATTATGGGTGAAGAGGAAGAAGCTGAGCTATTGGTAAGTAAGAGAGCTGGGGCTCCTCCCCGCCTTACCTGCATCGGGTGGCAGGTAGAAGACAAAGATGGCCAGGAGAGTGATGAGGATGCATGGGGCAATGACGTTGACCAGGTAAAAGAGAGGCTTCCGGCGAATGATGAGGTAGAAGGTGACTTCTTCACGTCGTCCTTCCCCGCCTCCCCTAGGATCCACTGGAGGCTGAATTAGCCGAGAAGGCTTGTGGATAATCTCCCATTGGCCATTCTCTTGGTGGGGTGAGGGGGGAGAAGAGAAGGTGACAGATATGGGACATGTCTTTGTTGATGCCAGATTCGGCTTTTTTTTTTTTTCTTTTTCTTTTGACTGCTCCACGCTGCTTGTGGGATCCTAGTTCCCCAGCCAGGGATTGAACCCAGGCCCTCAGCAGTGAAATCACAGAGTCCTAACTACTAGACTGCCAGGGAATTCCCAGATATGGCTTTCTCCACCACATCCTAGAGCAGAGGAGACCTATGTAATAAGGGGCAATAAGGGGCTAGCTATAGACCCTGGGCTGGACAGCCCATCTCTATATGAACGAGTCTCAATTTCCATACCCACAAAATATAGATAGTTATATCTATCTTGCTGACCTCACAGGGACTCACTGATGGAGTATGTTTATCAGCCTGTTAGAAACTGGAAATCATAAAGTCCATGGACGTGGAAGTCATGCCCACTCACCAATAAAGGTCCCTTCATGAATATAAACTTCCTGCCGCTCCTGCCCCTCAGGACTCAAGCCAGTTTGCAGGCTGACTTCTGAGCTGTCATAGCTATAGGAACTGAACACCATGGTGCAGTTCTGCCAGTCAAAGGGGAAGTAGGTGACCTGAATGGAATGGAGAGTCACTAGAGCTGCCAGAGAGCTGGTTGGGGCTGGGGGAGTTGGGGAGGTCACAGGGCAGACAGGGGTCAGAGGATACTGCTCCTCAGGAGCTAGAGACCACCAAGGGAGATCACCTAGAAGTGGAGTCATAGAGAAATCAGAAGGCTGTTTGGGGAGGCCATGGACATTGGAGGAAGGGTCACTAAGGAAGACTGGAAGTCAATGAAAGTGGACAAAGAGGAAACTCAAAGGAGGGTACGAGGGATGTGAAGGTCATGGGGATAATGAAGGAGTAGGTCTGAGGGAGGTTTTCTACGAGCGCCTTGAGCCTCCCAGGTGGAGCCGGGAGACCTGGATGCTGCAACTGCTGCGATAGATGCCCGGGGGCTGCCAGCGCACGGAGCCGTCGGAGGACACCACGACGTTGATGTCCAGAGCAACATCAAAATTTCCGTCGTTACTGTAGGAAAAGAATCAAATCAACTTGGATCAGGCCCCGCCCTCCGGAGGCCGCGCCCCTCCGGAGGCCCTGCCCCGTCTCCCAGACTTTAGGAAGATCCTACTTGTTCAGGAGCACCACGTCGGGTAACCACACGGATTCCGCTGAGATGCGGAGTGAATCGATGCCCTCGTGCTCCTCAGGGTCCCAGCTGAGCCTGTAGTCAGTCCATTCCTAGGGAGGCAGAGGCTGAGGGGCCGTCTGGGGTTGGAGGCTGGGAGGAACCTTGGGATGTGCGCAGGAAGCCCGGGCAGGGAATGCAAGGGAGGAGAGCCGCGCAGTCATGGGCTGTGGTTCTGGAGGCCTGGGTTCTGATTCCGGTTCCACGTGCACTCTTTGGGACCCCATCAACTAATTTTCCTTCCCTCGCATCGAGCCCCAATTTTTCCATTTTGTAAAAATGAGGGGGTTGACGAGCTAGTCTCTAAAACAGTGATTTTCAAACCGCAATTAGCGACCCTTTTAATGGGTCAGGAATCACGAGTGGCCCCAAACCACGGTTTAAATTCTTTTCTGAAGTTTCTGTTTCAGTTATAAATGTGTTTTCTGAGGTCATGATGCAAAAAAAAAAAAAAAAAAAATTCTTATTGGGCGGGACATTCGAGGAAATTGTAAAGGCAGCGAGGTCGCCTGCCCTTTCCCACCCTGCGGGGGTCACCGTACCAGGTCTAAGTAGACTTTTGTGCTCATCTCCTCATCCTTTTCGTTCTAGAAGGGAAAAGTTTTAAGGATAGCTATGATATAAGATAGATAGATAAGGGGCTCGGTAGGTCAAACTCCCCCTGGAAACTCCCTTCTTTGTCCGAGTCGCACCCTCTTGTGTACAAGCCCCATATCCTATAGGCTGCGTGGATTTAAACCCGGCTTCTATCTCGCAAATTTCCTGCGGTCCTTATGGCCAGCCAATTCATTTACCACTCCCGACACGGACCGGACTGAATCGTCATCTGCTGTTTATTAAACTCTGTCCGGCACCAAGCTCCGCCCCAGCCTGTGACCCCCCTCAAGACCCGCCCTCCAGCCCGTCCAGCGGCCCCCAGTTCCACTTCAAGATCCGCCCACAAGCCTGTTCATCCTTTTACCCGGCTCTACCCTAGCTGGGAAAGGTTGGGGGCGGGAGGAGAAGGGGACGACGGAGAATGAGATGGCTGGATGGCATCACCGACTCTGTGGACATGAGTTTGAGTGTACTCCGGGAGTTGGTGATGGACAGGGAGGCCTGGCGTGCTATGATTCATGGGGTCGCGGAGAGTCGGACACGACTGAGCGACTGAACTGAACTGAACTGAACTGAACCCTGGCCGGTCCAGCAGCCACGCCCACAGCTTGTCCATTGGTCCGATTTCCCGTCAGTCTCCTAGTCTGGCTTCACCCCCCCCCGGACCCCTCCCCCAGTGGTCCCTGGGTTCCGCCCTGCCTAAAGCCGCGCCCCTAGTCGCCTAGCGGGCCGGACGCAACTCCCCGCGTGCGCCCTCACCAGGCTGATGAGTTGCGCCAGGGTGAGACCAATGCTGACCCAGACACGGTCTCCCACCTCCCGCGCCGGCCGCACCGTGCTATCATAGCCTAAGAAAAGTTTCTCGCGGAGTCGGCCCTCCGCCTCCGAGCCGCGGGAGCCTGGAGAAGGAAAAAACTAAGTGAAGCCTTGGTGCCCGGCCACGACCTCTGGCCCCGTCACTGCCCCTTTGAGGCCCACACTTACCCGGGGCGAGATGCGCCCCCAGCACCCCCAGCAGGAGCAGAAGCAGCGCCCCTGGGGTCATAGCCCGCCCGCGTCGCTCAGTGAGTCCGCTGGGTGAGTCGCCAGGACAGCCAGCGCAGCGGGAAGTGACGAGGCGCCCAGGAATGTGCACCTGTTATTGGGGGCAGCTGCCAGCCCACCCGCCCCGCCCCTGTGACTTGATCCCGCCCCGAGCAACTGCCAAAGCCTGCCACCCACAGATGACAGACAACACTTCAGTTGTATAAATCGTCTTTAATTGAGAAAGCGTGGAGTAGATACCCGGTCCCCTGGGAGCAGATCCAGGAGATGGGTGGAGCCTGAGCGGGGTCTGTGTGGGTGAGGGGAGCATCCACCCCTCTTAGGACAAGCCAGAGTTAAAAGAGCCGGAGGAAAGGCAACCTGACTCTGAGCCCTAGCCCCTCCCTTTAGTGCCTCCTCAGTCTACTCTGCCCAAGTCTGCCGTCACCCAGAGTATCCCTCCCAGTTCACTGATGGGCTTCTGATCTTTTTCAGGCCTGCCCCGAGCTCTCTGCATTTTTTCAGAAAAATCTAGTCAGGCCCTTTTTGGGTACCTAAAACCCAGCTGAGGTTATAAGCTCTAAGGTAAAGCAAGTTTTATTCAGTTAGAAGCTTGTGGGGGTGTATGAGGTTTAGAACCCAAGAGGCCCTCACCCTCCTTAGCCTGATCTGTAGGGGAGAAAGGTGGGGCTTATTGCTGAACTGGGGTCTCCTCATTGTGGGTGGGTGGGAGTCAAAGTAATGTCGCATTTGTCTTTTTTATTCCAGGCCTATTACCCAAAAGACCTCAGCTTTAAAGGGGACCTGGAAGGAATTCCTGCTGAGGTAGCTACGTGTTCATGTCCTCTCAACCCAGGCACAGGTCCAATCATGCCATGGTTCTGGTCCCTTCTCCAGCCTAGCTGCCCTACTATGAGACAGGGATTCCTTCCGAAACTCCTTTGCCCTTCCTCAGACTCTGTTTCCCAACAGGACCCCAACTGAGCTGTAGGAACTAGAAACTGCATGTAAAAATAAGGTTAGCATTCTACAGGAAGACTAAGAGTTTTAGAAAACTATCTAGGAAAAACAAGAAGTGGTTCTTGATCCATCTAGAACTTAGTTTTTTGTGAATCATAGCTGGGTCCTTTCTAGAGCTCATGCTTAACAGGTATCACTAGAGAAGGTGGGAGCGTGGGTCTAGAACTTACTCTAGAGAAATAATATGGCTATAAAGGCCCCTCGTTCCATCCTGAAGGGAAGGGCTGAGAGCCCTGGTCTATGTCCTAGAGCTAAGATTCAGAAGGAAGTATGGCTCCATATGTGTCTAGAACACCATGCTCTAGAATTGGGTATCTCTGGGATAAGAAAGTTCAAACTGTGGTGATCTGAGACTGGTCCTAGTTCAGGCCAAAGCCAAAAGCAGGACAGGGCTCAAATCCAGCCTCTCTTTACTTTGAAGTCAGGGGTCCATCTGGGTCAAGGACAGAAGCCTGATGGATCCAGAACAGAGCCTGGCAGCATGCCTGTGTTCCAGCACAGAGCCTGAGTGCAGAAGTGGCCCTGGCTGGGGTGCCTTGTGTTCCGGAACCTGTCTGGAACAAGGCAGAAGGTGGAGTAGAGAAAGAAGGAACGATCCTGAGCGCCAGTGAACCTACAGATCTATGGCTCAGTGGCAATGAAAAGGGCAAAGGGTTCCAGGAACTGGCTGAGCCTGGGATGGGGAGGATTTATGCCCTGGTTCTGTCAGTTTTGGAACCCCCAGCGCCATCTCAGAAAAAGGTTTTGGAGGGGTGAGCATGGAAGAAAAGAAGTGATCAGCCAGGACCATTTCCAGACATCTTCCTCTCTGACCCCCCAACCCTGGGCCTAAGAGCCTGAGGGTCTCAGCAGGCCCAGAAGTCACAGTGGCCCCTAGGCTCCCCTGGGGCAGAGCACCTGGTGGGACCTGGCTGCACAGGGCATGAGTGTGGCAGCGGCGGTGAGAGTAGGGCCGGAAGCAGGGCTGAGAGACAGGCTGTGGTGGTGGCTGGCTCTGTGCAAGTGCAGGGAGCCTCCAGTCTGGGGATGACATTTCAGGGGGCAGGGAGACTGGAAGGGGAGGTCTCAGGGACACTGTGGAGAGAAGGCTCCCGGTACATGGCCACTGTGAAGCGGGGAGAGAGGAGCAGGAAGGAGAGTTAGGCACCCAGAAAGCTCTGAATAGGCTCCCTTCCCCTCCATGCAGCCTCTGGGAACCCTGACCCACAAAAGGAGATCTCCCCAAATCCCTCAAGGCTAAAGCCTTCCTGGCTTGGCCTGTCATAACAGGTGTCTTCTTAAAACACTTATAACCCCTGAGCTGTATGTCATTAAATGTCCACGTCAAGGTCAATACCCTCCCATATGGCCTGCCTCTTCCTAGAGGATCCATACTCACCCTCCAGGAGCTTGGGCACAAAGTGGGCAGCTGCCTTGGTCTTCTTAACTCGATTTCCCTTCATGACTCGGCCCTCCTTGTCCAGGCCCAGGTACCAGGCCCGTCCAGAACGGCGCTGGCGATAGAGAGCAGAAGCGTACAGGACATAGTAATTCTCAAAAACGCACTCCTTAAAGCGACACTCAGCTGTGAAATGCGGCTGAGGAGACAAAGACCCAGAAAGGCACACAGAGAGAGAGAGAGACAAAAAGACACATCACTGGGCTAGAAGCGAGCCCTGAGAAGAACAAGGCAGGATGCAATCCATACATTTGAGGCGAGGAGAACCAACTTCTGAGTCCATGTAGGAACTGGGACAAAAGGAGGATGAGAAAGAGTCTGGTGGCCCCCAAAGGCCAGGAACTAGACTTTTGGGGGCCTGGAATAAGAGGATACATTCTCTCTACTCTACTCCCAACCTCCCACCATCCAGGGGACCTGGAGGGAATTCCTGCTTGGAGGAATTCCAGAATCCTTTCCCAATATCCCAAATGACTCTGGGATAGTGAGTAATAATGAAGTCTCAAGGAGATAGGAGGAGACACAGGGATCCTAAAAGGCTGAAGGAGTTGGACATTCAAAGAGCCTGGGAGGCACATGGGGGGCTGTTCAAGAAGGAGAGATTAAAGGTACTCTAGAGTGCTCCTGAGTGGGCAGTGAGGACAGGGTGTTGGCAAGAGCTGGAGGAAGAGGGAGCCCTGAGCTGCAAAATACCTGTAGTTGGGAAGTCTGTCCTAGAGGAGTCCCCAGACCCCAGGCCACTCCACTCCCTTGTCTCACCGAGCTGTAGAGCAGCCCCTCAGCGTTCATGGCCATGTAGTGACCCAGCTTGGCACTCTGGATGGTGACTACTCGCAGCCCCACTGGGATCAGGTTGAAGTGGGCTGGGGGTAGAGAGAGGGAACCTCAGTACCCCAGCCCTCCAACTCCTGTCTGAGCACACACATGCACACACACGCCCATTCCAGTTCCAGCTCTTCCCTTGGGAGTCAAAGAGCCAATGGATCCTGAAGCGTGAATAGGACTGTCATGGCCTGTGCCCACTCTCCCCCTTCCCCACAGGCAGCTGGCTTCCCCTCTCACTGAAAGAGCTGGTATCCTCTGGGGTGCCCTGGATGCTCCCGTCGGGATTCGCCTGGAGGTAGAAACCCTGGCGGCAGAATAGTTTGGTGACGATGCCTTTGAGCTGAGGTTCTGGAAAGAGAAACATTTATCTTGGAACATGACATCTCTGTTCCCAGAAACATTCCTACACTTGGCGGGATCAGAGGAGAGAAAGAAAAAGAGAATAGAGGGAAGGAAGAGGGTCGGTCCTAGGGCCCTCCCAGCAAGCTCTTTCCCACCTCTCTGACGCCGGAGGAAGCTGGGGTGTGGGTCCCTTCTGCTGCCTCTAACCGGTTTTCAGTTTAATTTATTGAAATTTATTTAAAGGCTTAATTCCTACCCTACAGCTCAACCAGAAGGGGGGGAGGGGAGAAGAAGGAAGAGGAGGGCAGAGATACATGGAAAGGCAGAGGACAGAGGGAGACTGGCAGGCCTGCTGAAAGGGCAGTGTGTGTGCGAGTGTGGGGGCAGTAAGGTGACCACAGGGTAGGGGCGCCTCCTCAGGGATGGGCGTGGGACTGGGTCTGACGCTGACTCAGCACCTGCTGCTGCGGCTGCCGCTTGCTTGGCGCGGGCCTCCCCTTGGCCCAGCGCCGGCCTGTCTGACACTGACCCATCTGTCTGTCTGTCTATCTGTCAGTCTACTGGCTCGCGGGGGCCCAGTCCTCCCTGAGGCTCAGCCTCTCCCCTTCAGCCAGGTAACCCGCCTGGGATGGGGGACATTCGGTACCACACCAAGGAAATGGGGGAGGGGGCCGGGGAGCTGGCGAGGCAGGCTGAGTCACGTGGGGACCGGGTCCCACTCCAAGGGTGGGCTGCGGACCGTACCACTAAGGAGGGCCGGCTGCGGAGCGGGGGGAGAAGGACGCCGCTGGTGGGGCGGTCTCTCCCTCGGGGAGCTGGGAGCGGGGGAGAGAGAGGCCAGAGGGACTCCCTGACTGTCGCACCTGGACGGGGACCACACGCCAACCCTCACAACTCTCGTCCCCCGAGGCTTGCTCCCGGCCGACTTTCCCGTACCCCCTCGTAGGTGGTACGACCCTCAGTCTCCGTGCGGGTCTCCAGCCGTGTACTGTGTCTGAGTTCCTCGTAGCAGAGGGTCCCCTGAGCCCGTGAGGCCCGATTTCGGAGTCGCGTAGGGGGTCACCGGGGGGTGCCCAGCTCCTTTCTTGGAGCGCAGGTCACGGGAGGAGGGCGCAGAGAGGGGCGGGCTGAAGAGGTAGCTGCAAGGACACCCGGGGGAGAGCTGGGGAGATTGGCGCCGAGCCAGGCAAGCTCGGCCAGGAGGAACGGAGCCAAAGCTCGGAGGAGCGGGAGCACCGGGGAGGGGGCGGGGCTGCCGGAGCCGCAGAAACCCTCGGGGTGACCCAGACGTCCGGAACCCCCAGGCCCCTCCACTCGGGATTGAAAGAATCGCGAGAGCCGGCACGTAGGCGGAGGATGGTGGGGGTGGGGACTCGTATTGGGTGTGGGGGGGGCGGCGAGCGGAAGCTGCCTAGCTTCGCTGCACCCGGCTTAGCCCCTCATGCCTTCCCCTTGCCCTCGAAAGCAAGGAAATTCGGGGTTACGGGCGAAAGAAAAGGGAAACTGAGGCATCGTCTGGCTGAGAATTGGTGGCCCGGGCCCACCCCCTTTCATTTTCGGGGGCCTTCAGTCAGGCCCCGCTCTTCGGGAGTCCCTGGCCTCAACCTCCCAGGCAGAGAGACCCTAGGCCCGGAGACCCCGCCCCAGCCACTCACCCGGGCCGCGGTCCGTCCGCGCGGGCCGCCCCCCGCACAGTCGCACCTTGGACAGCAGGATGAGCAGCTGCTTCTGGCAAAGGGACTTGGTGCCGCGGGGACACACGCGCCGCTGCGCCGACACGGGCCGGCTGCCCCCGGGCTCGCGGACCTCCCGCTTCTGCCGGATCAGGCTACTGGCCAGTGCCGCCATGGCGCCCCGGGAGGAGACACCCCCAAACCGGCAGGCGCCCGGAGCGCGCTGGGCACCCCCTCCCCCAGAGAAGCCCGCTCGCTCACCAGGACATGCTCTGGACGCTCCGGTCCCGACTCACCGCCCCACCCGCAGGACCTGAGAATAAATCCTAGAGGACCCCTACCCTAGGCGCCAGCTCCCACCCTTGGGCCTCCTACTAGCTTCGTGGGACCCAGCAGCCTATGTACCTCTCAATGGATCCCCACCCTCGACTTTTGCCCCCTACAGAAAACTCTCCCCTTCTCTAGTCTCCAGTGTCCCTGTCCCCCACTAACCTTATCCCAAAGGCAAGACCCTCAGATTTTCCAAGATGTGGTTTCAATATCCCCAGGCACCTTTCCACCCTATTTCCAGGCCCCGTGTTCCTGACAAAGCCCCTCTTTATAAGGGTGTGGGTCCTTAGTTTTGGAAATATTAGCTCACCCCACTCCTGCTGGGGTGCTGCCAATGCCAGCGAAGAACCCAACCTTGGTTCCTTTTCCTTTGCCACCCTCTAAGTGAAGAATCTCCCACTTTTTTCGCTGAAATCTCCCCAAAACTATGTCTCGAGATATTCAGACTGTCCCCATTCAGCAAGCAGAGGTTCCCAGACCCCGTCTCTGGACAAAACCAGTATTTACCAAGTCACCCCCATCTCTAGTGGCAGAGGGTTCCAGGTTCTGAGCCCCTTTCCTCACCTTGTTACCCTCCACTCCTTTTGAAGTCACCTCCAAATCCGCCCTTCCTAGTGGTTACACCAGGTGGTTGTCTGGAGGGCCCTCTGTCACCTCGGAATAAGGAGCATAGGTTTTTGGGTTTGGGGTGTTGTTGTTTTTTTATGGCAGCCCCTTAATTTCCTCGGGGACAGCTGGTACTGTTTAGATCCCACGCCCTCCAATCCAACCAGCCCCCCAAGAGAGGAGTGCACCCACGTTGTCACGGGTCCCCAAATGTGAGCAGACCCCCTATAAATCAGGGCGCATCCCAGCTTTCTGCGGCAGGGCTTCCTCTTCCTCCCGGGGACTGCCTACAGCACCCCCTCTTCCTTCCCCGACGCCCCTCAACCTGTCCTGTCTTGTCAATCCGGCGACGGCTGGCGCTGGCTCCGGTTCCAGGCTCCTCCCTCCCTGTACCCCGCAAACGGGGCTTCCCCCCACGCCCGGGTAGGCGTCCCAGACCCCAGGAAGGAGTGAGGGTGTCTCCGCAGAGCGCCCTGGTCCGGCGAAGTGAGCACTGGGCCTGGCGGCTGGACAGCGGCAGCGGCAGCGGCGGTGGGAAGCTGAGGCGGCGGCGGCGGCGACAGCAGCTCCCCCTCCTCGGAGAGCCGGCCCGGGGGCGGGGCAGGGGGCGGAGACGCCGGGAAAGGCGGGGTGTGGGTGGAAGCTGGGCGGGCGGAACCCCGGGGTTCCTTGGAGGCAGGGAGTGGGGACGGTCTTAGAGGCAGCCGGAGCCGCCTGTCTCGGGGTTCAGAGGAGGAGGGACAAATAGGCGACTCCACAGAAGGCAAATCTGCACGAGGGGAGAGCTTGGGCTTAGGTAGATGGAATGGTGGACGCCTCAAGAATGGAGAAAGGGACCCTACCGCCCGGGATCCAGGACAGCACTGGATGAGGAAAGTGGGGGGAGTAACTGAAAAGATAGCGGTGGTGGCGAGGACTAGCCTGGGGTGAAATCTGGCCTCCTTAATATCTCTGCTTTTGTGTGAACCAAATTGGTCAGTCCCTGGTCTCCATACCTGTCTCCTTTTCACGACTTTTTTCAGCAAATATATTACCCCTATTGACCCCTAAGAGAAAAGACCATAAGCACTGGGGGGAGATGGATGCCAGAGGTTCCACCGGGGCAAGAAGTGTGCTGGCCACAGATGTGGAAAGTGGAGAGGCCAGAATGGAACGACCTGTGCCAGGGATGGTGCGGGAGGAGGGTGGGAACCAGCCAGGAGGCCTTCTAGAACACGGGTTCTTCGGGCCCAAAGGGTTCAGCCTGTCTCCCAGGTGAAGGGAGAGCAGTCCCCTACACACCCCGCTGGCCAACAGAAGCACTTTCCACGTTAGTACGAACAGCGCTTTTAATGGGACCCGGCTCCCACGCCTGCTAAGCCGCCCCCCTTACGCGCAGCCTTGGCCTGCTCCACAGCGGCGCGCAGGGCCCGGGCAGGGTCCCCGCGAAGCAGGGCCAACGCCCCGAGCAGCGAAGCGGCGCCGTCCCCCGCACGGAGCTTTTGGCCACTCAGAAAATAGTGGGGCAGCGTCCGCGCCTCGAGCACTCGGCCCAGCTCATCCAGCAGCCCGAGGCAGCAGGCGCCCGCATTCTCGGGCCGCGCCAGATAGAGCGCGGGCAGCCGCTCGCACGCCCAGTAGAGCAACGTCCGCAGGAGGTAGGGCGCCGCGGCCCGGGTCCCCGCCACCAGCGGGCGCAGCAGCGCCTGGGCCGCCGCGTGCGCCTGCAGCAGCGGAGCGGGTATGCGCGCCTTGAGCGCCAGCTCCTGGCGGGCGAAGCAGAGCTGCCAGCCGGAGGCGCCCGGCCGCTCGGTTCGGCAGCCGCCGCCGGGCACCAGGTAGAAGGAGGACGACTCCGAGGCCAGCGGGCCGGCCCACGAGTGGCTCCGAGCCCCCTGGGGCCAGCCGGCCACAGTCACCACGGGGATCAGGTCGAAAAGCAGGAGGCGGCGCGGGGGCCCGGGCGTAGCCAGGAGGATGGTAGTGAACCCTGCGTGGCGGGCTGCGTGGACCAAGCGCGGGGCACCCGGGACGGGGAATAGGGACTCAGCGACCGCAGCCAGCGAAGCAAAGAACCAAGCAGCCACCTGGGCGGGGCACAATGTGGGCCATGCCTCGCGAGCATCCGACGGCTGTGGCCCTGGGCTAACAGCTGCTGCTTTGGTGACGTCATCATTCGTTTCTTCCGATGGTGAGGGAAAGCCAATATCGGTTAGGTTTTGCTGGGGCGACTCCGGCACTGAAACATTACTAGGTGATTTTTCCAAAGACTCGTGTGCCTCAGGCTCAGTGATGTCACCGGGTGGCTGGTCCATAGAGCTTTGCGGGTCCCGGGGACTTTCTCTGCTTTCAGTTGGGTGGCTCCAATCACGTCCTCCTGGGACTGGAGGTCCTAGGCAATCCTGCCACGCTTCCCGGACCGAGGTTCCGCGTACCTGCTCAGGGAGGCAGAGCCATGCGTAACAGGATCTCATGTCCAGTTGCAGCTCCTGCCCAGTGCCATCTAAAGAAAACACGGGCACCAGGAGTGTGAAGCCAGCATCGTAGTGAGGTCCCCGAGTGTAGGGACCTAGAGGCGCAGGCCCCAAATCCAGGGAGCCCTCTCGAATCCCACCACGAAGCAGCAGGAGCTCTGTCTGGGGAGGAAAGCGAGGGTCCCTGCGGTGAATGAGACCTAAGGGAAGAGTAGGGATTGTGAAGGCATGATCCAGAGCCCAGGATGGGGTGGGGCGGAGCTGAGAGAGCCAAGAGGGTTACTTACTAAGCAAAGAGAACACAAAATCCTTGGCCTGGAGGAGATCTGGTCCTGGCTTGGGCCCATCACTCCAGCTCTCCTGCACACCCAGCTCCTGGATCAGCTGGGTTAGTTCTTGCAACTGCGCTCCAGAGCAGAAGTCGATGTCTGTGAGCGGCCGGGCTGGGGCTGGGGGCGGTGGGCCCCACCAGGGAGCGTTCCCCCAGACTGCAGAAGCCATATAGCTCTATCGTTTGGGGGCTAGGAAATACACGTACGGGGGAAGCCCAGAAGCGTTGTTCCTTCTGCTGTGGAAAACTCGCCCCTCTGTTCTTTTCTCTTCCCAAGATCAAGAGGGTGCCCAAGACACAATCTGCCAATGGGTCTGCAGATGAAGGGCTCTAAATTTAGTCTTGAAAGCAAACAAATAAATACCTCCTCTGTCCTTGTCCTTTTCTCATATGCTAGTCCCCACCCCCATGGACCGATTCACCTGACTCAGCAGGTTAAAAGTGGCTGTTTGGCCCCTCCTACGGAATGCAACAGCCTCCTTCGCCACCCCCTGTCTACCTCCCCTTACCTGTTTTTCGGAAGGGGCTACTGGTTTGAGGCTTCCCTCTTAGGGGTAGCTGCAAGGTCTGAGAAGAAAATGGATAGGAAGATTCAACAGGTAACTTCTTCCTGCTGCCCACAAGGCTACGCCCCTACATTACAACCACGCCCCTTTCTGGAGGTGGTTCCGGACCTGCCTGGCCTCCGGTCAGAGTTCAATCTTTCCTTTGGCTCTGCAGAGATCTCCTGGCTATCTTGGGAGTTGTAGTTTGTCTCCAAGCTACCAGGGCATTAGGGCCACGCCCCCAGATCCTTTCCTGTTCCGTTGAAATAGTGCCTGATGGAAGTTGTAGTTTCTATGGAAATAAACTATAGCATGTCTTTCCAAGGCCAGGTCAATCGCAAACATTCCTTGGGCTTAGAACAGAGACATAATAGGATGGATCCAAATAGCAAGTGATAATGAGGCACATAGCCTAGGGCCTGAGAGAGTAAAGGTGCCCTGGTAACTTAAATCTAGAAGAGTCCTTGCATCCAATTACTGCTTGCCTAGGAAGGTGCCACATGACTTGTCCAATGTCAGCGCCGAGCAAGAGAGGTGTTGGAAACGGGTTTCCCGACTGGGATGGATCTCTTTGGAATCAGTGGTGGTAATGTTAGACAAGAACACGTAGGTAGTGATGACCCAGGGATGGACATCCAAAGGGACATACTAGTGATGGCCACCTCAGACACACGAATGGTATCAGGGCAAACACTTTGGAATCTCGCAGCTCAGGTGTGTATACAGAAGAGTTACCAGGGCTGAAAATCAAGTCCAGAGGAAACTCCCAGGTGGGCTGGGGCAGGGCAATGAGAAATTATCAGGGGAAGAAGATTGCTTTCAGTGACCGGTGCTATCATGGACAGAGCTTAAGTCCAGGATGAAACTAGGAGCCAGAATAATAGGGTAGAAAGATAGGTAACCAGAGATAAGCTCACGGATTAGACCAGTGCATGCTGGACTAGGAATTCTTATATTCCTTTTTGCCAGGGGTCTGTCTCCACAGTGAACTAGGGCTAAGCCCATGGGCATAAAATGGGCAAGTGGAGACACTTAGAACAAATCAGAGGCCTTTTCAGCAACTCAACAGACATGAATTTGAGCAAACTCTGGGAGATAGTGGACAGGGAAGCCTGGCATGATGCAGTCCATGGGGTCACAAAGAGTCAGACATGACTTTAGCGACTGAACGACAACAAAAGGAGGGGACCCTCAGAATCCAGGGCAAAATTTGGGGAGCCTAAAATTCAGGGATTCCTAGTCACTGACAAAGAGAGGTCTTCTCCCTCTGTTACTAAGAGCCCCAAACACAGCCCAGAACCGGGAAGGCAAATTTCCATACAACATGCTGTGACCCAAGAAACCAGATCAGGAAAACTGAAGCCTGGGCTCTTTCTCACAGTCTGGGGAAATCAGGCATTGGGCATCCATTCCTATATCTTAACCTCCTCCCTAGATGGTGGCTTCTGAACCACCCTAAAAAGAACTAAGTTCTCTGGGCCTCTTAAATCTCCCTGAAAGTGACAGTCACTCGGTCGCGTCTGACTCTTTGCGACCCGTGGACTATACAGTCCATGGAATTCTCCAGGCCAGAATACTGGAGTGGGTAGCCTTTCCCTTTTCCAGGGGATCTTCCCAACTCAGGGATCGAACCCAGGTCTCCCACATTGCAGGTGGATTCTTTACTACCTGAGCCACAAGGAAAGCCCATCTTAAAGCTCCTATGCTGTGGATGGCTGACAGGGAAAGGAAAGTTGCCCTGAACTCTAAAGCATTACTCTCCAATAGCATTTTCTGTGATGATGGAAATGTTCTAAATCTGTGCCGTCCAATACAGTAGCCAGTAGCTCCATGTGGCTATTGAGCACTTAGATCATGAGACTGAGGAACAGATTTTTTTTGGCTGTGCCTTGCAGCTTGCAGGATCTTAGTACTCCTGACCAGGGATTGAAGCCCAGCCACATCTGTGAAAGGACTGAATCCTAACCACTGGACCTCCAGAGAACTTCCTGAGAACACTTTTTAACTTTACTTAATTTTAACTCATTTACATTCTAATAGGCATATTTGGTTAGTGGCTGCTGTAATGGAGAATGCAGCTCTAGGGCCTTGGGGCTAACAGCTTAAGGTAAGACAGTGACAGCAGGAAAGCTGGGTGTTTCATTCCTTATCCCTCACCTGAGGGTTGGGGTGGATGGCCTCAAATAACCACAGAACACTTCTCTTGCCTTTTTATTATTCATGCACATTGGTCCCCTCTTTTTCTAAGTTTCTCATCACACACTGATATCCCCACGCCTTGGCCATCTCTGGTGAGTTGTTGGATATCTCTCGGTGAAGGCGCCTGGGAGACAACGCTTCGCACTTGTCCCTTCCTGCTCCCACCTGTCTCTGGCGGGCATCAAAGACCACGTGCCCTACTCGGGTGCCTGACCCTGGGCAGTGGGGCTTCCAGTTGGTTTTGGGAGGCATAGACATCTGGCGATAGCTCTGGGAGGCTGCAGGAGCTGTGTCCATGGGGTGGTACACCCAGTCTTGGCTGCCTGCTCGCCGGGAAGGTGGTTGCAGCTCTATCAGCACAGGCACCTCTGAGAAGGTTTGTCGGTCATTGTAGACCCCGTGGGCCTTGGCAAGGGAGGAGGTCTGGCTAGGTGGGACAGAAGCCCCTGGAACATGCTGCCCAGCATCATGCCTTCGAGGAATCTTCTCAGATATAAATGACTTGGGGGTCTGAAGTGGGCCAAAAGCTTGGACACAGTCAGTTCCAAGAGGGTTCTTGTGGAGGACAGGATTGGGGACAAAGCACGAGTCCTCTTGGAGGCCTGATCCCTTGATAAAGTCAGGAGTCTTGGAGAAGCCAGAGTCTTGAGTAAGGGCTGGACCCTTCTGGGGGCCAGGATGTTGAGTAACTCCTGGGTACTTGTGGAGGTTAGGGTTGTGGCAATGTTCTGGGCTCCTGTAAAGTCTAGCATCTTGGGGAACATTACATCTTTTGACTTCGGTGCCTTGGGTAAGGCCCAGATTCTTATGGAGGTCAGAATCTTGAGTAAGGTCTTGGCTCCTGTAAACTCCAGGATCTTGAGTAAGGCCTGGATTGTTGTAGTCTCCTGAGTCCTTATAGAGGCCAGGGGTTTGCACAAAGCCTGGGTTCTTATGGGGACCAGATTCCTGGGTAAGGCATGAGTTCTTGTTGACTCCAGAGTCTTGGACAAAGCATGGACTCTTCTGTGGTTCAGAATCTTGGGTTAAGCCTAGACTCCTAGACACTCCTGGATCTTGGGCATTACCTGTACTCTTGTAACATCCAGAATCTTGAGAATGGTGTGGTATACTATGGAGGCCAGTTTTTTGGGAGAGCTCTTGACTTCTATAGAAGTTTTGTTCTAGATTTCTACAGACTCCAGAGTCATGCCTAAAGCCTGAGCTCCTCTGAATGTCAGAAGTTTGAAGAAATGGTGTGTTGTTGTGGAGACCAGAAGATTGGGTGAGATATGGGCTTCTAAAGAAACTTCCCTCTTGAGTAGAACTTAAACTCTGGGAACAAGAATCTCGTGTAATGACTGAATCCTTGTGAAAGCCAGAGTCTTGGGAAAGGCTTGGATTCTTGCAGAGGTAAAGGTCTTGGGTAAAGCCTGGGCTCTTGTGGAGGCCTGGGTTTTGAGCAAGGCCTGGGCTCTTGTGGAGGCTTGGGGCTTGGGTAAAGCCAGGACTCTTGTGGAGGCCTGGGTCTTGGGAAAAGCCTGGGCTCTTGTGGGGGCCTGGGTCTTGAGTAAAGCCTGGGCTCTTGTGGAGGCTTGTGTCTTGGGTAAAGACTGGACACTTGTGGAGGCCTGGATTTTGAGCAAGTCCTTGGCTCTCATGGAGGCCTGAGTCTTGGGTAAAGCCAGGGCTCTTGTGGAGGCCTGGGTCTTGGGTAAAGCCCGGGCTCTTGTGTGGGCTTGTGTCTTGGTTAAAGCCTGGACACCTGTGTAGGCCTGGATTTTGAGCAAGGCCTGGGCTCTTGTGGAAGCCTGGGTCTTGAGTAAAGCCTGGGTTCATGTGGAGGTTTGGATTCAAGGTAAGCTCTGGCTTTCTGAAAGCTCTAGTGTCTTTTGAAAGGCCTGGGGTCCTCTGGAGACCATGGTCTTGGTTGAGGCCTAGATTCTCATGAAGTTCAGGGGCCTGGGGCTGGTTTGGGGTTTGGGAAGTAGTGGAGAATTGAGGAGAGATGGGGCCCTGGGAAGAGAGGACAGACTGAGGAGACTTGGAGGCTGGGGGAAATTTGGGGTTCTGTACTAAGGTGGAGGGCTTCTGGTGGTTGCTGTGTTGATGAAGAACAAAGGATCTGGGAGAAATGAGAGGCAGAGAAAGAGTGCAGGGTGGAGGCACAGTTCCCATTGAGTTCTGGGCACTGGTTGGAACATGGAAGCAAGGTTGATAAGGTGCAGCATCTTTGGAGTACACCAGGAATTTGGGGTAGACCGGAGTCTGGGAGTCTGTGTTTTGCTTCTCAGAGCTGTAAGGGTGGAAACTGCAGTAAGGGAAGGTCTTGGGCTGCACAGATTCATCCTTGGCATCATTTGAAAGCTTCCATTCCATGTTCCCCAACTCCAGGTAACCCAGTATGGATCCTGTGAAGGGCTTGGCACTGTCCTCACTACATTGCTTCAATGTTTTCTCAGCTGTACCAGAGCTCACCAGGCCATGCCCCTCTTGGAGCCTGGAGAGTGTACCTAAGTCCTTTCTGGAATACCCAGAGTTCTGAGGGGCACATACATGGAATAAGTTCTGCTTTACCCTGCGAGCATCATAGACCACATGGCCAGTGGAGAGGCCCTGGCTGAAGGCAGACAAAGTAGAGGGAATAGAAGTTAGGACAGAGGAAGGGGGTGTGGAAGGGACTGGAGTGGTCGGTAGGGCCATGACCAGTGCAGGGACAGGGGTTGTGGCAGACATGGGGACAGGGGCTGGTGTAGGGGCTGAAGCAGAAGTAGCAGCAAGGGCAGAAGCTGGGGGAGGGACTGGGGCAGAAGTTGGGGGAGGGGCTGGGGCAGAAGCTGGGGGAGGGGCTGGGGCAGAAGCTGGGGGAGGGGCTGGGGCAGAAGCTGGGGGAGGGACTGGGGCAGAAGCTGGGGGAGGGACTGGGGCAGAAGCTGGGGGAGGGGCTGGGGCAGAAGCTGGGGGAGGGACTGGGGCAGAAGCTGGGGGAGGGATCAGAGTTTGGGCATGGGTATAAGTTAGATGAGCATGGGTCAGAGTGTGGGTAAGGGTGTGGCCCTTGCACTGGGCTGGGCTCTGTGAGGGTGCCTGGTCTGGGGTATAGGCTGAGGTGTGTTCCAGACCACAGACCTGGGCAGAGTTATGCTCAGGGCCAAGGGCTAGGGAGTTGGTCTGGGCCTGAGGCAGGGCATGTTCAGGGGGGTAAATGGGGGCGTGGGTCTGGGTCTGGGTTGAGGTGGGCTCAGGGGGGTGGGCCGGGGAGAAGGTCTGGGCCTTGGCAGGAGCATGCCCAGGGGACTGGGCCAGGGAGTGGGTCTGGGCCTGGGCTGGGTCATGGTCTGTGGTCTTTGTCTTGCTCTCTTGGGGCAGGCGCAGTGGAACCATATCCACCTTGCTCATCCTACAGAACTTGGGCGATGTCTCCTGCTTAGAGTAGAAGGTGGCTTGGGCCTTTAAGGCTGTGATCTGAGGGTCCTCCCCAGCTCCCATGAGCCCCTCCTTCCACAGTCCCCATGGCACCTCCATGGGACCCCCGACATGTCCACACTGAGGCGGCATCCAGCAGCACTTAGAAGCCTTCTCATCCTTTGTATCTGGTATCCAGGCGTCCAGGTGGTTAGGGTGCCCAAGCAGGAAGCTTGGGCGGCGGTGGAAGCGGGGCAGGACTCTTGAGCACACGTTCTTGGGATCCACGGAGCAACGCATGCACGTGGGATGGCTGCCTGCATAGCTGGGTTGCTTCTCTGCAGGGAAAGGCAAGATGTGACAAAGCCTGGGTTCCTGAGGGGCTGAGGGTGGGGACGGGGATAGAAGAAAGGGAACAGATCCATATCCCCGGAGCCCACGCTGGGGCCCACTCACCTCTGGGGAAAAAATGACGGAAAAGAGTCCGCAAAGAGTTCTTCAGGTGTTTCCAGAGCTGAGGGAAGCAGAGGAGGGGAGAGTCCGGGAGCAGGGTGAGCCCTGAAGTCCAATCCTTGTCTGGCCACACCCCAGCAGCCCTCCAACCTAAGACCCTTTGAGACCCCAAGGCTCCCCCAACACTGCTGCCCAGCTCCTGCCCTGACCAGAGTCACCACATTGATCCCCACGTTGAGTAAGATGAAGCTGCCCAGGATCAGAAGAATTGAGTCTCCTAGGTCCTGGCACTTTCTGGGGTTGGTGCCAAAGCACGCTTGGGCTCCGTGGTAGGTTCGCTCACCCATGGCTGGGGGTCCCAGGGCTACCTGGGCCCCCTGGCCCCCACATACTCACTAGGAGCCAGACTCCTCTGGTGGGGGAGGGGGAGAAGGACTGAGTCATAATGGGGAGGGGAGTGGGGTCACAATGAGGGAGGAGGAGAATAAAGAGGGCCAAGAGTGGCATTCCCTGGTAACCCGAGTCAGGCAGCCTGAGCCTGGAAAGTCAAACAGGGCCCCAGAAGCCAGCACACCTCTCCTCAAGCCGTCAATCCTTCCCTCACAGCCCACTGAGTCACTCATTCAAACCACACATTCCACCTCCTTGGCCTCTCCTGAGACGAAGACCCCTGGCATCAGAACCCTGGGGAAGGCCTGGCTGGAGTCCAGAGCCTTGGCCTTCTTCATACCCTTCACTGGGTGTGGACCTCGATTTGTTCAGATGGGGACCCTCCCAGTTCGGAAGCAGCTTCTTATATATGAGTTCTGGGGACAGGGACAGCTGAGAACACAGTAGGTGCCCAGAGACCAGTGGTTTGGAATCTGCACCTGCAAAGCTACTTTGTTGATAGTATAAGCCCAGGAGGGGCCTGCTGGTAGAACTGTGGCCACTAAGCCAAGGGGACCCTCAGGCCAAGGAGGAGACACTGGCTTCAGGAAGCCAAGGGCAGGGACCAGGGCTGGCAGAAAGAGTGGTGCTTCCAAGCCACAGACCACCAGTGTTTCCTGGACTCTTGATCTTTATTCCTTTCTCCATGCCCTGCCCCCCACCGCCCCCATTGACTGGTCAGTGAATTTTCCCAGTCCGGCTTCTATGCAGAGAGGGCCTGGAGGCCGAGTTGGAAGGTGGCAGCGAGTTGGCTCGCGCCCTGCTCTCCTGCACCTGCCGCTTCAGCTCCAGGCTGTCGTACACCTGGTAGCTGGCATTGCCCCCTGGGTTCCGGCTGAGTGGCATAAAGGTGGGCTGGGGTGGCTCCGTAGCCTGGACTTCGGGCAGGGGCTGGGAGGAGCGGAGGAGCAGAGCTGAGCTGGGAGCTGGGGCCCGCTGGTATGAGGCCTCGCCCAGCATGGTGAGGGAGGTGGAGGTGGTCAGAGGGTGCCAAGTGGGCAGCGTCTCAGTCCACTCGGCTGCTCGGCGCCGGACCTCATGGGGATCCCGGGAGTAGTTCAAGTGTCCCGTGGAGGGGTGGGGGCTGCGGTTGGGCTGGCTGTGAGCATGGCCGAGGAGGCTCCGTCGGTGGACTTGTGGGGAATAGTGCTCTCGGGCTTCAGGCCGGGAGCCCCGGGTCAATAGGGCAGAGGGAGGCTCAGAAGCCTCCAGACCACGTCTCCGCTGATCCCAATTGTCATACAGGAGCTGGCCCCTTGAAGGGTAAGGGCTGTGCGCCGTAGGGACCCACGAGGGGTTGGGGGGCAGCCGTCGGGGAGGCGGTGGAGACGAGGTCCACTGGTCTGCCTCCACATTGCCCCAGGTGTGGGATGGTGAGCAGAGGGGCCCGAAGGACTGCAGCCTGAGCTCAGACTTGGCCTCTACACGCTTGGGCAGGCGGCGCAGCTCAGGTGACAGGTAGAGAGAAGGTAGCGGCAGGCTGGCCAAGATCCCACCCTGGCGGCCCCAGAGCCCCATGCTGGAGGGCAGGCTAATCTTTTGGTAGAGCCCTCCCCAGCCCCCCTTCGGGTACTTGGGGTGTGGGAAGGCAAGGTCTTTGTCCTCCTCCAGGTAGAAGTCCAGGTCTTCCCGATCAAAGGAAGGCCTTGCCTGCAGCTGTGACATCTTGTGGCTGCGATGTGGCCTACTGAAGACAGAGCAGCTGTAGGGGAATCGTTTGCAGTTCTTTGACCTCTGCTGGTGGCTGCAGGGGCGGCTTCGGCTGCGGCTTCGGCTGCGGCTGCAGCCCTGGTGGCGAGGTTGGTGGTGGCGAGGGCGGTGGCGGCGAGGGCGGCGGTTGCGGCTTTGGCTTCGGGGAAGGTGGTAGGAGGAAGAGGAGCAGCGAGTGGGCCGGGCCATCTTCACTTCTACAGGGTCCAGGGTACAGTGGATGTGGACGTCTTTGGCCTTGGCTGGAGGATATTTGGGGGAACTTTCACGAGCCTGCGAGATTTCATCTAGGAGAGGCAAGAAAGTGTTCGTGAGGGCCCGGCAACTGTCAGAAGATTTCAGGGTCGGGGAACAATTGGGACCTGGGTTTATGGGCTCTTGGGAGTGGCGGGGGCGAGGCGCCCCCTACCTGTATTCCATACTTACTTTTCTGATTAGTCCAAAAGATGCTGTTGTCTAAGACATTCTGGAGCCTGTGCCACATCTGGGGGTGGAGTGGGGTGGGTGGAGTGGGAATGAAGGCCAGGCTCTCCCCACTCACCCTCACCCCCGCAACCCCGCCCCAGCCAAGACCATTTCTGCAGGTGCAAGTGCCGGCTGCTGGCTCCCACCCTCAGCCCTCTTCTCCCCCAGGGTGTCCCCAGCCATCACTGACCATAGTTGCTACGTTGATCCCGATGTTGACAAGAATGACAAGGCCCAGCAGCAGGAGCAGGAAGTCCTCCACATCCTGGGAATTTTCTTGGTATTGATGGCAGCACCCCAGGTTGTCAGACCATGGCTGATTTTCCATGGTGGGGGGGTCCTAGGGCCACCTGGGCCACCCGACCCCCCCCACCGGCCCTGACCCACACTGCACTCATGGCGGGACCTAGAATACCTACCAGCAGGTGAGGGAGCGTGGTCACAATGAGGCATGTTGCAGGGAGTCACAATGCAGAGGTGGCACGTCTTTCATCCACTCAGCTGGCCCTTAATGTGGCCTTTACCCTTGGTTCCCACTAATGGAGGCCAGCCCCCAGAGTTCAGTCTGTCCTGTCTTTGTAGGGGCTGGCTTAACTCGATTTGAAAATGTAACTACAGTGGGGAGACAGTCTTCATAGGGACTGAGCCATGCATAAAGGATTTCCTCCATTTCATTGAGATATGGCAATTTGCAGCCCGTTGGAACTCCCTACCTACACCTGCTTGCAGCTTGCAGCTAGGGTGATTAGATGGATGAGTGACAGTGAGAGTCCCCTCTGGGGTCACCCCACTGCACCATTCCCTCCCAGTTCTGCCCATTTCCCTGTCATAAGCCCTCTAGCACCCACCGTGGCCATCCCTACCTGGCCAGGGATTGAAGCCTTTGCTGTTGGTGATCACTGAGTCAACTGGCCCCTTTACTTCAGAGAATGAGATTGCTGCCTTTGCTAGAGATCACCCGTCAACCATGGTTTCTCTCCTTCCTAACCAATTGCTCTCCCACTGAGCCACCCCTCCAACTTGAAAAAGGATTAGTTGCCATCTTAAGAAAACCACATGAAATTCACAAAGCACAAACTTTGGGTGTAATTGCTGATATGACCAAAGGAATCTATGATTTAAACTGGGTTTTTTGCTGTGGTCTAAGCAAGTGGTACTGGGGGGACCTCAGGTCATTTTGTTTGTACAATGAACAACTTAGCAGAAAGAGAGGAACAAGGAATTCCCTGGAGGTCCAATGGTTAGGACTCTGCACTTTCATTGCCAAGGGCCTGGGTTCAGTCCCTGGTCAGGGAACTAAGATCCCACAAACCGCACTGTGTGGTCAAAAAAAGAGGGAAAAAAAATAGAGGAACAGCCAGTGGGCATTTCCCATCCAGCCTCCAAACATGTGGTAGGTGTTCAAAACAGAGCCACTTAGTGGAGTCGGTTTAAAATGATCAATAATGTTGGTCAAAGGAAAATGGCAGAGAAGCGAGGTGATTCATGAAACGCCTGTCTGCTCACATTCCAGGAACCCATCTGGTATGGAAGGTGAGGTCTAGTCCTTCAGCCTGGTTCCTTGTTCACAAGTTGAGCATGTGTTGGCGATCCTAACTGTCTAGAAGTAGGTAGGACCTGGGTTTCCCAGATGTCCAGTGGATGGAATATTCTGATGAGTTTCCATGGGAAACTGAGGAAGATGGGAGACTCTGATGGGCCAAGCTGACTCAGAAGCAAAGGGGAGCTACCTGTGGGACCAGAGGCTGGAGCATCTGAGGTCATGAAGTTGATCCTTAGAGTCCATGTGACCATAAGTCACGTGATCTCTCTGAGCCCCAGTCTCATTTGTGACATGGAGGTGCTGAACAGAGGCATGAGGTCACAGAGGGCCACAGCATCCTCAGTATTTTATCACTGCTCCAAGCCTGCTCAAGGGTACAGGAGTTTGGGTTCTGACAGGGGAACTGTGAGGGCCAGGGTACCCTCACTCTCAGCCATCCCTCCCCAAAGAATCCAGGGCTTAAGAGGGACCACGCCTCACCTGGGCTGAACCTGGGCTCTGGCAGGAGCCAGACCTCTGAGGAGGTGGAGCCATGGGATGAGGGTCTCCCCTCAAGTGCAGTACTGCCTGGGGATCTGGAGTGGGATTTGGGGGGGGGCTTCCCCGAACACTAAAGAAAATGGAGCAGAGGCAGGCAGGAGCCTGGGAACCAAGAAAGGCCTGGGAAAAGGCTGAGGACAGGGCCTGGGGCCAAGAGGTTGATGAGGGGCCTCAGGGCTCTCTAGGCCCTGTTGCCAGGGAGATCATTTCCTTAGTAACTAAGCTTCTGGGTGCTGTGTGGGCCCTGGCACCCACACACACACACACCACCACAATCCACCTCCTCTCTTCTTTTTATTCTTCTCCCAGTCACCTTTCTGTCAGGGAACGGTATACCCAGTCCTTTCTCTTCCCCTCAGCTGTGCTGGATCCGGAAGCCAGACAGTAACAGTGTGACGGGGTGTCCACCTCCCTGTTCAGCTCCCGTAGCCGCCGCCTCACGTCCCTGGCATCGTAGGCGACGCGCCCTGAGGAGCGGCGCTGAGGGATGTCTGGGACATTGGCTGGGCCCAGGATGGGCGGCTCCGCCGGTGCGCACTGCTCCTGTTCCGCCTGGGCCCTTGCCCCTGCCCCTCCTCCACTGTTCTTGTGGCTCAGGATCTGAGGGCAGGGGAGTGGGGGATTCACAGGGTATACATAGGCCTCTAGGCCCAGATCAGACTGCCTCTCTCTCTTGAAGGGCCTTCCCTCTATAGTCTGCTGGAAGCGGATGGTCTGGGTAGGAGGCTCCAAGGTGTCCTGGGCCCAGGGAGTCCAGAACCTCTGGGCAGACTGTAAACCCTCCCAATCCTCAGGGTAGTCCCAGTTGTGGGAACAGGCCGCTGTGTGCTGATGTGGGGGCTTCTCATCATCGTCGTCGTCAGTGTCAGGGGCCCAGGCCACCGGGCGGTGGGCACGGCGCAATGAAGAGCCTCGACGGTGACGGCGGCGAGTGGGTGGGGGGGTCACCGTCATCTTCACGGGGTCCATGGTGCATCGTAGGTGGACTGCTGGAGAGCTATGCTTCAAGGGCTGGGTCTGCTTCCCAGGTGAGCGTAACTTAGAAGCTTCTGTGGATCGAGGAGAGGTGAGAGGCTGGTGGGGAGCCTGGCTCCTACAGGGATGGAGAGGCAGGGTGCAGGAAGAGAAGCTGCGTAGTTATGGAGTCTGAGAGGGAGAGCGGGAGGGGAAGGGGCTAGCTTAAGGACAGGGACAGAAAGCTCGATTTCTGCCCTTCCCACGCCCCCCCATCTCCCACTTACCTTTCTCACAAATAACACGGAACACTTGGTGTAAGAAGCCACGGAGTCTGCGCCAGAGCTAGGTGAGGAAGGACACAGTGACCCCAGATAGACTCTGGCCATCAGGCCTGCCCCCCAGCCATCCTGCCAGCACCCTCCCGCCCGGGCCCACCCTGACCAGCGTCACCATGTTGATGCCAATGTTAATGCAAATAATAAGGCCCAGCAGCAGCAGGATGGAGTTGCCCAGGTCCTGGCAGCTGTTGGTGTTAGGATTGTGATACGAGGCCCACCCGGGCCGTGGCCGCTCAGCCATGGCCATGGGGGTCCCTAGGGCCACCGGGGCCCCTAGGCCCCCAGCCCACTGTGCCCACAGTATCCACCAGCCCACCTTCCTGTCCCCTGGGGGTAAACGGGTCACAATGGTGTGGGGCTCTCCCTCACAATGTGCCAAGAGAGAGTCCTAGACCCAGCTTTGAGCCTCCAGCCTGGGCCGTCTTAGCAGAGACCAAACCCTACACCTTGCATGACTCTCCTGGAGTCAGCCATGGGCACCATCCTGTAGGCTCTCTGGCCTGCCTGGTGTCTGCCCCCATCAGTCCCTGCCTTGTCCTTTATGCCAGGCTCTGACTCCTCCACAGACACTGGTTCTGACCTTAACTCCCCAAACAACCCCATTGCTGACAACCACACCCCAGCACCCACTGCCCATTTCTCTCAGACCTCAGAGCTCTTCACTGAAAAGGGTTGGACCCTCTCCTCCTACCCCTTCACAGGCAGAGCCACTTCTCCAAGGTTTGTTTCTTTGGAGCCCCCCACCCTCACCTCCTAACATAACAGCAGGCAAAACCAACAGTTAAACTTTTATATTTACAATATTCTCTTCATCTTTTGCCAGGTTTAAAAATGTGTACAGAGCCGCAAAGGATTGGGGTGGGGAATGGGATTGTCAGGGAATTGTTCTGGGGAGAGGGGCTGGGCATTGGAGTCCGTGGCTGAATCATGGGGTCCCCCAGCCCCTCTCCCATGCCCCAGCTTGGGGGGCATCTGTCTACAGGGTTCAGGGCCCAGGTCCCTAGCATTTAGAGGGCATGGCTGTTTGGAAAGGAGCTAGCCCAGGCAGGGGAAGGGGCGGGAAAAGAACTAAGTTTCCATGGGTGAAAGTGGGGGCAGAAGGGGCAGTCAGGAGGCAAAGTTCTGGGGAGCCAAGACCAGGGGTTCTGAAACTGGGTGTCAGTGGAAGACAGCACTCCACCCCTGACTCACATTTGGCACTAACGAACCCACGAAATGCCAGCAGACAAGGATTTGCTCTTCGCTGGCGTCCCTTGAAACCCTTCCTGACACGGTTCTCTTCCCCAGAGGCCCAAACCCTTTCTCTCTGGGCAGTCACCTTACACATGTCCTTTCAAAATCAAATTCTTCCTGCTGGTGTCTGCCCAAGCCCCGTCCCCCACTGCCCCCTCCATCTGTTCCTCAGTACAGCTGACCCCATTCTCTCCCCAACCTGTCCTGGGAAGCCTTTCTCCCCTGCTCTCCTCTGTTCTTTTCCTTCAGCCCAGGGGAGCAAGGGCGGGGGGACAGGTCAAAGGAGGGGGTGGGCAGCTGCGGGGAGGAGCTGGAAGGGATGGCTTCCCAGGGGGACGGCGATGTGGGGAGGGAGAACAGAGGCCGAGAGAGGGAGGGATGACACGTGGCGAGAAGAGGGACACAGGCGGGACCCCTTTAGCTGCTACCTCCCCCGCTCCTGTATCCCATCTGCCCATATGTTTACTTGCCTGGGCCCAGGACTGGGGGATCCTTGCCACACTTTGGGGGTATTCGCCCCTCAAACCCACCTCACTGGTTTGGCACAGATGAGCAATGGCCTGAGGGAAGGGCTGTCCTCAGACTGCAGTGAGGGCTTTGGTCAAACCATGCATGGCCTCTGTGGGTGGCAGGTGCCACACTCACCCTCTGCCCCCCAGCTTCCCTCCAGGGAAGGGAGGGAGGGAGGGGCAGAGGGCCCCCCCCCAGGGCTTGTCCATCCCCCTCAGTTGCTATCAGTCTGAAGTCCGTTCCCACCTGCTATGTGAGAAGTACTGGGCCTGAGGTCGGGAAGATGCAGAGAAATGCTGGAGAGAAAGGGGCTGTCTGCATGGGAAGACACACATCCACATGCAAGAGCATGATTCCACTCAGAAACGCAACCTGGGCGCATGGGAAGACACGGCCCCAGGCAGTACAGGAGTGCAGGGTCTCCTCCCTCCTCCCCACTGCAGGGACTCTGTGTCTGGTGGAAGGCGAGGCCTGCCTGGGAAGACCTGCTTCACCTCATGTGTGCCAAGGGGGGATACACATGCTTCGCCAGGGTGGGAGGGGATGGGGGGAGGGCAGGGGGTGGGCTGTAATTTATTTCTTCGGTACTTCCCGGGCAACACCCTGTGTCATCTGGTGGCCAGGGGTCTCTGTTTGTGAACACACCACTTCCAGGGTCTCCAGGGGGTGGGAGGAAGGAGCAAGGGGGAGAAGGCATGAGGGAACAGAATTCTGGGGTACAAATCCCCGCAGGAACTCTCTGAGGGAGCCAACATGTGTCCAGGGCGGCCAAAAAAAACCTCACCCTGCACATGGGAAAACACCCCCTCGTGAGAAAGCACACCTCCACGTGGGTGTCCCAACAGAGGGGAGAAAACACCCCCCCCAGTTGTTCAAAGGCCCAGGTCCGGAGAAGAGAAAGGGCCTCTCTACTCCGGAGAGACGCATCGCTGTGAGAAAACCCATGTCCACCTAATGCTCGTCCACGTGTGAAAGCTCCACACGAGAAAAGCCTGTTGCATCCGGGAGGGCCGGGAAGGGGGTCCTCCCCGAGCCGCCCCCTATACCCGAGTGGTGGAATGGGGGTGGGGGAGCGTGTTGTTGTGGCTGGTAGCTGTGGGGGGCGGCGGGGGGAAGGGCCCGAAGGGATGGAGGGAGGGGGGCGGCGGGGGAGGGGGTGGCCCCAGGCCGCTGGGCAGCAGGGTCAGGGCCCCAGGGGCCAAGAGAGGCACGTCGTCCGGTGCCCGGCGCAGAGCCAGAGTGTAGTCGGGCGGGCAGGCGGGGCGCAGGGCCTCTGCAGGGTCCGCCCCAACGCCCCCGCCCCGCTTCAGCTGAAGTGACACCAGCTCCTCCTCGGGTGGCAGCTCGCGGCCGGCAGCGGGGAGCAGGGGGCCCCCGCCGGGCACCCCAGAGCCCGAGCCGCCGGGGGGACTGAGCCGCCGGCACCGCAGCTCCTGCCGCCGGTCCCGCTTGTAGTAGAGGGCGGCGAAGGCGAGGATGTTGAGGAAGAGGAGCGAGGCACCCACGGCCACGGTGACGCTGAGCTCCGTGGAGTAGTCTCGGGAGTCCCCGGGAAAGCGGTCGTAGGCCCGGGGGCCCGGCTCGGGCTCGGGCTCGGGTGGCAGCGTGGCGGGGGGCGGCGGGCGGCGCGTGCCCGGGGCGCCGGGTGGTGGGCGCGGTGGCCAGCGCGTGGCGTAGGGCGGCAGGCGCGTGGTGGTGGTGAAGAGCTCCGTGTGCAGATTGTGCAGGTGTGGCACGAGCTCCAGCCAGAAGGCCACCTTGTTGGCGCGGTAGTTGTCGCGCACGCGCGGTTTCAGACCAATGTGCAGGTACTGCTTCTCTTTGCTGTTGAACTTGCTCCACACCACCTCCTCGAAGCGGTTGGGCTTGGTGTGGATGAACTTGGTGTCCTGCGGCACCGGCTGGTTGGGGTCGCTGTGGACACAGGTGGGCAGGGAAAGGAGGAGTGAGGGTGAGGCCCCGATGAGTAGGGGGTAGGCTGTGGGACCAATGGGGAGTGGGATGGGCAAAGATGCAGAGAGCTGGGGAGACAGGAATAGAGGCAGAGAGAGACAGACACGAAGAGACAGAGACACTGCCAGAGATGGAGGTAGGCAGACAAATAGGGATGAAGCCAGACTGCCAGAGAGATGGCCTGAGATGACACCAGAGGAACAGAGACGGCAGACGGACAGACCACCGGTGACACAGGCAGAGTGAATGAGCTAGAGACATATGGAAACAGAGAGACAAAAGCCCATGAGAGGCAGCTGGGGGTGGGGGGAAGCAGCGAGCAAAGAGTAAGCAGATCAAAGAGAGCAGAGCTATCAATGGACTTCAGGAGAGAGACCTAAGACAGCAATAAAGAGAGAGATACAAACTCTTATACACATACTCAGAAACAGACAGGAGCACTCAGAGGGGAGAGAGTGGTGTATGGGTACGCAAAGACAGACACAGAGCCAAAGCCATCAAGTGAGCCCACCCGCCGGAAAGGACCTCTTGGTCCAACATTTCTGAATCTCCAACACGCACAGAGGAGCTGTCTGGCAGGTGTCTGAGTCGAGAAGGCGAGAGCGCCTTGATGGAGGAATGATGGCCGTGTGACGAAGAGGGAGAGAAGGGGCTGAGGATGGAGGGTGTGTGTGTGCCCTGACCTGCAGAGGTGCCCCACCCAGCCCCTCTGGCCCTCACCCAGTCTTGGCGAAGTTGGTCCAGTAGGTCATGACCACGGCGCTGAGCATGACATCATTCTTGGAGAAGTTGCAGGGGAAGAGGTCAGTGGCACCCACCATGGGCACACCAAAGACATAGGGTAGCTCATCCCCGTGCGCTGCGTCCGCCCACTCGGGCCGGCCCTCAGCCTGGCAGTGGTGGTAGAAAGTGTAAAAGTAGACGGGGGACTGGTAGTCAGCGTGCAGCTTGGCGGTGGCCACAGCCGGTGCCACCCACTGGTGGTCGGTAAAGAGCGCCAGCAGGGTCTTGCGCCGCATCTCGCCATTGTCCCGGTCGGCCCAGTCCGTGTACATGAACTTGATGGTTTCCCGTAGCACGTCCTTGCCCTCTGGGTAGCCATACAGGTTGTCCACGAAGTTGGAGACCGTGAAGTCGAAGGCGCTGGCGGACACGCCATCCTCGCTCTCTGCCGAGTCCTCCACGAACTTGAGGCCCTCTCCCTGGTTGACCCCAATGAGCATGTCGTAGTTGAGGAATTCTCCCTGCTGCATGAGGATCTCAGGGTCATCAGGGACGACGTCACCGTCCACCACAGGTCCAAAGGCGATGTGGTAGCTGGGGAGAAGAGGTCAAGGTCACGTCACCTGTTGGCTGGCCTCCTCTCCACCCACAGCCTGCTGAGCCCTCTGCTCAGAAGACCCTTCTCCCCTAGTTAAAACCTTCAGAGCCCTTTCAGGGCACCTGGCCTCTCGGGAAGTCCTCCCTGAAGCACTTTCTGGCGTCTGCTGCACCCAGGCTCTGTTTAGGCACCTCTGCTTCAGAAAGGCTTCCGGGAGAAGGTAGGTCCATGAGAGGGGCCTGAAGTCCACCTCCCCTGGCTAAATGGACAGCCTGTGGCCTGCAGGCACCTTCCACCCTCAACCTCTTTGGACCCAGCAAGGAGAGTGGAGGCCTGGACCCAGTCCTCCCCCAGCCCCATACCGGGCAGGCTGCACATCTTGGTCCACCAGTTCCCGAGAGGGCTTCCGGCGCAGACACTCCACAGCCTCAGCGCTGTCCTCCCGGTCACAGCCCACCTTGGCAGCCAGCAGTCGTGTATATTTGAGTGGCTGGTAGTTGACAGACCAGCTAGAAATTGCAGTGCCACTCTGGGCAATGGCCTTCTGAAACAGCCCTGGCAGGACAAGCAGGCTTTAGGCTGGGCTGTATCAGCCCGAGGGAGGAAAAGGGGGACCTGGTAGGGCCAGGGGTTGGGGAAGGGGACAGAAGGGACAGGCTGGGGAGGTGGCTCGTACCTTCTGAGTGGTGGGAGAGGATCAGGAGGTTGACACAGGAGGCTCCTGCCCCAGATCCGAAGATGGTGATGCGTTCGGGGTCCCCCCCAAAGTGGGCGATGTTCTCACTGAGCCAGCGCAGGGCCTGGATCTGGTCTAGGAGCCCATAGTTGCCTTTCGCAGCCTGGTCCCCAGTGCTGAGAAAACCTGGGGGCAGAGAAAGAGAGGGGGCTTCCTGGGGGTGTCACAGCACCCTTGCTCTCTTTCTGGGCAGCTCAATCCAGCCCAGAAGCCATTCTGCTTCAGCTGGGTTTAGTGTAACCCTGCCGGCAGGCCCTCCTCCCAGGACTCTAGTCCCTAGAGTTGGCTGCCCACCCTCACCGAGCACCCCAAGCCGGTAGTTGAGCGTGGCTACAATGACATTGCCGTAGGCGGCCAAGACGGAGCCATCGAACATGTTCCCCGTGCCCTCCATGTAGGAGCCACCGTGCAGAAACAGCATCACTGGCTTCTTCCCGGAGTCCCGGATATCTGTGTGGGGAGGGGGTGGGGGGGATGGGCCAGGGGGTGGGGGACAAGGACACAGTCAGACCAGAAGCAGCACCTCCCAGCTCCCAGACCTGCTGAGTTCCAGCCGGGAGCTCACGGGACATGTCACTCCCATCCCTGGGGGGCAAGACCGGATTCCCCTCCCTCCCTCCCCAGCTAGCCCTGGCAGAAGTTCCCTCCCCACCTCCTGCCGGCCTGCCCCACAGCACTTCTCCAAATGCCTGGCAGAGCTTCCAAGAAGCCTAACAGAGGCAGGGGTGGGGGGTGGCCCTCCTCAGGGCACCTGCTGGATCCCGGGGAACCCCTCCCCCCCGACACACAGCACATCTCCTTCCTGCTCCTAGGAAGCATGAGCTCCCAAGGCTGGCACTAGAGCTAGAGATGCTAGAAGGGTCTTGGCATTTCCTTAGACTCAGGCCTTGGGCCTCAGCTCCACATGGTAGCCTGGTCTGTGGGTGAGGGGGTGCCAGGCCCTAGGGTCCCTGGGGGCTTGGTCTCCTCCCCGCCCTAATTCCTTTCTAGGTCACCTCCCAAGTTACCATGGCAACCCCCAGCCTAATTACTGTGGCAGGAGGAGGCAGGGTGGGAAAGAGCCTACTTAATGAAGCCAGGGTGCAGCTCACTAGTCTGGGCCCCCGAAATCGGCCTGAGCCCCGAGTTCTGGACCCCTCTCTTGCCCTATCCCCAAAGGATCCCATGATCACTGCCATATGGAGTAGGCCCTTGGGGCACTCCAGACTGGACTGGAGGGTAACTAATTCCAGAAGAGGGTGGGAGTCTGAGAGGGCTTGTCAGGGTCCCTGCCCCTGCAGCTCCTCCAGATGGAGCCACAATACCTCCAGGCCCTCCTCTCTCTTGACACCTGCCATCTCTGACCAGCCTAGGCAATCAGCAAAAAGAGCCAAGCCTGGGCCTCCACAGCTGGTCCCTAGCGCCTCTGCCTGTCTCCCTCATCCCACTGGAAACTTCCCTCCTGGCAGAAGGTCAACCAACAGGTCACTAAGAGACTCCCCTCCATCCTGGATCTCTTCAGATCTTCTCTGCCACCTCCTTCCACCTGACTTTGGCCAGAAGCTCCTAGGTGGGCAGTGCCCTCCCCCAATCCTGTTTTTCCCTCAATTTCTGAACCTCCAGTGGCCTTCCAGGTTCAGGCTGGTCTCCTTCCCTCCGAGGTCCTGTCCTAAACGTTCTCAGTACGTCCCCTTCTCCCCACCCAGCACCTCAACTCCCAGTGTCGGGGGAGGGGGAGTCGGAAAGGGAAGGAGCAGGAAGGGGGGCTGGGGCAACAAGAATTCAAAACCAACAACAAAAAAACCGGATCAAGAAAGAAGAAAGAAAAAAAACAACAACCAAAAAGCAAGAAGCTCTGGGGCAGATTCAACAAGAAAAGAAAAACAAAAAACAAAAAAGATCCGTTTTTGGAAAAAAGGAAAAAAGAAAAAAATTCTTTGCACTTTTTCAAAATTTTGTGGTGAAACTTCAAGATATTGGGCCCTGTTTTCAAAAATTTCCAAATTATTTAATTTGCTTCGAATGTGTGTTTCTGCATTGGGCAGGTTTTTTTTTTTGGAAATCGTAGTGATGTTTCAATTGTGTCATCAATTTGCCAACTTGAAATTTTTTTTTTGAATGGTGTTTTGTTCCAAATTAAAATTGTCTTTTCAAATGTTACATTTCACAAGTTTCAAAACAGTCCAAATTTCTGTCAAACTGAACATTTTATCCAATTCTTTTTTTTCCTGACATTCCAATTTATTTTTTCACTTTATTTTCGCCATGTTTAAGCTTTTCTTGCCGGTTTTCTAGTGGGTCCAACATTGTTCAAATTTCATTTGAAGTTTTCATAATTCTTTTTTCCAATTATTACAAATTTTTCTTTTCTTTTTCGTTTTTAGTTGGGAGAACGACTGAGGGGCCTTGAGGGCTGTGGGGGCATTTAGTTAGGGGCAGGGCCGAGAGCGTCCTCGAATCAGCAACCACATGCAGCAGCGGGATTTTTAAATCTACCTGTGTCTGGCGGATTGAGCGTCGCCTCGTCACGTTTTTTTGTGAGCGGACCTAAGACCGGGAACACAAAACAGAGAAAAAAGGACAATTTTGTGGGGAAAGATGGGAGTCGGGGGGAGGTGGTGGATGGGGAGGGGAGGAGAGAAAGCAGAAAAGGGGAGGGTGAGGGGCAGAAAAAATAAGCCAAAAAAAGCAAAATTTGTTTGCAAGAAAAAGAAACCAAGAAAAGAGAAAAACGTTTCTACAACCCAAATTTTTTTCCCCTCCCCGGAAAAAGTCATGCCCCAAAGAAAAGGCTGGTTTTGCGGGGGGGGGGGGGTGCCTGAGGGGGCTGAGGCCTGTTTTAAGACATATTGACTCGGCTGCAAAGGATTTGGCTTGTCCAAGTGTTTGCTAATTGCTGGAAATGAAACGGTGTTAGAGGTGGGGGTGGGTGGGAGGGGAGGGGAAACCAACCCAGGAGCCTGGGAGCCCAAGGCCAGCTGTGCTCCCCACAAGGGGGGGTGGCCACCACTCAGGCAGGCCCTCTTGAGGACCAGCCAAGCACCTGCCTGCTCCCCCAGGCTGTAGACAGTAGGGGTTGCAGCACAAAGGGCTCTGCCTCTCTCTGGACCAATCTGGAGGGCAGAGGGTAGTATGGAATTGGGGCAGCCCGAACCACAGCTCATGGCCCCTGAAAGCCCTCAGCTTTCCACTGGCAGGCAGGGAGGGGAGGTCAGTGAGCACTGCCTGCCCACCTTCCCAGCCTCTCACCAGCTAGCATTTCACTTCCATCTGCACAGACGAACCTGACTCTCACCCCATATCCCCATTGTGGGGTGAAGCAGGGAAAGGGGTCATCAGGTCTTGCCCTCCACTCCACCACTTCCCTCTGAGCCCCCTCCCCAACCTCATCCCTTACCCAGTTCTGCTCTCCTCCCCCCTCCACGGATGGTAAACTTCCCACCAGGGGCACCAGCCCCCCGACCCCCCCAACCCCTGCTCTAATGCCAAAAGCCCCCCTCCCCAATGGGGGATTCAATCCACAAATAGGGACTAGGAAACACACTGCCCTGAGCCAGCCTGACACATAAGGTGCCAGGAGGTGCTGGGAGGCACAAAATGTGTCGCCAGTGGAGGAAAGGCCCCAGACTGGGCTCAGAGTTTGGCTCTAGGCTTCTTGAAGACTGGGGGATCAGTCAAGGCAGAGCTGGAACCCAGAGGTCTGAGGGATTCCCCCAGGCTGGTCGATTTCTCCTCAGCAGCATGGGGATCAGCACAGGGAGGGATGGGTCAGCAAAGCCAAAGTCAGCCTCTGAAAGGCTCCCCACAACCGGTGATGATGGCCCCATGAAGACCCATTAGGATCAGGGCCTGTTCTTCTCTGACAGGCTGGGGATGGGGATGAAATCAGCAGGGCATGTGTGTGTGTGAGAATATTAAGTGTGCGGGTGTGTGTATGCCTGAGTCAACCTCTTCCTCCCAGAGCTGGTGTGAAGATTTAGTGAGATCACCTGAATGTGTCAGGCCCCAAGCGGTCTGCAATAAGCAGTGGTTAAAAATACAGAAGGTGTGGGCTTGGGTGGTATGGGGGCAGGGCGGGCAATTTGTGTGGAGGTGTTGGAGTGGACAGTAACTCGGTGAGAAGTGCTGGGTGGATGCTTCACATGAGGGGAGATGAGACAATAGCCCACTGAGCAGGGCGTTGGTGAGGGGACGGGGGACAGCTTTCTACCTGAAGACGTGGGTGGAGAGTCCACGAGCGGAGAGCATTGTGATGGGCGGTCTGTTGGAGGCACAGGGGTGAATGACTCACTGGTAGCAGGGCACTGGGGTAGGTGGTCCATGAGAAGGCAGGGGAAGGTGGTGTGGACAGTTCTTATGCTGACGGTCCGGGGAATTAGGGAGGATGTCTGGAGTGTATTGGGGTAAATAGTCTATTAGAGAGGCTGGAATCTGAATAGCATTGGAGTAGAAACTTCTGTGCAATGTGTGTATGGGTTGCTTGAAGGCATGGCTCATATGGGGAAGGGTAGTGACAGTGTTGCGGTGCATGAGTGTTCTGTGATTGGCAGGTCCTCTGGGTTCAGGGAGCAAGGCACTGGAGTACCTGACTTGTGAGTAGGGTGCAAGACTGTCACCTGTGTTGTCACAGCCTAAGGTATGAAACTGATGACCTCGGGGCAGGAGTTGGGGTAAGCAATGTCTGAGGGGTGTAGAGAACGCAGGGGACTGTGGTGTGAGTGACCAGTTGGAGCACATGGTGCAGGTGCAGGGTTAGTGGGGTGATGGTCCGTGTATGAGTGTTACAAGGTCACAAGATCTAGACACTCAGGGATCCTGGGGAGCACAGGTCTGTGTGGGTGACAGGGCGCACAACTCCAGAAAAGTGTTGGCGTGTATGCTATGTGAGGGTGCTGGGAATTTTGACATGTGGGATGCAAGAGCACAAGGTTGGGCTTCCCAGGCGGCTCAGTGGTTAAGAATCCGCCTGCCAACGCAGGAGACACAGGAGGAAATGGCAACTCACTCCAGTCTTCTTGCTGGAAAATCCCATGGACAGAGGCACCTGGTGGGCTATAGTCCAAGGGGTCGCAAAGAGTCGGACACGACTGAGCAACTGAGCACAGAGCACAAGGTTAGTGTGCTGGTCGGTTGGCTACATGACCTGAGTAGATGAATAGTTGAACTGCCTGGTCTGTAGAGGGACCTGAGTTCATGATGTGGGAGTTTGGGGTGTACAGTGGGGTTCCTGGGTACCAAACCTATTTTTACACTCATTGGAAGACAGCCGGTGGGGGGACTTTATAGGAGCGGATGTTCTCTGTGGGTGTCAGGGTGTTTTGGAGCGGTAAATAGGGTGTTAGACGGATAACGTGTTTGTGAGAGGATGGTCTATGGGGTGGCTGAAGGCCTGCCAGTTGCCCTCTGCAGTGGGCTGCTGGAAAGTGTTGACACTCCGGATGGTCCTGGTGTGCTGAAGGTTGGCTGGCAGGGAACTGTCTGGGGGAGTGTTCTGGGGACTACCAGCAGCTAGTGAACTGGAGAGTTCATTCAAGAACAGCCAGCTCAGAACCCTGGGGAAGGTGTTCTGTTGGGGATGGGCGAGCAGTGCTGTGAGTGGAGGGGCCCTTGGCATGGAGATTCCCTGATCCTTTGGGAGTGCATAGGGATCAGGGGACAGAGCCTCCTAGGGAAGACATATTCACCTCAGGTGAGGGGCCCTGTATGTGCCAGGACCTCTGCCCATGCTGGCCTGGGGAGAAGGAGTCTTTGCTGTCCTCCAGTGGAGGTGTAGGTAAAGTGGGTACTTGCTAGGGACAAGCCCAGGCCTGGGGGACAGGAGTCAGGGCAGAGCTGGAGTGGCTGTCCTGGCAGCAGATGGATGCCTCCACCACCTGATGGCCACCACCCACTCCCGCACCGCCCCCCCCACGTGTCCCCTCTGGGTGTGCTTCCGTGGGGAGGGAGTGGGTAGGCCCAGTTTAGTGCCTGCAGCCCTCCCCATGGGCTTTCTAGGCGCACAAAGAGCTTCTGGACTGCCTAGCAGGGACCGTACTGTCCTGAGAGCCCTAAGGTATGCAACCGCCCCTGATGGACCCCCGCGAAGGCCCAGCTCCCTCCCCGGGGCGCGCCGGCGCCAGAGGGTCTGCGTGGACGTTTGTGGGCTGTGCCCACCGGGGGCCCGGCCCGGTGCCCGCGCCCTTACCGTCTTCGGTGGGCACGTAGAGGTTGAGGTACAGGCAGTCCTCGCTCTGGTTCTGCACGTAGGTGGCGGCCGCCTCCAGGTTGTCGGTGAACCACACGGGCAGCATGATGGCCGGCAGCGCCCCGTGCAGGTTCTGCGGGCAGGCGGGCGGCAGGGTCGTGGCGTTGCGCACGCCGGGCCACGAGGCGGGGGCCTCGGGCGGCTGAAAGCGGCGGGCGCCCAAGGGGGGCGTGGCGTAGGGCACGCCCAGGAACTGCACGACCGGGCCCAGGATCTCGTTGTTGAGCTCGCGCCGCACGCCGCGCACTCGCCCGTAGGCCGTGTTCACCACTGGGAAGCGCTCCTCCCCGAGGCTGCCGAGACCCAGGCCCGGGCCGCCCGGGGCGCCGCCGCCGGGACCCCCTCCCCCCCGTTGAGCCCCCGCCAGCCCCACCAGACACAGCGCCAGGAGCCACATGCTGATCGGGGGACCCCCCCTCCCTCCCCGGGACCCCCCCCCTCGGAGAGAGAGAGAAGGGGGGGGAGAGGGAGGGAGGCCCCCCTCGCCCCAGGAGGGAGGAGGGGGCGGGGGAAAGGAGGGAGGAGGGGGTTGGGGAGGGACCTGGGTTAGACTGGACTGAGAAGGGGTCTGTTCCTCTCCATGGAGGGGGCGAGGGGTGGGGAAGGGGAAAGAAGTGGGAGAAGGCGAAGGCAGGCCCGACCTGCGGGGAGGAGGGATGGACAGACGGACAGACAGAAAAAGACAGAGGAGAGGTGCAAGAAGGGAAGGGAAATTGGATGGGACAGACAGATGGGAATGGGGAAACAGAAGAGACAGGTGGTTAGTGACTCGGAATTCAGACCAAATTGCCCCCCTCGTTCCATCCCCCTGCCCCTTTGGCATCTCCCCCCACCCAACCACCCCCCTCCCCTCTGCAGGCACCTATGTAGAAAACTCTGAGGCTGAGGTGAGGTCAAGATGTGTTAAATGTCTGCGATAGCCAGAGGGGAAGGAGGGCCAGCTCCCCAGACCACCCAACACGCCCCCTTCCAGCAGGGGTCGATCCCTCCCAGGCAGGCTCTCCTCTGGGGACTCAGGAGTCCCAGTTCTCACCTCCCTGGGAGGGATGAGATAGACAAGGAAGAGAAAATAAAAATACCAAGTCATTAATTAGCAGGAAGTGGCGGCTTTGTTTATATGTGTTAATTACTCCCTAGCTGTAATTTCATGGCACTGAACCCCCACCCCAGGCCAGACTTGGGCCTTTCTTGGTACTGCACAACCCCAGCACTTTCCCTTTCCTTCAACATCTCATTCTTGAAGGGTCTGTGTAGTGGGGGAGACCCCTCTACTCCAGGCCCTTTCCATTTCTCTCCTCAGAAGTTAAGGTGTCTTGAGGCAGGGTCTAGACAGGGAGGAGATGCTGGAGGGGCAAATCTGGGGACAGATGCGTGATCCTGCAGCCGGTTGCCGGGCGACGGGATGCTGCCCCGCAATGTTACCTTGGCAACGGGCTGCAGCTTTAACCCCGGAGGGGGAGGGGTCTGGAGGAAGAGGGGAAGGGGCTGGATGGGTTATGGGGTCCATTCAGGGCATGAAGAGGAGAGCTGAGGCGTGAATCAGAACGCTGGAGTTTCCCCCAGTCTTAGCATAGAGGAAGAAGTATATATGTTGGGGGGAGCTGGAGACTCGGGGCAGAGAACCCTAAAAGAACCACCTCTTGCCCCTTGTTGGCCAGTCAGAACCTAGCCCTAGTGACCAGGCCTCTGGCTGGAGAGAAGGGGTGCTGGGGTGGGTTTGAGAGCAATCGTATGCACCCATCAACAGTTACCCTTCCACAGTCTTGAACAGCCTTGAACCCCAGACACCTCTTCCTCCATGCCTGGCATTTTGACCCATAGGGGCAAACCATTTTGCCCTGGGGGTAAACCATGGCTTCTTTGCATCCCCTTCCAGCTCTTCACCTCCCCTTCCCCTTGCCAGCCCCCCACAGTTGCCTTAATGCCTGGGTGCTCAGGGCAGCAGGGGCAGGACAAGGGAAGAGATTGGACTAAAGGGGCAGACACCCAGGTCATCTCAGCAAGCCCCCCCGTCCCCCCCCCAGCCGGCAGAGCTGTTTGCTGACGCGGGGTTTTCAGAGCCAGGCGCCAGCCCGCGGGTGGCTCTCTGCAGGTGTCAATGTATTCCAGAGATGAGGACACGGGAATCCTTACCACACACACCCAGTCATGCCCTCCCTTTCTTCAGGTCCTCTCAAGCTCCTGTTCCCCCGACACCTGGAGGGGGCTTGGAGCTGGCTTCCCAGGTTCTCCTCTGCCTGTGCCAGGCTAGGCTCTGCTTCCATGGCCTTGCTGCCCCCTCCCCCCTCAAATGAACAAGGTCTGCCTCTGACCCCCCGGCTTTAAGGTACTTTGGGCCCCTGGCCTCCTCCCTGCCAGCTTCTCTGCCTTCCTCCCTCCCACTGAAGCCCTCCCCCCAGCTCCTCTCCATAGCGCTCCCTCAGAGCATCTTTCCGAGGCCTCTTCCAGCTTGCTCCAGCTCTTGCCTTCAGTCTCTCGCCCCTTTTTTCGTCTCTATCTCCTCCACCTCCCTTTTGGTGTTTCTCATCTTTCTCTCTCCTTCAAATCCCTTTCCCAAATTTCTCCCTCAAGCCCCTTCTATTTCTCTCTCTCTTTCCCTAGCTCTGTCTCCCCCATTTTCTCTTCCCTGCTCTCCCCATCTCTATCTGCCACCTCTTGCCCCCCTCCACCCCTCGCATCCCTCTGCCTTGCTCGCTCCATTCCTGCCCAGGCCTGACTCCCCTAGCCGGGAGAGTTGAGGGACGGGGGCTCAGGCCGCAGGCCCCCCCCCTTCTTCCTGCAGTGGGGAAAATGGCTTGGCCGGGAAGGGGAGAAGGAGGGGGAGGGGGAGATGGGAACACACGGGGTCTGTGGGCCCATTCAAAGGATCATTCATGGGCTGGAGAGAGGCAGAGACAAAGAGACCGAGACGCAGAGACACGGCGAGAGCATCCCTAGGCGGAGACACGCAGACAGAGCAGGCTGGGGGAAATGAGGCGCAGGGAGAGAGAGGGGGAGAAGGGAGACCCCAGTGGACCGCCACGCAGCCCCCTCCACCCGGCCCGGCTTAGCTCCTACCTGGCTCAGCCCTGGGGCCGTGGTGCCTCCATCCAGGGCTCCGAGTAGGGGGCGGACGGGCTTCGGGAGGGGGGCGGCGGCCTGTGAGCCCCCGCGGCCCCGCAGGCCCAGCCCCCGCCCGCAGCGCCTCACCCGGCGGGGGAGGGGGTTCGCCCCAGCCCCGGGGGGCGGGGCCGGGATCCAGTCGATCCCCGGGGAAAGGAGAGGTAGGGGAAGGGGTCAGGAGGAGCCCAAGAACAGGGAACCCCGCAGTGGGGACGGCGGAGGGAGGAGGGAGCAACGGGACAGGACTGGATTGGGGATCCACTGGCTCCGTGGGCTGGCTTCGAGGGGCTAGAAGGCGGTACAGGCGGAGGATCCTACGGGATCGGGTGCGGGAGAAGGAGTCCACGGCAATCCCCAGGGGCCCGAAGCCCCGGAGCGCAGGATCCGCGGTGCAGGGGCAGGGATCCAGCCGGAATCCTCAGGGAGGGGGAGGGATCTAGTCGATCCCGAGGGCGGGCGGGAGGGGGAGGTCCAGGGAGTCGGAGGAGGGCGGGAGCCGAGTCTGGAGCCCCGGGGTGGGGGTCGGCGCGGATCCTAGGAGGGAAATTGGGGGTAAGAGAGAGGCTTCGGGGAACGCTCAGCAGCCGGGAGGCCCGGACTCCTGGCCCCGCGCGCCAGGGCCCTCCCGCCCCGCGTCCATCCCAGCCCGAGAGTGATGATCCGCCGGCGGAGCAGCCGCAGCAGCCCCGCGCGTCACCGCGCGGCCGCCTCCCCCGCCCCCTGCCGAGAGAGCGGCGCACACCCCTTGCTAGCACCCGCCTGCCCGCCCGCCCTCCAGAGTGTGGGGGGGACTGGAGAAGGTGGAAGGGGGCGGGAGTGGACAGACCGACGGATGGACGAAACAGGCCAGGGCAGGGTGGAGACATCCCCCCCGCCCAGTGATCTCCCAGCCTCGGGGTTCTGGCTGTTAGTTGGGGGGCAGGGAAGAGGGGGTAGGGGTGAACTCTAAGGGGCGGGGCATCACGAAGAAGGCGGAGCCTTCTGGTCCGGAGGAGGGGTTTGATTAGTAGGCGTGGTTTAAGACTGATGGGTGGGGCTTCGTTATCCGTGGGCCCGCCTCTTTTGGGGAGTGGGTCTGGTTTAAAGCTGAAGAGGAGGAGCTTGTGGGGAAAGGGGCGGAACTTTGCCTAGGGACCGGGATCTTTGGAAATTGACAGGTTTTTGCTGGGGGGAGAAGGTGTTAGGAGAGGCTATCAACTTGGAAAGTGGGCCAATCCGTGACGCAAATTCTCTAGTCCCGCCCCCCACAACCCCGCCTACACTGCTCAGCTCCTTCGCTTTTAATTGGTTCTGGTTTCTCCGCCCGCCAGACGTCTTCGCCACTCAACAGAGGTTTTACAAAGGTCCAAGTACCCGGGTGAGGACCTGGACGCTAAAATGAACACGGTCCGGATTGGGCACCCATAGACCTTATTTGCATGGGAAATCGGGATTGGTTGGCTTCTTGGGGGGTCCGGGCGGTGTTCGTTCGGCGCGTGACCGTCGATAGCCATGGCGGGTCCTGGGGCTGTTTTCCGCCGCCTGGGTGCCTTGTCCGGAGCTGGGGCCTTAGGCTTGGCCTCCTACGGGGCGCACGGTCAGGGGGCTGGGGATGGAACTGGGATTGTGCTGGGGGGGATCTTTAGGATCTGGTACTGAGGCAGAGTCTAAAGGAAATGTCGGCCCTCCCATTGACCAGACTACCCGCGGAACCCTGAACCTTTTAAAAAACCTCTCAGCCGGGTCCACTGGGTTCCCAGAACTGCCCGTGCGTGTTTCCACCAATCAGAAGCCTCCTGGGGGCTCCCTTTCTCGTCGGCGTCTACCTGGGTCCACCACCACCACCACAGGAGTGGGGACTGTCTGGGTTGGCGCTAGGACTGGTAACCTTTGCTTCTCCTTTCCACAGGAGCCCAGTTTCCGGATGCCTACGGGAAGGAGGTGAAGTAGCCGTGCTGGGGCTCCTCGACTTTGAGGCCTCGGAGGGCGCAAAGTCTGGGATCCCTGAGAGAAGGAGGGGAGGGACGGAACGCGGGTCTTAGGAGTGGCAAGGAATGCAAGTCTGAGGCCTGGGTGCCTCAGGGAGGGGCAGGCTGGGGCTTGAGAGATCGAGTTGGACGTTCCTGTCCACTTGTATCTCTGCCCCAGCCTCCGGTGTCTCGCGTTGCTCAGGAAGTACCCCCATTTCTTTTTTTCTTACAGCTCTTTGACAAGTCCAACAAACACCACTTCTTACACAGCCTGGCCCTGTTAGCGGTACCCCTGTGCAGAAAGCCCCTCTGGGTAATTCCCCCCATCCCCACCCCTAACCCTGACCAAGCCCCACCCATTCCCTCTAACCCGCCGGGTTCTTACTGGCCTGAATTCTGCCTTGTATCTCCTTCAGGCTGGGTTACTGCTAGCTTCTGGAACTACCTTATTCTGCACCACCTTTTACTACCAGGCTCTGAGTGGAGACCCCAGCTTCCAGAATTTGGCTCCTGTGGGAGGGAGCCTGCTACTCTTGGGCTGGCTTGCCTTGGCTCTTTGAGCTTTCTTGTGTTTAATTTCTGGGTACTTTTTTTTTTTAAGAAGTGGAGCAGGGAAGGAATTAAAAGAGAAAGGCAAATAAAGAACTTTGGAGTTTTTGTTCATCTAACCTCCTAAAAGAGGGCAAAAATTGTCAACCTTTAAACTCCTTCCCTTTCCCAAGACCGAATCAATGAGGTTTGGGTGGAGAGTCACTGTTCACTTCAGGTTAACTTGTTATTAGGTTCTTAAACTGGTGGGCATTAGAGTCATAAAGAACGCTTGAACTAACGCAGATTCTTACCAAAGCCTTCTTCAGGGCCTGGGAATCTGTATTCTAACAAGCTCATCTTGTAGTACTGATGCTCACTAGAATTAAGACTAGAGTTTGGTAGGGTAGTGGTTTTCTGGGGCACCCACTTACTCTAGAAGTCAAGGTTAAGGCAAGGTGGGATGGAAGGTGTGTCATTACTTACAAAATACTTTGGGGTTCAAAGCTGAGACCGAACATCATGTGTTGGGAGTCAGAAAATGCTTCACAGTGCTTGAGATGATTCTTAAAACAGGTCTGTTGTGTGGCTGAAACACAGTGAACAAAGAGAAGGAGATGGGAAGGGAGGGGCATGGGGCCACCTGAGTCCTCAGTGTGGGCTGAGTTTCTTAGTCAGAAAAGGGGTGAGAAAAGGTGGCCAGGCAGACTGGAGTAGCACCAGCAGCAGAAAACTGGATGGTATTTAGGGGGCCAATTTTTATTAAAGTGTTCATCAAGTGTTGGGTCATGTGTTAGACAAATGTTACAAGGAAACTGAACCAAATGGTTAGATAAGACAGATACTGTCTTTCCCTAGTGGGGTTTTCATCTAGTACTGGAAACAGACCTTCAACAACTGAACACAAATGTATCACTATGAGATGTACTGTGTGCTTGAAGGAAAAGAATAGGGAGGCCAGAACAATGGGCAGGGAAGGGTGTGTCCCTTGAGTTAGGAAGGCCTCACAGAGCAGGGCCCCTTAAGGCTGGAATCAACCATGCACAGATTGGTGGGGAAATGTGGTTTTTGGCAGAAAGAATACCTGGTAAACAGGCTGAAATGGAGCAGTTTGAAATCCTTGAGGCTGGAGAGAATTGAGCAGATTGGAGAAAGAGCAAAAGCAGCTTGGCTGACATATAGTGATTAGAGGGTCTCCCATGGCCAGTGCAGACCTTGCAGGCGGTGGTGAAGCACTCAGAATTTATTTGCAGCGCGACAGTAAATCATTGAAAGGTTTAAAGTGAGAGAGTGCTAGAGTCTGATTTTTATATGTTTAAAAGATTTGGAGAACCAATCAGAGGACAGCGAGGATACCAACAGAGACCAGCCCAGAAACCACTGGAGGTCCAGCTGTGAGATGGCAATGGTGGCTTGGCTGGTGAAAATGGTCCAATTTAGAAGATGAAAGAGAGGGAGATTTCTGGTTTATGCACCTGGTCAGGTGGAGGTGCTGTTACTCAGATAAGAAACACTAAAGGAAGGGACAGATTGAAGGAGGTCAGTTTTGGACACCGTTGCTTCTGAAATGACTGGGAGACATCTGAGTGGAGATACCAAGCAGGTAACTGGGGAGCTCGGGGAGAGAGATCTGGCCTCAAGTTTACTTCACAGTCCTCTCTGGTCAGTCTTCTATCTCACCTCTTCCCCATTCATGGGAAAGATTCCATGAATCACTATGATCTCATTTGCCAGACCCAGTGATTTTCAGTCTCATCTCCCTGAGCCTCTGCAGCATTTGACACAGTTGGCCACACTGTGCTCAAACACATCCTATTTCTTCTGTGACACTACTCTCCTGGTCTTCTCTCTCTATGGCTGCTTTACCAGATTCTTGTCTACCTGGTTTAACCAAATTTTAATTAAAAGAGAACTCAGGTAAATGTTTATATATTTTAATTTCACCTTTTAAAATGTCTATTTTTGTGTATATTTTATAAACGTGGATATCTGTATAGTATACTGTCAGTGCATACTTAATTTTTGTGAACGTGTGCATTCAAAAAAGTGCAGACCATTCAGCTGAGTGAGAATTTCTAGGTAATTTCATTTGGCCCTATAGCTTTAATTACAACTGGCATACTTCTATTTATTTGGCTGTGCCGGGTCTTAGTTGTGGCATATGGGATCTACTTCCCCAAGCAGAGATTAAAGAACCCAGGCCCTCTGCATTGAAAGTGCAGAGTCTTAGCAACTGACCATCAGGGAAGTCCCTCCATACTTTTAAATCCAGAATTTCTCTCTGACCCTAGTCCCTGCTAAACGCCATATCCCTGTAGCATCTACAGTGTATCAGTGTTCAGTGGAGACCTGTAGGAATTAGGTGATGAGGAGAGAAAGGGGCATCTTCCAGACCAGAGCACTGCTTTGGAAGCAAGAACCCTGTGCCTTTGAGACTAGAAAGGATTCCTGGTGGCTGGCTTAAAGATCATGAGATGGTCAGCAGTGAAAGATGAGAACAGATGGGGCCAAATGATGGAGTGCCTTGTGTTGAGGGGTTGGACTCTTCTGAGGGCAATGGGGGGTGGGGGCTGGAGCATTTATATCCAGAAGGGAGGCATAAACTGAGGTGTATTAGTAGAGGATCAAAATATCACTTGATTGTAAAGATGAGGAGATGTCCTTGGCAATCCAGTGGCTAGGGCTCTGTGGGCCCAGGTTCAATCCCTGGTTAGGGAACTAAGATCCTACAAGCTGTACGGTGTGGCCAAAAAAATGAAGATGAGTAAAATAAGGCCTCAGGAGATCTCCAAAGTGCCAGTGGCAGAGCCATCATTGGATCCCCAGGCTCCTACCTCCCAGTCCAGTGCCCTTCATCTCAGGCAGCATCTGGAGTGCAGGGAACCTCCGGGCAGAGGAGACCTTGACAGTCTATAGACTGTATCCCTATTACCTTTGCTTTGATCCTCCAAGTGGGTCAGACTCTTGAGGAACCAAGCTAAATAAGGCCCACGTGGTAATTGGTAATTACTGCACATTGTGTCCACTTCCCACTGAACAGTCCTGCTAGTCAGTGGAAAGTGAAGCTATGAGAACAACTTGTCCTATATCCTATAGCCAAGACCTGGGGAAGCTGTGATTCAAACTCTCTTCTATCCAATTCCCAAAGCTAAGATTTTTTTCTTTGTATGTACCAAGAAATTCAAGATTTCAACAGTGAAAATAGACCCTTTAAAAAATAATTTGATATAGTGTGTTCAGGTTACAAGTAGATACTGAACTTGTTTTGCCTTTGGGAACTGGTAAATAGATGGAAAAACAGTGGAAACAGTGTCAGACTTTATATTTTTGGGCTCCAAAATCACTGCAGATGCTGATTGCAGCCATGAAATTAAAAGACGCTTACTCCTTGGAAGGAAAGTTATGACTAACCTTGATAGTATATTAAAAAGCAGAGACATTACTTTGCCAACAAAGGTCTGTCTAGTCAAGGCTATGGTTTTTCCCGTGGTCATGTATGGATGTGAGAGTTGGACTGTGAAGAAAGCTGATCGCCGAAGAATTGATGCTTTTGAACTGTGGTGTTGGAGAAGACTTGAGAGTCCCTTGTACTGCAAGGAGATCCAACCAGTCCATTCTAAAGGAGATCAATCCTGGGTGTTCATTAGAAGGACTGATGCTAAAGCTGAAACTGCAATACTTTGGCCACCTCATGCGACGAGTTGACTCACTGGAAAAGACTGATGCTGGGAAAGGTTGGGGGCGGGAGGAGAAGGGGACGACAGAGAATGAGATGGCTGGATGGCATCACCGACTCGATGGACATGAGTTTGTGTGAACTCCGGGAGTTGGTGATGGACAGGGAGGCCTGGCATGCTGTGATTCATGGGGTCGCAAAGAGTCGGACATGACTGAGCGACTGAACTGAACTGAACTGAAGACTCAATTGCTGAGTTCGGCATGCATAGTTCACCAGAGAAGGAGACTAGATTATACTGGTAGTAAGTCAATTGGAGAATCAGAGTGCTTGGAATTCAGGATGGAATGGGCGGGCAGGAAATGACCAAGCAACAAGAGTGAAGGGCCTCCTGGACCAAGTCTGAGTCAGCTTTGACTTCCCTTTTCCTTACATCCTATATCCAAGCTATCATGAAATCCTGTTGGCTCAAATGCAGAACTTGAAACTGACCATTTCTCACCACCTCCATTGCTACTACTCTGACAGCTGGTCCAAGCCACCATCAGATCTCATCTAGCTTTTTGCAAGAATTTCCCTTGAATTCCCTGTTGAATTCTCAAAAGGTTCCTATGTCTGCACCTCACTTCAGACATGTGCTTGTGCTTAGCCACTCAGTCATGTCACACTCTTGGTGACCCCATGACTGTAGCCTATGGGGCTACAGAGGACCAGGCTCCTCTTACCATGGGATTCTCCAGGCAAGAATACTGGAGAGGGTTGCCATGCCCTCCTCCAGGGGATTTTCCCAACCCAGGGATCGAACCCAGGTCTCCCACACTGCAGGTGGATTCTTTACTGTCTGAGCCACCAGGGAAGCCCTTACTTCAGATATTCTAATGTAAATGAAATGAAGTGGGGCCCACAGGTTTTTTTAGTTTTGTTGTTGCTCAGTCATAGACACGACTTTCTGCGACTCTGTGGACTGTAGCCAGCCAGGCTCCTCTGTCCACAGGATTTGTTTAGATTTAATATGTATTTAGCTGTGATACGTCTTAGTTGCAGCATCTGGGATCATCCATCTTTGTTGCAGCATGTGGGATCTTAAGTTGTGGCATTTGAACTATTAGTTGAGGCACGTGGGATCTAGTTTCCTGACCAGGAATGAAACCAGGGCCCTCTGCTTTGGGAGCACAGAGTCTTAGCCACTGGACCACCAGGGAAGTCCCAGAGGTATTTTTTAAAGCACCCCAGATGATTTGAACTTGTGGCTAGGGTTGAGGACCACCCTTTCAATATGTAAATCTCATGTCTCCTCTCTGGCCAAATCCTCCAACACTTTGCCTTTCATTCAGTAGAAGCCAGTGGTCTACAGGGCCATATGTGATCTGGCCTCCTGTGACCTCTCTTTCCTCCTCTTCATTCTTTTCATTGCAGCCACACTGGTCTTTGGTTAACTGAACAAACAAGGTACACTTCTACCTCTGGGCCTTTGCCCTTGTTCTCTCTACCTGAAAAACTCTTCATCTAGTGGCAAGCCACTCCAGTACTCTTGCCTAGAAAATCCCATGGATGGAGGAGCCTGGTACGCTGCAGTCCATGGGGTCACTCAGTTGGACACGACTGAGCGACCTCACTTTCACTTTTCACTTTCACACATTGGAGAAGGAAATGGCAACCCACTCCAGTGTTCTTGCCTGGAGAATCCCAGGGATGGGGGAGCCTGGTGGGCTGCCGTCTATGGGGTCACACAGAGTCGGACACGACTGAAGTGACTTAGCAGCAGCAGCAGCAGCAATCTGCATGGCTTAATCCTCAACCTTCTTTAGGTCTGTGCTCAACCATCACCTTGGTGATGATGCCTTTCTAGTTCACCCTCTTTAAAAGTGCAACTCCTGCTCATCATTCTCCTTTCCCTGCTCTATTTTTTATTATAGCACAAGGCACCATCTGACTTCTGATGTATTTTATGTACATTGTTTCTTCCTGGGGAGATTAGGAATTTTGTTGCTGCTGCTGCTAAGTCACTTCAGTTCAGTTCAGTTCAGTTCAGTCGCTCAATCATGTCCGACTCTTAGCGACCCCATGAACCACAGCATGCCAGGCCTCCCTGTCCATCACCAACTCCCGGAGTTCACTCAAACTCACGTCCATCGAGTCGGTGATGCCATCCAGCCATCTCATTCTCTGTCGTCCCCGTCTCCTCCTACCCCCAATCGCTCCCAGCATCAGAGTCTTTTCCAGTGAGTCAACTCGTCGCATGAGGTGGCCAAAGTATTGCAGTTTCAGCTTCGGCATAAGTCTTTCCAATGAACACCCAGGATTGATCTCCTCTAGAATGGACTGGTTGGATCTCCTTGCAGACCAAGGGACTCTCAAGAGTCTTCTCTAGCACCACAGTTCAAAAGCATCAATTCTTCAGCGATCAGCTTTCTTCATAGTCCAACTCTCACATCCATACATGACCACGGGAAAAACCATAGCCTTGACTAGACGGACCTTCAGTCCTGTCCAATTCTGTGCAACCCCAGAGATGGCAGCCCACCAGGCTCCCCCGTCCCTGGGATTCTCCAGGCAAGAACACTGGAGTGGGTTGCCATTTCCTTCTCCAATGCATGAAAGTGAAAAGTGAAAGTGAAGTCGCTCATGCCCGACTCTTAGCAACCCCATGGACTGCAGGCTCCTCCGTCCATGGGATTTCCTGGCAAGAGTACTGGAGTGGGGTGCCATTGCCTTCTCCAGGAATTTTGTTACTTAAAAAAAAAATTGTACATACTTTTTTTTATTGCCTGACTGAAATACAGTAGGGACTCATTAAATCTATGCTGAATAACTGAGTTTCTGTATGTGCTTTGGTGGAGGTTGGCGCATGGTTTGGGCCAGGTAGAATCTGAGGCACTAAGGGATACCAGGAGAGAGGTCTGGCACTTGGGTTTGAAGCAGATGATGACTGAAGCTGTAGGACCAGCCCAGAGGAACATGGACACAGGGACAGAGGAGCCGGCAAACCTGCTTCTCCCTATGTTCATCTTGCTGGGTGAGGCCCCCCATCTGCCTGGTCACCAGACAGGCAACAGAAGTCATCCTGGACTCACCTCCGCATCTCACCTCTCAAAGCAAGTTCTCTATTATTGTCTAAATATAGCCAAAGTCTGCCGCTTCCCGTCTGTCTACACTATCACAGCCATTCCCCTCCCCCAGACTACTGGCAACAACCCAGTCTTAGGTGCCTCTGTTCTCCACCACGCAGTTTAAATGGTTTTCTAAAATAGCTGACTTCCCTCCGTCGTCAGAAAATCTTTCACTGGGCTCCTGCTGCCCTGGGGGGCCAAAGCCCACCTCCCACAAGGCCTTCTGCGGACGTGGCCCGGATTCCTATCTAAAAGGGCATTTCTTGCCACTCAGCTCTTAGGCCCCCAAGGCACAGGACCCCCTCACACCTCCCGGCCTGGGCTCAGGACTCCAAGTCAAGGAAGTGATGCCTGTTGGGGAAGGCCTGCCTGCGTCCGGGCTGCCTCCTCTGCCTCGCCTCTCGCACTCCCGTTACTGACAGTCTGGCGGCCTGTCCCCCGCGTGGCTGGGGGCGCCTGAAGGAAGTATTGTAATTGCAAAGTGTCCGTGTGGGTCACTGCTGCGTCAGGTAGAGAAGACGGGCAAGGTAGCCCCAAGGAGGCAGAAGGGGAGCCAGGAGCCAGACGGAAAAGCCAATGGGTGAGAAGCGTAGGGTGCTCGGCTGCGTCAGCGAGGTCCGAACCGCCCTCAGGAGGAGGAGCCTGGGGTCCAGCGCCGCTCGAGCGGCCCTCGCTCCCACCAAGGGTCACTGGTCACTCTGCGCCCGCAGACCTGGCGGGGGTCGCACGGCTAGATCTCACCCGGCTGCCCTCCCAGGCGAGCTTCAGCATCCGAGCAGAAAGGGCGGGGACGCCCGCCAAGCCACGGAGCCGGTGGCCTGCGCTCTGCGGCCCCACAGGAAAGAAAGCTGGCATTCTTTCTGCGCAGGCGCGCCGCTCTTGCCGGGAGGGGCGGGGCCTGGACGGGGCGGGGGCGGAGTCACCTCTGGGCCCGCCTCCACAAGCTCCTCGGGCCGCCGAGTGCTGGGCACCCGGGCTATTCTAGGGGCTTCAGGTGAGCAGGGGCAACAGAGGGGTCAGGAGACCTCCCTCGAGGTCGGGTCGTCGGTCTGACTGCAGGCCCATCTGTCCTGCCGTCTGCCAACAGCCTCCTCCGCGGAGAATGGGAGAACAAAGGGAGGGGGCGGTACTGGGGCCCCTGCGGGAATCCAGGGTCCCAGCGCCCCCGCCTTGCCCGCTGACACTTTCGGTTTCTCCCCGAGTCAGACGCGCCGCCCTAGAGACCCTGGGCCGGCGCTGGGCGCAGCTGCCTCTCCGCGTTTGCCTGTCGGTCTTTGTGTCTGTCTTTGTGTCTGTCTGCTGTCTTCGAGCTTGCCTCCACTTCTAGAACTAAAACTCTGGGACACCGACATCCCACGAATCCTCGCCCCTCTCCCATGGCAGGTAAGTGGATGCAAGGTCGAGGGTCTCCGTTATCCCCCCACGGACTTGGTAGCCCGGTGTCAGACGCATCCTCCGGGAATGTGCTCGGACTGGCTGTGTGGGGCCCCTCCCTTCCTCCCCGAGAAGCCACCGCCCTGCTCCCCCGCCCCATCTTTCTCATTCTCTTCTCATCACATTTTCCCCGCAGCCTCGCGGCCTGTGGGCCAAGGGGTAAAAGGATGAAGTCAGGGACCCCTTCTAACCTACTCTTGTCCCCCCACAGGTTACTTGCCCCCCAAAGGCTACGCCCCTTCGCCCCCACCTCCCTACCCTGTGACTGCTGGATACCCGGAGCCGGCACTGCATCCCGGCCCTGGGCCCGGCCAGGTGTCCGGGCCCGGGCAGGCACCAGTGCCTGCCCACGTGCCTGCCCCTGCGCCGGGCTTTGCTCTCTTCCCCTCGCCTGGCCCTGGGGCCCTGGGACCAGCTGTCCCCTTCCTGCCATTGCCAGGGGTGCCTTCTGGCCTCGAATTCCTGGTGCAGGTGAGTGGGAGGGAGGGAGGAAGGAAGGGAGGAGTGACAGGGAGGGGACCCAGGCAACTAGGCCGGCCAGCTGATGTCCGCATGGCCCTTACTGTCTTTCCAGATTGATCAGATCTTGATTCACCAGAAGGCTGAGCCGGTGGAAAGTGAGTGGAAGGAGGAATAGGTTGGGCCTCATCACGGGGGCAAATAGTGGGCTCTGGGGCAGGCGCTGGTGTCGGAGCCTCAGCATGTCACCCCTTGGCAGCACTCTTGGGCTGGGAGACATGTAACCGCTACGAACTGCGCTCCGGGGCTGGACAACCCCTGGGTCAGGCGGCGGAGGAGAGCAACTGCTGTGCCCGGCTGTGCTGTGGTGCCCGCCGGCCCCTGCGGGTCCGCCTGGTGGACCCCGGGGACAGAGAGGTGCTGCGTCTGCTCCGCCCCCTCCACTGTGGCTGCAGCTGCTGTCCCTGTGGCCTCCAGGAGGTGAGTGGGGAAGGCTGGGGCCAGAGAGTAACTTGGGTAAGGGGCTGGCCAGTGATGGTGGCAGAACCTGGGTGAGGCATGGGATGAGATGGTCCTCTGAATGGAGTTGGCCAGCAGCAGGTGGGATGGGAGGCCTAGTGAGAGGGAAGACAGGTGGTCTAGTGAAGGGGATGGGAGGTCTCATGAGGGGAAACAGATGATAGAGCTAGACTGGTGAGAGTTTGGGGGCCAGGGTACCCAGCTGGGCAGTGATTCTGTCTGCTTCCCACTCCAGATGGAAGTCCAGGCTCCACCGGGCACCACCATTGGCCACGTTCTACAGACCTGGCATCCTTTCATCCCCAAGTTCTCCATTCAGGATGCTGACCGCCAGACCCTCCTGAGAGTGGTGGGGCCCTGCTGGACATGCGGCTGTGGCACAGACACCAACTTTGAGGTATCAGGAATAAGGGGAGATTCCTGGGACCTTCATAAACCAAGGCATCCATGAGGCAGGATAGTCAAGAGCTCATTAATCCAAACCCACTGTGTTGCCTACCACATTGCTGGCTTTCCTCTACTTAGAAATAAGATGGACCAGGGTCTTATAAAAACATGGCTGAGAGGATTTCATCTTAAGAGCCAATGCTGATTGCGATCTGCAACCTTGTGTTGAGGGAGAAAAAAATAATCTTAGGCCAGGCTGGATTTAGAGTGAAGGATGATTATTGAGTGTACCTTGGGCTGGGCCCACATGGCTGCTGTTTGTGTGAGTTCGTGAGCCCAGGCCCTGGAGCAAGCACTGATTTCACTTGTTAACATCCTGTGGCTTGCCTTGCCAAATGTCCACCCATCCACTCCCAGCCTGAAATCCAGATGATGTCCTTCTTACCATACATTCTGGTCACCAACCTGGAGCCTAGAGAATCCAAGTGGTGACCATTTAAGAGTAAAGCCTGGAAAGCACCTTCTTTTCTAGAAGATAAAGGCACTTGAATACTTTAAGAGATAATTATATATGTAGATAAGGGAGGAAACAACAGGTATAGTCTGGTAGGCTTTCCAAGGCTTCTGATAAGGTGCTCTACCAAAGGTTACTTTTTAAAACTGAGTCACTTTGGTACCTGGGGAAAGCTTCTTTGATAGGAACTCACTGGGAAAGAGATAACTTGATCTCTGGATGGTAATATGTAGACTGCATGGTTCTCATCAGGTCAGTCTTTTATGTAATATGAATGGTCCACACTTGGAGTTGTGCTCTTGAGACCACAGGGCTGGCTGGGAGAGGCCCTGCCCAATCTGGGACTGGTCTGCAGGAAGTTCCCCAGGGCTGTGGAACCTTTGGGGAAGGAGATGGGCAGGACATCACTCCATTTCTAGCCACAGGAGAATGAGCGGAGGATAAAGTCCAGGCGGTCACTGTGAATTACCACCCACATTGGCAGGGCCTGTTGCTGCTGGGCTCAGAGAGGCCAGTGAAGACCCTGGTCCTCAGAGGCCACTTTCTGCTGCCCCCTCCTCCCACTGGATGGACTTGTATCCACCCTGGATGAGGCCTATATGCACACTACCTTGCAGATGAGAGGACAGACACCCCTCTGGGCCATCTAGCAGCCTGGTTGGCTGAGCACAATCAGGCCTTTAGCAGCCTCATTTAGCCCATCTAGCCAGGCTACTCTGTACGGGGCACAAACTGCACCAACGGTTGGTGGCAAGGACTTTGGTAACCAAAACAAACCTAGCAACTGGCCATCCGCTAAGGAGATTAGACTGCATTGTGCTTCTGTTTCTCCCAACACTGATGTTTAGTAGTCATGTGTGGCCTTTCAAGAGCAACAGATCCAAGTTGCCATCCCGATTTTTGTTGTGGACTCACAGGGTAACTTCGGGTGGCTCAGTGTCCGCAAATGTCACATGGAACCCAAAGGCTTTGGGAGGATTCACTGTGTGTACAGCCTGCACAGTTCATAATCAGGGACTGTGGGAGTGGGACCGGAGGCAGATGAGCTCAGGCACACACGTGGGATCTCCCTCCCTCCCTCTCTCCTGCCAGGTGAAGACCCCAGACGAATCCCGCAGTGTGGGCCGCATCAGCAAGCAGTGGGGGGGCCTGCTCCGAGAAGCCCTCACTGACACAGATGACTTCGGCCTACAGTTCCCGCTGGACCTGGATGTGAGGGTGAAGGCTGTGCTGCTCGGAGCCACGTTCCTCATTGTGAGTCGGCGGCCCTTGCTCCTCCCCCCATCACCCCTCTGCTCTCACTCAGAGGTTCTGAGCGCTTCTTGGCCTCCTGCTAGGAGAGGCTCAGGGACAGAATCTTTCGGGGTTTGGGGTTCCAGACCTGGGTTGTGATAGCTGAGCCACACTGGCCCAGCCAGATATCCTGCTGACCACGCCCTCCCCTCAGGACTACATGTTCTTCGAGAAGCGAGGAGGCGCTGGGCCCTCTGCCATCACCAGTTAGAGGCCCCCTCTGGGTGAGGAGACCATCAACTCAACCAGAATTCAGGATGGTCAACTCGCCCTGGCCCCTGCTCAGAGGCAGCCCCTTTCCTCCATGTACACTGCAGGCGAGAGACAGGGAAGCCTGAGAGGCTGGGGGCTTGGTGCCCCATTCCTCCCCTGCTCCCCTGGCCTCCTTCACCTGTGGCCCCTACAGAAGGGTATGTATGAGAGCCCTTCCCCTGCTACTTCCTGCCACATCTCCCGTGGTCCCTCAGCATGCAGGCATATTGGCTTTCAAATGTTCCCTACCCACTTCCTCCCAACCCCTTCCAGGGTCTCTGCTCCAGATGAGGCCTTAGAATGCAGGACTCTGGGGTTTTCTGACAGGGCTGGGGGTGGAAAAGGCACCAAAGATGGCAGACCTGGCCACCCTTTCCCCGCATCCGCTTGGCCAATTTGTTCAGCCTCAGACGATGGCACTCTTGAGGGCATCCTACCTCCCCACTAGGGCCAGGACCCCAGGGCCAACTTCCTCTCCCTCAGCTGGTGCTTGCTGCGACTTCCTGTGCCTTAACCACCCATTCCTTCCCTTGCCCCAGGAAGGAAGCTGTATCTTTTTATGTTACATTCATATAAACTTTGTAACTTTTTGCACACTGGAAGATGTATGTAATGGGAGAGGGTAGGAGAAAGAGTTGGGTGTGGGAAGAGACAAAGAGAAATATGACAGCTGGGATGGGCAGGCGCTGGCCCATCTCATAATCCACACTGCCAAGATCATGTGTCCTTGAGTCTAAGAGAGCCCCTTTCATTACCCATGATGGCCCCAGACCATGCCAAGGCAGCTGAAGCTGTATTTCCCAAGTCATCCAAGATGGCTGCCCCCACAGAGCCCAGTATGGTAGCTGATGGCAGTTCAGGATGGCTTCTCCCGTGACCCAGAATGGCCTTGTGCTCATTTTCTGCAGTGACAGAAGCTTCCTGTGGGTATGATGTGTCACAGCTCCGCTCCTCCAAGTATTCCCTCTTGTTGGGCAGAGTGGACTAGATCCTCCTATGGCCAAGGGAGCTTGTGCCCTCAGAGGCCAAGGGGCAGGTGAGGAGACACCAGTGCCCGATGCTGGGCTCCTGTACCTACCACAGGCCTGTTGGGACCTTGTTCTGCTTCTGCCTGGTCTCATGTGGCCAGGCCCTTGGTCTGTCTGGTGTCTGTGCCCAAAGGAACAGAGCTCAGGGCCGGGCCAGGACATAGCGGCTGGCGGCAGAGAGGTCCCACTGGTAACGCTCCAGGATGCGCCGGCAGTCCGCTCTGGACCAACTGCTGAGGTAGAAGAGCTGCTCTACCTGTGGGGGTGGGAGGACAGGCAGCTGACTGCCAGAGGGCAGGGCCAGAAAGGGTGGGAACCAGGGGAAGGGTCGGACTTTACCTTGAGATTCCGGATGGCAGAAACCACATCTCCCCCAGTGGCTCTTAGAGCAGCCTGGCACTCCTGGTGGGTGACTCCATGCACACTCAGCTCCACCTGCCGGGGACGAAGCCTCACTTAGGCCCCTCCCCCAGTCTGCAGCCTCTCTGGACACCAGGCCACTTCAGGGAGGCCTCACCTCCATAACCCTCCTCTGCAGCTCGGGGTCAGACAAGGGTCCTCCAGAGGGGATGGCGGCTTTGTTGGCTCCAGGTGCTCCTACGGGGTGACTGTGGGGGTCTTCTCTCTTGGGCCAGGGAGGCCGCTCCCTGGGAGCCTGGGAAGAGCTGGCAGCCATGGGAAGGCGAGGTGGCCGGCCTTGGGGTCCCTGGGGCCCAGTTCTGGCATGTTGAAGTTCAGGGGGGCTTGACCCGCCTCCTGTGGGGCGGGGACCCAGGGAAAGAACCGACTCCAGACTCTTGGAAATGCCTGCATATTTGATAAAGAAAACACAACTTGAGAGGAAGCCCAGCTGCCTTCTTGCCATTCTCTGGCTATCTGTGCTGTCCTCGGGGTGGTCCTCTGTCCAGGAGGACCAGAACCCAGATGTGCAGGATGGATGCCCATATCCAGGCAGCCAGGGGGCCAAGAGAGCGGCCAGGGGCTGCAGCGGGGAGATGCTGCCCGAAGTCCAGCCAGCGTGTCAGCAGGCAGAGGAAGGGCAGGACGTCATAGGTGGGGAGATCACAGATGCAATCAGAGCAAGGGGCATTGTTGGAAGGTGATTCCAGACCTCCTGGGAGACCCTGCAGGCTCTGTCCCCATGCAGGCTCTGTCCCCACCACCACGCCCACCTTTAGTCCTCTGCAGAGCCACATTCCTTCTCTGGCCCCGAGCCTGAGGGGCATCCTGAAGCTTTGCCTTCCCTCTGTCCCTGTCGGAGAGTGTTCTAGATCATTCTCCACCCCCACCCCAGTGAGCAGTGCCCTCCCCCAAAGAATCTCTGGGGCCTCCAAGCAGGCTGAGACCTGAGCAGGCTGAGACCTGAGGCACGTCCAGCCTCCCCTCCACCTTTACCCACCTCCCTCCAATTTCACCCTTCTCCCCTCCACCTTCACCTCCCCCACAGGCTCCCCTTCCAGAAAAGTTGCTGGCGTTGGTTGGTTCCCCAGCCTAGCTCTGGTCCCCACTCTTTCAGGTCCTTACCCATCTGCGTTTCTCTGGTGTCGCTCTCCCCGGGCAGGGGTGCTTCTGAGGACGGGGCGGGTGGCTGGTGGGTCTACCAGCGTCACCGCCGAGGCTGGGAAGCTGCCCGCTTTGAATGTGCGACCGTTCTGGCCCTTCCACGTTGTGGAGTCAGGGCTGTGAGAAGAGGTGTAGGTGAAAGGGCTGGGAGCCAGGGGAGAGTTGGGGCTGGGCCCCGGTCCACATTCAGCTCACAAGCTGTGCACTATGGAGCCACATCTGCCCGGAGGAAGGGACACTTTTTTCTCTCTAACACAAAAGGGCCAGCAGTGGCTCTAGCAGGGAGGCCACAACTGTGGTAGAGTGCTCGGGGCCCAGGGGGGTGAGGAGGCAGAGGCCTGGGGTTCAAGGAGCTGGGGGGAAGCTGAGCTGGGAGGGTTGGGAGGGAGTCCTCCTGGGGCTGGGTGGGAAGCATGAGACCCTCACCTGCCCTCGATGATAGTGATGGGGTCACCAGGCTCCATCCTCAGGGCACCGGGCTCCATGACCTCCTTCACACAACGTCCCTCAGGAGGCCAGGCCTGTAGAGACAGGAGGAAAGGGTGGCTGGGCTTGTGGCATGAGTCACAAGGGTAATGTCATGGGAACAGAGGAGAGACTGTTCATGCACCCATCAAGCAACCCCCTACCAGGTGTGTCCTGTGTCCTGGGCCCAGGGTAGGCTGGTCCCTGTCTCTCGGTTGTAATCCAGTGGAGGCAGACCTGGATTCCATGCCAAGCTGGACACAGCCCAGGGGTCAGGGAGCAACAAAAGGGGACCCTGCCTCTATCTAGGGGGGCCAAGGGGAGAGTCACCCTGTATACTTTCACTCCATACCCCGGCCCATCAGATCTGCCTCCCAAGCACCTCTGGGAATTCTCCACTTCTCTGTAGCACCACTGCCTCCACCTTCACCCAGACCTCTTCCTCTCACTTCTGCTTCACAGTCAATGCAGTCTACTGGTCTTCCCATCTTCAGTCTCATCTTCTAATCCATTCTTGCACCAAACCAGAGTGTGTGCTATGCTAAGTCGCTTCAGTTGTGTTCAACTCTTTGCGACCCTATGGACTGTAGCCCACCAGGCTCTCTGTCCATGGGGTTCTCCAGGCACGAATACTGGAGTGGGTTGCCATGCCCTCCTCCAGGGGATTTTCCCAACCCAGGGATTGAACCCACGTCTCTTACGTCACCTGCATGGCAGGTGGGTTCTTTACCACTAACACCAGCAAGGAAACCAGAGTGACATATATATAAAGATGGCTTGTAACTCTCCTGCTCACAACCCTTCCGTGGCCCCCAGACGTCCTCAGAGTTAAGGACTAAACTCCTTTAATGTTAAGAGTATATAGTGATGTAGGGCACAGCTCTGCAGTCGGAGTGACTGGTTCAGCTCTCCACTCCTCCACTTCCTGTGTGACTTTAGGCAAATCACTTAACTGTCAGTGTCTTAACTGCCCTCTCCCTAAGATCGAGCTGGGTTGTTCTGAGCACTGAATGAGTGAACATGCATCAGGATACATGGACAGCACTTAGTACAGTATCTTACACACACCGAGGACTCTCAGTGTTAGCACCCATTATTTACCATGTCTTCTAAGTCCCTCCTTGATACACCCCTAAAGTGCCCCTGCCACCTTGGTCCCTGCACTTCCCCCTCCCACGCTGAACCTTTCCTCTGCCTCAAACACCCACTGCATCCTGCCGTTCTGGGCTCCCCTCTCTCTTCCCCAGCACCCAGCCAGCATAAACTAGACCCCAGCTGTCTCCCTGGGGCTCTGAGGACCCTGAAGGTGTGGAATGAATCTGCTTTGTTCAGAGTCAGGTCCCAGACCCCAACCTGGGAATCAGCATATGTCCATCTTGTGCATGGGACCTTGGGAGAGGAAACAGAGGCAAGAGAGACTGGAGGTTTCCGGAGAGGCAGGAGTTCCCACCTCTTGGAGCAGTCCCTCTAGGTCGGAAAAGGTGGGCCGGTCAGCAGGGTGCGAGGCCCAGCAGCGCAAGGCCAGGGTGTAGAGGGCCCTGGAGCAGAGAGGAGGCCTGGGCAGGCGGGCTCGGTCCTTCTCCAGCCGCTGCAGGATGAGGAATGGCGGGACCCCGGCCCAGGGCTCCTCGCCCCCAGCGAACATCTCCCACAGCGTCACCCCATACATCCACACGTCCGAGGCAGACGAGAAGGCCCCATGGCGCAGGCTCTCGGGCGCACACCTGCGGAAGCGGAGCTGAAGGGGGCCGGATGTGTGCGCAGGGTGTGCGCCCAGAGCGCCCACCTGCCACTGGGCACGCCCCCTTAATGAGGCCTGCCGGCCTGTGTTCCTTCCAAAGTCCTCCTTTCTCGGACCTTCCAGACCGGAAGACTCCAATAGTCCCCGCCTCCTTCAGAGGACCACCCCCTCGGCTCCAGCCCCCAGATCCTGCCCCTCCGCCCAGGTTCTCACCAGGCAAAGGGGATGCGTCGGGGCCCGCCCATGATGTAGCGGCCCCGGGCGCCGCCCAGCGGTCGCACCAGCCCGAAGTCTGCCACCTTGATGGTGCGCGGTGAAGCCAGCAGCAGGTTGCGCGTGGCCAGGTCTCGATGCACCAGCCCACGGGCCCCCAGGTACGCCATGGCCCCCGCCACCTGCCGCAGGAAGAGGCAGAGCAAGGCCAGGGGCAGCGGGGGCGTGGGGGCCGGGGCCGTCAGACGCGCGTGCAGGGAGCCCAGGGGCGCCAGCTCCATCACCTGCAGGAGCACGTCGGTGTGAGCTGTGGTCCGGCCCCATGAGACCCTAGCGCTCACCCTCCTGTAGTGCATCGGCCCGCGGACTGTCCGAGGTGCCAGCTTCAGGGTTTGCTCACCATCTGCAGAGGCTGGCCCAGTACAAGGCCGTGCAGACGCAGCACGTGTGGATGCTCCAAGTTCATCATGATGGACACTTCTCTCAGGAAGTCCTCTAGCTCAGTGCCCTCGGGACCTTCGGGACCCACCCGGAGGGACTTGACAGCCACTGGGACCTGGGCATGGGGGGAAGCACCGTCAGGCGTGGGAGCAAACAGTTAAGCCAAGGCCAGAGCAGAGAGGGCCCTCAGAGAGGGGGCAGCTGGCCCAAGATCCAAGAATGAAGTAGGCTCCCTGGACACTCACAGTCTGGCCGCTGGGTAGTGTCCACAGCCCTCGGTGCACCACGCCAAAGCAGCCAGAGCCCAGAAGCTCCCCTCGGCACACAGCCCGGTCTGGGATCAGACACTTGAGTCTCCCATCTGGCTCAGGAAGGGATGGAAGGCTATCTGAGGGTGGGGTGGTCTCCTTCTGCCCAGAGGCAAAGCCCCCAAGGATCTGAAACAAGGGTGGGAAATCAGGTGTTTGGAACCCTGTTTACACTCTTCTCTGCCACTCAGCCTGCCCCCTGCCCGGACCTGAGCTGGCCCTGAAAAGTCTCTTGCCTCCACCCCAAAACACACACCTTGTAGACCCAGTTCTTAGACTTGAGCCCCGAACGGTGCCTCTTCAGAGCTTCAGCCAGTCTACGTTGGGCTGAGGGAGGCCAGAATCAAAGGGATGGGGTAATGGGGGCGGCAGGGAGCAAGATGCAAGGGATTTACAAGCAAGAAGGCTGGGGTGTGTGGTGGTTGGAGGAGAGTAGCAACTAACAGGCTGGGGAAGGAAACAGTAGGGCCTAGGGGCAGGGGACTCTCACCAGGCCGGCCCATGCCAATGCCATCCAGATCTTCAGCTCTTACAAAGTCGAAGTGCTCCGGCCGAGTCACGTTAAGCTCCTCCAGGATGGGCCGGTAAAACTGGGCCAGCTGGAGGTCTCGGAGCAGCTGCAGCAGCCACAGGGAACCCACCTCGGGGAGCATGTCTGGAGGAGGGACCCCTGTGAGGCCCCATCCTCCAGTCACATGGTCCAGGGTAGTCACCTGAGACACTCAGGCACCAGAGACATGGTCGCCAGCTCCACCTTCAAACCCTCAGAAACACTCCAGTACACAGGGAGGGATCTCAGGGTCAGCCAGGAATCCTGCCCCTCGTACACACAAACTGCACCCAGGAAGAACGTTCTCCTCACACCTAAGATTTCAGCACCTAGCAGACTTGAGGTGTTTGGCCCCGCTCTGAGATATGGCACACTGCCTGTACCCCTGTGCAGGCTAAGTCGCTTCAGTCATGTCCAACTCTTTGCCACCCTATGGACTGTAACCCACCAGGCTCCTCTGTCCTTGGAATTCTCCAGGCAAGAATACTAGAGTGGGTTGCCATGCTCTCCTCCAGGGAATCTTCCCGACCCAGGGATGGAACCCGCATCTCTTATGTCTTCTGCATTGGCAGGTGGGTTCTTTACCACTAGTGCCACCTGGGAAGCCCTGCCTGTACCCCTAGGCCACCCAGATATACTGCCTCTTAGACCTAAGGTGCACCCTTGTACACACCCACTCAGGTACACCGGAGACATTCTGATCCACCACATACACTCCAGAGATGCCCAGATACACTAACCACACTTCAGACACAGAGGTACAACACACACACACACACGTCATACCTATAGATGCCCTAGAGATATGATGCATAAGACACCAGAGACACACATGTCCACTCCCAGCTGAGGCATATACTACCTGCCGCAAGACACCAGGCTTCCTGCCACCATACCCCTCACACACACCCCCTTGAGACATGTTGAGTTTACTGCCTCCAAGATTCATCGGCCCTCACGTGTGAGACACCCAGGTCCACACAAACACACAAGACATCAAGCTTTGGTGTCCACATGTACCTGAGATATGCCGGTAGGCTGCCCCTCTGCCCAGAGACATTGCCTCTTCCACACCCTAGTCAGCAAGATGTGAAATCAAATCGGGCATTTGTGACGGTCGGTAAACCTCAGGTACACCTAGGCTGCCAGGTACACAGTCCCTTCCCCACCCACCTAAGCTCAGATCCCGAGACAGAGCCCGGCCGGCACACGTGAGTCCAGGCAACTCCACCAGTCTTTATTTAATAAGGCGCTCGGTGCCGGCTGTCTGCGCACACACTCTCCCTTACGCACACCTGCCCCCCTCCCACCCCTACTTAGTTAAGCCCGGAGGAAGCGGAGGGCCCCAGGCTGGGTCCCGAGGGACGTTCGGAGATGGCGAGGAATCGCGGGCCAGAGCAGGGGCGGGGATTGGAGAAAGCCCAGGACGCTAGGACATTCGGACCAGTGGCCAGGTGAGAAGGGGACGGACAGCACGAGATGGGGTACAGCAGGAGACGTGGCCGCGGAAGAGAAGGACCAGGGAGGGGAGTCTCGCACCCCGGGACGCGCCCCCAAACGAAGGCCGCCCCGCCAGCCCAGCCCCCAGAGCCCCTGCCTCTCCCGACCCTCACCTGGCGAAGGCGGAAGCAGCGGCGGGGGAGCCGCCCAGGCTGCCGGGACTAAATCCCGGGGAGGGCAGGGCCGAAGCCGCGGGGCGGAGCTTGGCGGCGGGGCCCGGGTTCCCCGAGGGATAGGGTAGTGGGGAGGGGGTGGATGAGGTTGGCGGGTGCTGGCGCCCGGCCAGCCAGGCCAGACCCGGGGGCCCTCCCTTCGCCGGTCCTTTGCTCGCCCCCTTCCCACCCTCTCTCCACCTTCCCACCCGCTTTCCAGACTTCTCCGAAGAACTTCTCACCCCTCCCCAGACTTCCTCCTCGGTGTCTCGTTCCTCCTTCACCTCTGCGCCGTGCCCCCTTCAACCGAATCCTCCACCTCGCTCAACCAGAGCCCCACCCATGAAATGAATAACCCCTGGTAGAGAGACCCCGCCCAGGGCCCGGGGATAAAGCTAAACAGGACAGAGTACCTGAGAGGGCTTCATGGCACTCTGATGCAGAAAGCCGGCCTGGCGCAGCCTTCTGGGCTGTGAAATGGCGCCACAACCGAGGTGTTGATGGTGGCGCAGGTAGTCAGCCCCAGACCGCACCGAGTCTCTAAGATTAAAGCCCTTGGCCTTTTCCCCTGCTCTGAATGTCCTTTCCCAGTCTCATGTGCTGCCCCCGAAATGGGCCTTTTGGGGAGCTCCCCAGGGTGGAACATGTGGGGGGCTCTGGAGTAAGTGGGGTGGAGACAGCTTCTGAGTGGCTCCTTAGCCCAATTTCAGATTGGTACCTGGTCTTGGTGATCCAGGGCAGCGCTCCATACCTCAGGGCACAACTTCCCATCTCTGGCACTTCCTGGCCTCCTCTGGCCCCTCCCACATGTTACCTCTGCTGACACGAGGGTTCTGTACACTTCTGTTTGCCCTGTGGGGCGGGACACAGTCTGGTTCCAAGAAGGCTCTGAGAAGGAGTATGCCCTCTCCCTTTCCCTCACGGGTCTCAGGACCAGTCTTAGGCCATCTGGCCTATGTCATTCTGTCCCAGGGATAGATGTGTGAGCATAGCAGATGCAGTCCAGAGTCTCGTGGGGGGCAAAGCCCACTCATCTTGGTAAACATATGGAAAATTCCAGCATTGATGGGAAAATTGTAGTCCACAGTTCTCCTCCTGTGGTTTTCTTGCCGGCTCTCTTGCCCTCCCACTAGGGCAGATAACAGATGTGATTGTTCCCTGCACATCTCTCATCTCTGATTTGCTATGGCCTGGCTCCACATGGGAGGGGCTGGATCTGTCAGGTGTCCTAAGGTACCTGGGACAGTGTAGGCCTATAATAGGTACAGTGCATATTGTCTGTGAAGAAGTCTGCTTAGTCTTACTGCCTAGCCCTGGGTGGTGAAAAGCGTGGAGTCCTGACTGCTAGATCGCCAGGGAATTCCCCAGCAATTACTATTCCGATTTCTAAAACCCAGAGATAGTTTCTGCCTGCTCTTGACCTTTCGGTCAACGGAATCACACACTGTTTATTGTTTGCATTTGGCTTCTTTCACTCAACATTTTTTTGTTTGGTTGGGGTTTTTCTTTTTTCCCAAATTTGTATTTATTTATTTTTAGCTGTGCTGGGTCTTTGTTGCTGTTGGGAGGGCTTTCTCTAGTTGCTGAGAGAGGGGGCTACTCTAGTTGTGGTGGTTGGGCTTCTCATTGCAGTGACTTCTCGTTGCGGAGCATGGGCTCTAAGTTTCGCAAATTATAGAGCACAGGCTCAGTAGTTGTGGCCAGTGGGCTTAGTTACCCTGTGGCATGTGGGATCTTCCTGGCGCAGAGATTGAACCTGTGTCCCCTCCATCGGCAAGCAGATTCTTAACCACTGGACCGCCAGGGAAGTCCCTTGTCCAGTTTCTTGATGGGAAGCACAGTAGTTCCATGAGCATCTTCAGGAAAGAGCAGGTGAAACCTGATTTTCCTCTGGATGTCCAGTGTCCTCACAGATCTGGGTGCACTGGAAGTCCTCTGGGTATTGAATGAATGGAGCACATGTGGAGCACACGGTGGGATATGAAGGCCGATGCAGCCAGAGACGCTGGCAGAAGCCAAACAAGGTGTCAGATCATCCTTCCAGCAGACTTTCACTGTGCCAGGTTCTGGGGACCCAGGTGAACAAGCTGGCATGGTCCCTGAGCTGATTGGGTTCAGTCTGCAGGGCCTTGCAGAACACGCTCAGGAGGTCAGGCCTTTCCTTAGGACTTTGGTACCCCCTGAAAAGTTTTAATGGGAGTGACAGAACCAACCCGAGGTGTAAAGAGGCTGGGAAAAGGTGAGAGAGAAAAAGGAGGGAACTCAAGGAAGAGGCTCTGACCATTGGCTTAGGGGAGAGAGGCTGCCCTGCTGGCCTTGGTGTGGGATGGAAAGGAGACTGAGGAAGGGGTGCTCCTGACTGAACTCTTGGCCTGGTTCCTCTGTGCTTCAGCAGGAAACCAGAGGCAGAGGCTCCACCCACCTTTGTCTTTGACTTGGAAAAAAACCCCAGGAAATCAGAGGCCTCTTTATCCCCCTTTGTTTCTTATTTTTGGAGTTAAGCGTCTCTCCTCCACACATTTGCCAATAAAGATGATGGAGTATGGGGGAGCAGAGCCTGATGATTCTCACCCCCGCCTTGGGAGGCCTGCCTCCAGGCTGAGATGGGGTGTCCTGCTAACACTTAAATTTGGAGGCCAAGAGCACCACCCTCTCCAGCTGCCTTTCCCCAACTTCTGCCTGGCCCTGCAGGCTCTGCATCTGAGAAAGATGAGCACATTCACACCACCAGAGCCAAGTCTTTCCCCACAGGGCAGAGAACCAGGAGGACAAGCAGAGAGGGCGGCCCGGTGGCCAACCTCCCCTCCCCCACCTTGGGTTTGGCAGACAGGTAGGACCCATCCTTCTGCAGGAACCATCCTGGTGCCTCTGCCTTTTCTCTTTCTGCCCTGATCCCTGAGATCACTGAGCTTTTCCCCTTCTCCCTGACCACATCAACCTCTCAGCAGGGAAAAGCCCCCCAACATTCTGGTTCTCTCTCTCCTCTGAGCCTTTGCACGACTATTCCCTCTTCTTGAAAGTCTTCCCACCCTTCTCCAAATCTGGCCTTGCTAAGTGCAGGCAGCCCACCCCTAATCTGGTCTGGACTCCTCCCTGCACCCTAAGATCCTTGTGCTTTCTTCTTATTGCACTCATTGCTCTGATAGAATTTGCCAGTAACTTGTCTGTCTCTCCTGCTAGATTCCAAGCTCCAGGTAGAAAATGACTTCATCTTGTCTGGCTATGTCCCCCATGCCCAGTATGGTGTCTGACTCATATGATAAGTGCTCAGTAACCTTTGTTGAACAAATGGACGAGACAGAGTCATCTGGATAGAGTGAAGCAAAGGAGATTTTTGACATCAGGAGCTCCTTTGGTGGGAGTGATGGGGATGGGAGTTTCTAAACTTAATCCATAAGTATTCTCCTGGTGAACCCACCCATGCCCCCTCCCCACATGACACTCCCTGGCCCCACATAGTTAGCTCTCCCCAGACCCTTGAGTAACATCCTCTTGTTCTGTCACCCCATCTCCATCTCCCAGGACCCTGAAGTCCCATTCTTTTCCAGTTTACATTTGCCTCACTAGTTAATGGCGTTACCTGCCCACTACCTTGTATCTATCTGACGGTTTTCTTTCCAAAGTGGAAGCAGTCTTAAATCTGCCATATTCCGACAGGCTTATAATGGAGCTGAGGGCCTTTACAGAGCAGTAGCTCTGGACATCCCAGGTGGTCCAGTGGCTAAGACTCTAAGCTCCAATGCAGGGGGCTCAGGTTCAATCCCTGGTCAGGGAACTAAATCCCATATAGCGAAACTAAGAGTTTGCATGCTGCAACTAAAAATCCCACTTCCTGCAACTAAGATCTATTGCAGCCTAATTAATTATTATTATTTTTTAAACCAGTAACTGAGAGCTCACTTCTGGAGTACCTGAGTTTGGATCCCAGCTTGATCACTTACCATCCTATAAATCTGGGCAAGTTACTTCATGTTTGTACACCTCTGTTTCCTCATCTTCAAGATGAGATTATTAGGAGTATCTACCTTGCGGGGTTATTGAAGAATTAACTGTGCCCATGTGTGTGGTAGCCGGTCTCCAAATCAGCTCCCAGTGAACCTCCCTAGCTGGTGTCACAGTGTCGTGCCTTTCCACAATGACCTGTGTAATCACTGGGGTTCCCAGATAGTGCAGTAGTAAAGAACCTGCCTGCCAATGCAGAAGATGCAAGAGACACAAGTTCGATCCATGGGTCGGGAAGATCCCTGGAGAAAGGAATAGCAACCCACTCTAGTATTATTGCCTGGAGAATCCCATGGACAAGGAGCCTGACATGCTATAGTCCATGGGGTCACAAAGAGTGTAATCAATGGGATATTGTGAGGATGGTGTGTGACTTCAGAGCTAAGTAGTGAAAGGCAGTGTGGCTTCCACCTCCCTCTCTTGGATCACTCACTCTGGAGGAGGCCAGCCACCATGTCCTGAGGACAATCAAGCAGCCCAGTGGAGAAGCTTCACTTGTCGAGAAGTTGAGGGCTCCTGCCATCGGCTGACACCAGCCAGCCAGACAGACATTTGAGTGAGCCATCTTGGAATCTTGAAACCTGATCCACTAGCCTTTAGATGTCTGAAACCCTGACCTACATCAGGACAACATCCTCACCAGAAACTCTGAGCTGGAAACACCCATTTTAGCTGCTTCTGAATTTCTGATTCACAGAAACCATGAGATAATAAGGGTTTACTGTTTCAGACAATTGAGTTTTAGACTAATTTGTTACACAGCTATAGGTAACTAACACATAGTCTGACACAGTCTCCATACCTGTTAACCATCATTAACTCCATCTTACAGGTAGGAAGACTGAAGCTCAGGCTGGTGAACTGATGTTCTTCATGTACATATACAGCTATTAATAGGAAGTGGCAGTGCCGGCATATCCTCAACCCAGGGCTTTTATTTTTTAAATTTTGTTATTACTTTTGACCACACTACCATGGCATGCAGTATCTTAGCTCCCTGACCAGGGATCATTGAACCCAAGTTCCCTGCAGTAGAAGCACCAAGTCTTAACCACTGGGCCCCAAGGAAAGTCCCAACCCAGGGCTTTTAGTGCCAGGTTCTAGGCTCTTATTTCTGCCCCACCATCCCAGTTATCCATTGTTGAGTAACAATACCTAGTGGCATTAAGTAACTATTTTTTTATGCTCTGGACTTTGTGTCTGGAACTCCAACAGGACACTGTGGGAATGGTTTATCTCTGCTCTACTATGTCTGCGGCCTTGGGCGGAAAACCTGACAGTCTGGGGATGATGATCTGAGAGCAGAGGGCTGCGTTACTTACACATCTGGCAGCAGATACTGGCTTTTGGCCAAATCCCTCCATGGGGACCCTTAAAATAGCCCGGGCATCCTCATAGCATGACAACTGAGTTCCAGAGTGAGTGTCCCAAAAGTAGAAGGTGACAGATTTTTAAGGCCTGGACTCAGAAAGTGGCTCAGTGTCACTTCTGCCACATTCAGGGAGCCAGCTAGCCATGGAACCCAGGTTCAAGGGAAGGATACATAGCACCTACCTCTAGGCAGGCAGCATGTCAGAGAGCATGGGGCCATTGTTTAAAACTGCCACACCCACAGCAGCCTCCTGATTGCTGAGGGATTCGGGAAAGCCGTCCCTGCCCTGACAGGTCACACTCTGGTAGGCTGGCCTCACGTGCACAAAACAAACACTAACTCTACCAGCCTCCTGTGTGAAGGGTTCACGAAGGGCTTGCCCAGGGAAGACATACTGCAAGGGTTCAGAGAAGGTGCTGGAGTCCTCAGTGACACTTCCTGGCATGTACCATGTGCCAGGCTCTGAGGAAACAGACCCAGAACCTTAAGCAGTGGCTTTAGAGAGTAGTGTGTGGTACCTAGGTAAACAGGTGCCACACAAGAGAAGCCTGGAGCAGACTCACTCCACTTGGCCTCAGGGGCTCAGAGAAGGTTTCTCAGAAGAGGGGATATCTGAGCCAAAGGAAAAAGTCTTTCCAGATAGAGGAGCAAGTCTGGGCAAAGGAAGGAGATATGAGGTAACAGTATTTGGGCAGCTAGAAGTGATTCAGGGTGGCTGTGGGGTGGGCAGAGCTGAGGTGAAGTCCCAGGGGACACCAGGGGATCAGATTCCAAGAAGCATTACAAGAAGTTAAACCTAATAAATCCCAGGAGTGGGAGGAAGATAGGTCTAGAAAGGTGGACGTGTGGTGTCTGAGATGCCAGTGGGGCATTCAAGCAGGATTCCAGCTCTGTGTCTAGACAGTTCTGGCCTGAGGACTAAAGAAGACGAGGGGATCTGCCGGTGGAGAGTCTTGAATGTCAGGATCAAGGGCCAGCTCTATATTCTATAGGCAAAGACAAGCTAGGGAAGGTTTTCAGTAAGAGATTATAATGGATAATACTTAATGAGGGCCCATTACATGTTGGGCAAAGTCCCAAACATTTTATATGAACTGATTTGGACCTCACAGTCATTCTGTAAGGAAAGTGCCGCTGCATTGAATTTAAGATATTTTCAATTGTAATATATACCGTTATACTATGACATGTCTTCAATTTAAAATGGGTTCTTCAGAGATGTTAAAATGTAGATCGAAGGAAAAAAGGCCAAGGAATCAAAGAAATACATGATCCGCATTTAAAACATGAGGAAACAGGAACAGAAAAATAACTTTTCCAGTGTTTGGTAAGTGCCAGAGCCAGGATTTGAAATCGGGCAGCCCAACTCCAGAGCCCAAGTTTTCAAGCATCATTTGATGCTGGACAGGAGGGTCGAGTGATGTGGAGTTTTAAGAAGACCAGTGTGTAAAAAAAAAAAAAAAGAAGAAGACCAGTGTGGGGACTTCCCTGGTGGGCCAGTGGTTAAAAATCTGCCTTCCAATGCAGGGGGCACAGGTTCAAGCCCTGGTTGGGGGACTAACATCCCACAAGCAGCAGGCCAATTAAGCCCATGCACGAAAACTAGAGTCCCTACCCCACAATTAAGATCCAGCACAGCCAGGAAAATAAATATTAAAAAAAAAACCAAAAAAACAGTGTGGCTGATAAGGGTGCAGAGTGGGCTTTAGGGGAGTGAGCAGAGTCAGATGCACATTTGGGAGACTGGGCTCCACAAGGAGAAAGAGGGTTCCAGAGAGGGCTGGAGCCCATAGAGCAGGAGGAGGGGCAGAGAGGAGCAAGGTCCTTCAGAGATGGGCAAAACTGTGGACCCACTGCATGTTGGATGTGAGAAGGACAACTCTAAAATGCTGAGCCTGGAAACAAGGTACATTCTTGAGGGGCTTGAGACAGCTCCTGGAGACAAAGGAGAGCTGCTGTGGCTGGGGCGTCAGCAGGACACTTCTCACCCCAGTGTGGGCGGCAGTGTTGTCCGGTGCCTGGCTGGCAATCACTTAGTATTTATCAAATGAATGAATGTTTCAATTGTTATATGAGCTTGGGCATACCATATGATCTCTGGGTTCCATTTGTTGGTATAAAATAAAAGCATTGGACTAGAATGTGTAAAACAAAATGGAAGGTGTTTCTCAAGAAGGGATAAATTACTCCTTTCTCTTTATCCCCAGCACCTTTACAGATTCCCCCAAACAGTGGTTCTAACCCTGGCTGGCTGTAAATTAGATCAACTGAGGCCCCATATGAGACCACTAAACTCCGAATCTCTGGAGACAAGACCCAGCAACAGGTAGTTTTTTTAAGATGACCAGATGACTCTACATGTGGTCTCCCACGTGGCGCTAGTGGTAAAAAACCCACCTGCCAACACAGGAGGCATAAGAGACGCAGGTTCCATCCCTGGGTAGGGAAGATCCCCTGGAAGAGGGGATGGTAACCCACTCCAGTATTCTTGCCTGGAGAATCCCATGGACAGAAGAGCTTGGTGGGCTACAGTCCATAGGGTCACAGAGTTGGACACGACTGAAGTGACTTAGCACGGACACACGCAGCTGGTTGAGAACTTGGAGCTTCAGTTCCAGTTTGAAAACCATGGGGCTGTGTAAAAGCAAGGATCCCTCCCAGGCCTAGGCCCTTGGACTGTGACTTATAGTTGGAGACAGGCCTTTCTTTTCATGTCCCATCTCCCATCCCCCGAATCTAAACTCCTGAAAATCAAGAGACCAGACACCAGGGTTTCTCAACCACACACTGCTGACTGTTCAGACGGGATCATTCTTTGTCCTGGAGGGCATTCCCATGCATTTTCAGATGTTTACCAGTATCCCTGGTCTCTAACAATTAGATACCAGTACTACATTCCCCACCCCCCCATCAAAACCATCAAAAACATCTCCTCCGGTGCAAAATTCCCACCTTCACAAGTTGAGAACCACTGTGCTACATGAACCTCCCTCTCCCCCAGCCCTCCCCCATTGCAGAGACAAGGCAGAGGCGAGGCCATTTGACAGCACGTTTAGTTGAGCCTGGCAGGAGGGAGGCCTCTCTCTGTGGGAGGCTTCACAATGTTAAATGGAAGGGGAGCATGCCAGCAGGCTGACTGATGTGGTCTCACTCTAGGGGAGGGACTTTTCCAGAACACTCATTCCCGGATTCCCAATCAGTCACAGGAAGGCCAAGAGGAGTTTCTGGGGCCTGGCAGCCCCCCCACGTTCCAGGAACAGGCAGAAGTGGGTGTGGGAGTGGTGGTGAGCAGAGGGGATTCTTTCCTTCTGTAGATATTTTCCTGGCACGGGGACTGCCCCCATCTGATTGGTTGAGGGATGAAGGGGAGGTGCTTTCCAGCTGTGGGTGCCTGGGTCCCTGGAGACTATCTGACACTGGGACTATGGGGTATGTCTGGGTATCAGGGTCTGGAAGATTGAACCACTTGGGGCTGGAACTAAGGGTCTGGCTGTCCCCCGCCCTCCCCACCCCACCCCACCTCACCCCCAACCCCAAGAGAGAAGTGGACGTGTGGGCACACGAGCTCCTTAGAACTGGAGGCTAGGCTCTGTCCTCGTTTACACAAGTCAACTTTTTGCTTGGAAGTAGTTGTACCTGAGGGAAAACAGAGGGTGGGAGGCCTGGGAAGGGAGGAGGGAAGGGCCGCGAGGGCAGGAGGAAGGATGAGGGGGTACTGGTGGGAGGTGGTGAGGCTGTCTCCCACCCTGATCCCCCAACTCACTCCACCGCGAGGCTCAGAACACTCAGGAGCAGGGCAGTTCCGCACACAAAGAGGAGCAGGATCCGAGCTTCCCAAAGATCGTGACTTCCTACAGGGGACCCAGGAGGCAGTGAGTGATCCCGGGTACCACACCTATCGATGCTGGGGGAGACTCGGAGCTCAGAGATCTGGGTGGGGGTGAGGCAGAGGTGGGAAGTAAGGACCTGGGAAGCAGCGCTTTCGGGGCCAACAGTACACCTCGAAGCCCTGGCAGGTGGAACAGTTGTACAGGATGGTGCTGCCCCCTGCAGGAGACAGTAGGACCAGCAGTGTGGCGGAAAGCCTCCGTTTCTGCTTCCACCGCCCTCCCTGACGGCTCTCCTCAGGTGCCCCAAGCACCTGGCTCTCGCTATCCCTTCCCTTTCCTACTCACGGCAGGCGGGAGGGCAGAGAGCTGAAATGAAAGACAAGGCAGGGTGGGAGCGGATGAGCTCAGCCATACACCCTTTTGCCCAAGGACCTAGGCACCCCTTGGTCCTTCCCCACATCCGTACCTTCTCTGTTGTACTCCCGGAGCTTGGTCTTTTGAAGCCATTGCCAATATGAAGGGAGTGAGTAGAGAGACCCTTTGATCTCTGGAGAGGCAGAAAGCAGCTAGAGTGCCCAGGGCCTCAGCAGGGCTGGTTCACCTCCACCCCTTCACCCAGCACCACCCCATCACGCTCTCCTGTCTCCATCTGCCCTCCACCCTTCCCTACTCCACCTCCCCAGCCGCCTCCTTGGTTGTGCCTTCCAAGCCCCTAGGTTGTGCCTTCTCCCTTGACTTCACCCATGACTCTCAGGACTCTGTGAGTCTTCTCTGTGATTTTGTTCAAGGACGCATCATCTGTGGAGATAGGTAAGGACCAGGTGATTCCTTCATTGACCTGGAAGGAGGTTCTGGGCCCTTTCCCAGGGTCCAAAGAAGCTCTCCCAGAGGGAGCATAAAGTGTGTCCAGAGAGGGCTGTGGACTGCAGAGATGGCTGAGAGGCAGAGCTGGGAGGCCACTTGCAGGCCCCTTGGGGCACAGGGGTGACTGTTGCTAGGTCCATCCCTGGATGTCTGATTTTACCTAAGGCAAAGGCCGAGAATGTCCAGGAGACCTCACAGTCCTTCCACTGGACCTCCATCTGGCTGCAAAGCCAAGCCAGGCGGCCCGACAACTCACGATCTGGGAAGCGGCAGAAGACACAGGCCTCAACGGCTGCCAGGAAGATCCCACCTAGTGCCAGTGTCCACATGAGGCCTGCTGGGGGGTGCTAGAGGGAGGGCTGGCCCCACCTAGGCTGGGAAGGCATTGGAATGCTCTGTGATCCTGGTTCCAGCTCTTTGTCCGGAGGTTCTAGAGTATTCTAGCACAGTGACACTGCCCCATCTCTGGCTGGGGTAAACTTGGGGCCCAATGAATTGGGGACTGGAAGAATATTCTTCTAATGGGAGGTGGATAGAGAAAGCAGGGCTTCTGCTATACCCCCAACCTAGCCCTCAGCAGCCTTCATGAGTTTGTGATTCCAAAAGCAATTTTATTTTTCTTCCTGTAAATCATGACCAGGGATAAATAGTAAGTGACTCCCCAGTGAAGAAGCTGTTTGTAAGTATCCCATACTCCCAGGGACTCAGAAACCCATCCCTGTCCACATCCTCCCCCACTCTTTCAAACTCTTCTGTTCCTCTCTTCTTCGCCCTGAGCAGCCTTGGGCCTTCCCCAGCTATCTCCTAGCAACAGGCTCATGGTTGCCTTAGCAACAGAGAGTTCTATACAGGCCTCCAAGGCCCAGCTAAGCCCAGTGACTTCTCTTACCTCTCATTAGAAGATCCTAGTGCTAAGGGTCGGACATGACTGAGCGACTTCGCTTTCACTTTTCACTTTCACACATTGGAGAAGGAGATGGCAACCACTCCAGTGTTCTTGCCTAGAGAATCCCAGGGACGGGGGAGCCTGGTGGGCTTTCGTCTATGGGGTCACACAGAGTCAGACACGACTGAAGTGACTTAGCAGTAGCAGCAGCAGTGACTCAAAGCTCAGCAGGCCCCTCCTGCCTACGTGGATGTGTGAAGCACATGTGCACACACACCCCTTGTGATTAAACTAATTGTCAGTCTACTCACACCCATACCACAGACACACCTGGTACCAAAACAGTTGCTGGGCAACCGCAAACAGGCCTGGACATGCAGAGGCCACAGAAAGACCAGCACACAGACACCACCTCCAGCAACATGGCTGAGAGCCAGGATGCAGGGATCCACGCATCAGTCAGAGCCAGTGGCTCACAGGCACGTACCACATGCAGGAAGGAAGGCCAGGACCCAAGAAGATGCCCCGTTCCTCCCTGTAGCCAGCCCCTCCTTCAACATGGGATTCTTTAAAACACCTGGATCTCCAGAGGGACGCTCCAGCCCCACTGTCCATGGGGATTCTCCTAGCTCCCTTATGCCAACCTAAGGTGGGGTGTAGCCCTCCCTGTCTTCCTCCGTGGTGGCTTAGGACACGGCAAAGAACCTCCCTTCCCATATTTCACAGTGTTCTAACCTCTCATTTGTCAGGCCAGGTGAGGCCACCATCTCCAGAAGTCACAGTCCAGGAGACCACATTAGAACAATCCAAAGTTCCTCTTTCCCTCAGACCTCACCGTCCTTCCACAGTCCTGCTAAGTTGAGCCTGGGCAGAGAAGCATACCTGCTTTTCCAGACTCTGAATACTGAGCTCCAAGCAAGGAAACACCAAAAGTCCCCAGACTCAGGGAGGACCAGCCAGGGACGTCTCCCCAGCCCTCCCAGGATCGGCTCCAGTCCAGACCCACTGATTTCGTGGGCTCTTGGTAAGCTCCCTCCAGTGTGGGGATTCCTGTCCATACCTGGGCTCTCCAGTCAGGTGCAGTGGGGCCTCTGACTCTCAAAGCTCCCAGAGCAGAGCTAGGAAAAGGCCTCAAGAGAATCTTCAACCCCTTTACCGACCCATTCTTTCTCCCCCCACCCCCACCCCTCCATGAAGTCAAACTGAGGGCAGCATTCCCAGGTCTCAGTTCCTAGTGCCGAACAAAGCGTAGAGATCGGGAGTTGAGCAGGTCTTCAGGGTCAGGGAAAACAGAGTCGAGACGGAAGCCGTGTTCCAGAGCCACCCGCAGCACCTCCTCCAGGAAGCTGGGCGTGCCCACCACCTCCCGTGGCTCTCCTGGTGCCCCGGTCCACAGTGGCTGCAGCCCTAGTCTGCGGTACTCCACTTCAGGGAGTTCCGCGGGGCGGGGGGCCCATTCCAGATGGAAGTGTGGGCCTCCCTCTGCCCTGTCCTCATTGGTCACACCAAATCGGGCCCGCAGGGCACCCAGACACTCAGGATCAGTGCAGAAGAGATTGGCCCGGAAGGTGTCCACCTGGACAGAACTCAGCTCATAGTGGTGTGGGCCTCGACGAGCAGAGAAGTGCACCAGGCGGGGGCTGTTATCTACATCTGCGTGGAGCAGGGCGGCTGTGGGAGCCGGGGTCCCCCGAGAGGCCTCCAGTTCCCGTAGGGCATCCAGGAGGGGTCGGATCTGGTAAAAGTCCGCCTCTGCCCTGAGAAGCGCTGTCTCCCCATATCCAAGGGGCAGGTCTAGGCGGCCCAGCCGGAGGAAATTGAGGATGTGCCGGAAGGCCTTGCCATCTCGATCGATGAAGTAGTGGCCACCTCCCTGGGGATTGACGTTGGGGGTCATGGGGGTACCAGCCCTAAACATGGCCCCCAGCATGGAGTCTGGGAATCGAGTCAAGGTCTCCAACGTAGTGGAATATAACGTGCCCCCGACATTCAGGGTCACGGGGCCCCCAAAGGAGGGGGGCGAAGAGGGCACAGGAGGAGGAGAAATTTTGAGGAGTATAGAAGACACCGAAAGAGAAGAAAAGGCAGAACTTCTTGGATGTGTGCAGAACTGGGTGGTAAGGTTCAGACTGTCTCTTGAGTGGGAGGCACAGGTTGGAGTACAAGGCAGCAAGATTTGGGGCTCACCCTAGCTGCCTGGGTGGTGGGGGATGGTTTCTGGGCACAGAGATGCCGGAAAGGTCGAGAGAACGGATGAAAAGAGCGAAGGGAAGTCAGAGAAGTACGGAAGATACAGATCCACTTCTAGGTGGTCAGCGATTCTTTTTTGTGGTCTTCAGAAAGTGGTTTTCCAGAATCCAACCAGCAGGTGACGGTGGCGAGCACAAGGCCGACTCTGAAGGGTCCAGCTTCTCGGGCAGATGGCTGTCACGGTGGGCAAATCCACGCAGGGATCCGGGGGCCAGTTTGAGGCCTTGCCTTGCCTGACTCCGGCGCGGGTCCCAGGAGATGGAGGCGAGGCTGACCGGAGCCGATGGCGGGGGGTGCCTCTCTATCGGCTGGGGACCGCAGATGCACGTTCAGTACAAGCTGGGAGTGTACGAGGATTCCGATGGAAGCAGCCGAGAGTCTCGGGACTTGAGCGCCGACGCCTTCCTTGGGTTTCGCTGCAACCGCTTAAGTCCTCTCCACCCCCAGGAAGTGGCCTAAGGGCAGCGGCCGGGGGGCCCTTTAAGAGGCAGCCCCGCCCCCTGGGCGCCCCGCCCCCCGCCCCCGCCGGCCGAGCGCTGCTGGGTGGTGGTGGAAGCCGAGTGGCGGACCGGAGAGACGGGGCGGACAGGCTGCACCAGCGCACGCTAGCGGGGGTGGGGTCCGGAGGGTGACTCAGTCACGTCGTTCCGGATGTACCCGTGACGGCCCCACGGGCCCCCAGGTGTGCCCGACCTCACATCTGCAGTTCAGTGGATGCAAGCATCTCCTATCCCGCCGCTCAAGAAACTGAAGGCCGGCTCTGTTCCTTTTCTGTCGCTCCCGCGGGGAATTCCCGAGGGGGCGGGTGCTGAGCGTCCACATTCCAGGGATGCCTCCGGGCCAGGGTGGCCTGAGCCAGCCTCGCTATCCCTGCCGGATGCCAGCCGCCCCCCTCTCCCCAAGGCTAGACCCAACCCACGCCACGCAAGCAGCCTCTGCCTGGCCGGACGGGTCTGGCCACGTCGCCTGAGCCCGCAAGCCCCCGCCCTAGAGGCCTGAAGCTCCCACTTCACTCCCAGGAGTTGCCCCTCCAGTGACTCCAGTTCGAAAACTCCCAATCGCTCCTGCACCCCAGGAGTCACAGTGCCCTATATCTCACCAGCCGGATGGGGGTGGCCAATAAATGAACTTTGAAGAGCAAAGCACAAAGGCTTTAATGGAAAGGGCGGGCGGTGGGGAGGGAAGGGATGGGGGTGCGAGCCCTTGAAGGCCTGGGATCAAAGCGTGTGGAGGTCATGACTACGCCGGCTCAGCTTCTCCGGGTCGTCGGATGCCATGAGGGAGAAATCACGGAAGATGTCAAGATATGTCTCGTCTCCTGAGGGGAGGGATAAAGGGCTGAGAGGCTGGGTCCTAGCACGAATAGCACAATAGGGGCAGCCCGGCCTGGTAAGAGCACGCGCTTCCAATGTGGGTGGAGGAGATGTCTGTTCTGTCAGGGCAGCGCCCTCGCCCATTCTTTGCTTTGTTTCAAGGACCTGGAGCGTAGGATGCGCCCAATACGTATTTGTTGAATAAATAATGTAATTAATCAATGAAGCTGAGGACAGGGATTTGGGGACAGGTCACCAGGGGCCAGAAGCCCATAGTTAAAACGCTGTGCAGGGCGGAGGGGAGGTGTACTTTACCAGCCTGGCCCTGGGCCGCGTCGGCCTCCCTCATTTTTGCCAATCGTAGCCTAAGGGGGAGAGAATTAAGGAATGAATGACATTCTCACCCCACCCCCACCCCCACCTTCCCATCCTTTGAGCTGGGTTGTTTCATTCACCTGTTTCCCCAGGGTCTAGTACTTTAAAGATTCCTGACAACGTTAATGAATGATGCCTCTCTTAGAATAAATCCACCAAGGCAGGTGAGTTTATTCTGTCCTCTCCCCTTCCTACTCCGGGCCTCAATCAACACCTGAAGGAGCCTTTCTCAGTCTGGTCCAGGAGCTGGCCCCGCCCCTCCCCAGGCCCCGCGGCAAGCTGGGGTCTGGCGTGAGCCCCGCCCAAGTGGATAGTGCAAGCGCGAGCCCCGCCTCCCCAGGCACCCTCACAGAGTGACGATGTCAGCGTTGGCTGTTTCCACGGCGATGGTTAGGGGGTCTCTGCCTTCAGAGTCTCGAACTCCCAGATCGGCCCCCCGTTTCAGAAACAGGCAGGCCAGCCTGGACAAGATAGCCAAGTTCAGCCGGCCCCTCACCCCGTCTGGAGCCTTCCTCCCGAGGAGGCCATCATTCCTGTCGTCCCTACCCCGTGTGTCCAAGAATGGTCGCGTGGTGGAGCGGGCCCCGGCCTTGGTTGTCCACCTGGTTCACGCTTGCCCCGTTCTGGAGGAGAAACTCACAGGCCAGAAGAGAATTCTGCATGGAGAAACAGAGAATGGGGAGAGAACGTGGCAAATTAAAGAGACAAATTAAAAGATACTTTGGAGTCAGTTCAGTGGTATGGGATGGCTGGCTCTGCTTTTTTTTTTTTAAGCTTTATTTATCGGCCGAACCACCGGACTGTGGGATCTGTTCTCCAATAAGGGATTGAACCTGCAGTCCCTGCCTTGGAAGCATGGAATCTTAACCACTGGACCACCACCAGGTAAGTCCCTCTGCTCTGGCTCTTTACATGTATTACATCCATAGTATAGCCTAATAAGGCATGTTATCCCTATTTTACAGATGAGGAAACTGAGGCACAAGGAGGTTCACAGCTGTAAGTGGTGAGGGTCTGGATCCAAACCCAGGTTTCTCAGCCTCCAAATCTCACCCTCTTAGCAATCAGGCTCTACTGGTTATCACTCCCTAGGGGCTGGGGAGAAGGTTAAGAGCTGGGACCAAGGTCAGGAGAGGGAAGAGAGGAGGAGACTAAAGATGTTGTAGGGAGGTCACCAAGACTCTCACAGCAGCTGTGGCCTGGATCAGCGGTGTGGCATTCTCCTGACCCCCGTTGACCCAGTTGACATCGGCTCCATGGGCAAGGGCGTCAGCCATGGTGGGAAGGGATGGAGGGTGCCCAGCAGCTCGAAAGAGCAGGGCCCCAGGGTGCAGGCTCTCCAGGTCCTCAGAGCGGGGCTCTGTGAGGGGGAACCAGCTATGAATCTGCGAAGAAAACCCCCAGCACAGACCCCTGACATTGTGATGGGATAGGTCACTTCTCAATTGTGGGGAGGACTCCAAGACCAGGAATTGTGGTGGGAGGTGATGGAGGGTGTGAGTGGATATGGGCTGGTCCCAAGGCATATAGAATAGACACTTCTTTCACCTCTTCCTGTCTGACCACCTCAACTGGCGGGGATGTTGAGGGTGAGCTGACAGTCAACCTCAGCTCTCTTGATTCCCTCTCTTCCAGCCAAGTTCCCACTCTCATCCACAGGACTCTGGAGACCTTCACTCATTCTCCTGACTCATCTCATGCTGTTGGCACCCTCACACAGCCCTTCCTGCTTCCTCCCAGCCCCATGGTCCTTCCCATCCTTCACTTTAATCCCCGAAACTCTTGCCTTATAAAACCAGTGCTGGTATGGTCTGGCCCCCAGAACATTCTAAAGGGAAAAACCTGGACCTGGGACTCTGTGACTCCCCACTGGGCTTGGCACTGTGCTGAGTGCATAGCAGGCGCTCACAGATGCCCAACCAGCCGTATACCTGGCTTGGATCTGAAGCTCCCCGGCTTGGGCCTGATAAGCCCCGGCTTTGGGGGCACAGGAGGATACCCCCTGGGGGGCCCCCGGCCACCTCTTCGCCCTCGAATCTCGGGAAGCTTGGTCAGGAACTTCTTCTCCACGTATTTAGCGTGAATCCAGGCCTCCTTCTCTTGCCTGGCGGGGGAGTGTTGCAGGGGAAGGAGAGTCTTCCCTCCTTTCATTCTGGGCCCTCCTCCCTCCCTCCCCACATGGAGGGTAGCCCCAGCCTCACCGGGAGCAGCTGGGTCCTGGCTTCTTCACAGCCATGGCCTCCACACGGGCTTCATAGATCTGGTTTATGACGACATTTCCCAGCTCACACATGAGCTGCAGGCGACCCAGGTGGAGGCAGAGACAGACAGGTAGGGTGTGGGTGAGTGTCTGAGCCCTTGGGGCTCTGCGGCCCTGCCCTTACCCCACCCACACACACTCACAGCACCCCAAGTCACCTTCACGAGTTCCGGCTCCCATGAGTCAAGGGTCAGAGACCGGACTTTGGAGAAATGAACTCCAAGGCTCCTGGAGAGCAAGGGGGGATATGTCAGGCCCTCTGTGGGGGCAGCTGCTACTCCTGAAAAGACTTAGGGGCAAGGCCCTGCGTGGGGTGCCCATGCAGAGGCGCTGGGCCAGAAGGCAGAGGGCAGCCAGGGCCACATGGTCTTGACCTGGATCGAGCAGGATTCCGCCTGTTGACCATTCCCTCTCCTCCCTTCTCCTCATCCTCTCCAGCCACCTCCCCTCTCTCCAGGCATTCTGGCCTGGACAACTCTTCCCATGCCACTCCCCTCCCCCTCCCCCGAGGGCTGTATAGACCAGCTAAGACCTCATAACATCATCTCTCTCTGCTTTTCATCAGCTCCCCCACCCTCAGCAGTCCTGACCCCACCCCTCCTCCAGACAAGTAGATCAATTCCTCCGGGTGTCCTCCTGCCCTGGCCAGACCAGGGCATCGAGGAGCTGGGCCCACCTGGGTCTACCTTGGGCCCCACAGGCTCGGCCTAGGTAAAAGGCAGAGTGTGAGAGGAAACCTAGGCAAGTCTCCCGCCCCCAACCCAGGAGGAGCAGGGGCCCACGCTTGGGACCCAGAGGGGAAAGACCTGTGAATGCCAGAGCACTGAATACAGAGGGTGACGCCGAGGTTGATGCTGGCCCACTCGGGGGCGGGCTCCCGGCAGTCACAGCACTGGGCATTGCCGTCCACGCTCTGCACCTGGGCTGCCACGTGCCCCACTCCACCAGGCTCCCTTCCCCTGGTCAACCCGCCAGGGCCCAGGGTGGCAGCAGAGCTTATGGCCAGGTGTCCTGAGCCCTGGGGGGACAGGGGAAGAAAGAGTGGCTCTGAGGGAAGGGATGTCCTAGCTCGCTGGGCAACCCAGTCCTGCACCGCCGGTTAAGGTACCTGGCCTAGACCCCGGGGGCTGTCATCAAGGCGAGCCTGGCTGAAGGCTGTGGCAATGCTGCTCTGCACGGCGCTGACCCACAGCTGCATGAGGCGCTCTGAGTCAGCCTGCAGGAGGCAGGACCTGGACCAGAGGGGAATGGAGAGCAGGGAGGGGTCTGAGGCTTGGGGAGTCAAGTGGCAGGATGGGCAGGCTGACATTCCGCGAGTGTTTGGCTGGTACCAGTCATATGGGAATACCTCTGCACCAATTGGTAATACCCTTCTAGATATGCCCCTTTCCCCTATACTCTCCCCCCAAGTCAAGCACCAAAGGGTTGACATCTGGGGCAGCATGAGGGGCCTCCAAGACCCTTGCCAGCCAGTAAGATTGAGACACACAGGCCATCACCTCTGGGCACTGTACTCACTTGCTGGGGGACACGACCTCAAAGCAGAACCGTCTTTCTGAGTCAGGACAGAGCTTCACTGTGCAGAGACGAAGGTCATCCACCACCACAGTCACAGGGTCCTGACGGGGGGAGGGCAGATGTCCAGGCAGCCACAGCAGGGCTGAGTTCTCCTAGGGCCCAGGACCCAGCCTACTCACCTTGTACCTCTTCTGATAGACCAGTTGGTTGCTCTGAATAGTGAACCAGCGTCTGGAAGAGGTGGAAATAGTGTTAATGATGTGGGGGTATGGCTCAGGAGAGGGACAGGAGGAACGTGGTACTCTCAGCCTCATAGAATCTCACTGAGAAGAGAGAGACCTGGGCTGCCTGTCCCAGGAGATGCTGCAGAGGAGGGGCAGCCGGGGACATGTGAGGAGTGCTGATCACATCTCAAGCAACCCAGCTGTGACAGATTCACAAAGACAAGTTTCTAGCAGACGGCAGTAAAAATGCTTTGTCTAATAAAATAAGTCCATTACTACAATGTTTTGGCAAATATAAGTATCTTGGAGAAGGGGCTCCATTTCTTAATTTGCACAAAGATCCCTCAGGGGCCAGCAGTGGCCCTGAAAGGGGAAGGGGTCACATCAGAGCAGGTCACCACCCTGCTCCACACCCTCCCATGGCGCCCCACTTCCCTCAGAGCACAGCCAACGAGGCCGTCATGATTCACACCCCGTTAGCTCCACCTGCATCTTCTACCACTTCCTCCTCCCTCCCTCTGTTCATGCCCAGGGCCTCCCCTCTGTTCCTTGAACCCTCCAGGTTCCTCAAGGCCTTGGAAGGGCTCCTCCTTTGGCCTAGAACATTCTCCCTCTAGATATCCTTCCAGTCCTCACTCAGCAGTCACCTTTCCACGAGGCCTAGACTGACCACCCTACTCAAAGTCACAGCTCCTTTCCAGCTGTGTCCACACTGCTTCTTTGTTGTTTTTGCCTATGGTATTCTTACCTTCTAAGATAACATATAATTTACTTAATTACTATATCACTGTCTATCTTTGCTGATGGAATGTAAAGTCTCTGAAGGAAGCGGTCGGGGGCAGGTAGGGGTGGTCTGTCTGTATTTAACACATGGTGTGTGCATGCTCAGTTGCTTCAGTTATGTCCGACTCTTTGTGACCCTATGGATTATAGCCCACCAGGCTCTTCTCTCCATGGGATTCTCCAGGCAAGAATACTGAACTGGGTTGTCATGCACTCCTCAGAGGAATCTTCCCAACCCAGGGGTTGAACCCAGGTCTCCTCTACTGTAGGTGGAGAAGGGTTCTTTACCCACTGAACCACCTGGGCAGCCAAATTTAACACACTATAACCACTCAAAAAAACCAAAAAACCAATGGTTTTGGCCAATTGGGATGTTCACTCCTTACCTGCTCCAGGTCTTAAATGCATTGCTGGCCCTTTTGAAGAGATGTCCTTCCATGACCAAGCCACCAGGCCCCTCCCTTAGGCTTGGCTCTGGCTCCTCCCCACCCAGCTCCTGGGGGCACAAAAGTGTCAAAGGGCAACTGAAGTGGGCAGAGACCAAGGCCCCAGGGCCGTCCACCTCCTGCCTGGGGCCCCAGTTCTCACCTTCTGTTTTAGCAGCACATGCCTCTGCTCCATGTCTCTCTTCTCGCGGGCTGAATTCAGGACCAGCTGGTGTAACTGAGCACAGGAGGGGTATCTCAGATGGCCCCAGCCTCACCCACCAGGCCAGGAGAAAATTGTTTCAGAGCCCCTTCCCTCCCTCTTCCACCTCCCTGCTCCCTGGGGCTCTACCTGGCCACCCAGCTCCTTGCGATACTGCGCCAGCTGGCTCAGCTCCTCGTGGCCCTGCTGGAAATGAGTAGCCTGGGCCTCCACCAAACGCAGCACCTGGGGACAAGGTGGGCAGGGGGCAGACTCCTCTCTTTCCCTGGTCCCTGGTGTTATCAGCAGGCTCCTCCCCACCCCCACCCCTACCTGGACTCACAAACTCCATGATGTCAAACTTCCTCTTGTCCTCAATCACATTGATCTGAGAGCCCAAAAGATCTCAGGTTAGTCCTGAAGACACAGACCCCACCCCTCCCACTTCACACCAGTGACTCTCCAGCCTCAAGGTGATTGAGGCCCTGGCACCCCAGGAGGACAGGTAGGGGCAGGCACCTGCAGGGCATAGTCCAGGGCCCGGCCCCGGTACCCAGCTCGAGCAACCTTCAAAGCAGCTCCAGCCTCTTCTGCCTCCTGGGCCCGGCGCCTGGGAACCTCTGCGTTGTGGGTAAGAGCAGCCTCCAGGCTCTCGGCCCCCCGCCAGAAATCCCGGCCCGCCTCTCGGAAGCTCCGGAGACCTCTGGAAGTGCAGGAATAACACAGAATTATCCATACGCCCACCAACCCCAGCAGAGAAATCTCTAACGTTCATTCACAGCCTTGCAGCTATGGAAACTCAAGACTTCAAGGGGATCCTTGAGATAGGGGATAATGATCAGGCCACCAGCAGCCTCCAATTTCACAACTCCTTTATTCAGGGAGGACCCCATGGCAGTGGGAGAGGCCAGAAGACTGGTTTCCCTCCCAACTCACTCCTTGACCAAGGTCTGAATTTGCCGCTGCAGTGTGTGCTGGGTGGCGTCGAGAAGCTCCTGGGGGAAGCAGAAGTTGGCAGGTGGGGGTCAGGACCACAGACTTCCTTGCTCCCCCCACCGGCCCCACCCCCACCACCCCCCACTTACAGCATGGCTGTCCAGCTTGTGGCTCAGGCTCTGAGTGAATTTGTCCAGACACTCCTAGGCAAGAAGATGCAGAGAGAGAGTACCAAACAAGGGCGCTCGGGTCCTCCCATCCCTAGACCTCTGACCTGGGACCGGCAGACCCCAGACCGAGCCTCCCCTCACCTTCCCCAGGGTCTTTCCACATCCCAGACCCCACAGCACAGTCTGGTCTGGACCCTCCACATACCGCCATCATGGGCTCTGGTGGTCCCAGGTGGGCGAGATCACAAATGCCCATGATGAAGGCCCGGTTGGCGGCAAGGTAGTGCCGCCCACTTTCCAGGAGGCCATTCCCCAGTTTGAGGAGCTGATAAACAGAGCAACAGGGAGTTGTGCCGCTGCCGCCGATACCCAGTGCTGCTCCTCTCCTGTCTGACTTGTCTCCCCTTCCCCAGGGCTGTGCCCCTCCCTCCCCCACCCACACTTCTCTGCGGCCCAGTCTGGTTTCTAATACACAGGAGCTGCTTTCTCATCTTGGTTTCTTTGCTCCCACTGCTCTGGGCCTGGATCAAAATTCCTCCCAGTCTGACAGCAGAGCCAGTGTCGGATTCACCTCCCAGACATCTCTCCTGCCCTGCGACATCTGCTTGGATCCAGAATTCCCCACTGTCTGGCTCTCAGGATGAAACCTGAGCTTTACCTGTTCAGTATTAAATTCTACAGAAATGGGTGATACCCTAGCTGTCCAGTGGTTAGGACTCTGAGCTCTCACTGCCAAGCGCCCGGGTATGATCTCTGGTTGGGAAATTAAGATCCCACATGCCTTGCAAAAAAAAAAACAAAACTATACAGTATTTACTGTCTGGATGTGTCCTTCTGCACTTAGTGAACATTTCCTCATAAATAGTAATCAGTCAGCCAGGCCATAGGGTCAGGGCAGAGATGGTGCTCTTAGGGCCAATTCTGTCTGACCCTAAATTACAAACAAGGAGGCTTAAAAAAAAAATTACTGGAGTATAGTTGCTTTACAATGTTGTTAGTTTCTGCTGAACAGTGAAGTGAATCAGCCATTTATATAGATAAATCTCCTTTTTTAGATTTCCTTCCCACTTAGGGCACCAAAGAACACAGAATAGAGTTCTCTGAGCTATGCAGTAGGTTCTCATGAATTATCTATTTTATACACAGTGTTAATAGACAGTTTAAATATATATGTCAATCCCAATCTCCCAGTTCATTCCACCTGCCTAGGATGCTTGATAAACAAAGCATCAGTGATTGGCCTGAACAGGGTCTCTGGGAAGCCCCTGTGGCAGTAGAAATAGCCTGAAGACTGGTTTCCCTCTCAACTCACTCCTTGAGGTGGCCGACTCAGAAGCCAGAGCTAGGTTTTCTGACCCCTGGTTCTTTTCACCTGCAAGAACTGCATGGCTCCTGGAGATGACACCATTGGTTCTAGCCTGAGTCACTGTATCTGGGAAGGGGCAAGAGTTGATGGAGCCTGTTGGTTCAGCTTAGGGATCTAGAGACTACCAGGGCAGTTCCATGAGGAAATCTTGGGTAGCTGGGGCTCAGAAAACACAGGCTACAGAGGTTTGCTCACGGAACTTTTGTTGAACTGAAAAATACTTTTTCAGGCTAGTGAAGGCTTCAGGGAACTATAGCTTGACTTGAAGATAGCTGGCAGGGTCAGTAATGGTCAGGAAACAGACCACGATCAAATTTTATCAGATGTCACCCTTGGGTGTCCGTAATAAGGGACAAGGACCCAGAGGATCACAACTCCACTGGGGGACTGAGTGTTCAGTTTTTCCCTTATTCACCCCGCCTGCCCAAATTTGAATAAGGAACTTTCAGAAGACTGAACTAGTGACAAACTGGTACATCCATACAATAGCACATGCTCAGCAATGCAAAAGGCATGAGCTATGAACTGTTGATAACTACTGATAGGCCACAACTTGAATAAACCTAAAGACATTATTTTGAGACGAAAAAAAAGGCCAATCTTGAAAGGTCACATACTGTATGATTACACCTAGATAACCTAGAAATGACAAGTCTAGAGACAGAAAAGAGATGAGTGGTTGTCATGGATAAGGAAGGGAGAGAGGAGAGAGGGCACCATTACAAAAAAACAGCTCAAAAGAGTTTCTTTGTGATGACAGGAGTTTTGTATCTTGAGTGTGATGCTGGTTATAAGAATCTATACATGTGATAAAGTGCCACTGAATTATACACAAAGATTTTTTTTTAAAAAAGAGTATATTCAGGGATTTCCCTGGGGGGGTCCAGTGGCTAACACTCCATCCTCCCAGTGTTAGAGGGCCCAGGTTCCATCCCTGGTCAGAAACTGGATCCCATATGCTGCAACTAAAGATCCCATGTGTAGCAACTAAGACACAGCCCAGCTAAATACATAAATGAATTTTTTTTAAAAAAAAAGGGTATATGCAAAGCACGTAAAATCCAAGTGAAGTCTTTAGACAGCTTACTGGAACATGCTAGAAGCAATTTCCTGGTTTGAGCAGTAGACTACAGTTATGGAAGATGCTACCTTTGGGGGAAGCTGGGAGATGGGTACCTGTGCCTCTCTGTGCTATTTTTGCAACTTCCTGTGATCTGCAATTAATTAAAAATAAAAAGTTTAACTTAAAAATATATGTATATATTCATGTGTACAACTGAATCACTTTTCTGTACACCAGAAACTAACACAACATTGTAAATCAGCTATACACCAATTTAAATGTATCTTCATTAATACATGTATCTATTAGTTGGTTACCTACTAACTTTCAGGTCACAGGCCCTGAGGATTGAGGGGGGGGTGGCGGAGGGGGAAATGTAAAAGTCCCTCATGATACTTCCAATCCAGTAGGGAAAAGTAGACAAGAAACAAACTTGGCAAGTGGGACAGACACAGGCTAAGGTAACCCCTGTGACTCCCACCTTTGCATAATCCTCACTCCTTGAGTGTAGGTGAGTGAGGATTATGCTTCTCATCAGCACACCACATGGCAAGGGCAATAGGATGGCGCCCCCAAATGACAGAGGTGATGAATTCGTCCTGTGATCACATTTTGACATAAACTGATGGCATCTTATCAGCACACACTTGGGAAAGCCTACTATTGGCCTTGAAGAAGATGCAAGCTGCTATGAAATAAACCGCCTATGGACAGGGCCCCGGGCCAGGGAACTGTGGGTGGCCTCTGGGAGATGAGGGCCTCAGTCCCACAACAGCAAGGACTGGAACTCTGCTTTGAGCAGAGCAGAGCACAGTTAAGCCGTGCTGACCCACAACTATGCTAATACCTGTGCACTATTTGAAGTCACGGAATGTGTAATCATTTGTTATACAAGAGAAAACTAATACAGCAAGTAAATATATAACATAGTTGAGATAAATGCTGTAGACGGAAAAAAAAGCCAAACAAGGGGGATGGGAGTGTGCTGCTTTTGTAAAGAGCAACCAGGAAGGCCTGACTGCATCGTGTCAGTGTTTTACTGATTTGCTGCCCACAGTCTGAGAGCCCCCTGAGGGCAAAAACTTCTGGGGGTTCACGGTCCCGAATAACACAGGTCTTCAGAAGGATCGAGTAAGTTCACAGGTGAGACTTGTTTTCCAAGATTCCAAGCTCCTTAAGGATACAGAACCACCTTTTGGTTTCTCTGTAGCCCCCAGTATCCACCCAACCTGGTTAATGTTCAGTAATCTCCAGAACTTATACTTGGTCTCTACTTTTCTCCCTGGCCCTACCCCCCTCGCCTCACTCCCACCCCGGGTCATCCCTCCACATCCGGATCACCTTTTCCAGCCGGGTCTCCAATTCTGACACTTCGGCTTCCACCAGCTCGACAGAGGCTCTGACAAAGGAGGGACATGGTCACGGGAACAAAGTCTGGGCCTATCTGGTCTGTCCAGTCGGCAGGGTCAGGGGTTGGGGTTTGGGGGCCAAGGGTACAGACAGAAAAAGCTGATGGGTTAAGAACTTCCTACCCACCCCCTCTGGCTCGCTCACTCTGCACAGTGTGGGAGCTACTAAGGCCCAGGCCAGAGCAGGAAGGTAGAAAGAGGGTGGATGTGGCGAGGGCAGGAAGTTGCTAACCGCCCATAGCAGGTGCTGGGGGAGGGGAGGGGTCCCCAAGAGAGGGAGGAGGGAGTGCCAGCTCTGGGGTTGAGAGAGGCTGGAGGGACCCCCTCCACACTGGCAGAGGGTGGCGAGCATCAGAGCACGGGATTTGATACCAGAGGTACGGCTTTGACTTCTAAGCTGGATCTTGCCCCTCTGAGACCTACGCCCTGGAAAGACATCCTCCGTCTACATCCTCCGTCCGACATGGGGAAGGCTGTCTATGTTAGGGAGTGTTGGACCTCCCCACCTCTGCCCCTGGACACCTGTGTACACTTACCGGAAGCGGGGTGAGTCCTTAAGACACTCCTCAAAATCCAGCTTGACCGTCATCTCAGCTAGACCGCTCAGGGGCCAGTGAGCCCTCGGGCCTGGAGGGTGGAGCTGCAAGTACAGGCACTCCCCTGGCCTGGGGACGTGCTGATGAGGGAGGAAAGGAGAGTCCACCCCTGGCTAAAGCCTGGGGGTGGGGGACAGGATTCTTTCCCTAGGTGTAAGGGGTATCCTAGGAGGAGCTCTCACCCCTCACTTCCAGGCAGTGCTGGGAGGGGTGGAGGCGGGGCCTAGGGGTGGAGAAGGGCCTGAGATCAGAGAAGCCACAGCCCCGCCTTCGGAGACTATCTGCAGTCATCTTCCTAGGGCCCTGGTCTCTCTCTGCTTGTTTTCCTTCAGTGGTTGAGTCCTGGAGGCCTGAGAGATACAGGTTCAAATCCTGATTACCTGACCCAGGGCAAGCTGATTTCTCAGTTTCCTCATCTGAAAGATAGGGATGATAACTCCTATCTCCAGGGTGGTTTTAAGAATTAAAGACTGGTAAATGTGTGGTTGAATGACACCAGTCATTGTCAGCCCACTGCAGGTGGGTCTTCCTGGGCTCCTGGGTGCCTGTTGAGTCCAGTGCCCCTGGCTATACCAAGCTTTTTGCTCTGCTCTGTCCGTGGTTTCCTGCATGTGAACTTCCATCTCTGCCCCCACTCTCCTCAATGTCAGCTCAGGATCAGCCTGGGACCCCAATTCACCGCACCTAGACTCCTGCTCTTCTCTTTATTGTCTACCCGATTGACCGAGGGTGGTGAGGGCAAGGAAAGTCGGCTCCCACCCCATTCCCCAACTGGCTACAGTTTCCATTGTCTGGTTTCCTCCTCCTGAGTCCACTGGATCCGCAGGGTTTCATCTGGAAGAAGAGGGGCTGAGTTAGTGGCTTTCTTGCCACAGCCAGAAGATGTGGCCCACGATCCCCAGACTCCCTAGAACCTACCCACTCAGCCCCTCGCCCTCCCCGGCCAGCCCCTTGCCCCTGCTCAGGCTCACGTCTGTGCTGGTTTTGGTTTGGGAAGTTTGGGTGACTTCCAGGTTCCCTCTCTGAGCCTTCCATGCTTTGCCAGTTCAGCCCCTTGGATACCAGCCACTGACACCAGTCAGACATTGCTTGGGACCCACTATCTTTGGAGGACCAGGCAGTACCTGGAGCGGGGTAGGTGGCAGAGAGGAATCAGAAAGAAGGCATGGGGGCAGTGATGGTACCAAGCTGGGGGGCCGGTACCCATCCCTCTGAGCCTCCCTGGGTCCTCTCCATACAATCCACATTGCACACAAGAATGTGGAGGGCCTCTCTCATCACTTTTGCCAATCTGCTGGCCTGAAGGGAGTGGGGGTTGGGAAGATGGGAGCTTGCCAAGAGCCAGGCCTGGTGAGATGGTGGCCTGGTGCCCTCACCAGGCTTCGACGATGTCACTGTCACCTTCCGGGAGCTCTCCGTGGCCTGGAAATCCTGGGAGGAGCTTCCTGTTTGGTCCAGCAGACGGACCTCAGTGCTCATGGGACTCTCGATTACCCAGTTCAAGTTTGTGGAGCCTGGAAGCACAATAGGACCAGGGTTGGCACACCCATCAGTCTGTTGGTTCTTAGCCTCCCGCTCCTGGGCTGACCCGGCTGAACTCTCACTGCTCTGCTGTTCATCTTCTGTGTCCTCCTCAAGTTCAGGGTGAGGCCAGCACCTCAGGTATCTTCCTTTGCTGTAATACTCCTTGCGCTGCAGATCAATCTCCTTCTCCAACACCACAGTGGTGGATGAAGTTGGGGACAGATTTCTGAAGGCAGGGGAAGCTGAGGAATCACCCAAATTAATCTGAGTCATAAGGGCACCTAGAGAATACAGGGCACCAGCTTCATTGTGACCCCTGAGCAGCCATGAGAAGCTCAAGCCTTAGGTTCTCATCTCACTTCTATCCCCTCCTCCCATTTTAGAAAAACACCAGTGACCTTTCCACCCCGACAGAGTTCTGTTGGGCTTTCTGTTCTTCCCAGCCAGCCTTCCTTGGGGACTATCCTGATGGGGACCCCACCCCAGCTGCCCTCTGTCTACTCTGGGGACACCAGCCAGCACGACGTCCCTCTTAGGCAGCAGGGCCCTGGGCTGACACCCACTGAGGAAGACAAGCTATGGTAGAGAAGGTTCTGGACTACAATTCCGTTGGGGGTCTGGGGCCCCACCATAGCTAACCTTCGGCTTCTAGGATGTGGCTTCTGGCCGCCAGGCCAATCTGGTCCTTGACTCCTCCAGTCATTCTTCCTGCCCCACCTCTTTCCACAGGCCTGGGCTCTGAGTCCAGCATCGCACCTCGACTGCCACTGCTCATATTCACACCACCCACGCTGCTGTTCTTGCTATTATCCAAGGGAGGGTTTTTCTGAAGTTTCAGGAACTTTCCTTCATTGTAGTGTGCCTTGCGGCGCTTTTCAAAATCATCGGATTCTGTGGGCCAGTGTCAGAGCATGGCTTTCCTGCCAGGCTCTCCGCTGAGTTATCACTCCACCTCCCCTTCCACTTAACCCCACCCCTCATCTCACGTGTCTTGGAAAAGCTGTCTGAAGACCCCGAGCTTCTGTTATCGCTGTACAGGACCTTGGGGCAGAAACTGTCCATTGCTGCAAACCTGAAGGGGAGGGAGACCAGTTGGGGGCACAGAGAGAACAAAAAATGGGAGCAGGTGGTAGCTGGGGCCAAGCTGGCTGACTCCCCCACCTTGGCCTGAGTGAGTCCTGATCCAAACTGTAGTACCTCCCATTTGGAGAGCCAAAAAGCAGAGCTGGCTCAGACCCTAGTTCAGGGGTGGAGGGGGCAAGAGACCACAGGTCCCTACTGACCTCTGGCAGGACTCTCACCTCTCTGCTAACTTCTCAGGAGTCATTGCGTGAGAGGTCCCGGCAAGCAGGTCTTCATCGCTGTCTTGCAGCCTGCAAGTGAGGGACGAAGCCAGTGCGTCAGAGCGGGCAGCAGGCACTTCCCTTCTCCTTCGAGTAGAGAAGAGAGTAGAAGCTGAAGGGATAAAGCTGCAGACTCGCACCTGTGGAAGGGAGTGCTGGGCTCATCCACCTTCATAAAGCCATAGTCCTTGTCAGCAGGGTGGTAGGTCGCCAGGATATTCATTTCATCCCAGTGCTGAGACTTTCTCCTTCGGGTGAGTAAAGGACACACAAAAAAGGGGGAGGAAATCTCCTAGTGCCCTCCTCCTCACAGTCCTCCCTCACTCTTTCATTCATTCAAAACCTTTTTCTTGTTCCCCCTGGTAGTTCCAGACGTGTAGGAGGCTGGGGTGGAGGTCACACCTGATGATAATCACGTGCTATGTTATCAAGGGTTTATCCCGTACCTGCCGCTCTCTCAAAGGCTAGGAACCTCGGATTTCCCACCCAATTACCACCACTTACTCTCACTTTTAGTTCTTGGGACTCCGCCCCCTTTCCCCTACCTTGGCTTCCCTTTGTGTCTGGAATTCCTTTCTTTCTCTCCGGTTCCTTACCTCTCCGCCCTGGGGGATTTGTGCACCGTGATGGAGCTGCTGTTTTTTAGGATGCTCCGGGGCCGGTCCTCACAGGGTCTGTCTTGGCGCGTGCAAGTTGACTCGGATAGAGTAATGTTTGCCGAGTTGTACACCCCAGACGCCCCGGACCCAGGATTGAACGTCCCGGATACACTGGTTCCAGGGAAGGGGGGATTAAACCCGTCAGGTTGTGTACCGGACCCAAAGTTGTGGGCCACGACTTCCCCAGGATGCCGGTTGAGCACGGAACCGAGGACTGCTGTCCCTCCGGAGGGCTGGCTAGAATCAGGACTGCAAATTATGGTTCTGCCATTGTGCGTGGGGGGCCCAGAACCGTGAAACATGGTTACTCCGGAGAGCAACCCAGCGCCTGACTCGACTCCTCCGATGCCTTCTGGCACCCCCCTGATACCCCCACCAGGAGATTCTCCATCGAGGCCGCCAGCAGCCCCCAGACTTTCCTGCTTCTCCATGGCCCCACTAGGGGGCCACTCTCAGCTACCTCGCCCCGCCTCCCTGCTCCACATAGCCCCGCCCCAGGCCCCGCCCCCACCGCGGTGGGAGGGGGACGCTTGGGCGAGGTCTGGTGCCCCTCCCCCACTGCTCCCTGGAGCCGTGGGGGGCGGAATCAAAACTGTTTAGGGACCTCTAGCTGGAAGCCTCTCAGGTTGCCCCTCCCTTTCTGTCCCACCCTAAAACCCTTCTTTGTCTCTGGGATTTGTTCCCGCCCTTCTCCCCCATCACCACCCAGAACCCTAATTGTGACGTCACACACAGTCCAATTGAAGCGTGAGCGTCTGGGGAGTCTTGCTGGGGGTTTGTCGATAGCTCTGGAGGTGGCGGTCTTTGAGGACTGTCAGCGTCGTTACCTGAAACTACCTGCCAGTGTTCCTTTGCACTCTTTATTCGTGGCTTTAAAACCTAAGTTTGGTTGGACTAGAATTCAAGATGGCCTTATCTAGAAACATCCGCGAACTCTTTTCGCCCCAAAAGCCAACCCGCTCTGTTTCGGCGGAGAAGTGGAGGGATTGCGACACTGTCGAAAGACATATCCGGTCTCAAGTGGTACGGAGTGTGACCCTCTTTATTTACAAAGCTACCTCTATGCGCTCAGGACCTGCTCACACCGCTTCGAGGCGCGTAGAGCGAAGGATAGACCCCGCCTTCTCTTGCCGTAAAGCAAATACTTCAAAGTGTTGCTTGTCCTCGACGAAGGCTGGGTCGTCGGTGTCGCAAAGCTGAAAGTGTTTGGGCACCACCCCCAAGTCGTAAAGGTGCCTGCGGCAGTAGTTTCTTCCACTGTCGCAAAAGCTCCCAGCCGGTCTTCGCTCCTCTGGAGCCACTCCGTCACCTCGCCCGTGCCGTAAAGCAAGCCTGCCCGACCCTGTCGTCCTTTCTCTTCTCACCGTAGTAGTCCTTAGTTCCCTACTCCGGGATGCTTTATTGCCCGGCATTGCCGTAAAGCATATCTGGCCCCAGCCCCCGAGTCCTATTCCCCCAGGGCGTCCGTGCACCGCGGTTGCCACGGTGCCGCCAAGCGCGGCTGTCGCGCGGCCCCGGTGTCAGCGGCGATGGCGGCGGGGTCGGGTGGGAATGGGGGCTCCGGGGGAGGCCCCGGGCCGGGGCCGGGTGGGGGTGGGGGTGCTGGCCCCAGCGGGAGCGGCCCAGGGCCGGGGTCCGGCGGGGGTCTGGGCAGCGGCGGGGAGCTGCATCCGCGCACCGGGCGCTTGGTGAGCTTGTCGGCCTGTGGGCGTACAGCGCGGCGGCAGCAGCCAGGCCAGGAGTTTAACCATGGGCTGGTGTTGAGTCGGGAACCCTTGCGCGATGGACGCGTCTTCACCGTCCGCATCGACCGCAAGGTGCGGAGCTGGGGCAGCGGAAGCGAGATGTGGAGGGTGGTTGGAGGGGACCAGAAGGCGATGGGGGAGGACAGTTAGGGTAGCCCACATTACCGGATACTGAGAGAGAACCGCTAGCCAGGACACCAGGTGATGGGCAGGAAGGGAGCATGAAGCGGAAACATTAAGTCATAAAAAGAAGGAGACAAGGAGAGTTTGAGTTTTGTCAAGACCCAGGAGCAGGGAAGGGACACGGGGCCCCACCCACTATAATGATTAGAGAACAGGCTTCCTGGGATAATTTATGGGAGATGGAGGATGGAGAGATGTCACAGATGTGATGGAAGGAGAAGAGAGATAACCAGGAAAAGAACAACCATTGAAGGACAAACGCACACAGATGGGGACAGAAAGATGGGTGAGGAGAGATACTCGAAGCAAGAGATGTGTGTGCCTGTGCGGTGATGCGGCGGAAATGCCAGGTGCACAGAGGTAGAATTTGGGAGGAGAGTGAGTTTGAGTGCAGCCATAGCCTAGGAGAGAGGCCCAGAGAGAGAGTGAGAGAGCATTACACCAGCAAATATGGAGAGCTATGACTTTGACTGGTTGAAGGGCCACAGAGACCAGAACAGTTAGAGATGGCAGGAGTCTGGAGCCAGGGAATTTAGCCAGCTTGGTGAGCCAGCGTGGGAAGAGCATGGGATCATAGACAGCGTGCACCCAGAGTACAGAAGAGAGTTGCTAAAGGAGAGCAAGCCTAATCATTCCCTGAGACCAGAGTCCAGAAAATACTTTGTGGGACTCGATCTCTGGATTGGGGATGCCTTGTGTCTCAAGAGAGCAAAGCCCAGTTAGCTGTCTGAGAGGTGGGAAGAGGGGGACACAGTGGCCTGTGAAATGTGGGAGACCCATTCGTAGCCCATCCTGAGCCACTGTTCACCGCCCCATCACAGGTCAACTCCTGGAGTGGCTCCATTGAGATTGGGGTGACGGCACTGGACCCCAATGTGCTGGACTTCCCAAGCAGCGCCACAGGGCTGAAGGGGGGCTCATGGGTAGTGTCGGGCTGCTCGGTGCTGAGGGATGGACGGTCTGTGCTGGAGGAATATGGGCAGGACCTCGACCAGCTTGGTGAAGGGGACCATGTGGGCGTGGAGCGCACGGCTGCTGGGGAGCTGCGGCTCTGGGTGAACGGGCGGGATTGTGGCGTGGCTGCCACGGGCCTTCCGGCTCGTGTCTGGGCCGTTGTGGACCTCTACGGCAAGTGCACCCAGATCACTGTGCTCCCTCCTGAGCCAGGCTTCAGCCCCCCTACTCCCAGCCCCACACCTCCCCTTGAGCCCTCCGTCCCCCCTGAAGATTCTGCCTTGGCTGAACAGGGGACCTCTGGGGATGAAGGTGAGAATGCAGGTAGGGCAGTGGTGGGGTGACGAGGCAGAGGGAATGGCTGAAGGAACGGGGGCGGGGTAAGGCAATGACAAGTGAGGCTGGGTGTGGGCTGGGAGAGCAGGGGCTAGCGGAGGGGTCTCCTGGCTGTGGTCCCTGCAGCAAGGGCTGAACCCTTATTCCCCTCCCATTCCACATGGTCCCCAGCCTTCATGGTATCCCCAGCGCAGGCCCGACCGGAGACGTTTCCTAACAGCCTTGAGTCGCATAATGGTGAGGGTTCCTGGGAGGCCTGGGAAGGGGAGAGGGATGTGAGGTGGACGGGGGGGACCTCAGGAGAGGGGTAGGGAGAGCATGGTGAACCTGAGACTGAGAAGTCTCATTTCTGCTTCCTTCCTGTGTCCTGCTGTTGTAGACTTTGCCAGCATGGAGCTCTCCGAGGTAGTGAGCAATGCCATCCTATCTGCGTACAATGGGGGGCTCCTAAATGTGAACCTGAGCTCCCCCCCAGCAGGGGAAGCACCAGGGCCTAGTGGTGCTGACACCTCGCCCATTGTCACCTCCAACGATGCTCTCCTTTTCCATGAGAAGTGTGGAACCCTCATCAAGCTCAGCAACAATAATAAGACTGCTGAGCGCCGCCGGCCCCTGGATGAATTCAACAACGGGGTTGTCATGACCAACCGCCCACTCCGGGACAATGAGATGTTTGAGGTGTGCAAGGTGCTGGGGCCTGGCCAGCATCTCACCCTCTGGGAAGTAGAGATGAGGCTTGATCCCCAGTGCTAGAAGAGGGTGGAGGTGGCCTAGGGAAGCTTAAAGGGTGGAGAGATTTTTTTTCTGTGTTTACATTTCCCCTCTCCCTTCCACTGTCATTCCATCTAAGATCCGGATCGATAAGCTCGTAGATAAGTGGTCAGGCTCCATTGAGATTGGTGTCACCACCCACAACCCCAACAATCTGGAGTACCCAGCCACCATGACCAACCTGCAGTCAGGTACCAGCCCCTGGCATGGGGGGGGGCATGGCCTGTGGTCACTGAGGTGCAGGGGGCCCATACCCTAACCACGGTGTCTGCTTTCCCAGGCACCATCATGATGAGCGGCTGTGGGATCCTGACCAATGGCAAGGGCACCCGCCGGGAGTACTGTGAATTCAGCCTGGATGAGCTGCAGGTGAGGGCGGTCACAGCGCCGGCCTCTCTCCAGGGGTACCCCAGTATATACCGAGCAGTCCTGCCTGGGCCCCATGCTCTCTGACCTGGAGCAAGGCCCTTTATCTTTTGTCTGAAGTTTCCTTCTGAGCAGGGCTTCCCTGGTGGCTCAGACGGTAGAGTCTGCCTACAATGCAGGAGACCTGGGTTTGATCTCTGGTTTGGGAAGACCCCCTGGAGATGGGTCAGTATTCTGACCTGGAGAATTCCTTGGACAGAGGAGCCTGGCAGGCTACAGTCCATGGGGTCACAAAGAGTTGGACACAAATGATTGACTTTCACTTTTCCTTCTGAGAAGGCAGGGTTGCCCAACTGTTAAGCACTCAAATTTTGCAGTCTGATGGGTTCAATTCTTTCAGTTTGGCCTTTGGTGGTGGTGACCTACGGCTAGAAGCTCATCTTTTTGGGTAGTTTTTTGTTTTCTTAATGTCTGAAAATGAGACTGTTAGTACTATTTGATAGAATGCCGTGAAGGTTGAGTTGGTGTTGATAAGATAGCTTAACATAGTGCCTGTCTTGCCTTGAACATTCGGAGTGGTCTCAGATGCATGGGAACCAGTTGGAGCTGTTCCCCTGTCACATCGGTTGATGGGAAAGCTGGAGGACTACTGTGTTCTCAGTCTCCAGGACACGCCCAGCTGTCGAAAGATTCCAGGTTTTTATTTTTCTGCTTTGAATAGGAGGGCGACCACATTGGTCTCACGAGGAAGTCCAACTCTGCCCTACACTTCTTCATTAATGGCATTGATCAAGGTAAGGAAAAGCTCAGAGAGGGCAACTGGGCTTTCGCTGAGGGGGCTCTATCTCATTCTCCCTTTATTGATTCTTCTACCCTCGTCCCATGCACAATGAGACGGCCATCATTCCTCCATTCCCCGTGCCTTCCACCCCTGCAGGTGTGGCGACCCCCTTAACACCCCCAGTGGTGTACGGTGTGGTGGACTTGTATGGGATGGCCGTGAAGGTGACCATTGTCCACAATAACAACCACAGTGACCGCCTTCGCCGGAACAATGCCATCCTGCGGGCTCTGTCCCCTGAGGGTGCTCTCCGCCGGGCTGCACCTACAACACAGGCAGAACCCGAGCGCCTGCTCTTCCACCCCAACTGTGGGCAGAAGGCAGCCATCACCCACGAGGGACGCACTGCCCTGAGGCCCCAGTATGACCCATGGGGTGGGGAGAAGCCTGCGGAGGGGCTATGAGGGGATTGGGGGAGGGGTGGGCAAGTGGGAGGCAGTGGGAGTCTGGTCAGGGGGCCTCCTGGAGTGTGGACCCTGGGTGCTTGACTTGGGCAGTGGCTGTTGGCTGGGCGTTGCAGGGCTGAGCTTTGGAGCACTGTGTGTGTGGGGGGGATCTGAGTCCCCACTTGCCGTGCCCTCAGTGCCACCGACGACTTCAATCATGGCGTGGTGCTGAGCAGCAGAGCCCTGCGGGATGGAGAGGTGTTCCAGGTGCGCATCGACAAGATGGTGGACAAATGGGCTGGCTCCATTGAGATTGGTGTCACCACCCACAACCCTGCCTACCTCCAGTTGCCCTCCACCATGACCAACTTGCGCTCTGGTGAGCTCCCAGGAAGGGCAGGGCCAGGATAAGATGCTGGGGGGAAGCCCTCCCTGTTTCCAGACTCTCTTTCACTTGTCACATTTGTCATGACACATTTGGTGCCCGAGGTGTGCCACGTGGATAGGGCCTGGGGTGAGCGTGAGAACTGAATTTTCTTGCTCTGCCCTGAGAAGAAAAGGCAGGCTGGACTAGTAGCTTCTAGAAGTAACTGGGGGACTACTGTGTAAAGAAGCCTTGGCTTTCTTTTCATGGCTTTTGCCACTCGTTGTCCACTAGGGACCTGGATGATGACAGGGAATGGGGTGATGCACAATGGGACAACCATCTTGGACGAATACGGGCACAACCTGGACCGACTCAAGGTGGGAGACTGGAGGACCCGCCACCTGTTGGTAGTGGGGAGGCAGGCCAGGTGGGGCTGCTGAAGGACCAGCCCAGGCAGGAGCTCGGCCTGACTCCTCACTCCAGCCCCGCTTCTTCCAAGGCAGGGGACACGGTGGGCGTGGTGCGGCGAGAGGACGGGACTCTCCACTTTTTCGTCAACGGCATGACTCAGGGTCCCGCTGCCTGGAATGTGCCCCCGGGCGTCTATGCTGTTGTGGATCTCTATGGCCAGGCGGCCCAGGCCACCATTGTGGACGACGTGGGTGAGGGCCGGGCTGGGCAGGGGCCGGGGTGGCCTTGGGAGGCCTCAGAGATGACTGTAGACCTAAAAGGTGATGTCCACTTGCAGAGGTGCCCCCAGTCTCTGAACCACTCCCTGAGGGGAACAACCAGGTGTCTCCAAGCTCCCCATCATCTGGGGCTGGGGGCTCGGACCTCCGCTTCCACCAGCTGCATGGCAGCAATGCGGTCATCACCAATGGGGGCCGTACTGCGCTCCGCCACAATTGCCGCAGCGAGTTCAACGACGCCATCGTCATCTCCAACCGGTCAGTGTCTGGACTTTTTATGTCCCCACTTCCCTATTCTCAGCATCAGCCACCCAAGTGGGGCCTGTCTGATGACCATTCTCCTGGCAGAGCCCTGAGAGATGGCGAACTGTTTGAAATCGTCATTCAGAAGATGGTGGACCGCTGGTCAGGCTCCATTGAGGCTGGTGAGGGATGTGTATATGTGTGTGTGTATACACATATACTTGTGCTGGGGAGGTGCTAGCTGCCAGAGGCTGGGGACTCGGCTCTGACCCACCCCTGCCTCCTTCTAGGAGTGACTGCTATTCGGCCGGAGGACCTTGAATTCCCCAACACTATGACAGACATTGACTATGACACATGGATGCTGAGGTTGGGCTGTCTGCTTTGGCAGCCAGCTTGGTGGAGCTTGCCGGGATGAGGGAAGCAGGGTTTTGGGGCCTATGGTAGCTGTAGACCATGACAGACCTAGGTGGTCTGGCTATTTCCTCCCCCTAGACCCTTAGGGTAGCTTCTGCTTTTGCCTGGGGGGTTCTCAGGGTGTAGGAGACAAGATTGGGTCTCACACCCCAGGTTAACATCCCAGTCCAAGGCCCTGGACGATCCCAGCAAGCAGAGATGGGGCAGAGGCCTGTGTGGGGAGGAAGCTGGGAGGCCAACCTACCTGTTCTGTTATCCCTGCAGCGGCACAGCCATCATGCAAGATGGGAACACCATGCGCAACAACTACGGGTGTGATCTTGACGCGCTGGGCACCGGCGCCCGCATCGGTATGATGCGCACGGCCAAGGGCGACCTGCACTACTTCATCAACGGCCAGGACCAAGGCGCTGCGTGCTCAGGCTTGCCTCCCGGTAAAGGTGACTATTCTGTGGCTTTCAACCTGCCACCTTCGGCCCAGCCCACCCCAGGCTATTGGCCTCCTGACGCCTTCCGTTCTTACTCAGAAGTGTATGCAGTAGTGGATCTGTACGGCCAGTGCGTCCAAGTGTCCATCACCAATGCCACCGGCCCCATGGACAACAGCCTGGCGACCAGCAACACCGCCACTGAGAAGTCGTTCCCCCTGCACTCCCCAGGTTTAGCCAGCAGGGAGGGAGGGCGGCCAGGAGAGAGGGGGGAAGGGCTCTGTCTGCCTATGGTGGGCCTGAGGGGTGCAGCCTTCAGGTCAGGCAAGCTGTTCAGACAGGCTGCCTGCAGCAGCGGTAGACTAAGGGGAAGGGGGAGGGCTCAGCCCCTGGTGGGGCGCAGCCAAGAAGAGGGGAGGGAAGTTCCACCTGGACACAGGGCCTGGATGCTTCCCTGCCACCAAAGGGCTAGGACACCATCACTGGGCGTGGCAGGTTTCGGACTGAGTCCTGCTGTGGTGAAAGAGGTATCAGAGGTCTTGAGGGAAGATTGGAGGTGGGACCGTCATGTCGACTTCCTGCTGCATCTGAAAGCCTCGCCCTGTCCTTTCTGAAGCTTGCTGCCCCAATCCTCCCCCTCTTCTGGTGCTGTCTTCCCACAGTGCCTGGCGTGGCCCACCGATTCCACAGCACCTGCGGCAAGAACATTGCTCTGGAGGAAGACGGCACAAGGGCAGTGCGAGCAGCCGGCTATGCCCATGGCCTCGTCTTCAGCACCAAGGAACTCAAGACTGAGGAAATCTTCGAGGTGGGCTGTGGCGATATGATGCAGGGGGCCACCAAACCTTCATGGCAAGGCCAGCCCGCTTCCCATCCTCCTGCAGTGCGCTAAGGGTTCCTCTGTCTCCCAGGTAAAGGTGGAGAAGCTGGATGAGAAATGGGCCGGCTCCCTCCGCCTAGGGCTGACCACGCTAGCGCCTGGGGATATGGGGCCCAGCGCAGGTGGGGGCCCGGGACTGCCTCCCTCCCTGCCGGAGCTCCGGACAAAGACCACCTGGATGGTGTCCAGCTGTGAAGTGAGGCGCGACGGGCAACTCCAGAGGATGAACTATGGCCGGAACCTGGAGAGGCTGGGGGTGAGTCAGCCAACCCCGGGGCCAGGGGTGGACCTGGGAGTGGGGGCAGCGGGGAGAGGTGGGCTGAGCCCTCGTCCTTGCCACGCCTTGGCCCTAGGTGGGAAGCCGTGTGGGCATTCGCCGAGGGGCAGACGACACAATGCACATCCTGGTAGACGGAGAGGATATGGGTCCTGCAGCCACCGGCATCGCCAAGGTAGACCCCAGACCTTCCATGGGTCTGGAGGAGGATCGAGGTCCTCCGCTAACTCCTAACTTCCAGTCTGTGTGCCCCCAGAGTGTGTGGGCTGTGTTGGATCTATATGGGCCAGTGCGGAGTGTCTCTATTGTCAGCTCCACCCGTCTGGATGAGCCAGAAGGCACTCAGCCTCCTTCCCCCAGCTCGGACACCGGTAGTGAGGGCGAGGAGGACGACGAAGGCGAGGAGCATGGCCTGGAAGTAAGAGGTGGCAGCAGGAACCATCAGGCTCAGGGATGGACTGTTGGTGGGCCATTAGCCACCAGGTCATTTTCGGATTCCCTGATCTAGTCCTGGATGGCCAGAGGCTTATTGGCAGGCTCTGTGTCCATCCTGGTGGGGTGGCTTCGGTTTTGAGTCGGCACCCCCAGCAGCTCAGTTTCTCCTCCTTACCAGGGCCAGAACCAAGTGGCCATTATGCCCACAGCCCTTGAGTTCCTGGAGAACCATGGGAAGAATATTCTTTTGTCCAATGGGAACCGTACAGCCACACGAGTGGCCAGCTACAACCAGGGCATCGTTGTCGTCAACCAGCCCCTGGTGCCCCAGCTGCTGGTCCAGGTGGGCCACACCTCCTTATCCCCAGCTCTTCTTGCTCCAGGTGACCCAGGGCCAACTCTCCTGCAGAAAGGCTTTTTTTCCCCATGTGGAGCATGAAGTGGAAGGCATGCATGCCCCTTAGCTTTCTGGGTGTTTACTCATATCCTATGGTGGGAGTTGTAGATCAGTTTCCAGGAAGTACCCATCTGAGGGCTGCGATGAGGGAAGCAGTGTGGAGGGGTTTGGGGAGGCCAGGAAGGCTCCTTCCTGATTCTGTATGTGGGAATGGGGCATGCTTTCCAGGGAAGGGGGCATTATGCTGCGATGTCAGTTAGGCAGGTGAAGGGAACCCCTGGGGACAAGAATCCTTTTAAAGGCAATAGCAAGACCATGGCTGAAAGAGGGAAGGACACAAGCAAATTGACCATTTCGGGTCCTTCCAGGTATCAGAATGGGCTGCATCCCAGGCTGCACTCTGGGGTGCCGTCTTCTCTCCCTGGCGGGAGTGAGGAGCCCGGTCCTGCTGGGTGGGGGACCTCTTTGCAGGAGGCTGTGATTGTGGAGCAGTTGCCTTCCCCCCAGGTACGGATAGACTTCCTGAACCGGCAGTGGACATCTTCCCTTGTCCTGGGAGTCATCACCTGCCCACCGGAGAGGCTCAACTTCCCTGCTTCCGCCTGTGCCCTCAAACGGGCAGCCTGGCTGCTGCGGGGCCGAGGGGTCTTCCACAATGGCCTCAAGGTGGGTAGGGAGCAGGGAGAGGGCCCTGCCTCTGAGAGGGAGTGGCTGGCTGAGGGAGAAGAGGGGCCCCGAGCCCTGGAGGTAGGAGCACAGGTGTGTAGCGGCCCTGTAGCAGGTGGGCAGAGGTGTGAGTGCCATTACCTGGACAGTCTCAGGCTCACTGCCTCCTCCGACATTCCTGCCATTGAGAATGTTGCCAGGGGGGAAAGGGAAGGTGGACTTTAGATAACTGAAGCAGCGGGCAAGGGTAGAGGCAAAACCCAGGGACTGGCGAAGCTTAGTGAAGGGCGGCGGTGGCTGCTGCCAGTGGGGAATCTGATCTCCCTGGAGACAATAGGTTTTTCCTCCTAGATCTGTGAGAAATTTGGGCCAAATCTGGACACGTGTCCAGAAGGCACCATCCTGGGACTGCGGCTGGACAGCTCTGGGGGGCTGCACCTCCATATCAATGGGATGGACCAGGGGGTGGCTGTGCCAGATGTCCCCCAGCCCTGCCATGCGCTTGTGGACCTCTATGGGCAGTGTGAGCAGGTGAGTGGCCGTGGGAGGAGTGGCACCTGGGAGGCTGGGCAGTCCCAGGAAACGGGAAGCTGGTAGTTCATGGAAGGGATCAGCAGGCCCTGGGGGCTGGTCACACCCTAACTGACCACCCCTGTCCTCTGCAGGTGACAATCGTGAGCCCTGAACCAGGGGTTGCCAGTGGGAAAAGTGCTGGAACTCAAGGGGACATGGAGAAAGCTGACATGGTGGATGGTGAGCCAGCCCAAGGGGCCAGGGCCAACCTCACCCTGACTTTGTACTTCTGGCTCCAGCCCCTGTGACATGGGTCCACTCTGCTCCCTCAGGTATCAAGGAGAGTGTGTGCTGGGGCCCACCGCCCACCACTAGCCCCCTCAAAAGCTGCGAGTACCACGCCCTTTGCTCCCGTTTCCAAGAACTGCTGCTGCTTCCTGGTGAGTCCCCAGGCCCCCAGAACCTGCCTTATTCCTGGCCCGGCCCAGGACCATAGCCGGAACCCGGGGACTGCATGGCTGAGACCCAGGGTGGGGGCCATGCCACAAAGTCTGCTGTTCACTCTCCACAGAGGACTATTTCATGCCTCCACCGAAGCGTAGCCTGTGCTACTGTGAGTCTTGCCGAAAACTTCGAGGGGATGAGGCCCACAGGCGCCGTGGGGAGCCCCCCCGTGAATACGCTTTGCCCTTTGGCTGGTGCAGGTTCAACCTCAGGTACATGGGGGAAGGATTGTGCACCTCCCGCACTATTCTTTGCCCACCTTGAGAAAAGGTCCCAAAGACAAATCTTCCTGTCTGGGGAATGACCTTGGGGAGCCAAAGACCTTTGTCCTGTCTGTCCACCTGCTAGGGTGAACCCCCGCCTGGAGGCTGGGACGCTAAGCAAGAAGTGGCACATGGCCTACCATGGGAGCAACGTGGCAGCTGTCCGGAGGGTGCTGGACCGAGGGGAGCTGGGGGCAGGTACGTAGCGCCAGCGGAAGCAGGGCAGATGGGCCTGTGGGTGGTAGGAGGGCCACCTTAACCCAGCTCTTCTCCCTTGCAGGCACTGCTTCCATCCTGAGCTGCCGGCCCTTGAAGGGAGAGCCTGGGACAGGGTTCGAGGAGCCTGGAGAGAACTGCGCGCCTCCCCGGGAGGAGCAGCCCCCTCCAGTGCTGCTTTCCCCCTCCCTCCAATATGCTGGGGCTGAGACCCTGGCATCCAAAGTGCAGTGAGTACATGGGAGGGCACATGGGTCTCCATGATTCCCTCCTGTCTACCTTGTCTCCCTAGTTCCTCAGTCTCCAGCCAGCCCTTCACTCACGGTCTTTGTACAAGTACCATTTATTTTGTTCTATCACAAAGAACAAAGAAGGGAACCCTGGTCACGTGGAACTTATGTCCTCTCTTGCTCTAGAATGTTTATCCATAGTTATTTAGTATTTTTAAAGGTGACAAGTACTATGGAAGGGAAAAGTAGAGCAGAGTGAAGTGGATCAGGAGTGTGGTTGAAGCATACAAGATAGGGTAGTCCAGGTAGATATCACTAAGAAAGTGAATCTGAGCAAAGACTTGGGCAGGACGGAGTCAGTTGAACAGGCATTGGGAGGAAGACCATTTCAGGTAGATGAGGCTGCAGCCAAGCCCCTATAAGGAAGGAGTGACTACCAGGAACAGCAGGGCCTGTTGCTAATTGAGATGGTTACAGTTGCCAAGGGGCAGAGGCACTGGGGCCAGAGGCCTCACTGCCCTATTTCTGCTTGTTCCCTGACAGATTCCGGGACCCCAAATCCCAGCGGACGCACCAGGCCCAGGTGGCGTTCCAGGTGTGTGTGCGCCCTGGCTCCTACACCCCAGGACCCCCTTCTGCGGCCCTCAGAGAACCTCCTGACCCTCACTTCAGCCCAACCGAACTTGAGTGGGTCACCAAGGAGAAAGGGGCCACGCTCCTCTATGCCTTGCTGGTACGGGTGGAGTGAGGGGTGAGGCCGCACCACTACAAGCACAGTTGGGCCTCGGCCCGTGGACTCAGAATGATGACTGCCTCCAGGTCATTCCAGCGCCCCGCTACATGCATGGTGCTCAGCCTGGCAGATGCACAGGAGCGTGTGGGCAGGCTCTCAGACTAGCTGGGAAGCGGAGCTTGGCTCTGTGCCCTGGCCGGAAGGGGACGTCCCTCCCTCTGAGGTGAGGGCGCAGCGGGGAGCCCGGCCGCAGACCCCGGGAAACCCTCGCCATGCACTGATCTGGGGAGCATGACTCCCCGCGACTCCTCCCCCATACACTTAATTTATTTCCGTTTCTGTTCCCTGGTTACTGTGAATCCCAGAGGCGTCTCCCCGTGCCCCAAAGAAGCTGCTGTTACGGCCCGGGCGGGAGTAGGGAAGGCGATGGCCGGGGCTGGGGCCTCTGTACAGTTGTTACTGACTCTGATTTCTAAGGAGCCAATAAACGCAGTCTAAGAGCAGCCGCCTCGGTTCCTTTTTCGTGTGCCTCGCCCGCGGGAGGAGCCCCGCCCTCGCCAACTTCGGGGACTCCGCCCCCTGGACAGGTTGGGTCGAGGAGTCTCGCGGGGCACAGAGTGGGGGTTTGGACGCCACGGGCACCCGTCGCCGGCACTTCCGTCTGCGCCGCTCCGCCCAACCAGTGAGCCCGCGGCGGCCCGACTCCGGAAGGATTCGCCCCAGCGGCCGGATGTGACGCCGCGGCCCTGCCGCTCGGGAGGCGGCGGAGAAAGCGACGAGAAGGCGGGTAGGGTGGGGCGGGCGCCCGGGTAGCGGGCAGGGGCGAGAGCGCGGAGGCCGAGACCCAGGTCCGCGCACGCGGAAGAACCGCGCTGCGGGCCTGGCCGGGCGGCGGGCACGTGACCGGGGCGGCGGGCGGCGGCTTCCGCCTGGACCCGGCGCGCTCCCACTGAGCTGCCGCCTCCCCGCAGGCCCAGCCAGAGGTCTGGCAGCCAGCGACAGAGCCGGGCGCCCACGGCCCGAGCGTCCCCAGCAGCACCATGCCCGCGCTTCTGGAGCGTCCGAAGCTGTCCAACGCCATGGCCAGGGCGTTGCACCGACACATCATGATGGAGCGGGAGCGCAAGCGGCAGGGTGAGCCAGGCCCAAAGCGGGAGGACGCACGGTTCTGGGCGCACTGCGCTCCACTGTGACCCCCACCCACGGGCAGACCAGCGCACGGCGGCCGAAGCCAGAGGGACAGCTAGCCCCGTGGTGATGGTGGTGGGAGTTAAAAGGCCACGCCTGGAGCTGGGAAGGACCTTGGAGAGCACCTAATAAACCTCCCCATTCCAGCCCCCCTCAGTGATGAAGCCTGTTCCAGAGCACTGGGATAACCAGTTTTTGCTGGTCTTCAGTTCTTAACGTTCTAATTAATATTTTAACACCCTGCCGCTTGCCCATTCCGCCTCTTGTTCTAGAGGAGGAAGAAGTGGACAAGATGATGGAACAGAAGATGAAGGAAGAACAGGAGAGAAGGAAGAAAAAGGAGATGGAAGAAAGAATGTCACTAGAGGAGACCAAGGAACAAGTAAGCAGTCCCTTCATCTTTCCCACTTCTTTCTTCTCTTGGCTCTCCTGCTTTCATCTTCTCTCCCCTCCCCAGATCCTGAAGTTGCAGGAGAAGCTTTTAGCTCTACAGGAAGAGAAGCATCAGCTTTTCCTGCAGCTCAAGAAAGTTTTACATGAGGAAGAAAAACGGAGACGAAAAGAGCAGAGGTGAGGTTAAAGAGCTAAAAATAAAATCGAGGCCAAAGTGTAACAGGGATCAGGTAACAAAAGATCAGTGTTTAATAGCAAATGGGAAGGGGAGTGTGTGGGGGTGGGGATACGACAGACTTTTGACCCGGTTTCCTTTCACTCCAGTGACCTGACCACTCTGACATCAGCAGCATACCAGCAAGGCCTGACCGTTCACACCGGAACTCACCTCCTCAGCATGCAAGGTGAGGGTTAAGAAACTACTGGTCAGAATGGGCCCTCCTGGGGGTTGCAACATCATGAAGCACCCCTCTCCCTCTCTAGGGAGCCCTGGAGGACACAATCGCCCAGGCACCCTCATGGCAGCTGACAGAGCCAAACAGATGTTTGGACCCCAAGTGCTTACAGTAAGAGCAGGAGGATTGGGTGTCTAGGCTGAATTTTTCCTACTTCCACCCAGACCCTAGCATCTTCACCAGCCAGCACTCAAGTCTTGAGTGTGTCTACATTCTGAATAGGGGAAATGGGGATGCAGTCTTTTGAATTTGGGCTTCATGGAGTTTACAGGCAGTGAGTTTTCATCCTTCCTTCTTAGACCCGGCACTACGTGGGCTCAGCAGCTGCTTTCGCAGGGACCCCGGAGCACGGGCAATTCCAAGGTAGCCCAGGTGGCGCCTATGGGACTGCTCAACCCCCACCTCACTATGGACCCACGCAGCCTGCCTACAGTCCTAGTCAGCAGCTCAGAGGTGAGGTGGGAAGAGGAAAATTCCTCAAGACCCAAAGGGAGGAGTGTTGAACAGGCTACAAAGGAGGTTCTAATGGTCTCCTGCCTTCCTCAGCACCTTCCGCGTTTCCTGCAGTGCAGTACCTGTCTCAGCCACAGCCACAGCCCTATGCCGTGCACAGCCACTTTCAGCCCACCCAGACAGGTGATGGGAACACCCCATGCTGGAGCCCAGTTCTATGCATCCTACCTTCCTCTTTTCCCCATTCTCTACTCCACACTCCTTCCCCACCTAGGGTTTCTCCAGCCTGGTGGTGCCCTGTCCTTACAAAAGCAGATGGAACACGCTAACCAGCAGACTGGCTTCTCTGACTCAGTGAGTATAGAGCCTTGGAAAGTCAAGGGCTGCCTATGCTAAGGGGAGCCTCAGGCTGCCTCAGATGCTGACACTGTTCTCTGCAGTCCTCCCTGCGTCCCATGCATCCCCAAGCTCTGCATCCCGCCCCTGGACTCCTGGCCTCACCCCAGCTCCCTGTGCAGATGCAACCAGCAGGAAAGGTAAGGGTGGTAATCAAGTCCCTCAGAATCCCTGCATTGCAGGGAAACAGTATTGAGTAGGGTAGGTGGCCCCCACCCTGTTTTCCCCTTCCCTCCGTGGGGTGGCTCTCTGGTGTGGAGTAGGCAGGAGGGTGTGCACACTGACAAAGCCCTCCTTTCATCACCGCTGCCAGTCGGGCTTTGCAACCACCAGCCAGCCTGGTCCTCGGCTCCCCTTCATCCAGCACAGCCAGAATCCACGATTCTACCACAAGTGACCATCACATTTATCTTCAGCCTCGGCCCCAACCCCTGTCCTTGGGGAGGATCCCTGCTGTCCCAGTACCACGCCAATAAAATCTACCTGCCACTGCCCCTGGCTGCTGTCTGTGTTGCCTCCCACTGGACTGCTCAGAGGGTGGGCGGTGGCTGGCAGGAATCACAGGGTGACAGCAGGGTTGGTTGTAATGAACTCAGCAGCAGAGATCATTCAACCTGTACTCTTCAGATTTCCAAATAAATACCCACTTAATTCAAAAAAGCAGCTGAGTTGGGGACTTCGTATTAAACTTGTAGTTTTATTCAGGTTTGATTTTAACAAATGTGTCGGGGAGAGAGCCCGCAGGAAAGGATGAAGCCCATGGGAGCAGGGCCCTCCCAGATGCCTGAGGAGGGGGCAGGTCCCCTCCCCTCTCCTCCTCTCCCCTCCCCATTTAAAGGATCTAGGGAGAGACATAGGCAGGGGAGGGGGCTGGTCCCCAGTCTGTGGGTGGTGCTTGGGATAGAGGGCTATGGAGGAAATAAGGGGTCAGATTAGGTAAGAGTTGGGGAAGGGCACAAGGACTTTTGCCAGAATCCACAGCTTTCCGATTCCAGATTGAATTAAAAAAAAAAAAAAAAAAACTAAACCACAAGCAGCACCCACCCCGTCTCCCCCACCAGGGTTGTAGTGCGAGGGGAGAAGAGAAGGGCAGCTTCACCAAGGCCATGGTGCACTCACTCCTGGCCAAGGGAGCAGGGTGAAGGGCAGGGGCTCCCCGACAGATTGAAGGGGTAGGGGAAACCAAAATAAAACGTCAAATAAATCGTGTAGGAGGAGTCCAGCCAAGGGCCAGGCCAGAGCTGGGCCAGGCTGGGGGAGGGGGCCTCTGCAGGCTGGAGGATCACTGCTGCCACCACAGCCACCCTGAGTAGGAAAGAGAAACCAGGTAAGACAGGGTAAACCTTCACAGGAAAAAAGGGTGAGGGAGCAGACCATGCTGGGGGGCAGAAAATAAGCTATTAAGACTAATCTAGCTCTTTGATGGAGATAAAGTGTGTGAAAAGGGGGAGTCACACTCACCTGGGAGCCAGTTATTTTGCCATGGCCTTGATTGCAACAGCCGCCTCCTCTGTCATGGCGGACAGCACCGTGATCTGGGAGAGCACAGGGAAAGGGAGTCGTGTCTGAGTGCAAAGCAGAGGAAGAAGCACAAAGAACAAAGCTGGGTACAAAGTTGGGGGCACCATACCAGGATCTCTTCTCCACAGTCGTATTTCTGCTCAATCTCCTTGCCAAGGTCTCCCTCAGGCAGACGGAGGTCCTCTCGCACCTCCCCGCTGTCTTGGAGCAGTGATAGGTACCCATCCTGGATGCCAATCAGCTAGGGGCAAACAGAGAAGAAAGCTGAAGATGGGCCTGAGTAGCCTGAGGATGAAGGGTGTGATGGGCAAACTAGGGCGGCAAACAGCTAACACCAAATACCCTCTCTTGCCCATCTCCCTTCTCTCAGCACAAGGTTTTCGGTCAGTCTCAACTTCTACTCGCCCCCCCACCCCGACTACTAACCCACCTACAATCACGTCACCTACATACCTGAAAATCGTTCCTTTTGATGTTGGGGACATCCATATTATGAGTTGACGGGCAGATATCTTCGTATTTCTTCCCAGTGAAGATGTCAATACCAACCAGATGGACCTGTATGTATACATCACATCAAAGAGAAATCCAATTATACTCTAGGATGGAGGAGATCCCTGGCTGGTGGGGGGAAAGTCACACTAGGTTGTCAGGACAAAGAAGAGTTGGAATTGAACCAATCAACTCGAAAGCACTAAAAGGCTCACTAAAAGGCTTTTAGAGCCTGAGGCCAAAAGACCACCAATGAAATTGCAGCTGACCACATAGGTAAGGTTGTAGGCCAGCCTTGGAGCAGTCAGTTTCCTCAAGCTATCAATACATTAACAAGAGACCAAGATTCTAGGGGAGTAGGAGGAACCCAGGTAAAAGTTTACAAGAACTTTTATTGACATCAGCATAAAAGGCCAAGAACTTGGAAGGTAGGAAGAAAGAGTTCAGAAGACAGGAAGGAATAAGAGCTGAAAATAAAAGGAGTTAGGAGAGCGGAGAACTACACACAGAAAATAAGGAAACCAGAAAGAACAGAGAATGATCTAGACATCTGGGGGTAACCATGATGAATGCCAAGTCAACAGAAGACAGAAAAAGTGATTAAGGAACAAAAGCAGAGGAAATTCAAACATGAATCGGGTTGAAGTTTTGGGGGGGGGGGTGGGGAGTCTGAAGTTACAAGGAAAGCTGTAAGGAAAATGTTGACCAAGTAAGTAAGCAGGCTCCAAGAAGAGGGAGCAGGTATAGGCACTCTGCCCTTTCATCAGAGATCTGGTGGGAAAGCTGGAACTGGAGAGTGGAGCAGTGATGTACAGAGGTGCAGCGATGTGCACTGGTGCCTTGCCAGGGGAAGGGGGCATTTGATGTTAGGATTGGAGAAAACATGGGCAAAGTGATGGAAACAGCACCTACAAAAATTCAGAGACAAATACAAAAAGCAAAGGCCAGGAAAAAGAGCAACTGAACAGTCAGCATAGAAGACCACAAAGAAAAATTGGAGACACACATAAGATGGAGAAAGAAAGGGGCTCCAAGGATGCTGGGGCACAGGAGGGTAACCGAGGAGGAAGCTGAAGCCTGGTGCAATAGTTGGAAAAGGTGTGCAGGGCTGAGTACTGACCACCAGGAGCCAGATGGTAATAAGTAATACAAGATCTAAGTAAGGTAGGGGGCTAGCACTGACGACGGCAGGTAAGGTAGGGGGCTAGCACTGACGACAGCAGGTGGGGAAGGCAAGGTACAGAAATGAAATTCTAACCTTGGCATGGCCGTGCTTGCCGGTCTTGGAAGTTGACATCTCCACAATCTTACATGGCCGGCCTTTGAGCACCACGAAGCCATTCTTACGTAATGCTGAGCACTGCATCGGGAAGGTGGCTGAGGCCCCTGCATCTCCTGTCTCGAAGTCCAAATCATCTGCCATTTTAAGAGGCTACGATTCCAACTAGAGTCAAGAAGAGAACTAGGGTCAGTGAGGAAAGAATTAACAGGGTCTCCAATTCATCCCACTCCACTCTAGAAACATTGCTTCATTTTCCCCCCAGCACTTTATCCCTTTACCCACGTAAAATAGCTTCTAGACTAAATGCTGATTAGATAAAAAAAATACCGAAGAACTGGTGTGTGTGGCAGTGGAGATAAGCTGGATCCCCACCCCAAATGGAAGCTAAAAGGGAGGCTTGAAATACAAAAAGGTCCAGGAATTTAGGATCCCAAATCTCTGATATGAGCAAAGGCCTAAATCTTGGTCGAGGGAGGACTCAGGTGTTACTTGCCACTGAAACCAACCACCCCTGTTCCCCACACATAACCAGGGCTATAATTAGGTGAGCAGCTATGAGCCAGCAAAAAGGCGGGGCTAATGTGGGGGGGAGGGGGTGGAGACCGGAGAACTGGGAGCCCCACCCTTCTGTTACACCCCCCCATTCTATCCACACACGAGCCCGTCATTCGTACAGGAAACCACAAGGCCGCTTTGGGGGATTCCCGCCTCTCCAACATGCATTTGCAGATGCACCCGAGAGGGAGAAAGCAAAGTTGTTTTCTAACTGATCTCCCTGCCAAACACCTCTGGTTTCCCAAAGGGAACCCAGGAACCCAGCCTCTCCTCAAGGGCCCTCCCACTTTTCCCAGGATGCATCAGTCCTGTCGGCTTTTCAGGCCCGGCCTGTACAGTCAGTAGAAAGTGGGGGAGTGGGGAGTGGTGAATGACAATAAAATGAAAGCAAAAGGTTGGTAGTAGTGAGTAGTATAAATTATACTAGGCTAGCAGAGTTAAAGACCCTAAAACCAGGCATTCTCAGGTCAGACACCACGACAAAGACAGTGACAAGGTGAAGAACACCTATCACAGCGGGTAACTCATCTGCCCGGGACTTTAAGGCGCCGTCGGCACGTCCAAGAAGAGTTGGGCTCGCGTCCAGTCGCCCTCAGTTTCCCCATTTCTCTGGCCTCCCAGCACGGACGAGCGCCACTTACACCTGGCTGGCCGCCTCACTTCACAAGAGGGCTGGGGGGAAAGCTCCAAAGGTCCACGAGGTGGGGGGAGCCGTAACATATGCCCACAGCGGGCTCTCCGAGGTGATCCGGGTCCGGGCCTCCGGCCTCTCCCACTCCTCAAAATTCCAAGCTCCCTTACGCGCCCGCGAAGACCAGCTCTCTCAGCGATGGGGGTTGCCGGCTCCCGCCCACCATGTGGCCGCCCGGGGCTTCCGGTGGCCGGGACCTGGGGGAGGGGTCCCCACGCTGCCATGCGGCCCCCGTCCACGTTCGGCCATGCGGCCTCCGACCCCGAGGGCAGCCTCCCGTGGGGGGCACTTCCGGTACTGCAGCCTCCCCCCTCCTCAAAGGCCGCGCCAGGCCGGAGCCACGCCGCCTCCCCTCCCCCCTCCCGCCAGCCGCCAACCCCCCCCATGCCCTCTCACCGAACAGCCCCCTCCCCCACCTCACGTGGCCTCGCGGCTCCCGGTTCACAACGGCGCAGGTACCCTTGCCCGGCGGGCAGATCTGGCCCCCGGCTCTCGCCCTGGCGTGGCCGCCCGGCGGCCTCTCCCGCGTGGCGGCCTCGCGGCTCGCCGTCCCCCGCCCTGCGTCGCACCAACGTCACCCGGCCAGCCCCAACCGTCACCTCGCGCGCCAACCGGGTCGCGCGCCCAAGTCTCTCCGCACTTCGCGCGGCTCGCAGACGGAACCCCGTGCGGCGGTAGCCGCCGCTCCCCTCTGCCCCCTCCCCGACCCTCGCGCAGTTCCATCTCCACTCCCAGGCCCAAGTCAAGGTTCCGCGCACGCGCGCCCTGCCGCTCTCACCTCGCGCGAACGCACTGACTCGACCACGTCCGCTCGCCGCGAGCCCAACCGCTGCCTCCGAGCCCACTGCCGCCGCCGCCGCCGCCTCTACCGCCGCCGCCGCTGCTGCACACGGGTCTTAGTACGCAGGCGCCGACTCCCCACTGACCAACCAAGCAGCCCTGTGACAGCCGCGCAAGCGTGCTATCTATCTCCTCCGCCCTCCACCCCCGCACTGCGCAAGCGCACAGATACTCCCTGCTCTCCACCCTCCCTCCCACCTACCCATCCAATGACGCGCATACGTGACCCCGCCCCTCACATATCCTAAGTTCGTCCCACCAGTAGGCAACGCGCAGGCGCATCCGGTTTTTTAATCCCTTCAACCTCCTCTGCCCTCCCCGTGTTAGACCACCAGCCCTACCGGACAAACCTTGCGCCTGCGCGATAAAGAGTCCTACACTCCACACCCTCTGAAGGAAACGCCTCGGCCTCAAGGCGCATGAGTGTTGGGAATCTTGCCCGCCCCTTCCACCTCAGACGTAGTCTGTACGCCAGGCGCTGAAAAGACCACGCCACTGTATTGCTGGTCTTGTCTAGAACGCATGCGTCTTAGGAAACGCCCCACCTCGACTTTAGCTGGACTTGAAAGACTCACACGTTTCAGAAAACTTGTACTGTGGGGTGGGCCCCTTGTCGCAAAACCCATCCATCTCCCCCTGCTCCCCCGTTCCAGACATGCGCGAGAGAGCTCTTTCCGCTTCACTCTTCCCCGCGCGCTAGTGTGGTCGAGTTACCACCCATCTCAGCTTCACTTCTCTAAAACTGTGCGCCTCTACTCTGCCATAGAGTTTCACCCGGAAATATAGAGCGGCCCCGTCCCAGCCACCATCTTGTTCAAATTCTTAGTCCGTATTGATCCCTATGGCTTCCATAGAGGCAATTCTACTGAATCCTGGTATAAGATTTACATGGCATTTCTCTTTTCCCTTAGCTGTCCTGTCCTCTGCGGTCTCCACAAAATTGTCTACGAGCACCCTGAGAAAATGTAGAAGGAAATGGTAACCCACTCCAGTATTGTTGCCTGAAGAATTCCATGGACAGAGGAGCCTGGCAGGCTATATAGTCCATGGGGTCGCAAAGAGTCGGTCACGACTGAGCGACCCTCACACACGCACACACACACCCTTAGAAAAGAATTCTCTACGAAGTGTGGTATATCGAATTCCACTGATGTTCCCTTTCATAAGAGGTGACCGTGAAACCAGAAACTCGCAATGAATTTCCCTGGCCCTCGTTCTAGGGAAGAAAGCTGCTGCTTTTCCTGAAAATTTGTATGAGAGTTGGGCTGTGAAGAGAGCTGAGCGCTGCAGAATTGATGCTTTTGAACTATGGTGCTGGAGAAGACGCTTGAGAGTCCCTTGGACTGCAAGGAGATCCAACCAGTCCATCCTAAAGGAGACCAGCCCTGGATGCTCATTGGAAGGACTGATGCTGAGACTGAAACTCCAGTATTTTGGCCACTTCAAGCGAAGAGTTGACTCACTGGAAAAGACCCTGATGCGGGGAGGGATTGGGGGCAGGAGGAGAAGGGGACGACAGAGGATGACATGGCTGGATGGCATCACCGAATCGATGCACATGAATTTGGGTGAACTCCGGGAGTTGGTGATGGACAGGGAGGCCTGGCGTGCTGCGATTCATGGGGTCACAAAGAGTCGGACACGACTGAGCAACTGAACTGAACCTCTAGTTTCTAGGTTTTCAGCACTACCTTCGTGGCTACCTTGTTTGCTTCCGTAGACTGGTGGACAATATTGTGGAACAAGACAAGCAACTAAACAGCTGGGCTTGGAATCCAAAATTCTGAATCTGGTTCTTGTTTAAGATGTGACACGGTAGATGTGCATGACGAACACTAGCTTGAATTAGTACATTAACGTAGCACATTGTACTATCATCCCCAAATCCTCCCACTCAATTTTCTGAAATTTCTGCCATTTCTTTTGGGAAAAAAAAAATTTCCTGGGTGCATTGTTTAAAAGTCCAATACCTGCTCTTCTCAAAGATGTCCATATGACCCAAGAATTCCACTCCTAGGTATATTACCCCCAAATTAAGAACAGGTACTCAAATCATTGCAGGAAAGTACTTAGCGCTATTTAGTAGTAGTAAAAAGTTGGAAACAATGCAAATACCAATCAACAGATGAATGAATAAACTAACTGTGGTGTATACATGTAATAGAATATTAATCACACAAAAGAATGAAGTATAAATGCATGCTATAACCAGATGAACTTTGAAGATGTTACAAGTAAAAGAAGCCAAACAAAAGAGTCACATATGATTGCACTGATGTGAGATATGCAGAATAGGTAAATTCAAAGAAACAAAAAGCAGACTGGTGGTCAGTAACTGCTTAATGGTCATGGGGTTTTAGAATGATGAAGTGCTTTGGAATTAGATAGAGGTGGTGGTTGTACAACCCGTGAATTTGAATGTGGTGAACACCACTGAGCTGTTTATTTAAAAATGTGAATTCATCTCAGTTTTAAAACTCTTGCACACAGATGTTCACAATAGCCAAAAAGTACAAACTACTCAAAGTGCATCAACTGATGAAGGAATCAATAAAATATGGTATATCCATACAATGAAATATTATTCAACAATAAAAAAGCATGAAGGACGTCCATGGTGATACAATGGATAAGAATCCACCTGTGAATGCATGGGATACAGGTTCTTTCCTGGTCCAGGAAGATTCCACATACTGAGGAGCAAATAAAGCCCATGCACCTCAACTACTGAGCCTGCCTGCTGCAACTACTGAAGCACTTGCCTAGAACCTGTGCTCCACAAGAAGAAGCCACTGCAAAGAGAAGCTCACAGGCCACAATGAAGATTAGCCCCTGCTTACCACAACTAGAAAAAGCCTGTGTGCAACAATGAAGACCCAGAGTAATCAAAAATAAAATAATTTTTTTAAAAAGAGAGGGAAAAAAAAGGAATATGTACTGGGTACACACTACAACGTGGCATAACTATGAAGCATGTGCTGAATAAAAGTCACGAGACCACATATAGTAATGTATTATTCCGTTGACATGAAATGTCCAGAATAGGCAAATCCATAGAGACAAAATTTGATAGACTGTGGTTGCCTGGTGTCTAGGGGGAAATGAAGACATGGAGAGAGATTACTAATGACTATAAGGAAAGGAGCAGAGGGTGATGAAAACGTTCTAAAATTGGAGTGATGCTTGCCCTCTTCAGATATTGAAAAAAATTGAATTGTACACTTTAAAAATTAAATTGTATGGTATGTGAATTACATCTTGATAAAGCTGTTACTTTAAAAATGTATTGTTCAGGGGCTTCCCTGGTGGCTCAATGGTAAAGAATCCGCCTGCCAATATAGGAGACATGGGTTTGATACCTGGTCCAGGAAGATCCCACATGCCGTGGGGCAACTAAGCTGGGGCACCACAACTACTGAGCCAGTGTGCTGCAACTACTGAAGCCTCCCGGCTCTAGAGCCTGTGCTCCACCATAAGGGAAGACACCGCAATAAGGCCACACACCACAGCAAAAAATAGTCCCCTCTCACTGCAACTAGAGAAAGCCCAAGGAGCAACAAAGACCCACCACCACCAAAAATAAATACTTTAAATAAATATACAAAATTTTTTTAAAAAATTAAAATGTATTGTTGGGAATTCCCTGGCTATTCACGTTTGATCCCTGGTCAGGAAACTAAGATTCCCACAAGCTGCACAGGGTGGCCAAAAAAAAAAAAAGTAATGTCATCTTCGTTTTTAATCGGTTCACTTCTCTGAGACATTGGTGAAGAGTCCTAGGTGACCTAAGTCACAAGCTCCATGATTTTAAAAGGGGCTGAGTGATGACAGCTCCCAATAATTCCCATTCAAAATAGAAGGGGCACAAATAATTTTGACAGAAGGCTAAGACATACACACTCAGAGAAAGGGAAGGGCAAAATATTGCACAGTATTGTAGAGTGATGAGACAATCACTATCTGGGAGACCATGCTGGCATTGCATCTATGGAATTACCACAGCCCCAGGTACAGTCCTCTGCTTTGTAAGCCCTGACATTTTATTTTGCCAATCAAGTCACTTCTTTAGGGAGCACTTCCCTGACCTACCAGACTAAGCCAATTTCCTGTGTTACATGTTCTCATAGCAAACATTACAGCATTTATCACAGACTGTTGGTTACCACAAATCCATTTATTTGTGTGATTACTTTATTAATGTCTGGTATTCTCCATTAGAATATAACATATATAAGGACAGGAGTCTGGCTGATTTTGTTTACCATTGTGCCCCCAGCTCCTAGAACTGTGCCTGGCCAATATTTGGTACATTGTAAATTTAATGTTGAGTGAAGGTACACCTGACTGAAACTAAGTGGACTCACAAAAAATTGACACAGAAACAGCATATCAACTTCTTTATAGATGAATTGAATTGGTCAAGGACAACAGAACATCTGTGCTGGCTGATCCATATGTTCATCCGCTCTATAAGAAAATATAAGTGGAAAGAAAAAACCTAGTCAAGGAATCTTGAAATCAAAGTAAAGGAATTAACTGCACTTACTTCATGACAGCTCTAAGACCATAGTGCTTTTTGTCTTCAGTGTAAAAGAGGCCTACCGGTCTCACGTTTGGAAAGAATCCTGGAATAGTAATAATCCTGGATTGAAACTCTCCTGAAAATTATTAGACAATCTTTCTGGCTTTTTTTTTTTCCTGACTTGCACATTGAGTATTTGTCTTCAGTCCACACAGAAGACAAGAACTGATTTTGAGAACTGATTCAAAATACAATTGGTCAGTTTCTATCTTGTCTTAATGACGTTCACATTCCTTTCCCACCTTCTTATGATTTCACCCACTCACCGAGTTTAGAATTCAAATATTCTTGAAAAACTCTCCAGTTACCCTTATATAGACTTTTTTTTTTTTTTTCCTCACTGCATGGTGTGTGGAATTTTAGTTCCACACCAGGGATTGAACCCAGGGTCCTCGGCAGTGAAGGGGCAGAGTCCTAACCACTGGACTGCAAAGGAATTCCCTCTATAAACTTTCATTAGCTTTGGAGGATGTCTTGGCAATTAATTGCATTCATTATTTCTTCATTTCTTTCTCAGAGGGTAACAGTTTAGAGAGTACGCACATTTTGCTGAGAAGTTTGTCAAATCAGTCTAAATCTGTTCTGGTAGATATTTTTGGTAGACTTTTTAAAAGTTCTATTTTGAAATAATTTTAAATTTACAAAGAGCTGCAAGTATAGTACAAAGAGTATTTTAAAGAATGTCAATGAAGAGTTGTAAATGGGAACCAATGGTGTGGTGAAGGTTGATTATATAGGCACGTGTCTAGTTGCCAAGTCGTGGCCAATTCTTTTGCAATGCCATGGACTATAGCCCACCAGGTTCCTCCATCCATGGAATTTTCCCAGCAAGAATACTGGAGTGGGTTACTGTTTCCTTCTCCAAGGGATCTTCCTGATCCAGGGATTGAATCCATGTCTCCCGCACTGGTAGGTGGATTCTTTACCACTGGGCCACCAGGGAAACTGTTATATAGGCATATGAGAACCAACTGTGCACATCTCCTACTAACTCCGAATTCAATAAAGTCTTATTATTAACTTAAAGTTGGCACCACAGAAGTATTTACACCATGGAAGTTGGCAGATATTGCAAATCTGGGTCCCTTTACCCTGAGCTGGTTGTTAAACATTTAGCAGCATACCACACATAAAGAAAATATAGGGAAGGCAACTCTGATGTATTCAAATAGTGTTAGATCAAGATAGTCCAGCAATGGTGTAAGAGGTGGGTTGAAAGGGTGAGAGACTGGAGGTAAGAAGGCCCTTGGAAAGTTGTCATGTAGTTCAGATCACAAGCAATGAGAGTTTGGACTAGGAGTTCCTGGGGTAAGAAGCATTTAAATAATTGGACTTTGAAAAATGGGTGGAATTTGGGGAAAAGGTAGAAATAAAGGAAAAGTACATTCCAAACAATGGGAACAGTGAGAGCAAGAGTGTGGAAGAAGACATGCAGAGTGAAGAGAGAGAGTTGTTTCAGTGGTTGGGCATGGAAGGCAGAGATGATAAACGAAAGGTAGACAGGGAAGGGAAACCTGGACAAGATCATAGAGTCTTGCATCTGTACAAAAGAGCACACTCTTTTTTTGTATGTATTGGAGAGACAATGCCAGTCACTGATGCTGCTGTGCTCTAGGAAACTCATCTCAGCCATGGGTGACAGAAGATCAAAATAAAAAGGCAGTACACACAGAATTTTTAGGGCAATGAAACTACTCTGTATGATACTACTGTGGTAGATATAATCATAAATTCACCCAAACTCAGAATTTATGACACTAAGAATGAATTTAATGGAAACTATGGACTTGGTGATAATGATGTATCAATGTAGGTTCGTCAGTCACGACAAGTGTGCCGCTCTAATGGGAGATATTGATAATGTGGGAGGCGATGCATGTGGATATGGGAAATCTCTATACCTGCCTCTCAGTTTTGATGTGAACCTTGTAACTGCTCTGAAAAATTAAAGTTACTGTGTTTGAGGGGAAACAATGGAGCTGGACTGGAAGCTAGGGACCAGTGAAGGGCCTCTGGCAGTAGCCCAAGCAGACAAGAATAAAGGTCTGGACCAAGGCATTGGTGGTGAGGCTGAGAGGAAAAGATGAGCACCAGAGACCTTTGGAGATCTAATAGATGGAATTTGGTGGGTAGTTGAATGAGGAAGATGAGGTCAAAAGGTAGGTCAAAGATGTCTTCAATCTGTGTATTTGGGGGACACAATGTATTAATCAAGTCATTCCTGAGGATAAATGTAGTAAAACAGGAATGGGGAAATCCACTAAAGGTTCTGGGATTCTGAGATTCTTGGGGAGAACTCTTGCTCAGAGCCAGATGGTGTGTGCTCATTATTCTCACAGAAAAGCTGGGCTTAGAAAGGTGGGTAGGATTGGAGTTGAAGACAAATCTTTTTTTTCAATATTTATTTATCTATTTGGCTGCCCTGGGTCTCAATTGTGACATATGAGATCTTTGGCCTTTAGATTTAGTTGTGGCACGTGGGAGCTATTTCCCTGACCAGGGATCGAACTCAGGCCCCCTGCACTGGGAATTCAAAGTCTTAGCCACTGGACCACCAGGCAAGTCTCAAAATCAGCTATGCTTTTGTAACACGTTTCCCTTACCTGGAAGGGAAAGGTCTCCAGTTGTATCAAGAGGAATGATTTTACATGGTTAAAAAGACTGTTAAGTTTCCTTTATTATAAAAATACAAATCTATTGTTGAAAAAATTTTGGAAACTATAGAAAAGAATAAGGAAAAAACTAACCCAAGACCAGAGGCAACTGCTATGAATCATGTATTCCTTCATCCTTTATTTTATGCCCTTCAAAAAATACATCACAGGTCCTAGTGAACAGATTCTGTGTTGCATGTGAAGATAAATTGTCGGCTGATGGAAGGAATTTCCAGATGCAAAGAAAAGCCAGGCCAGAACTGACGGGGTGGTGGTGGGGGTTTTCTGTGGTACAAATGTTTCACAGTGAGAATTTATCCTTATCAGAGGACCTTAGCAGGGACTATTGTCTCTTCTACCTTCAAGGGTTGCATGAAAGTCATACACACCAAATGAAGCTTTGGATGTATGCTAAGTCGCTTCAGTTGTGTCTGACTCTGTGTGACCCCATGGACTGTAGCCCGCCAGGCTCCTCTGTCCATGGGATTCTCCAGGCAAGAATACTGAAGTAGGTTGCCATTTCCTTTTCCAGGGAATCTTCCCAGCCCAGGATCCAAACTGCATCTCTTATGTCTTCTGCATTGGCAGGTGGATTCTTTACCACCAGTACCATCTGGAAAGCCAAATGAAGTTTGAGGGTGAGCAAATGGGTAATGCTAAGGTGAGGGTGTGTGGTGGGGGGGATTCTTGGACCCACTTTTGTAGCACCCAGCTTCTGGGGTCAGAGCAGAAACCTTGACTACATTTGCTCATTCATCCATTCATTCAGCTAACATTTACTGAGTCCAGCCAGATACTCCTAATACAAGGGTGGTGAGTTTAGCAGTGTGGTCCCTGCCCCACAGTGGGGAGGAGGAAATTAATAGATGTATAACCTTGGCTCAGTTCAGTACCAGTGACTGATGGGTTTATGAGTGGCAGTTGGTATGAGATAAGAGGAGCACTCTAAGAAGATGCCTGAGGGATATTTTGTGATTTTTGACCTTGCTTCTTTGGAAGCTAAGAGGGTGGAGATGGAGAAGAATGAAACTGGAGTGGTTCTGGGCCTGAAAGAAAAGCCCAGAACCCAGGTGCTTGGGAGAGAAGTCAGAAAGTTTCTTAAAAACTGGACTAAGTGAGTAGGGAATCAGGCTGGAGATGGAATAGGGACCCAGCTCATAGAGGAAGAAAACTCAGTGAGATCATCACAAATGACTCAAGAGCATTAGCTGTGATCATTCATTTGCTCAGTCATTCACTCTCCAGGTGGAAACTGAGGCCCACTTTGTGGCCAGAGTGAAGCAGTAGCCAGGCAGCTGCAGAGCAGAGCAGTGCGGCCAATGGCAGGGCACATAGGGGCTGAGAGAGCACCAAGATGGGAACAAACCCAGTCTGGAAGCCTGGTAGGTCTTTTGGTGGGGAGACACCGGAGCTAAGGAACCTGGAGAAAGAGTGATCTTCAACAGGGTGAGGGGGGGCCTGGGAGCTGAGTAGGAGAGGGAAAAAGCAAAATTGCCTGGGTGTGAGTCCTTCTTGAAGGATTTGGACCCAAGTAAATAATACCTCAAGGTTGGGGGGAAGGAAGAGGGATGGAATGAATTGGGAGATTGGGAGTGACATAAATGCACTACTATGTATTTTATCTTCTTGGGCTCTGAAATCACTGCAGACGGTGACTGCAGCCATGAAATTAAAAGATGCTTGCTCCCTTGAAAGAAAGTTATGACAAACCTAGACAGCATATTAAAAAGCAGAAACATCACTTTGCCAACAAATGTCCATACAGTCAAAGCCATGGTTTTTCCAGTAGTCATGTATGGTTGTGAGAGTTGGAGGCTGAGTACCAAAGAATTAATCCTTTCAAATTGTGCTGGAGAAGACTCTTGAGTCCCCTGGGCAGCAAGAAAATCAAACTAGTCAATCCTAAAGGAAATCAACCCTGAATATTCATTGGAAGGACTTATGCTGAAGCTGAAGCTCCAGTACTTTGGCCAACTGAAACAAAGAGCTAACTCACTGAAAAAGACCCTGATGCTGGGAAAGAATGAGGGCAGGAGGAGAAGGGGGCGACAGACATGAGTTTGAGGAAACTCCAGGAGATACTGTAGGACAGGAAAGCCTGGTGTGCTGCAGTACATGGGGTTTCAAAGCGTCGGACACAACTTAGCGACTGAACAACAACGAGAACCTACTATATAGCACAGGGAATGTTACTCAGTGCTCTGCGGTGACCTGAATGGGAAGGAAATCCAAAAAAGATGGGATATATGTGTATGTATAGCTGATCCACTTTGCTGTACAAGCAGAAACTAACACGACATTGTAAAGCAACTATACTCCAATAAAAATTAATTTAGGAACTTGCCTGGTAGTCCAGTGGTTAAGAATTTACCTTCCAATGCAGGAGACAAAGGCTCTATCCCTCATCGGGAAGCTAAGATCCCACATGCCTTGCAGCCAAAAAACCCAAACACATAAAACAGCAGTATTGTAACAAATTCAATAAAGACTTTAAAAGTGGTCCACATTAAAAAAACAGATTAGGAGACCAAAGACTTCCAGGTGGTCTAATGGTTAATACCCCATGTTTCCATTGCTGGGGGTGTGTGGATTCAATCCCTGGTTGGGGAACTAAGATCCCAGACCAAAAAAAAAAAAGATTAAGAGACCACCTGAAGCAATCCAGGCACGCACACACCTATAGCTTACCCTTGAACCACTGCCATAAAAACTCTTCACTATTTCCTCCTGGGGTCTGGATACACAATCTTGAGAGGCATGAGTCCAGTGTGCCTCTCTTTGCCTGGCAAAGCAATAAAGCTGTTCTTTTCTATTTCACCCAAAACTCTTGTCTGTCTCTGAGACTCGATTCAGCGCTGGTGCATAGAAGTTGTTTTCAGCATCACTTTGGTCTATCACTTAGCCTCTCTGAGATCAGCTCCTCACCTATGAGTTTAGGGAGCTCAACACTTCATAGGGAGCTCAGCCTGACCTCTGCCTGTAACTCCTATCAATGTGCAGGGCTCCAAATGCCTGACTTCAGCCCCAACTTTCTCCTGAGCCACAGATCTATGCCTCCAAATGCCTGCCTGAGCTCTCTTCTTGGATGTTTCAAAGAAGCTCCAAACCAAACTCCTGACTATGTTCCTCTTCAAGGGTTTTTCATGGAAATAAATAGCATCATCATCCACCCACATTCAAGCTAAAAACCTAGATTCCTTGATTCTTTTTCTCTCACCCCTGTGTCCAGTCCACCACCAAACCCTGCAGACACTATTTTCAAAACATACTTCAAACTGGTCACTTCTCTCCATCCTCATTCATCCATGCCCCATCACCTCTGCCTCCCTCCCATTTTTTTCCCCCAAAGCAACCAGCCAAGTAGTATTTTTTAAACATAAATCAAGTAAGGGAGGTTGTATGTGCCTGGGGACAGAGGGTATATGAGAAATCTCTGTGTTGTCTCTTTAATTTTGCTGTAAACCTAACATTGTTTATATATATAGGCTTCCCTGAGGTCTCAGTAGTAAGAATCCCCTTGTGATGCAGGAGATGTGGGTTAGATCCCTGGGTCAGGAAGATCCCCTGGAGAAGGAAATGGCAACCATTCTAGTATTCTTGCCTTGAAAATCCCATGGGCAGAGGAGCCTGGTGGGCTATAGTCCAAGGGGTCGAATAGAGTCAGACATGACTGAGCTACTGAGCACACAAATATATATATATATATATAATTACATATTTATTTATTTTAAGCATGTGGAATTTTTAGTTCTGCACCCCCTGCATGGAAAGTCCCTAAAACTGTTTAAAAGATACAATTTATTGGGGATTTCCCTGATGGTCTTCAGTAGTTAGGACTCCATGCTTTGACTGCTGAGGGTGTGGGTTCAATCCTGGTCAGATAACTAAGATCCCATAAGCCATGAGGAGCGGCCTCCCCAAAAAATGCTTATTGAAAAAATAAAACAGACCATATCACTCATTCCCCCTTTTAAAACTCTTCAAAGACTTCCTATCATTCTTAGGATAAAATCCAGATTCCAAAGCTTTGGCTGGTCTGGCCCTGCTTATGTCATTCTCCTTGTTTGTATTTTCTTCCAGCCTTTTCTGCCTCGGGGCCTTTGCACTAATCTTTTTCATGTGCCTGGAGCTCTCTTCCCTAATCCGGACATTTGGTTGCCTTCTTCTCATCCTTCAGGTCACAGCATTAACTGCGACACACCTCCTAGCAGTGTCTTCCTGAGAGCCTAATTCTAGATTATTCCCCTACATCCTCCTCTCCTTCATCACATCAATCTGTGCATTTCCTTCATGGCTTTTATTATATCTGTTATTATCATGTATCTCTGTTGACTTATTATCTCCTTTATTAGACTGTAAGTTGTGTGAGGGCAGGGAGTATCTTGTTGTTCAGTCGCTCAGTCATGTCCAGCTGTTTTTGAACCCGTGGACTACAGCATGCCAGGTTTCCCTGTCCTTCACTATCTCCCAGGGTTTGCTCAAACTCATGTCCATCAAGCTGGTGATGCCATCCAACCATCTCATCCTCTGTCGTCCCCTTCTCCTCCTGCCCTCAATGTCTCCTAGCATCAGGGTCTTTTCCAATGAATCAGCTCTTTGCATCAGGTGGTGAAAGGATTGGAGCTTTAGCTGCAGCATCAGTCTTTCCAGTTCACCACTATTTCCTCAGCACTTTTTTTTTTGCCACACCTTGAGGCATGTGGGATCCTAGTTTCCTGACCAGGGGTCGAGTATGAATATGCATATTTTATTGCAAACCATTGGAACTATTTTGGTTATTTATTGGCCAATCTGTGCAGCTTGTGGGATCTTAGTTCCCCAACCAGGGATTGAACCCAGGCCCTCAGCAGTGAAAACATGCAGTCCGAACCACTGGACCATCAGAACTATTTTTAGTCCCACCTGAGTCCCACCTGAACTATTTTTAGAAGATGCACAGAGTTGCTAAGGAGCACTGTGTTGATCCCACCCTTGACTTCCCCATCCCATGGTCAGAGGAAGGTACTCAGTAAATGTCAATGAAGTTAATTCAAACAGGGAATCTCTGGAACTTTGAGAACAGGTTTAGTATTGTGGAAGCTGAGGAAGAGGGTGGTCTGGATGAGAGGCATCTGTGTTTGGGTTATCTGTTGGTTTCCTAGGGTTGCTGTAACAAAGTGTCACAGACCTGGTGCTGAAAACAACAGAAATGTATTCTCAAAGTTCCTTAAGACAGAAGTCTAAAGTCAAGATGCTGGCAAGGCCACGCTCTCTTCCAAGCCTTGAAAAGAGGATCCTTCCTGGCCTCTTTCAGCTTCTGGTAGCTCCGGGGGCTCCTTGGCTTGCAGCTGCCGCACTTCCGCCTCTGCTCCATCATCACACGGCAATGTCCCTATGCATCTGTCTTTACATGGTACTTTCCTTTTAGAAGGACACCAGTCATATTGGATTAGGGTGCAGCCCAATGACCTCATCTTGAGTTCATCTGCAAAGACCTTATTTCCAAATAGGGTCACATTCACAGGTACCAGAGGTTGGGGCTCCTACATATTTTCTAGGGGAACACAGTTCTACCCATAACAGGTCATCGCTGAAGCAGTGTGAGTGGACAAGCTCTCCAAAGGTTATAGAGCCAGGACAGAAGAACTGGGGACTCTGGCCTTTAGGAAGGGGCAAATAAAAGACTGAGGAGTCCATGAAGAAGTCTGAGAAGGGGATGGTCTCCAGTCACATCTGTCACATAGACAGAGGTGAAAGAACAAAGGCAAAAAAGTACCCCTTGAACTAAGTAACCGGGCAGATGTCAGTCTCTTTCCTCATGTACACCTGCCCCCCCAAGAGAGGAAGCAGTGCCTGGGTAACACAAACAGTCTTTTAAGAAATTTAGTTTTGAAGGCTGGAATATATAGAATGGATAAACAACAAGGTCCTACTGTAACAGCACAGGGAACTATATTCAATATTCTGTGATAAACCATAATGGAAAAGAATATGAAAAATAATGTGTATATATGTATAACTGAGTCACTTTGCTGTGCAGTAGTAATTAACACAAACATTGTAATTCAACTGTGTTGTTGCTATTGATTAGTTGCTTCAGTCACGTCCAACTCCTTGCAACCCTATGGACTATAGTCCACCAGGCTCCTCTGTCCATGGGATTTTCCGGGCAAGGATACTGGAGTGGGTTGCCATTTCCTTCTCCAAGGGATCTTTTCAACCCAGGGATGGAACCCTTGTCTCTTGCTTGGCAGGTGGATTCTTTACCACTGAGCTACCTGGGAAGCCCCAGTTCAACTAGAGTTCAATTTAAAAAAATAAATTAAAAAAATTAGTTTTGAAGGAAAAGTCTGACATATGGAAAGGACTAGAGGGAAAGTGGGGCCAAGGGATTGTTAGGGAAGATGAGAAAGTGGAGTCCCAGCACAGTTGAAGGAGGTTGACGGCTTAGAAGCTGGGCCCTGGAGGTGGGCTACTCTGCACTGGATTCTCAGCTTGGCTTGTTCCACAACTGTGTGATTTTAGGCTGACTGCTTAACTTCACCACACCTCTGTTTCCTTATCTGGAAAATGGGAATAATTATGCTAGTATCTACTTCCCAGGGCTGTTGTAAGGAGTAAATGAATGAGGACATTGAACGTGCTTAACAGCATGTGGCACATACTAAGTGCTCAATAAATATTAACTCTTACTGCAATTAGGTTTTTTTTTTTAAATAAAAGCAAGACAAGGAGGAGGTTTCAAGAAGGAGGCAGAAAGTAATATCAGATATAGTAGCTAGGACAGGAGGTAGAGAGAGGGTACAGAAAAGGTCAAGGATTTGGCAGAGTGCTAGCAAAACCTGGAAAAGGAGAGGGCAGAGCTAACACTAGCTAAAGAGTAAATGGGGGAAGAGAGAAGTAGCTGTAGGTATGAAACACTCAGTAGCAGCTGAGAAATAAGAGAGCAAGTGTTAGAAGAGAGAAGAAGAAGCAGACCTTGATTTGGGCTGCATGGAGAAAATCAGAGGGGAAAGTTGCTGAGTGTTTGGTTCTAGGAGCCAGACAGAGACAACGGTATCGTGTAAATCATTCAAATATTTCAATTTGGTACCATAAATCTTCACCTTTGCTGTGCTGAGCCTGGGCATCCCAGGGAAACTGTTCTACAAAGAATGAATGGCTACCAAGGAATGATTGTGGATAAATGGTGACTTAAACCAGCATGGGAGTGGCAAAAGAGGAACCTGGATGAGGACTTAGGTTTCAGAAGCGTGAGGTGCAATTGGCTAGAGGATGCCTGGCTCAGAGTCTGCTAAGAAGGTGGGAAAGACTCAGGGCTGGAGACACAGGGTTTAAGAACCATCAGCAGCAGAGTCATCAAAATCAGGGGAAAGGATAAAATGTCCTACAGAAGGTAGGGAGCAGAAGACAGCCCAGGAAAGACTGAGGCTGGTGGAGAACAAGGCACAGGAGGACAGGGATGAAGGCACAGGGGGAAGGTTAGGCTGTGGAAGCTTTGGCAGGAACACTGTTGTGGTTGGAGTTGAAAGAGAACCCCAAACCAGGTCCCGAATGTCTCAGGAAGAGGTTGTGGACCATTGCCAAAGCCATTTCAGTGGAGTTCTGGGGACAGAAATCAGGTTTGGGTTGGTGGGGTATGAAAGAAGGATTGGGAAGCAAAGACAGTAAATATTTATTTTTCAGGAATTTTGCTAAGTTGATGGAGAGATGCAGAGCAAGAGTTGAGCAGGTAGAGGTTTTATTTATTTATTAACAGTGAACAAGATTGGCCAGATCACAGGTGGGTAGGAAATGACAGAAAGAGAAGGACAGAAAGAGGAGGAAACCTGGAGCCCTTTTTATCTACAGCAGTTAAAAATAATGAAATAACAGCAAAACTACATGCACAAACCCTTCAACTGAACAGGCATAGTAATTTGCAAATCTCGTGGCACCTGCTACTTCTATCCAAGGGGAAGGAGAGTTTATAACTGCTGCATGTCTAAGTATTGTTTCATGCCTCCTCTGCCAAAAGTCTTTTTCCTGTAGCACCATCCCACCCTTGGTCTCCTGACATTTTCAGTGTTACTACCAATAGGGCTCACCCTTCTGTGAGCTTCCTCTCTCTCACCCTCTAACCTTAGTTAACCAGTCCACACCTGAGCTCCCTCTGTACCTTTCCCACCTTTCTGTGGTTTTTCTTTGGTTGCCTGGGTTACACTGTGAGTTACCTTGCTTGCCTTCCCCAGGCTTGGTCTTCTGCTTCTCCTATTTCTGGAGCTCGGGGTGTGCATTCTAAGTTGCTTCAGTCTTTGAGACTGAAGTGGACTGTAGTCCACCAGGCTCCTCTGTCCATGGAATTCTCTAGGCAAGAATACTGGAATAGGTTGACATTTCCTTCTTCAGGAGATCTTCCCAACTCAGGTATTGAACCCGCGTCTCTTACCTCTCTTGCATTGGCAGGCAGGTTCTTTACCACCACCACCACCAGGGAAGCCAGGGAGGAGACACAGGTAAGTCGGTCTTTAATAGTCTAAAAGAGGATGATCATTTCTGTATCCTTTACATCCTGGACTCGTTTTAGTTGTTTTCGCATCTTGTCTGTTTTTCGGGACCCGACGCCCTGGCAAATAGAATCTTCAACTACGAAAGGGCTGGAGCGGTGGGGCGGGCTGGGTAGCAGTTGGAAGGACAGAGAGGAAGCCAGGGCAGGCCGCCTCCCGAAGCGACAGGCAGAGGGCGCGCCGGTACCGGGATTAGCGGCGGCCGCAGCTGGAAAGGGGACAGCTGCCTGGGCGGGGTGGGGTAGTATTCCGGGACTGGGGAAGCGCATGTGGGGCCGGGCAGCGCGTGGCTGCACGTGTGGTGCCCCGGGGCTTGCTGTCCCGGCTAAAAATACGCGTCCTGCTGGGGTCGGGAGACTGCCCTCGGCGGGAGAGACCTCTGGAGCCGCATCTATCTGGGTGGAAGATTGTGGCTCCCAGGCCTGACACAAGGGCTCCCAAGAAACCCGGGGCAAGCCTCGCACCAGGCCTGTTTTCTCATCTATGGAATGAAAGTGAAAGTCTCTCAGTCGTGTCCGACTCTTTGTGACCCGCATGGTCTATACAGTCCAAGGAATTCTCCAGGCCAGAATACCGGAGTGGGTAGCCTTTCCCTTCTCCTGGGGATCTTCCCGACCCAGGAATCGAACCGGAGTCTCCTGCATTGCAGGCGGATTCTTTACCAACTGAGCTATGAGGGAAGCCTCATCTGTGGAACGGGGACTATTTATCTGCTCAAGAAATATTGAGCGCCTATCTTGTGCCAGACTCTGTTCCAGGCGTCAGATATAACTACACAGTTCTTATCATGGAGTTCACTGTGTAGAGTTTCGGAGGGGGCAGGAATAATGTAAATAAGCATTTTCTATTTCCAAAAATGCCATGAGAAAAGTAAAGGATGAAGTGCTAATGAGGAGTGATATATAAGATGGTACTTGAAGAAGTCACCCATAGAGACATAGTGACTCAAGTCACTTCGGCTTGAGTCTGAAGAGCCTGGCTCGTTGGATAAAAGAAGGAAGGTAAAAGGAGCTTCCAGGGAGAGGGCAGGGAGCTGGAAAGCGAGGCCCAGCCAGAGACCAAAGCACCCAGTACTGTGGATCCTGAAACTGATCTCTGGTGGAAAAGGTCAGCGGTGTTTTGTGAGGAGTCTGGGCCTGCCCGGAAAGGGTTCAAGAGCAAGGGGAAAACACCTTGATTAGGGTGTTGATTGCATAGATGAACGCGTTTATCAAAACAAGCGAAGAATTGTGCATTTTGCTGTATGTAAATCATACGTCAAAAACAACCCAAAAAGTGTGAGAGTGCTCAGCTTGAGAGAGCAACCGTGACCTGGGAAAAGTCTGGTTGGCCCCGCGGACTGATCCCGCAGACCAGGGTACAGGGCATCCTCTAGGGGGACGGTCGGGCAGGCTGGGAAAAAGCAACCACACCCGGAGGTGTGCGGGCAAAGGTGGTCTCTAGAGTGAAAGTGAGCCGTGCAGCCCACAGCCAGGACCAAGGTTACGGGCTCAGGCCCCCGCCCGGGTTGTCAGGGGCAACCTTGGAGCTGAGCCCTCACCCCGCCCTTCGCGTAGAGGCCAGGTGGCGGTTGGGGCGCGACCAGCCCGTTTGATTTCCCGCGGCCGGTGGAAAGGGGCGGAGGGGGGAGGGGAAAGCGGCCGTCGGCCAATGGGTTGGGTGGGGGGGCTGTCACGTGATGGCCTCGGGGCGGGGCCCAGGTGTACTTACTAGACTGCGGGCGGGGGCCGCAGCCTTCGCGCGAAGTCCGGGAGGCGGGGCTGGCGTGCGAGCCCTGGGGTTGCTCCGCTAGGATTGGCCTGTGGCCGGGAGGCGGGGCCTGCACGCGCCGCGGCTGCGGGCTACGATTGGCCTCGGTTCAGGGCCGGCTGCCGGCGTGCAGGCTAGGCTCGGGGCGCGAGGACCGAGCGGGGCGGTGGGTTCGCGAGCCAGGGGGAGGGGCCGGGGCGGTGGCGGCGGCGGCGGCGGAGGTGGTGGTGGTGGTGGTGGCGGCGGGGGCCGGTACTGGACCCGGCGGGATGAGCGAGGCGGAGGCGGCAGTGGTGGCGACAGCGGCCCCCGCGGCGACGGTGCCCGCGACGGCGGCAGGGGTGGTAGCGGTGGTGGTCCCGGTGCCCGCAGGGGAGCCACAGAAAGCAGGCGGCGGGGCGGGCAGCGGCGGGGTCGGAACGGCCTCGGGCCCAGTTGCTGGGACCCCCTCGGCGCCAGGCCCTCGCACCCCTGGCAACCCGGCGACGGCGGCCTCGGGAACCCCCGCGCCCCCGGCCCGGAGTCAGGCGGACAAGCCGGTGCTGGGTGAGGGGCGGGGCGCGTGCCAGGGCGGCTCTAAGGGGGAGGCGGGGGGGGGGGTCGACGGGCTGGGGGAGGGGCATCATGGAGCCCGGCGGGGTCCGGAAAGCTGAAGGCCGGTATGGCTCGAGACTCAAAGGACCAGCGGACCTTAGTGAATTTCCCTGGTGGGAAATTCTGCAGTGTCTTCCTGGGTGAGAGGGAGTGGCTGGCCGGTCCAGCTAGGGTCTGACCACGCCCCCGGGGCGGGAGACTTGATCTTGTTGATTTGGGCTAGTATTAGGTAAATATCTGAGCCCAGGAAGCAAGTGCACTAGTGATCCTTACATTAGGAGGGATAGAGAGACCCCAGTTATGACCTGAGGGCGGAACTTCGTGGACCAGGTAAGTACCCGTTTCTAGGTTAAGGGCCTAGATTTGTAGGATGTGAGGAACATGCCTTAGAATCGGAAGAGGTTTGAAACCCTGAGCCCTGCTGTATATGGGCAGGTGCATTTAGTGGAATTGGGTAAGAATGCCTTGGAGCTTCTGGGTAAAACCTGGTTGGCGTGAAGTTTAGCTTAATAGATAATAGGTTGGTTAGATTTTTTGGAGAGTCCCAAAACTGAGTCCAACTCCATCTCTTCCCCCTATCTTACTGCCCCCACTGCATCTCTGCCTGGCAGCAATCCAAGTCCTGGGCACTGTCAAATGGTTCAACGTGCGGAATGGTTATGGATTCATCAACAGGTATCTGAGGAACCCAGGGAGGGGGTGGAATGGGTGTCTTCCAAACTGATCTATGGGACTGGACACCTTCCCAGCCTCATCTCTACCCCTGCCAAGGCACATGGTTGCAATGTCCAGCTGATGCTGATTGAAAGTCTTTAACCACAGCACAGATGTGGGCATAATGAAGCCTTCTCCACATCTTCAAGGGCAGCAGAGGGTTAATGATCTAGGAAGTTGGCAAATCTGGCTCTGATCCTTGCAGCTGGTCTGTGTCACCTTCTGGTTTAGTTTGCCGCCGCCTTTGGGGCAGAATGTACCTGCTCTTTGTGCCTCCGGCCGGAATCCTCACTCATTTCCTGTTTCAGGCAGCACACATAGCACTCTCATAACTCATCTCCCTTAGAGAGCTGTTAGCTCATTGAATCCCCCACCTGACGGGACTGAGTCTGCTGGGGGTTGGGGAAGGAAGGCACCAGCCCAGCCTGAGGCTGCTGCTTTCCTTCTACAGCACCCCCGCACCTCCCAAACTGGGAGCGACCATAGCGTCAGATTCTGAGCCGAGTCAGGTCTCCCCCAGTGGGCCCTTCCCCAGTCCAGGCACCCTGCCCGGCCCAGCCCTCCTGGGAGGCCTCAGTTCCCTCTTAGCATGCTGACCTTTGTGCAGACCCAAGTGCTTTAAAGCCAGAACACTTGTTCTAGGGAAGGGTCCTTCTCTAATTCTGGAAAATGAGGACTTCTGGGAAGTTCTGAGGGAAGACCTCTTCACACCCACCCCCCGACACTGGGTTGCTCAGGTAAACTAGGGTGATGGTAAAGGTAGTGACAGAATGATCTAATATCTTCTTTCTTACCCTTGATCTCTTGGTGTGCTGAGAGGGGGGCCTGATCCTGGGGTTCACCTCCAGGCTGAGAATATAGTTTTGTGGGCTGTTTGGAGCCAGTTCTTGACACATTTTCTCCTCCTCAAAGGTGTTCTGCACCTCTGCTGCTGTCCCTACTCACTCCCTCCTTAACTACAGAAGGAAGGAGACTGAGAGGAATTCTCCACCCACGATGTGGGTTGGGGCACAGGGGTTGTTGGCTGGGGACAGTGACACCCAGCACTATCAGGTTCTGAGGTGCCCTGGGGTAGAGGGTGGAGAGCTCCACAGGTAAAGGCTGAGCCAGCTCCTTCAAGGTGCCTTTGCCAATCCTGCAGCCCTTTCCCCATGAAGCCCGGGTTTTTCATGGAGGTTTTAGGGATCTGCTCTTCATGCCAGCTTCAGGGGGCCCTATTGGGTCTTGTCTCACTCTCTGGGCCCCATTTAACCCCAAGCAGCAATGGAAGCTGGAGAGGATGGGGCCACAGGTCTTGGGAATGGGCAGCTAGGGAGGCCTCAGCAGAGGTGAGTGCCTTACCAAAATCATCACCTAACACCCCATCCTGTCCTGCAGGAATGACACCAAGGAGGATGTCTTTGTTCACCAGGTAAGAGCTGGGATTGCTTTCTGAGGGGAGGAACCCACCCTCCCTGATGGTCTTTGCCACTGTCCTCTTAGCAGCACAAGTCCTGGCTCTCCAGCTTTCACTTCCCACCAGGAAATAGTTCCCTATCCATCCCACAGGTGCTGTATTAACTGCATTGGCTCCACTTGTGTTGGGTTGTCTCTGTAAGAAATGTGCCTGTTGCCCTCTGGGCACGGCATGGCTCACTCCCTTCTGGGACCTGTGAACATCCCAGGAACGAATCACAGGCGGTGTCCGAGGGAAAGGATACAGGCTAGCGCTACTTGGGCGCAGTGGTTCTCAAAGTGTGGTCCCCTTACCAGCAGCATCTCCTGACATCTGGATTGTCAGGCCCACCCCAGACCTAGCCAATCAGTCAGGCTTGGGGGCGGGGCCAGCTGCCTGTTTTAACTAGCTCTCCAGGTGATTGTGATGCACGCACAGTTTGAGAACCACTGCTTTGGTGGAAAACGCGCTCAGTGGGACTGAGGTAAGAAACACAGTACATGTTATCCACTTTGCAACTTAAGACTGTCAGCTTTTTGTTTGGCTTTTGAGTTCATGTGTCTTGCTTCCTTTCTGGAAATCCCTGAGGGATCAGGGGAAGAGGGAGTGAGTCCTGGGGACCATGGTAACTACACAGTTGTTCCAAGGCCCCTAGTTTGTGGCTTTTCCCCTGCTGAACTTTGCCTTCTCCTTGCTTCACCCTCCAGCCCCAGCTCACAAGTAAAATTTTGAAAAGAATGGAAGTGGGTGGTGGACCCCACAGGGGTGCGAGAGATCCCAGCCATTCTCACCTCTCTCCTGGCCTTTCCTTAACCAGACAGCTATTAAGAGAAACAACCCCAGGAAGTTTCTGCGCAGCGTTGGGGATGGGGAGACCGTGGAGTTCGATGTCGTGGAAGGAGAGAAGGTTCGGGGGCTGCGGTTGGAGAGCCCACCAAACCAGGGGAGGGTGGCCTGGAGGTACCCCCCAGGCTTTGCCCGGGCAGCACAGGCCGTGGGACTGGGACCATGTTCTCGAGCAGAACTTGTTGTCCTTAAGGCTCTGTCTGGTTGCTTCATGGGGTGTCCTAAAGAAGGCGCCCCTGTCACAGTCCGGGCTCTCTCTGCAGTTCAACAGGCCCATGTCTGTTCTCCATGGGGCACCTGTGCCCATGTTCTCCTCTCAGAATCGGCCCTCCAGGAGATGCTCCCCTGCTGCCAGCCCTCTTTCTCCACATCCCCACCACACCAGGCTAAGCCTCATGAGGGTCCAGTGGCAGCTATTTCAAAAGGACCAGTTGCAGATGCGGTCCCTTCCAAAAGGGTCCAAACACCACTGGCCCCTCCTCCTCTGGGGAGGGTGGAAAGAACCGGAAGTTAGAGGAGCTGGAGAGAGGGCTGTTACCTGGAAGGATGGAAGACAGTGATTCAAGCCAGACTGGGAGGGTTATGCATCTGTCGTGTGAGCTGGTTCTCACCAGTTCCTCCCCACCTCCTCCCCAGGGCGCAGAAGCTGCTAACGTAACTGGGCCTGGGGGGGTGCCAGTGAAGGGCAGCCGCTATGCCCCCAACCGACGCAGGTTCCGCCGATTCATCCCCCGGCCCCGCCCAGCTGCCCCGCCACCCATGGTGGCAGAGGCTCCATCGGGTGGAACAGAGCCAGGCAGCGAAGGGGAGCGTGCTGAAGACTCCGGGCAGCGGCCCAGACGACGGCGCCCACCACCCTTCTTCTACCGACGGCGCTTTGTGCGAGGCCCTCGGCCCCCCAACCAGCAGCAGCCCATAGAGGTGAGGGAGACTGGGAACATGGGAACCAGCTGACCGCATCCTGGAAAAGGAGCAGGAGTTAATGAGGCCAAAGCCCAGAGGAACCGGGGTGGAAGGTGGGCTGGGAAGAGCTGTGAACACCGAAGCAGCTGGTGCCACCCTGCTCCCCCCGGCCTTTGTGTGTCCCCAGGGCACGGATGGGGTAGAACCCAAGGAGACAGCCCCGTTGGAGGGAGACCAGCAGCAGGGGGATGAGCGGATACCCCCACCCAGATTCCGGCCCAGGTACCGAAGGTAAGACTCCCTTTCCTGGGCCCTGGCTTCCCCTTCACCAGCCAGTGTGGGGACCTGAGGATGGGAAGGGGAGGGGCCTGAAGCCAGAGGTCAGGAGGGCTGGGCCACTGAGCCCTTACTGCCCAGGTGCCCAGGGTTAGCAGGCACGCCTGGGATGGGACATCCGCCCCTGCTGGGGGGGGTGGTCCTAGGAGGGAGGGACATGGTCTGCACTGGGCTCCTGTCCCTTCAGGGTCCTCGCTTCTCGCCCCAGGCCTTTCCGCCCCAGGCCACCCCAGCAGCCCACAACAGAAGGTGGGGATGGCGAGACCAAGCCCAGCCAAGGCCCCACTGACGGCTCCCGACCTGAGCCCCAGCGCCCACGAAACCGCCCCTACTTCCAGCGGAGACGGCAGCAGCCCCCGGGACCCAGGCAGTCCACAGCCCCAGAGGTGAGGACCTGGGACTGTCCGTGTAGGGGGCCAGAGAAGGAAAGAAAAGCCTGGAGCCAAATTGCCCCTGTCCCTTCTTCCCCCACTCCTGCCTGCCTTTCCCTTTCCTTCCCACTCTCTTTTCCCCCCTTCTCCTGGCCCTGCCCCACTCACCCTGGCTTCAAGGCAGCCTGACACCCAAGAGCCAGGACTGCCAGGTCCACCCCTGGCAGCCACACCCCAACCCACCCACCAGGAAAGCCCAGCAGAGGCGTTGAAGCCCACATCGCCCCCTGTAGACTCCCTCGGCTCTGCTGGAGCCCCAACACCAGCCTGCGGATGGGAATTGAGGGAGGAACGGGAAGAGAAAAGGTGCAAGAGGTTGAAGCTGGGGGCCCTGAAGAACAAGAGGGTCTCAGCCGACCACACTTGTTCTCTCTAGACCTCAGCCCCCATCAACAGTGGGGACCCCCCAACCACCATACTGGAGTGATTCCAACTCAAAGGACACCCAGAGCCACCATCTGGTGAGTGACAGGCCCAGGGCTGGGTACCAAGAGGTGGGGGTGGGGCTGGGTGGTGATAAGTTGCTGGTGTGATTTTTTTCCATCTCTCTTCCTCAGGTATCTGCCAGTTTTTCCAACTGACCTGTATCCTACCCAGCACCTCCCTCCCCTCTTTCGCATAATTCATGACATCAAAACACCAGCTTTTTTCCCCATTCCTTGAGACTCAGGAGGGCCAAAGCAGCAGCCTTTTGCTTTTTTTTTTTCCTCTCTCCCTTACCGAGGGTTGAAGGAAGGGATCCATCCTTATTGTTCAGAGGCATCAACTCCCTCCCCTAAATCAGGCTGAGAAGGAACCAGCCAGCTCTTCCCTCCTCCTGGTTGTTTTTCTTTCCCACCCCAGTTTATTTTTTGTTTCCCTGCTCCCCCTACCTCTGAAGCCATTTTATGAACTGTCATGTGCCACCTGAGCCTCCAGTAAAAACAAAAACGGGCTTTCCTGTTGTCTTGGTCTCTGCCTCTTTTCTGTTCGGAGCCTTGTTGGTAACGCACTGTTGAGGGTGGCAGGAGGGAGAGGGGTTGGTGGGCAGGGCCTACTCTGGGATCCTTGTTCCCACGGTTCTAGCTGTGCAGCTCTGCAGAAGTGCCTTCATCCCTGGGACACTGACTTTTCCCATCTGTGAAATGGGACTATTGCCTCCCTGGTAGAATGAGTGATTCCTGAACGCCAAGAGCAGGGTCTGGCACCTGCAGCGTCAACTTGCTGAGGCTTTACTACTGTTAACCAAGGCAATGATTCCAGCTCTTAAATGGAGGCATGAGTGACAGTGTCCAGTCCAGAGGATTCTGTGGCCTGGAACTGAGGCAAGATGAAGAAGAGGTAGGGGTGGTGAGGCTGTGGTCTGGGTCTCAGCCCATCTTGGAGTGCTTCCACATGACAGGATGCATATCTCATACAGTAACTTTATATACGGATCTCTCTATATATACATTTAGTACAACAGACCTTCAGTTTCTTCTCCCTGCCCCTGCTTTTTCAAACATATACAAAAATATCTGAAGGCTCCTCCCAGCCCAGTGTTTGCAGGCAGCCTTTCAAATCCCTCTTGCCCTTAGTTGGTCAAAAGCCTGTGGGTATAATACCCTCCCAGGATGGGAGAGGAGGGAAGAGCTGGGGCCCCCACCTGGCAGCCTTGGGGAGCAACGGGGGTGGAGCCCAGAACCCTGAGTCTAGAGGGGAGCCCACTGTCCCTTCCTCTTGCCATGGATGGATGTGTGTTCCCTCTCGCCCTGGAAGGCTAAGCAAGAGGACTGAGCCTGCCGCGTGAGAAGTGAGATTAGATCTTGGGAAGGGGGGGTGTGTCCTTTGCCCTGGAGGGGACAGACAGACCCCCTCCCCTTTCACCCAGAGTCTGTGGCAAGAATTCCGAGGAAGTGCCAGAGGGGGAGGAGTCCAAGGTGGCAGGAACTGGATTTCTCTTCTGTCCTGCTCTCAGCTTTGGTTCATCCCTGCCAGAAAGTCAGTCCTAGAGTCTGTCCTCCCTGTAAACCCCCTTCACTAGCCAGGGCACAAATATTCTGGAGCTGAGACGGGGTGGGGATGGCCACCAAAGGAGGAGGGAACGGAGGAGAGACTGACTCACCCCACACCCACTGCCTAACCACAACACAAATAATCCAAGAGGTCACATGAGGGGAATGAGGGGGTGCTCAGACCACCCTTCCCTCCAGCTTCCCAATCCCATCAGGCTGCAGAGGTTTTCTCCGCCCTGGAAGTAATGGGGAAGAGAGGGTTAAAGTGCTGCAGAGGAAAGGAGGGGGGTCTCTGGGCAAGTGGAGAGAATTGGCTCTCCCACCCCTGGGTGGCCCCTCAGTCATTCTCATCTGGCCCTAAGTACTCCAGTTCTGTGCTGGGTTTCACTTCCTGCTCCAGAAGAGAAGGTGTCCGGCGGAAGACGGCTGAGATCTGGTCAAATGTCCTGCCACGGGTTTCAGGCACTTTTAAGAAGGTGAAGATGAAGAAGCCAAGCAGGAGGACCGCGAATAGAAGAAAGACGTAGGGACCCATAGCATCCTGGGACAAGTGGAGAAAGAGGTGTTGACAGAGGGGAGGGAACGGGTGGCCTTGGGCAAACCAGGACTAAAGGACTGGCTTAGGGCCAAAGGTCCTCACAGGGAACTGGGACACTGCATGAAGCCGGTGGCTCCTTGGTGGGCAATGGAAATTACCAGAATTTAGTGAAAAGAGAATTCTCTGAACCCCATCTCTCCTGGTTCTTCCCTCTCTCACCATCCTGAGTTACTACAGTCAGTGGATTCCTGGCCATTTGCACTATTAATACGAAGTTTGTAATTTTACTCCTAAGTAAGTTATGCCACTATTTGGCTTTGAAGACAGCTCTGCTGTTTTCCATCTAGCTCAGTTCCCTTCTTTGCTTTGATTCTTGTGGAGCAGGCGGTCTTCAGGACCCATGTGGTCCACTAAAGTGATCCCCCAACCAGCAGTCTCTGGATGAGGCGGGGTGGGGGGGATGCTGAGTGGAAAGCATCTGGGTTCGTGATACGTTGCCCTCCTCTGGCTGACAGTGTGGGAGACGGGGGCGGGGGCAGGGGACCTACCGCCACATACTGGAAACCCATGCCGATGATGAAGTTGCATGTCCAGTTGGAGAACCCAGCCACTGCCATGGCCGCTGGGCGGGGTCCCTGGCTGAAGAGCTCGGCCACGATGAACCAGGGGATGGGGCCAGGGCCAATCTCAAAGAAGGCCACGAAGCCAAAGATGGCCACAATGGAGACATAGCTCATGGCCGGAACCTGCTCCTGGGGGCCGGGCAGGGAGGGTGGAGAACTCAGGTCAGGTCTTTCAGGATCTTCCTTTGCCCTCCACCCAGGAAACTGGCATCAACCCCTACCAGCCATTCACAGGCAGGGGACCTGCCACCTAGATTAGAACAGGCCTTCAAGCATTTGACATTCAGCTGGCTGCCCTGTGCTAATTCAGGACAGAGGGAACGTGTGGTCTCTCAGCTCTTATGTCGATTCTCCCATGATTCTAGAACTGGGTTCTTAGGAATTACTGTCCCTGAGGTTTGACAGGGGCTCTCCCCACTGGCTAATGCTACAGTGTCCTTCTAGAGCAGGAGGAAGTGCATGCAGCCTGGGTCTCAGGGGCATGGTCTTGGCACACGGCCTGGGCCCAGGGTCAAAGGCATGTATGTTGAGGAATGACCCTGGCTGTCCACAGAGCCCCTTGAGGCAGTTCTCCGGGGTTGGGAGGCTGGTCCCCCTCCCTCTCCTCAGGCCTCACCAGCAGAAGCAGAGCCACAGTCATCAAGATGGCGCAGCCACACATGCCTGCCAGGCCCAGGAGATGGAGGGTCCGGCGCCCAGCCCGTTCCACCAAGAACACCTGCAGAGAGAGTCAGGGCTTGCCAGGGACCTTCAGGGCTTGGGACGTGGGAGGGGTTGGGTGATTGGGGTCAACCAAGGGTTGGCCCTTTGGGACACCCAGGTATGTCCAGAAGCCAATGGTGGGGACCCTTCCAGAGGCCAGCAGTTACCGAGACCAAGGTGAAGACTGTGTTGACCACACCGGCTCCGATGGTGGCATAAGCTGGTTTCTCTACCCCCGCTGACTCAAAGATGCTGGTTGAATAATAGAAAACCTAGAGGTGGGCCAGAAGAAAAGGTGATGATAAGGATGTTCCTTCCTCCCCTGAAGCCACACCAAGCTGGACTGACCCTGAATTTTAACGAAGCAGGGGCTTGCTCCCTTTTTCTTTCCTCTGGGGCTATTCCCTAACCCTGCCCCTCCTGGAGGTGGCTGCGTCCACACCGCATTGATGCCCGTACCGCATTGATGCCTGACAGCTGCTGGCTCAGCTGCAGCACAATGGCAATGACGAGGGGCTGTCGGTGGGTGTGGCTGCCCAGGAGCTGAAGCAAGGACAGGGGCCGCTCACGCTCCAGCTTCCGCTTCTCCTCTTTCAGCTCAGCCAACACCTCAGACACGTCGGCCCAGCCCGTCAGGCGCTTCAGACCTGGAGGTGAGGGGGGTCAGGCCTGAGAAGGCAGGCAGAGGGCCTGGGAGAGGCACAGGTGCCTGCAGGATGGTGCGGGAAGCTCACTCTTTCTGGCGGGCCCCTCCAGATTCCGGATGATATAGAGGTATCGGGGGCTTTCCGGGCAGAGGGGCAGCAGGACCATCTGCAGGAGGGCAGGCAGCACAGTGATGCCCAGGAGGAGTGGCCATAAGGTGGCCGTGCCCAGCATGGACTCCAAGCCTAGCACCTGTGGGAGAAGGCAGGGAAGGAGGGCAGGATGTTCAGCCTGTACCCAGAGCCCCAACACCCTGCCCAGCCTCCCAGGAGGCCAGGCCCAGTCACCTGGGCAATTAGGATGCCAGTGACGATGGCCAGTTGATTGAGTGTCCCCAGGGCGCCCCGCAGGTGAGTAGGGGCGATCTCCCCCACGTACATGGGCACCAGCCCCGACGTCAGCCCTGAGCAGAGGGAAGAAGAGAGCTTCTCAGGGCAGCTGCCCACCGCCACCACCCCCTATCCCCAAGGCCAGGGTTAGTGAAGGAGAGCAAGGCCCTGTGCAGGGCCACAGTGCCCATGGGTACCTGAGTAGGCGCCAATGAAGAACCGTCCAAGAATGAGCATCTCATAGGAGGCAGCTGCCTTGGCCAGGCCCATGAGGGTGCCCCCCAGCACTGCCAGAGCGTTGTTGAACAGCATGGCCCTCTTCCTGGCAGACAGAGAGTGGGGCTGTGAGAGTCCAGGAACCCATGCTCTGGCTCTCTTCCTGTCCCTCCACCCTCACCGTCCAGCTCCATACCTTCCCAGCCACTGAGAGATGATGCCAATCAGGAAGGATGAGATCATGCCACCCACAGAGAAGATGGCCACGGAGAGAGCCCAGAGGGTGGTGAGGGTGCCTGGTGGGATGGAGCCAGGTCCCTCATGCCCCTGCCTCCCCAGCCAGGTCTCATTGTAGCTCTGTTCAATCACCTGGGGACACAGCAAAGGAGTGATTAGCTGCTAGACTCTTCCCTCTCTGCTCACCCGCCCCCCACCCTGCCTTGTCTGGGCACCCCAATCTGCCAACTGTAGCCCCTCACCTTCTGGGGGGCATTGATGACCCCAATGTTATAGCCAAACTGCAAGGAGCCAAGAACAGCGGAGAATACGGCAAGGACCAAGGTCCCAGTGACTCGCTGCCGAGGGGGCTCCCCATCCTGGGCAGGCAGAAGCAGAGAGGAGGCATGTCACATGGAACTGTGGCATCTTTCCTTCCTCCAGGGGCCCAGGCCCAGTAGGAGTTTAAAGATGCTGAGTTTCATCCAATGTGTGAGATGAGAGAAAGTGGACCCATATTAGGAATCAATCGAAGATCTCAGTGTAAACAAGAGCAGGAAGAACCCAAGAGTACCAGGGCATGGAGGAGAAACTGATGTTTGAGTCCAGCAAGCAGAGAAACGTTTGAGAACCTGGGTTTCATAATTCCTCTCTAGCCTTGGGACAGGCTTGACATTAAGAGACCCCCGTTCAGATTTGTGCAACCTTAGATAAGTCACTTCCTCACTTTGAACTGAAGAGATAGGGGTGATATTGCTTGTCAAGTGAAAGTGTGAAAATAAAAATTGAATGCTGAGTGGCCCCAACAGTGCTGTTTTGTAAAGTAACAAGTGTGTTAGCACCATCAGTCTCTGTCCTCTTCTCTTCCATCTGCGGGTTCTCTCCGCGGGCTCCTGGAAGCCCCCAATAGGCTCAAGAAGGACAATTCCAAAAAGGACATCGCGGTCATTCCTCCTGGCTTATGGCCTTCTCTGTCTCCGCCCCGGCCTCCCTTCCCCCTCCAAGCTGCGACAAAGGGCAGGGGGCCATGCTGGCTTTTGCCTGAGCGAGCCTTGCGCAGGGGATGGGGGCGGGAAGGTGGTGTGAGGGACGGTAGCCTTGGTGGCTGACCGCTGGCGGCACAGACTGTCTCCAAAAGGAAATCTGAGCTGGGGGAGGGAGGGCTGACACTCCCCTCTACCCCTCCACCAACCGTAGGGCCGAGGGAAAGTTCAGCGTCCTGGAGGACTGCCAAGAGTGGGGGTGGGGGTGGACCTACGGAGCACCTCCGGTCTTCGAAAAACTGCGGGCGGGCGATCCGGGACAGACGGACAGCTCCTGGAGGGCAAGACTCGCCTGAATCTGCTTTCTTGAGGGCGGGAAGTTCTCAATCCCGGCGCAAAGCGCCGCGAACTAGAGAAGAGGGCGAACCCAGGACGCGCAGAATCCAGCTGTGGTTCTTGCCCATAATGATCCCCCAGACTCATTCTGCCTCTTGGAGTGACTGGAATCTGACAGTCACGGGTTGTCCCGCTCGGGTATAAATAGCCAGTCCCCCACCCCACCCCCTGAGCCTGCGGAAGGACCGCCCCCTAGCTGACCCCAACCGCGACCCCAGCCCGAAAAAAGCGGGACCCTTGTTCCCGTCCCGCCCCCTCATGCTATACCCTACTTCAGAGCCGATCTGTTGGAAGCCCGACGGCATCTTGTCTTAGGAACTGGAGCGGAGGAGCTGCAGTAGACGAGAGGGAGGCGAGTAGAGGGGGTCTGCGACCCCAGCCTGGTGGGCGGAGGACACGGCGGTGATGGGGGTCTCGGAGCGTTGTGAGGAGGGCGAATCTGGCGGGACCCACAGCCACAAGCCCAGGAGCCAGACAGCAGCTCCCGGGAATCTGGCGAAGCTTGGCTGGGGGGAAAAGACCCGAAGAGCAGCCCCCGCAGCCCCTAGGGCCACGCCTTTCACGGCACCCATTGGCCAGGAGCCCGCACACCCCAGCAGGCCACGCCCCTCCCTGATCCTGGGGCTGAGAGTTTGGCACCCGCTGTGGGGTAAGAGAGCGAGGCCACGCCCCTTAGCGTGCCCGGTGAGACACGCCCCTCGGGTATCCGCCAGCCTGCCGCCGGGAAGTTTTGAGAACAGGGTCCTGGGAAACCTGGGGGCCCAGTTGCCCTTCAGGTGAAGTCTCCGCCCACCGGCCAAGGTTCGGGGCTAAAGAAGCGACTTCCACGGGATGGGAGGGGACGGGCCAGGTACACTTGCCCGGGAGAGAACTCGGGCTGTCCGAGACCGAGCGCTAGCCGGCGCGCGGGGTGGGTGCAGAGCAATGGCCTGGAGTAACCCACAGAGGTTATTTTTAGCTCCCACGTTGGGAGACGCCAAATGTCAGGTCCCGGGTGTCCCAGCCTGTCCTGGGCGGGGGAGGACAGGGAGATGGAGTTTTAAAGGATCCGCGACAGGCTTCCCACGCGGAGATGACCCGGGCACAGGAAGTTCCGTTCCTAACGGCTCAGGTGTCTGGCCTCGGGGGTCGTCTTTCCATGCATCCGTGCTTGGAGCACTGCCTCTCTGGCCCTTCCCCTACACCCATTCCCCACGTTGGTTCCTGGAGGTGGCCGGAGGGACAGATGGTCACACCAACCACGTCACCAGCCCTGAGGTGCCTGAGCCGCCAAGAATGTGCTGGCTGCGTGGACGAGTTGGACACGCTCTCTGGAGGTCGCTCCAGGTTTGAATGCCCAGCGAGGAGGGCGCGACCTAGAGTTGGCAAGTTCCCGGAGCAGCAGCGGAACGCTCTGAGCACCGACAGCGCGCGCTGTGAAGAACCGGACTCAGAAGCACGGGGCTCTAGTGCCACCTGGAGGGAGAGCGCGGATCTGCAGCGGCTCGGGCCGGGGTGGTCTGCGGCCCACTGTGCCACCTCGTTCCACATCTTTAAGGCTTCCATTACTTCCAGCCCAGTCCTCTCTCTGGAGCTTCAAATCCGAGTTCAGCTGCCGCCTGGATGGGTAATTCACATGATCAGCATGTTCAAACCTGCTCCTCCTGCTAACTTCCTCTTCCCAGTGAACGGTCCTGTTAGCCAGCCTGTCATTCCTATCAGAAAGAGGAAGTCATGCTTGATTTTTCCTCTCCTGCACCCACCACCTTTATCCAGTTACCAGCATTGGTGTTTTGACCTCCTAAACCCTCATATTCATCTGATTGTTTCCACCTGTACTGTGGCCAGTTTGGTTCAGACAGCCATCACTCTGCCTGGTCTTCCTGCTCCTCTTCCCCTACAGGGAGGGGCAGAGTACAATTCAAAAGAGTTCAATCTCCTCACTCTCCCCTCAGAAGTCTCTGTTGCCCCCTGTCAAGTTCTAACCCCCTTTCAGAGTGAACAAAATCTCTTGCCTTTCCTCCTATCTCTGCCTCACATTCTATCCCCCTCCCCTCAAGTTTTAGTCAATTCCTAACTAGGAAAAACAGTGGAAACAGTGTCAGACTTTATTTTGGGGGGCTCCAAAATCACTGCAGATGCTGATTGCAGCCATGAAATTAAAAGACGCTTACTCCTTGGAAGGAAAGTTATGACCAACCTTGATAGTATATTAAAAAGCAGAGACATTACTTTGCCAACAAAGGTCCGTCTAGTCAAGGCTATGGTTTTTCCCGTGGTCATGTATGGATGTGAGAGTTGGACTGTGAAGAAAGCTGATTGTCGAAGAATTGATGCTTTTGAACTGTGGTGCTGGAGAAGACTCTTGAGAGTCCCTTGGTCTGCAAGGAGATCCAACCAGTCCATTCTAAAGGAGATCAATCCTGGGTGTTCATTGGAAGGACTGATGCTAAAGCTGAAACTGCAATACTTTGGCCACCTCATGCGACGAGTTGACTCACTGGAAAAGACTCTGATGCTGGGAAAGGTTGGGGGCGGGAGGAGAAGGGGACAACAGAGAATGAGATGGCTGGATGGCATCACCGACTCTGTGGACATGAGTTTGAGTGAACTCCGGGAGTTGGTGATGGACAGGGAGGCCTGGTGTGCTGTGATTCATGGGGTCGCAGAGAGTCGGACACGACTGAGCGACTGAACTGAACTGAACTATTTCTTGTATCCAGAACACACTGCGCTGTTTCACCCCTTGGTGGCTACTAATCCCTTAGTCTGGAATACCAGAGGACTCCCATTCATCCTCCGAAAAACTCTTCCCCTCCACTGCCCCCGCCCCTGTGATACCTTCCTTGGCTTTGCTCCAGAAAACCATGTGTCCCCAGTATAGTACATTTTCATAATTTCTTCTCTGCACATTAACCCTGAGGACAGATAATCATCTTGTTTACCTCTGTATCCTCAACACCCAGCTCACCCAGGGTAAGCACTCAATATTTATTTGTTGAATGAATGAAATGAGGGTCTGCTCCTGGTGGTCAGGAATATGGACTGGGGAGCAGTCATGAATGGGGGAACCCTTTGGTAAATGGTTCCACATACCTGGCCAAGGGGAACTAAAGTAGAAGAACTAAAGTCTGCTAGTTGAGGAAAACAAATCGTTTATGAATAAAAAGGAGCAGAAGTGATTGTTGGAAGCAGAGAAGGAAGGTAACTGGGAAGGTAAAAGGAAAACCAGGGATGCTGGAATGCCATGAAGGGAAGAGGGCAGGGAGAGAGGGAAAGCTGGGAAAGGTGCCAAGAGGAAAAAAGGGAGCTGGAGGGAGGCACAGGTTGGAGGCAGGTACAGAGGTACAGAGGTACAGGTACAGAGGATTGAATTAATGGCACAGTTCTTGGTACATGATACTCACTGATCAATGTCTTATCTTGTATTTATTTTAAAAATTATCCTTTTTTATTTCCATATCTTTTTCTCATTTGTCTTCTCTCAAAAACCCACCATCTCAACGCATTTAAGGCTCCCTTTTGTTGTACTCTTGCAAAATATGAATTGTTTTATGTGCCCGTGGCTCAGTGGTAAAGAATCTGCCTACCAATATAGGAGATGCAAGAGATGTGAGTTGGATCCCTGGGTCGGGAAGATTCCCCTGGAGAAGGTAATGGCAACCCACTTCAGTATTCTTGCCTGGGAAATCCCAGGGACAGAGGAGCCTGGAAGGCTACAGTCCATGGGGTTGTAAAGAGTCGGACTCAACTGAGCACAACCCAGTACACAGCATCTGTTTATATCTTTCAATCTGATCTTATTTTCAGTAAGCACTGTTTTGAAAACCCATTCATGTTCTGTGATTATCCTAAGTGATGGTTTCATAATTATTTTATTGCATAATTTATTGATTCACTGCATAATGTACCATTGCCTGATGCTCCACAATGTCAGTCATCCCACTGATAAGCACCCATATCACCTCCACTTCCCAACCACAGCAAATAATGTGGCAGTGAATATGGAGCTATGTCTCTGCCTCTGCTTATGTCTTGTCTTTATTTATATCTATCTCCATGAGCAGAATTGCTGAGTCATAGTGTATACTTCTACCTAATTTGACTAAGAACTACCGGCTTGCTTTTGAAAATGACTATCACAGTCTCCACTTCTATCAGGAGTTCCGGAGAGTTCTGCTGCTACCACACCACCTTCTCAAGCAGCATCCACCCAGAAGCAGCTGAGTGAAGAGTATGGACTCTGGGCCTGAATTGCCTGAGTTTGAGTCCCAGCTCTGATACTTAATAACTTTGCGCCCTTGGGAAAGTTACCTAAGCTTTTTGTGCCTTATTTACCTCATCTGTAAAATGAGAAGGGAGATAATAATAGTATCCACATCTTAGGGTTTTAATGAAGGTGAATACTGTAATTCTCATATAGTGCTTAGAAAAGACAGAAATAGATACAGTTTATTGTTTTGGTTTGGTTTGTGAAAAGCTCTATTGAGATAGAACTGACAAACAATAAACTGTACATATTTAAAATGTACAGTTTGATAAGGCAAAAGATTTTTTTCTTGGGACTTCCCTGGTGGTCCAGTGGCTAAGACTCCCTGCTCCCAATGCAGAGGGCCCAGGTTCCATCCCTGGCTGGAGAACTAGATGCTGCATGCTGCAACTGAGACCTGATGCAGCCAAATATATATACATATAAAGATTTTATCTTGAGGTGTTATTGACATGTAACTTTAATTTCAGATGTACAACATAGTGATACATGTATGTATTGCAAAATGATTACCACAGTACATCTAGTTAACAGCTGTAATTTGATGTTTTGACATATGTATACACCTCTGAAACTGTCCTCAGAATCAAGATAATGAACACACTCATCTCCCTCTGTGTTTCCTTGTACCTCTTTGTAATTCCTCCCGTCAGCCCCTAGGCAACCACTGATCTGATTTCGGTCATGAGGGACTAGTTTGCATTTTTTAGAATTTTATGCAAATAGAATCACACAGAAGGTACTCCTTTTGTCTGGACTTCTTTACTTCCCATAACTATTCTGAGATTCATGTATGTTGTTACGTGTATTGTGAATTTATTCTTTTTTATTGTGAAATACTATTGATTTGACTATCAATAGTAATCAGTTAGATTGTCCATCACCTGTCGATGGCTATTTGAATTATTTCCAGTTTGGGCCTGTTTCAAATAAAGCTGCCATGAACATTTATGTACAAGTCTTCATATGAGCATGTACTTTCATTACTCTTGGAAAATACCTAAGAGTAGGATGGGTGGATTATATGATAGGGGCGTGTGTGTGTAAAACTTCTTCTTCTTCTTTTTTTTTTTTTTTTTTTAGTAAATCAGGTTTTACTGCTCACAGGGTCATTTCTGGGTTGCAAACAATCTGTCCCTGTATCCCCCTGTTCAATCTGGGCTGCCACCATCAGACAGGCAGAAGCGCCAGGACAGTTTTTCTTGCATCTTTGGGAAATTTTAGCAACAGACAGTATTGTGTGACTTTTTATGAATTGGCCAAATCATTTTCTAAAGTGGTTGTCCCACTTTACATGCCCACCCACAATATCTGAAAGTTTCCAGTTCCTCCACACACTAGCACTTCAAATGGTCAGTCTTTTAAAATCCTGAATTGGACTATGAAGTGAGTGAAAGTTGCTCAGTCATGTCCTACTCTTTGTAACCCCATGGACTGTATAGTCCATGGACTTCTCCAGGTCAGAATACTGGAGTGGGTAGCCATTCTCTTCTCCAGGGGATCCATCAGAATGGACTCTATGAGATTTTAAATAAATGAGAATTTGTTTGTCAATTTTTGTCAGTTCAGTAGGTGAAAGGTGAACTGTACTTCAGTTTTTTCTGATTACTTATGGCTTGGAGCATCCCTTTAAACTCTTGTTAGCATTTTGGCTTTCTATTTTTTTGGCAAATCCCCTCCATGTATTCTTTGCCCATTTTTCTCATGTAATATTTTTACTGTTGATTGGCAAGACATTTAAACAATATTAGTTCTTTGTCATATTTGGATATTGCAAATATTTTCTCTTGTTCTATCTTCTGCCTGTTAATTTTTCTTCGGCGAACTTCATTTAGCAGAAATCTTTAAATTTAGTATCATCAAAATGACCAATTTTCCCCTTAGGATTTGTGATTTTGAAATTTTGCATGTGTTCTTTTCCATTTTTGCATCAAAATTTACCTTTTCTTCTAATAACTTTATAGTTTTTAGATTTACATTTTTGTTTGTTTGCTTGGTTGTACCATGGCAGCTGGGATCTTAGTTACCTGACCAGGGATCAAACCTGCACCTCCTGCACTGGGATCACAGAGTCTTAACCAGTGGACCACCAGGGAAGTCTGCACATTTAGGTCTTCTTTTTTGTTTTTTAGTTCTACCAGTTTATTGCTGTCAATCCATCTCCCTCTACCCTCCTCACACGTGCTTGCTCAGTCATGTAACCCAATGGACTGCAGCCCGCCAGGCTCCTCTGTCCATGGACTTTTCCAGGCAAGAATACTGGAGTGGGTTGCCATTTTCTTCTCCACATTTAGGTCTTTTTAATCCATCCAGAGTTCATCCTTGTTTTGGGTGTTAAGGATCCAATGTATTTTTCTCATATTGCTGTCACGTTTACCACATGTCCACTTCTGATATGGGCTTCCCAGGTGGCACTAATGGTAAAGAACCCGACTGCCAGTGCAGGAGACATAAGAGATACGGGTTCGATCCCTGGGTTGGGATGATCCCCTGGAGAAGGAAATGGCAGAGAAAGTTGCCTGAAGAATTCCCTGCAATTCTTGCCTGGAGAATTCCATGGACAGAGGAGACTGGTGGGCTTCAGTCCACAGGGTCGAAAAGAGTCAGACAGGACTTAAGTGACTTAGCATACTGCACACACTTCTGATACGTATGTAAGTACCTCTGTCTCTGGTATTCTGTTCCATTGGTGTATCTCTCTGTTCCTGCACTAATACTATATGGTAATTGTTGCTGAATGCTTTGTAGCAAGTTTAAATTTCTTGAAGAGCAAGACCCCTCTTGTTACTCTTACTTCTCAGTGAAGACCTAACTATTTGTGTGTGTGTGTTTTAATTACTTCAAAAAATTTGAAGGTAAACTTAATAATATCTTTAAAAAAACACCAATTGAATTTTTTTGGGTAATATATCAAATTGTATGTTGTTCTGGGGACAACTGATATCTTTATAATGGTAAGTCATCCCATTTAAGAGCATGGACTATTTCTGTATTCATTCATCTTCTATATTTTTTCAGTTCAGTGCAGTCGTTCAGTCGTGTCCAACTCTTTGTGAACTCATGGACTGCAGCACGCCAGGCTTCCCTGTCCATCACCAACTCCTGGAGCTTACTCAAACTCATATCCATCGTGTTGGTGACACCATCTAACCATCTCATCCTCTGTCTTCCCCTTCTCCTCCTGCCCCCTCCCAGCATCAGAGTCTTTTCCAATGAGTCAGTTCTTCACATCAGGTGGCCAAAGTATTGGAGTTTCAACTTCAGCATCAGTCCTTCCAATGAATATTTAGGACTGATTTCCTTTAGGATGAACTGGTTTTATCTCCTTGCAGTCCAAGGGACTCTCAAGAGTCTTCTCCAACACCACAGTTCAAAAGCATCAGCTCTTTGGGACTCAGCTTTCTTTATAGTCCAACTATCCATATATGACTACTGGAAAAAACATAACTTTGACAAGACGGACCTAGTAGAATTAAAATTTTTCTTCCATTGAGGTCTTATGAATACTTGGTTAGTTCCAAGATGCTCTATAATTTTTGCCAGTGATGCAAACTGAGTGTTATTTTAAAAATTATATTTTCTAATTAGTTATTGCTGGTGTAGTAAAACACTAGTGACTCTCTTTGTGGGTGGATCTTGTGTACAGCAAACTTACTGAACACCATGGATAGTTCTGACAGAATCTCTGTTGCTTTTATCTGATTTTCTAGTAGGTGATTATATCATTTACAAATCAATTTTATTTTGACCCTTTCAATCTTTGCACAATCTATTTCTTTCTCTTCTTTGTAGTATTCATCAAGCTCATTGTCATCTTCTTTATACCTATGTTCTCATCATCAGTGTTGTTGACTTCAAAACCCACCAGGGTACTCCATTTACTCACGGCCTCTCAGCCCTCAGTCTCATCACCAACCATCTTTCTCTTCAGTCCACCTTCAGGACCCTACCCTGGCTTTGTTATCTCCAAAAACACCCTCTTCCAATTTAGTGAATTCAAGCCTGTCACCTCTGATGATCACTACCTAAGCTTCTAGATCATCCATTCATGTATCCCCACTTCTCTCACTTTACGGAGACTTCAGAACCATTGACTGGATCAGTTTTTCACTATCCACTGACTCCTTTTTATGTTTCCTCTCCTTTATACCCAATTTATAGCAACGATCTAGCACATAATCACTTTCGTGCAAATTAAAATTCCTTCTCTATTCTCTCTTTCTTTCTTTCTTTTGGCAACACTGCTTGGCTTTTAGGATTTTCAGTTCCTTGACCAGGGATTGCACCCAGGCCACAGTAGTGAAAGCCTGGAGTCCAAACCACTAGGTTACCAGAGAACTCCCCCTTTTCTCTCTTTTTAGCAAAATCCCAACCCTGGCTAATTCCAACCATCCATCTACTTTCTCATCACATCCAGCTCTTTACTTAAAGGTTTCTAGAGCAAGAAATTCACAGTGATGCTGACTGGTGATACTTTAAATCAATGGTTCTAGTTCAGTTCAGTTCAGTCGCTTAGTTGTGTCCGACTCTTTGCGACCCCATGAACCACAGCACGCCAGGCCTCCCTGTCTATCACCAACTCCCGGAGTTCACTCAAACTCATGTCCATCGAGTCGGTGATGCCATCCAGCCATCTCATTCTCTGCCGTTCCCATCTCCTCCTGCCCCCAATCCCTCCTAGCATCAGACTCTTTTTCAGTGAGTCAACTCGTCGCATGAGGTGGCCAAAGTATTGGAGTTTCAGCTTCAGCATAAGTCCTTCCAATGAACACCCAGGATTGATCTCCTTTAGAATGGACTGGTTGGATCTCCTTGCAGACCAAGGGACTCTCAAGAGTCTTCTTCAGCACCACAGTTCAAAAGCATCAATTCTTCGGCGATCAGCTTTCTTCACAGTCCAACTCTCACATCCATACATGACCACAGGAAATACCATAGCCTTGACTAGACGGACCTTGGTTGGTAAAGTAATGTCTCTGCTTTTTAATATGCTGTCTAGGTTGGTCATAACTTTCCTTCCAAGGAGTAAGCGTCTTTTAATTTCATGGCTGCAATCAGCATCCGCAGTGATTTTGGAGCCCAGAAAAATAAAGTCTGACACTGTTTCCACTGTTTCCCCATCTATTTCCCATGAAGTGATGGGACCAGATGCCATGATCTTTGTTTTCTGAATGTTGAGCTTCAAGCCAACCTTTTCACTCTCCTCTTTCACTTTCATCAAGAGGCCTTTGAGTTCCTCTTCACTTTCTGTCATAAGGGAGGTGTCATCTGCATATCTGAGGTTATTGATATTTCTTCTGGCAATCTTGATTCCAGCTTGTGCTTCTTCCAGCCCAGCGTTCCTCATGATGTACTCTGCATATAAGTTAAATAAGCAGGGTGACAATATACAACCTTGACGTACTCCTTTTCCTATTTGGAACCAGTCTGTTGTTCCATGTCCAGTTCTAACTGTTGCTTCCTGACCTGCATACAGGTTTCTCAAGAGGCAGGTCAGGTGGTCTGGTATTCCCATCTCTTTCAGAATTTTCCACAGTTTATTGTGATCCACACAGTCAAAGGCTTTGGCATAGTCAATGAAGCAGAAATAGATGTTTTTCTGGAACTCTCTTGCTTTCTCCATGATCCAGCGGATGTTTGCAATTTGATCTCTGGTGCCTCTGCCGTTTCTAAAACCTGCTTGAACATCTGGGAGTTCACGATTCACATATTGCTGAAGCCTGGCTTGGAGAATTCTGAGCATGACTTTACTAGAGTGTGAGATGAGTGCAATTGTGCAGTAGTTTGAGCATTCTTTGGCATTGCCTTTCTTTGGGATTGGAATGAAGACTGACTTTTTCCAGTCCTGTGACCATTGCTGAGTTTTCCAAATTTGCTGGCATATTGAGTGCAGCACTTTCACAGCATCATCTTTCAGGATTTGAAATAGCTCAACTGGAATTCTATCACCTCCACTAGATTTGTTCATAGTGATGCTCTCTAAGGCCCACTTGACTTCACATTCCAAGATGTCTGGTTCCAGGTGAGTGATCACGCCATCGTGATTATCTTCGTCGTGAAGATCTTTTTTGTACAGTTCTTCTCTGTATTCTTGCCACCTCTTCTTAATATCTTCTGCTTCTGTTAGGTCCATATCATTTCTCTTCTTTATCGAGCCCATCTTTTCATGAAATGTTCCCTTGATATCTTTAATTTTCTTGAAAAGATCTCTTGTTTTTCCTATTCTGTTGTTTTCCTCTATTTCTTTGCATTGATCGCTGAGGAAGGCTTTCTTATCTCTCCTTGCTATCCTTTGGAACTTTGCACTCAGATGCTTATATCTTTCCTTTCCTCCTTTGCTTTTTGCTTCTCTTCTTTTCACCGCTATTTGTAAGGCCTCCTCAGACAGCCATTTTGCTTTTTTGCATTTCTTTTCCATGGGGATGGTCTTGGTCCCTGTCTCCTGTACAATGCCACGAACCTCCGTCCAGAATTCATCAGGCACTCTATCTATCAGATCTAGACCCTTAAATCTATTTCTTACTTCCACTGTATAATCCTAAGGGATTTGATTTAGGTCATATCTGAATGGTCTAATGGTTTTCCCTACTTTCTTCAATTTAAGTCTGAATTTGGCAATAAGGAGCTCATGATCTGAGCCACAGTCAGCTCCTGGTCTTGTTTTTGCTAACCGTATAGAACTTCTCCATCTTTGGCTGCAAAGAATATAATCAATCTGATTTCGGTGTTGACCATCTGGTGATGTCCATGTGTAGAGTCTTCTCTTGTGTTGTTGGAAGAGGGTGTTTGCTATGACCAGTGCGTTCTCTTGGCAAAACTCTATTAGCCTTTGCCCTGCTTCATTCCGTGCTCCAAGGCCAAATTTGCCTGTTACTCCAGGTGTTTCTTGACTTCCTACTTTTGCATTCCAGTCCCCTATGATGAAAAGGACATCTTTTTGGGGTGTTAGTTCTAAAAGGTCTTGTAGTTCTTCATAGAACTGTTCAACTTCGGCTTCTTCAGCATTACTGGTTGGGGCATAGACTTGGATTACTGTAATATTGAATGGTTTGCCTTGGAAACGAACAGAAATCATTCTGTCGTTTTTAAGATTGCATCCAAGTATTGCATTTCGGACTCTTTTGTTGACCATGATGGCTACTCCATTTCTTCTAAGGGATTCCTGCCCACAGTAGGAATAATGGTCATCTGAGTTAAATTCACCCATTCCAGTCCATTTTAGTTCACTGATTCCTAGAATATCGACGTTCATTCTTGCCATCTCCTGTTTGACCACTTCCAATTTGCCTTGATTCATGGACCTAACATTCCAGGTTCCCATGCAATATTGCTCTTTACAGCATCGGACCTTGCTTCTATCACCAGTCACATCCACAACTGGGTATTTGTTTCGCTTTGGCTCCATCCCTTCATTCTTTCTGGAGTTAATTCTCCACTGATCTCCAGTAGCATATTGGGCAACTACCGACCTGGGGAATTCCTCATTCAGTATCCTATCATTTTGCCTTTTGATACTGTTCATGGGGTTCTCAAGGCAAGTATACTGAAGTGGTTTGCCATTCCCTTCTCCAGTGGACCACATTCTGTCAGACCTCTCCACCATGACCCGTCCGTCTTGGGTGGCCCCACATGGCATGGCTTCAGTGGTTCTAGGCTGGGACCAATTTTGCTCATCTCATCACTAGGACATCTGGCAATCTCTGGAGACAGTGATTTCTTTTTTTTTTTTTTTTATTTTATTGAAGCATAGTTGATTTATAATGTTGTGTTAATTTCTGCTGTACAGAAAGCAGTGATTATATATATATATATATATATTCTTTTCCATTATGGTTTATGACAGGATATTGAATGTGGTTTCCTGTGCTATACAGTAGGACCTTGTTTATTCTGGAGACATTTTTGATTGTCACACTAGGGTGTGGGAGAGGATGCTGGCATCAAATCAGTGGAAGTCCAGGGTGCTGTTAAATATCCTATAATGCACAGAACCATCCCATAACAAAGAATTATCTGGCCCCAAACACAATAGTGCTGAGGTGGAGCAATACTGCTTTAAGTTAATACAAGTCTCAAAGGGACAGTAGAAACAGGGTCGTAACACTTGCTGTTCCCTATGCCTATAATATGGTTCTTCCTGGGTGGCTCATTATTGAACAGTCCCTTCCTAGGTAGGTCTCCCTGACCTTACTCTGGAATGGACCCAACCTCATCACATTACCCTATTTTATTGCCTTGAAAACATGCACCATTTTATGTCTTTATTGCCTGCTTCCTCCCTCTAGAATCTAAGTTACCTGAATGAAGCGTCCTCTTTTTTTTGACTGCACAGAATGCCATGCAGAACTTCCTCGACCAGGGACTGAACCTGTGCCCCCTGCAGTGGAAGCACTGAATCTTAACCACTGGCCCACCAGGAAGTCTGCAGTATACTCTTGTTTACAGCTGTAGCCCCAGTGTCAAGCATGGTGCTTGGTACATTATACAGGAACTCAGAAAATATTTGTCAAATCAGTAGATGAAAATCATGTTAATTTGCTATTTAGTCATTTATTCATCAACTATTTACTGAGGATAAAATCCAGACACATCTCTTGGAGCTTATAGTATAGTGGGGAGACTGACTTTGAGTAAATAATCACACAAAGTGAATAGCTTCTAGTCATGATAAGAACCTTGAAAGTAACGTAGAGGTAGCAGTGAGAACTTTCAGCAGGGTGATCTGACTCAGTCCGGGGTGGGGTGCTCAGGCCAGGCCTCCCAGGAGAAGTCATATTTGAGCTAAGGATGAGTCGGTTAGCTGGGTACAAGGAAGGTAGGGTGGGGGTAGATGAGAAGAGCACCTAGGCATAGAGAACAGAGTGCAGAGGCACTTTGGTGGGAAGGAACACAGTATAGTTCAGGAAGTGTGGCTGACGCATGGAGTCTCATAAACCATAGTGTAACATTTATTTGCAAATCCCAGTGGAGCAATAGGAGCCAAAGAATGCCATTGGAAGTTTTAAGGATTTTAAACAGGAAGTGATAAGACAAAAGTTTATTAAAAAAAACCAAAAACTTGTTTCTGGAAAATAGATTTTAGAAGGACAAGCAGGGAAGCAGAGAGATTGGTTTGGAGGTGGTTGCAGTGTCCAGGCAAGAGGTGATGGTGGCTTGGCCTGAGATGGTCTCACTGAGCTTGGAGAGGAGCTGGATATATTTAACTAACGAGAAATGTTGATTTTCAGAGCTGAAAAATCACCTTAAAAAATAAAAAACTCACCATTAATCAAAGGTAGAAAAATTAAAATGAATAATAAAGAGTTCCTTAAAGTCTGCATTTACAGAAAAACAGGTTAATTAGACGACTATGAAGGGCCCATTAATATTTTTATTGAATAAAAGAAAGACCGAGAAATGTTTTGAGAAGGAGGAGCAAAGATGGGAAATATGAGAGACTTGAGGTTAAAAAACTAAATGAAAGAGACAAGAGTAAGAAAGGTGTGTGAGCCTGAGAGTTGTCAGGCTGGCGAGGGAAAGATTGGAAGGAAACTGGACCATGAGGGAGCAGGGATATGCTCTCGGGTAGAAGCAAAGAAAGGCTACTGGGTGATGCTGGGCTCCAAGGGGGCTGGAGATGGGGTACAAAGGTAGATTAAAACATGAGGAGTGAAATAGGAAGCGGAAAGGACAGGAAGGGGAGATGATAACAGATGAGGGAGGAATGGGTAAGTGGGGGATGCTTGGTGGGATGGGGCAGAACTCAGGGAGAGTGACAGAAGACACCTGAGGGTGAGGTGGGGGTCTGAGGACTGAATCTAGGGCCACATGAGAGCCAGATGTTCTGGAGGACGGCACGGTGAGAGGGTGGGAGAGGGCACACAGACAGGCAGGTCCAGGCTCCGGATGAGGGCGAGAAACTAGTGCAGGGCTGCCGGAGGAGGAAGAGGGAAAGGGGGAGGACCGGCTGGAAAAACTCCAAGGGAAGAGAATGAAGGGTGTGGCCAAGACTCTGACCCAGGCCTTACCCTGCTCCCTCCCTTTGCTGGTTTCTGGCCTCAGTGGTTTCTTCCTTCTGCGGCAAGGACACTTGAGGCGGGATGAGACAGTGACTGCGGGGCGGGGGGCTGCCAAAGGCCCCGCCATTAAGTCACGTCCAGCAGAGATCGGAATAGGGGGCGGAGGAGATGGGTACTGGGGCACCGCGACTGGAAGCCAGGTGTCTGGTGGAGGCGACAGCGCTGAGGGGCGGTTGGGCTCTAGGCGGTGGTTCTGGCGGTGGAGACTCTAATTAGGCGGCTGAAGTGGGCAGTTCTGAGGGGTCCCCGGAAGGTGGGGTCGGCGAGCAAAGGAGGCTGAAGAGAACAAGAGGAGAACAGAGGGTGGGGGGGAAAGTAGGGCGGGATAAAGAGCGAGCGCTCGGAGTAGAAGCCGAGAGTCCCTGCGGGGGAGAAGGCGGAGCCAGGGATAGCCTGGGGCATCTCTCCCGCTCAGGCTCCGCCGCGTTCCTGGCGCACCTGTACAGGAGCGGGGAAGGGACGTCCTTGCGCCCGAGGGACCTCCAGTCCGAGGGGCTTCCTCAGAACTCGGGACTCCCGAGAAGACTCCACCTCCCCCCTCCAGCGGTCCGTGCCCAGCAAGTGAAGGGGCGTGACGCTGGGGCTCAGGTTTCTTCCTCCTCACCTGAGCCAGGAGGGGTGGGGGCAAGGACTTCCGGCTCAGGTGAGTGTCCCTTCGGTGACGTCAGGTCACCCTCGGCCGCCCCTCGGTCCCTCCCCGCCTCGCGCTCCCGGTGCCTGCGGGGGCGCGCCCCCGACGCCCTACTTATACTCAGGTGCGCAGCACCTGTCCGCCCGCACCTGCCCGCTCACCGCTGAGCGACCTCTAGTTCGCACAGCAGCCTCGGGCCGACAGCCCAGAATACTCTGGGGACTTCCAGCACCCGGGGGCCGCGCCCTACGGCCCCTCCACCTTTTGTTTGGGAAGAGTCGCCGAGTGCCCGAGGGAACCGCCAGGCCTTCGCGGATCGCTTTTGTCGGTCACCAGTCCTGTTGCCTCTGCCGTGGGACTCTCGCCTCGCCGGAGGGGTCGATTTGTGTTTACTCCGGAGACCTGATTTGCAAGCAGTAGACCAACTTCTTTTTTGGCTCTTTGGGTGACTTAAAAACTCGCCCGCCCGGCGCCCCCCGTCTATTCTAAAGGCGGAAATGGCCAATTCGGGCCTGCAGCTGCTGGGCTTTTCCATGGCTCTGCTGGGCTGGGTGGGCCTGGTGGCGTGCACCGCCATCCCTCAGTGGCAGATGAGCTCGTACGCGGGCGACAATATCATCACCGCCCAGGCCATGTACAAGGGGCTGTGGATGGACTGCGTCACGCAGAGCACCGGCATGATGAGCTGCAAAATGTACGACTCGGTGCTCGCCCTGCCGGGTAAGACCGCGGGACCGACGGGGCGGATGCTCCAGAGCCGGAGTCGCGGGGTGGGTGAGGGGCCGGGCTCGAGGCCCCACGGCCCGACGCGCTGGGTTGCCCAGGAGCGCGGCTGGAGAGGAGGAAGCGGTAGGGCCGAGGTCCTCGGGCTGCACGTGCTCGGGTCCGGCTGAACCCCTTTTCACCCGCGGACGGGCCTTGTCTCCCGGCCGAGCGGCCAGCGGCCCAAGCCGCTCCGGGTAAGCTGAGTCCTGGGACGCGGCCTTCCCCTCCCCCTACCCCGAGGAGGCCAAGGTCTTCGCCATCTCCCGCCCTTTTCTCGGACAAAAGGCGATGCGGGCTGGAGGCCGCGGGATCCGGTTGGGGGCCGCGGGGTCGAACCGAGGGCCGAGAAGCCGCTCCCCTTGTTTGCCCCCTGGGCCGCCGCCTGCGGCTTCTAATCTTATCGGCCGATTAGCCGAAGCCACAAACAGTGGCCTCGATAGTGGGGTCAGGGCTGAGACGAGAGCCGGGACTGCGGGAGGCGCCGGGGCTGCAGCCACAGCTACCGTTGCTCAGGTCACCACCTCTGTTTTCCTTCGACGTCCCCTTTCACCCTTCCCCCTCCGCGGGGGCAGTTTCATCGAAACCCTGGCGCCCCGGGCGGATCCTAGAGCCGAGAGGGCGGGGCAGAGCGGGAAGGCCAAGGAGTCGGGAGGGGGCGGGATCCGCGGGCTCCGGCCAGGGACTCCGGGTCTGAAGCGGTCCGAGGGCCGCCCCGTCATTTCCAGCAAGGATGGCATCCTTATCCCTTTTCCGCAGCGGCCTTACAGGCCACTCGAGCCCTAATGGTGGTCTCCCTGGTGCTGGGCTTCCTGGCCACATTCGTGGCCACGATGGGCATGAAGTGTACAAACTGTGGGGGAGACGACAAAGTGAAGAAGGCCCGGATAGCCATGACGGGAGGCATCATTTTCATCTTGGCAGGTGAGCCACAGGTCCAAGGTGGGGCCAAGGACTCTCTTAACCATCCTGAAGGGGTAAGTGTGGACAGTGAGGGTTTGGGGGTGGCTCACAGTACCTGAATCCTCATTTTTTCTCCAGGTCTTGCTGCCTTGATAGCTTGCTCCTGGTATGGCCATCAGATTGTCTCAGATTTTTATAACCCATTGGTCCCCATGAATGTTAAGTAAGTATGACAGCCCTACCTCCTAAGGGGTCTGGGGTTGGGAGAAACAGGCCAGGGTTCGTGACTGCAATTCCTTCTCTCCACAGGTATGAATTTGGTCCTGCCATCTTCATTGGCTGGGCAGGGTCTGCTCTGGTCCTCCTGGGAGGTGCACTACTCTCTTGCTCCTGTCCTGGGAGTGAGAGCAAAGCTGGATACCGTGCGCCCCGCTCCTACCCTAAGCCCAACTCTGCCAAGGAGTATGTGTGAGCTGGGATGCCCCTGCCCCAACCTGGCAGCCTACAGGTGCCTCCTTATGAAAGGACCTGGGGCAGAGAGCTCAGCCTGTGGGCAGGGTGCCAAGCAGAAGCCTTCGTCACTCTAGCCCAGCACACCATGTACAGTTTCCTGGGGGGTTGGGTGGGTGGGGGGGAAAAAAAGGGAGGGTGTGCATTTTGTACAGTAATAAAAATATGTTTTGGAAAGTAGGCTTTTTTTCCATCCCTTCAGTATATATGCAACAACTCAGGTGCTTGGCTTCCCTCATCCACTCCCAGCCTCCAGTCCTGTCCACTTGAGACTCTTGCTTAAATAGCAACCAAAGAAATTTTGCTTTTAATAAAAAAATGAAAGATTTTATTAGGCTTGGGGGGAGGTGGTGTTCCTATCCTGTCACTTTCTCTTATGCCTTCAGCCCACTTTCTTCTCACTGGAAGCTGCTCCCTGGCTCATGGGTCACAGGGCAGGGCCTCCACAGAAACAGGGAACAAAGATGGAGCAGAGACAGGCTAAGGCCAACACACACAACTGAAGGACGGTTACGGGCCCAGAGTCTTCCTCTTCCCCTCCAACTGCAGGCTAGTCAAATCTCCTAGACAGTCAAACATCTAGGTCATCGTCTGGGTCTTCTTGATCCAGGTCATCATAAGCATCTGGCTCATAGAAGATGTGGCTGGTAGCCTGGCCCAGTCCAGGGCGCAGTAGAGCCTGCTGTCTGAGGAGAGATAAGGGGAGAATTGGTGCTGGGGAAGGTGGGTAATGGGTCATGTCTGGAGACCCTCTTTCTGCGTGACAGTAACTCCCTGTCTGGCTTCCATGTCTTCTTGGTCTAAATCCCTTTGTCTGACCTTGTGTAGCACCAACTGGTATAGGGATGGGCTTCCCTGGTGGCTCAGAGGTTAAAGCATCTGCCTCCAATGCGGGAGACCCGGGTTCGATCCCTGGGTCGGGAAGATCCCCTGGAGAAGGAAACGGTAACCCACTCCAGTATTCTTGCCTGGAGAATCCCATGGACGGAGAAGCCTGGTAGGCTACAGTCCATGGGGTCGCAAAGAGTCGGACACGACTAAGCGACAGAACAGAACAGAACTCTTAGACAGCTCTTGTAACTCCCTAAGTTCTTAGCAGCTTGAGGGCAAGGATACTGTGTAGTCTTGCTTCATCCGCCCACATGCTGGGCACAGAACAACAGGTGACTACTAAGCCCTTATTAACCTGCCTCTGGCATACCATCTAGCTTCCTGCCCTCCCAGTGCTGCTACCTGGATAGGGCCACTTCCCTGGGGTCTGGTCTGGCTCAGCCCAGGCCCAGATTACTTTGGGGACATCAGTGGAGCTGGGACCCAAGGCTCTGATGGAGAGAAAAGAGACATCGAGGCCCTTTGACATTGCTGGGGTTTGGGTGGGTAGAGAGCCACTCCCCAGACTTGACTCTGGAGGTGGACTTCAGCCCCTATAAAGTTGAAAAAGTTAATCAACAACCTGCTGTCGCCCCACCTCTTAGGCCCAATGCTGGGCTCAACTCAGGGACTTGGGCACTGAGGCCCCAACCTTACTTTTCCGAGCTGAACTGGAAGGGCAGAGTCAGGTTATCTTTGGCTTCTCTCTCCTTCTTGGACAGATGAAGGTTAAAAGTCAAATGAGTAGTGGGGTCCACCTGCAGGTACAGAAGAAGCTGCTGCTCTGCGCCATCCCTGGAATCCCTGACTCCACGGCCCCAACGTCTGCAGTTTTTATCCCCCTCTCCTTTTTCCAGACCCCAAATTCCATCCCCGTGTTCCCGCCCTGGCTCTCTTAGGTACCGAGGGAGTATGAGGATCTGAGCGGGGCTGGGATTCCAGCAGCGGCTCCGCTTGGAGCTTCAAGCTGAAGTCAGGGAGGATGGAGAACCACTGAGTCTGGGGAGAAGTAAGAAGAGGGTTAAGAAAGTTTTTTCTATCTTACTGAACAAACCAGAGAACCAGGACCTGCCACTCCAGCTCTGAGCCACCTATCTGACTGGCTTCTTCCGGCTCAGGTGTTCCACCTCTCAGCCCCTCAAACTTCTCCACGCGGACCACTTTTGGCTTTTTCTCCTTTTCCATTTCCTGGAAGGCCGTGTCTTTTGTTGGTTAAGCTTATAGGATTTTGAGCTTTCCAGGCTACAAAATGAGGATAAAAACAATCTGCCTCACAAGGCCTCTCACAAAGGAGATAAAATGGGGGAACTGCTACAACGATGAGGGCCCAGGGAAGTGCTCCATCAGATCATGTGTTTTACTGCTCTCCCTCTCTGTCTGACCCCAAACTCCAGTCCCCTGCTTCTCCTGACCTGGTGGGTGGGGCGCTGTCTCGGCCTCTGATAGAGGATATGAGCTGATGCCTGGCCCATTGTTCCACTCAGGGTCACCTCGGTCTGAGCAAGGCTGCTCAATGCTCCTAAAGGGCCTAGGCCGTGAAGCTCTTCATGCAGCAGGCCCAGCACACGTACCTGCTCACCTGGGGGGGTGTCACCTGCAGAGGGACAAGAAATGTGGTGCACGAAGGGCAGTAGGGAGCATTCCAGGGATGCGAGGGATCACACAGTGGAGAGGGAAAAAAGGCCCACATCAGAGGCCCACATCTTCTTAGAACTCTGCCCAGATTCTGACTGACTTCAGTCAGTTTCACCACTCTGCTCTGACTTCTTTCAGGCCTCACCTTAATACACATTCTGATTCCAGCGTACTTCGTATCAAGGCACTGTTCTGACCTCAATCCTCAGGATCGCCCCAAGGCCTCCAGGAAGGAACTCATACTTTCAATGTTTGTTCTCCACTTGCTTTCAGCCTCATCTCTTGTACACTGAACTACCTGCAGTGTCCGGAACTTGTCAAAAATCCCAGTCGGTGCCTTAGATCCCCTCCCATCTTCCCTCTCTTTTTAGCTGCATTTAGTGTCAGGCACTACACTAAAGACTTGCATTTTTAGGTTGAACTGTATAAAACTGCTAACATCTGATCATATCTGACCTATAAAAACAAGCAGTTCCAAGTGGTTCATCCTAATACTATAAACTCCATCCTCCCTTGACTTTTACAGAGGAAACTGAAACACTGTCAAACCAAACACCTGTGTACCAAGCTGGGTATCTGACTCTAAAGCCCATCCTAGGAGCCACTGTACTTTAGGGCTAGTCCCAGAGCTATCAGCTGGACAAATTGGCCTGGTTGATCCTTTGCTCTTCAAGACATTCCTTCCTTAAGGTACTCTGTGCATGTTCCTTTATCATCACAGTCCTTATCAGACTATCCAGTAAATCACTTGTTTACTAGTCTGTACCCTTTACGGGACTTTGAGCTCTTGGAAGGCAAGGACACAACACAGTGTATGTATATATTTAACATCTGTTGAATGAATGAATGAGAGAAAAACAAACAAACTTGGAAAAGAAAAAAAGTGATTGATAGCATTATGAAGCAACCAAGAAACAGAATAAAGATCAAAGTGATGGAAGAAGGCCCAACTGGAGATCCCTGATATGTTTCTTATTAGAGTGGAAAGGGGCACATGGTTGACAGGGGGAATGTATGAGGGGAAGAAACAAATGAGGAGCCTCACCAGGGCAGGAGTCCTGATGGCTCAGGGCATGCAGAGTCTGACAGAGCGTGGGGCAGGGAAGGTGATGCAGCAACCAGCTGAGGGAATCAAGAGCAATGGTGACAGGGCCAGAACCTGTCCTCTTGTCCAGGGCCTTCAAGGCTTCCAGGGGCCCACCAGGAAGGACTTTCCCAGGTTTTGACCAGCTGAGAGGGTCTCTAAAGAGATCATGATAAACCAGCCTGTAAAGGGAAAATAAAAGGCAAGATTATACTGCTCCCCTGCCCCCGCCATCTCCAACTTTGGCTTCTGATCTTTGTGGTTCTGTTTCTTTGATTTTCACTAATATTTTAAACAGCAGTGAAAAGGTGTTTTTTTAAAAAACTGAAAGGTAGAATATAGTGACTGACAGCACAGACTTTGGTGTCAAACAGCCCTGAGCTCCAAGCTTGCTTCTACTTGCCTAAGGTCACCTGATACATTACTTCATCTAAGACTCAGTTTTTTCACTTATAAAACAGGAATACCAACCTCCTGACATTTAGCATAGTGCTTGACAAGTTCTAAACACTTGATAAATGTTAACTATCATCATTATCAAATATTTCCTGAGTGGTGCCTAAAATGTATCATTCTCTGAATGGATAGAGAGGAAGGAGAGGACCTGAGACATGGTTCCTGCCTGTAGAACAGCTTAGAGAAAGTCAAGAAGCAAGTATAACAATTCAGGAAAAGAAACTGGCATGGACTAGAAATCCTGGGAAAGTTTCACAGTGGCAGAACTTGTTCCCAGACACCTCCTTTGTATCTTCTGCCTCTTTTGTGAATGTCATCTTTACAGCATCACATCTACTCTAACAATTGATACAAAATTTGGGCAGATGTAAGCTACCATTATCCAGCTAACTACGCAGACCAGGAAATAATTTTTCTTAACCAGCCAACATAGGTTCAGGGACCTCCTGATCTAGGTGCTTTTCTCTGCCCCACATCAGTCTGTAAGCCCTGGAAGATGTACCTCCTTTTACATTTGTCCCAAACTCTCCACCCTGCCTTAAGCCAGGCCTCTGTCTCCTTCTATCTACCATTATTCTCTGAGATTTCATTGGAATATGAATCCTGTCTACTTCAATCACTGCTCTAACCTAGCACAGTTCCTGGTTCACAACTAGCTCTTAACCAGCACTTCTACATCTGAGAGAACCTGCATTTTTGCAAAATCCTTCCCACTTGGTCTCCCTAAGTCCAGGCTCCCCGCCCCCAACAGTGTGGAGTCTTTCTAACAGGTATGATGTTATCACTCTCCTTTCAAATTTTCCTTTTCATGCTCTGTAAGACTTTTCGCTATTATCAGATACTGCTCTTTGTCTGACCTCAGGAAGCTCCTGCATCTTCCACAAACAGGTATGGCTTCCACGTTGTTGTTTAGTCACTAAGTCGTGTCCAACTCCTTTGTGACTCCATGGACTGTAGCCCACCATGCTCCTCTGTCCATGGGATTTCCAGGCAAGAATACTAGAGTGGGCTGCCATTTCCTTCTCCAGGGGATCTGCCCGACCGAGGGACTGGACCCGGGGCTTCTGCTGCATCTCCTGGACAGTAGGCAGGTTCTTTACCTCTGAGAGACCAGTGAAGCCGGATGGCTTCCATATCGCCTCAATTATGCATAAATTGTTCCTTCTGCTTGTAGGACAAATCTCTATGTAGCCTGCAGTTAGTGCTGATGTATGTTGATCCCTAGACTCTGATTAACTCAAAAGACAGAACGTGTTTCTTCTTAGTCTCCAGAGTAGTCTCTAATGCTAGCCTGTGCTGTCGGCCTTTTATTACTTTATTCCTTTCATCTTCTGTAGTCCCTGTTTTGGATTCTCCAGATACTATTCTTCATCATTCCACTTACTAATTCCTACCTCCTTTGAAAGACCCATTTCCATTCAATGAATTGTCGACTAGGCTTTAAGCTTCTCTGGTGGCTCAGATGGTAAAGAACTGGCCCGAAAGCAGGAGACCTGGGTTCGATCCCTGGGTGGGGAAGATCTTCTGGAGAAGTGAATGGTAACCCACTCCAGTATTCTTGCCTGGGAAATCCCATGGACAGAGGATCCTGGGCTACAGTCCAGGGGTCGCAGAGTCGGACACGACTGAGCAACTGACACTTTCACACTACTACATATCAGGTTTTTTCCCTGTTGCTGGAAGGGAAATTCCTCAGTAACATTAGTCCCAAATCCAATTAAATTTCTTCCAATTTGCACTTACCGGCTGTTGATACTGGAGTCAAAACCTTCACGAAACTCTTCTTCGCTCACTTCACAGCCCAGGACGTGGACTTGCTCCCCACTGAGGCAGAGATGAGGGGGACTGTTTAAGAGTGGGACCCAGGCTCCTTTATCGGATGGAACGGCGAGACGCTGGGGGATACTCACCACAACGCAGATTTCTTGACAAGTGCCTTCAGGAGACTACGCCCCTCCCACTCCACGGAGTCTGAAAGAGCGAATGATAAACAGCCTGAGAATACTAAGGTTTTCGCATTCACGAGGTGGTCGAGACCTCCACCCCTGGCTTGTGACCTATGGCCCCTCCTTTCCACCTCCGCCCCTTGAGCCCAGTTCCGAAGCGCCCGTGCCTTCGACCCTCACCTCGAAGCAGCACCAGGCCACCAAGAGCCAACAGCGACTCCAACATCGCCAATATGCGTCCCGACCCTCTTCGGACGCCCTCTGATGGCGTCACTGCCCATTGCCCCGCCCCGTCCACATGAAAGGGGCGGGGCACCCACGATCCCTCCCACCACTAAGACCCGGTATAGTCTGGAGAGGTGATTAGATTCACTATCCCAGAAGGCTCACGGGGAATAGTGCCTCCTAAGTGCTGGTACATACACGTAGGGACAACCCCCCTCTCTACAATTTTACCGTGACCGGGGCGGAAAGAGCCGTTGGGGCAGTTGTCCGTGGGAGGGGGAGGTGGCCGCGCGAGTCTCAGACCTTCCGACGGTCAGAGACTCGGGGACAAGTGACGTCACTCCGCCCAGCCCATGCAATTCAAGGCGGGCCTGCTTTGCTCCGGGCCCCGCCCCCCATCGCCCCCGCGCACGCGCAATATTGGGGCCTGGTTCGGAGCACGCCCCACTTTCCTTATTCCCACCCCCATAGACCGAGTAGGGGGAACTTTAGTCCAGGTGAAGCGAATACACGTCACCACCGGAAGTAGTGTCAGAGGGGAAGAGGAGGGGGGAAGAAAGGAGGAGGGAGCCCTTTGGGCGGTAAAATGGCGCCTGTCAGAGTGGGAAATCCAGCTGCAGAGGCTGAAGCCCCGCTCCCCAGCGGTTGAGGCGCCCCTGACCTCGGGGAGGGGGAGGCGGCTCTTGTCCAGCCATCCGCGTCCTTTGGCTCCCCCTCCCCTTCTTCCTGGGTCCTTGGCTCACCCGGCCCGTTCGCCACCGCCTCCGCGGCCCTTCGCGCGCCGCTGCCCCCGCCCGCCCCTTTCCCGCGGGCAGCCCCCTAGCGCGCCTGCGCAGCGGGCCACCCTCCGCTTCCCCCCTTCCCTCCCCCTTCCTTCTCCCTCCCTCCCTTCTCCCTAACCCCCTCCCCCATAGCCCCCTCCCCCAGTTCTCCATCCCCTTCCCTCCTGGTCTCGGAGGACCCCACTGTCGCCTGACCTGTCTCGGTCCGCAACCTCGGCGAAGCCGTCGGTGCCACTCCCCGCCCATGTGGGCCCCCGCGGGCTGCCCACGCCTGTCCCCCAGCTCCCCGTTCCGCTGGGCTTTCCCCTCGTCGTGGGTGGCTTTGTGAGCCGCCCGCTCCGTGCCCCTCTCTGCAGCCTCTTCTGCCACTCGGGGCCCCCGTTCCCCCTCCCGGTGGCGGGGGGCTGCCCCCGAGGGGCTGGCGGAGCTGGGCCGCGGGGGCCCCGGGGCCGGCGGTGCCGGGGTCATCGGGATGATGCGGACGCAGTGTCTGCTGGGGCTGCGCACGTTCGTGGCCTTCGCCGCCAAGCTCTGGAGCTTCTTCATTTACCTTTTGCGGAGGCAGATCCGCACGGTGAGCCTTGGGTGGGCGCTGGTGGTGGTGGGGACCTCTTGTCAGCGGTGCTCAAGGGTTCTCGGAAAGTGTCGGGCCTCTGTTTGGGCCTAGGAACCGAGTCCTGGCGGTAGCTTCTACCGCTAGAGAATTAGAGCACCCGTAGCTGGGCATGAGGTGGGATGGGGAAAAGGAAGACCCTTGCGGTAGAACCGAGATGGTGGAGGGGGGCAAGACGGTAAAAGGATTTGGCAATTCTTGGGGGCCAGGGCGGTGGGTGGGGCTCTCTTTAAGAAAGCTAAAGTTGTTGCTAAAGAAACCGAGAGGCGGGGAACACCTGTTTGATGGCAGCAAATCCATCGATGTAGGCTAGTCAAAGACCCTCATATTATTTGGAATCTCCGTGTGTGTTTGGTCTTAAGACAAGGAATATATACATACCGGCTCCTGTGCCAAGGGTGGGGGTGGGCAAGAATGGGAACTTAGGAAAAGCCCTGGGTGTGCATGAGAAACCCCTGCGGTTCAGATTAAGGGAACTCTTCCCAAAAGGTCCTGAAAACCCAGTTCATAGTGTGAGTGTGAATATTTAGGCTTATCAAGACTCTGGGATTGAAAAACGCATAAAAATGCGTTTATGACGGTCATCTTTAGTTGCAGAAGGGAGCACATTAAAGTTTGAGTGTCCTTATCAGAACACGGTGCTTGTCAATTGTAAAGACTTCAATCTGAGGGCATGCTTGTTTTTTCCAGGAGACCCCAGCGTTGCGAGGGATACTGTGGGGAGTGTATCTCTGGGTTCCCTCCCCCTAGCTTTTCTCCAAGGTTAAAGCTCCTTAGGCTAACATAATTTAATAAATGTGCTGTGTGTTCTCACCCCCATGGGGGAGAATCCACTGAAGGAGGCTGGGCAGGACTCAGGGAGTTGGGGTGTTGAGAATCTTCAGTCTGTACTCTGGCATAACTGAATAAAACTGGAAGAAAGAAAATCTGGTAGGGGCTGCCTAGGTAAAATTTCCAGACAGCCCTGAGTGGTAGTGGTGAAATGGGCCTGGCCTTGGCTTCAGTGTCTCCTTTATCAGTCTACTTTCACTTTTTGATTTAGGGTGAGGATTGTTTCTGGGTGGTCATGATTGTAGGCAGGGCTGTTTCCCCAAGACAAGGGTTAGGAACTAAGAAGAATCTGAGGTCAGAGATGCTGAGATGCATGTGTGGCTAGCTCCTAGGGTTTTCCTTCCATGTTAGGTGCTGTCCCCTCTTCCTGGCCTTGCAGAGAGCATCCCCCTTGCTTCCCCTTCTTTTAGGGGAGAAAATAGCAGTTTTCTGGGTGCAGAGATGTGCACCAGCCCACCAAGAGACAGGTTCCTTGACCCCACAGCCTTTTGTCTTCCTTTCCTTCCTTCCAGTCTGGTTTCTCCCCCTGCCCTCTTTCTGGCATATGCTTAGAGCATTCCCTACATGCCCAGCATGTGCAACCCGAGATAGCAGGGCAGGACACCCGAGCTGTTGCGGCCCTCATCGGCAGCCCTGTGAGAAAAGAAGGGCAGATTCCTTGGGATTAGGGGGAGAGGGCCCTTTGGTTTGCAAGTGGGGAACCTGATTCTGGTGAGGCTTGGCGCCTAGGGATGGACTGTGCTTAGAAGAAAAGGGCAGAGGAGGGAATCACCAAGCTCTGCATGCAAGAGACCTGAGTGTTGGAAACAGGAGCCTCTAGAGAGACGGACAAGCTGGAAGCCAGGCTGCTGACATCCTTGTCCCTTCCTCACCTCCCACTCACAGCCCTTCACTCTGGCCTTCTCGGTGCTCTATCAGTCTGCCTGGTGAGTGGGGCTTTCCGGTGTTCTCTGCCTTGCCCTGGGTACCAGGATAAGGAGGCTGTTCAGAGGGCTGAGGTTCTCTGCAGCTTGTGACTTGGCTAGTAGAGAAGAAATGGACAGGTGGCTGGTTAAAATAGGCCTGGTGGCCCCCAGCCAGAGGAACTTAGCTGACCTGACAACCCCTGGATTCCCTCAACCTCTGTTCCCCTTAGTGACCCAAGGACCTCCCCTCCTGATAGCTACCCTCTGTCCACTAAGGATTCTGAGGCGCTCAGCTTCCAACACGAGGTGATGGGAGCTGTCACAAAGAATTCTTGAGGTGGAGGTAGGCAGGGCCATGCATTTCCACGTAGAAGGATAATATCATGTATAACAGGACAGGTTCTTGGGTTGGACTGCAAGGGTACAATCGTGGCTCCACCATTTCATTGATTCTAGTGTTGAGTGACCACCCTTGCAATAGTGTTCTAGGAATACAGCTATGATCAAAACAAAATCCATGCTTTCATGGTCTTCATTCTTACTGGAGGGGCAAACCACTAATTCCTAGCTGTGTGGTCTTAGATTATTTAACTTCTCTCAGCCTTGGTTTCTTCATCCTTAAAACATACTATTGTTATTATTAGGGTTGTTTTGAGGATTACATCAGTTCAGTTCAGTCGCTCAGTCATGTCCGACTCTTTGCGACCCCATGAATCACAGCACGCCAGGCCTCCCTGTCCATCACCAAATCCCGGAGTTCACTCAAACTCATGTCCATCAAGTCGGTGATGCCATCCAGCCATCTCATTCTCTGTCGTCCCCTTCTCCTTCTGCCCCCAGTCCTTCCCAGCATCAGAGTCTTTTCCAGTAAATAACCCTAAATTATACCATGCCCAATTTATAGGGGCTTCCCATGTGGCTCAGCTGGTAAAGAATCTGCCTGCAGCACAGGAGACCTGGGTTCGATGCCTGGGTTGGGAAGATCCCCTGGAGAAGGAAAAGGCTATCCACTCCAGTATTCTGGCCTAGAGAATTTCATGGACTATACCCATGGGTCACAAAGAGTTGGATACAACTGACTTTCACTTCACTTCAATTTTTAGTAAATGTTCAGCATGTGCTTCCTATTGTTAGTGGGGAAGATTTCCTTGTCCAGGGTTTAACCCTCTCTCTTGCTATTCTTAGGTAATTCAGTACCAAACTGTTCGATATGACATCCTTCCCTTATCTCCTGTGTCCCGGAATCGGCTAAGTGAGTATGCTGGCTGGGAGGAACCCTAGGTGAGGTCGGGTTCAAGGTCTTGGCTGGAGGTTGGTTTTACCCCTTCCCCTTGTGGTTCAGGCCAGGTGAAGAGGAAGATCCTGGTGCTGGATCTGGATGAGACACTTATTCACTCCCATCATGATGGGGTCCTGAGGCCCACAGTCCGGCCTGGAACACCTCCTGACTTCATTCTCAAGGTGTGTGGGAGTGGGAAGTGATGGAATAACTTGTGTCTGTAATTCTGCTCAGATTCTTTCCCAATCCCAGAGTATCTCGTCCCTGGCCCCATCCTTGGGCCCTGGGGGCAGCCTGATAAAGGGGAGCAAGCAGTGGGAGGGTAGGGGGTGTCCCTGAGGCCTGGGTGCAGGTGCTCAGGATTTCTCCCAGCCCTGCTGTGTTCCTCCGCAGGTGGTAATAGACAAACATCCCGTCCGGTTTTTTGTACATAAGAGGCCCCATGTGGATTTCTTCTTGGAAGTGGTGAGTTTGCAGAAGCTGAAGGCAGTTCTGGGATGAAGGAATGGTTTTAGGGCTCTGGGAATGTAGAGGATTTGGAGGAATTAAGGGATCAGGAGAAATGGGCAGGGGCAGTTTTGGAGAGGGGAGGTTGTTGGATGGTCAGAGAATGGCTTTCCATAGTTAGGGTTCATTTATTGTGCTGATGCAATTCTGTTTTTTCGTGGCCTTCCTGCTCTCTTGTTCTTGCATCTCTGAATCTTAAGTGGGTATGATGCCTAAAACTTGGAGTCTGAGGACAGTTTCAAATTTTTGTGTTCTCAGAGATATTCAGTGTTGCTGAAAAGCCTGAAGATCTACACTGGAGTCTTAGTAAAAGGGAACTATATGTCCAAATGAACAATCATCTCTTCTGACAGCTTCCTCTTCTCCAATCTATTTCAGGTGAGCCAGTGGTACGAATTGGTGGTGTTCACAGCAAGCATGGAGATTTATGGCTCTGCTGTGGCAGATAAACTGGATAATAGCAGAAGCATTCTCAAGAGGAGATACTACAGACAGGTAAGGGACTAGAATCTAAGCCGAAGAATGAGGCTGGCGAGGCAGGCCATCAGGGAGGGACTTCAGTTTGAGGCAACTGCCCAGGAATGGGACCTTCTAAGGGTGTGTGTGGGGGTACTACATAATCCCCTTTTGTGGGAACTGGCTGCCTGTGGGCATTGTTGGGATTGGGGGAGCAATCACAGAGGGCGAGTCTCCTTTTGATGCCCAGCCCACCCTGCCTTCCAGCACTGCACTTTGGAATTGGGCAGCTACATCAAGGACCTCTCTGTGGTCCACAGTGACCTCTCCAGCATTGTGATCCTGGATAACTCCCCAGGGGCTTACAGGAGCCATCCAGGTAAGGGAGAAGGCAGTGAGTCTGGCAGGACTAGAGTGGTTCTGAGGAGGTATTTTGAATGCATGGGGCTGGGATTCCCTGGTTTACAGTAGGTCAGGATGCAAGCTGTTTTTTTTCATATGAGAGTGTTCCCTGCCTCTCCCGCAATATCTGTTTCATAAATCAGATTTTTCATATCAAATTTGCTTTAGGTAAGACACAAGGCGGAAGTTTGACTAGAAGCCTTACCCTAGTATGAGATACGGTGATTAAAATTTAATTTTGTTTTGGAAGACAAATACAGGTTTTACTTAGGTCACTGAGTTTGGGAGGGAGGTTATGTATTTTAAAGTAACCACCGGCAAATAAAAGGGAAAACACCCTTTCTCTCTTGAACCCTTTATTCTCATGTGCCTTTTCACCCACCCTAGACAATGCCATCCCCATCAAATCCTGGTTCAGTGATCCCAGTGATACCGCCCTTCTCAACCTGCTTCCAATGCTGGATGCCCTCAGGTAAGGGAAGCTAGACTCTTAGATTTCTAAGGAGAAGAGTGGTAGGGGATTCCAAGAAGGAATAAAAGTTTGTCCTGTTTTACTTCCTTATCTCTTTTCCCTAAGAATATAATTTTTGAACCTAGGTCTTAAGAAAACTCACCTTTAGCCATTGGGTTTTGGGCCAACTGAAGCTCAGTCTGATGAGAAAATGGTGGCTCTTTCTGTCCCACGTCTTCAGTGAGGCTGCTTTACACTAGTGTGAGGAGGCTGTCCCCATGAGGACTCTACCAATGCAAGTTATTGTCGTCCCAGGTTCACCGCTGATGTTCGTTCTGTGCTGAGCCGAAACCTTCACCAACATAGGCTCTGGTGACAGCTGCTCCCCCTCCACCTGAGTTGGGGTGGGGGGGAAGGGGAGGGTGAGCCCTCAGGATGCCGTCTGATGCCCTGTCCAACGGTGAGGACTGCCTGGGCAGGGTCTGCCCTTCCCACCCCTCTCTGCCCTGGGAGCCTTGCACTCCCTACGGAGTCTGGATGGACACAAGGGCCAGATCCTGAAGCAGCCTCACTCTAACTTCGTGTTCGCACTCCTGGAAACCCCACACTGGGACATAAGCGGAGACCTCACAGAGCCGCAACAGTGTCTGGTGGAGAGACACGACTGGCCAGAGTGAGACAGACATTCGGTAATCCGGGAGGCTCAAAAGAGAAGCCAAGCCAGCTTTGTTGTGATTTGATTTTTTAAAAACTCTTGTACAAAACTGATCTAATTCTTCACTCCAAGGGCTGGGCTGTGGGTGGGAAACTGGATTTTGGGCCACTGGACTTCCCCCAAACTTGTCCCCGCCCTTACTTTCCCTCTATTTGCCCTTCCTCCTAGATTCCTTCAGATCTGTAACCAGCTTTCTCTCTCCCTTTTTTCCTTTCTTCTCTTTTAAACCATGCATTATAACTTTGAAACCAAAGCTGCCCTAGGTCCTTCTCTGGGGTTTGGGGAAATGAGGGAGGGGTTTTTGTTCACATCTACCCTGTCCACTAGGCAGAGAGAGAAGAGCCTGCTGTAGACCCTAAGGGCAGGGGTAAGGGGAGTGTTGGCTTTCCCTGGCAGGAAGGGTCTTAGTGACAGAATGGGCACCCTGGCGGGGAGTGAAGGGACAGCTGTGTGTCCTGAGAGAACCTGAGTTTCAGTGCAGTAGGACGAAGTATTAAAGGAATAGAAACCTCGACGACAAGAAAGGCCAGGCTTCGTCTGCAAGACTGGCATGTATTAGCTAAGCAGGCGCCTCCTTCGCGCAGCGGGCTCCCCGGCTGGCCCGGCCCCACGTCCCCACCTCCCCGGGGCCCTCCTCCCCAAGCCCAAGCCGGCTCTACTTCCACGCGCCCGCCACGTGACGCTCCGCCCCTTGAGATCACATGATTTTCTCGGGCATACAGCGGCTGTGTTCTTCCGCGCTGACGTAGTCCTTACCTTTCAGACCTCCTCTCCAGTCCCTATTGGTCCACTCATTACTGGAACTTAGCGTCCAGTGAGTCTCTCCAAACACAGGTTTCGTTTCTGCCCTCTATTTCCGGAGACCACTTCCTCCACTTGGGTACTACTTTGTTTTGGTGTCAACGGCCGCCTTCAGCGTACCAACAGATTTCGTGAATAGCTATCCTTGTAATTATCTGCTTTTCCTCTGCATTACTTCCGAAAAGAGCTTTCGGAGATCCAAGTCTCAAATTAACGGTTACCATCTTTTAGCCCTATTCATCGTTACCTCTCTGGGGGGAAAGTCGGGAAATGGATTTTCAGTTATTTCCGACGATAGCAAAAGGCAACCATCTTTTCTACGCCGCCTGCGTAATTTACAAATTGATTCCAAAGCGATTACGCTGACGGCGTGAGAGAGGAGGTCAGTAGGTGGTGCTACGCTACTGGCGTTAGGGCAGTTACGCCAGTGGCGTAACATAGCACCCTGGGAGGCCCCTGTTGGCCGGGGGCGGGGTTGGTGAATAGGGAAGTGGCGCAAGTCCGGGGATCGCTCCGCTGAATCCGCCCGCGCGTCGCTGCCGTCGCCGCCGCCCCCTGCCCCGGCCCCCCCGGGTTCCCTCAGCCCAGCCCGGTCCAGCCCGGTTCCCGGGAGGATGAAGTTCGTGTATAAAGAGGAGCATCCGTTCGAGAAGCGCCGCTCTGAGGGCGAAAAGATCCGAAAGAAATACCCGGACCGGGTCCCGGTGAGGACAGTAGCCAGGGCCGAGGGCGCGGGGCGCTGGCGCTGGCGCTGACGCCACAGCCTGGGCTTGAGTCCGGGACCCACAGCCCAGGCATCAGGCTGCCGGTTGTGGCGGCGTTGGGAACGAGCCCCAAACCGCTGTTTCTGGGACTGGAGGTGAAAGGAACGGGGTACCAAATAGGGCTGAAAGTGAGGAGATGTAGACTCGAGAGACAGACCTTGGGGTTCGTGTGGGAGGCTGTGGGGCGTTTGACAGTCTGAGCTTCACATAGGGTTTTTGAAATTGAAGCTCTGGTTGGTCCGAATAAGTCATCCTTGTCTGATTAACATCCTCGTCTGATTGTTTTTTATGACGCCGTATTCAGGGATCTTGGATGTTTAGGTGAGTTAGAGTCAATGGGGTCAGAATTCCTATTCAGGGCTGCGCCGCGTGTTAAGAGACAAAGAGAAGTGAGTCTGTGGTACGTGTGGGTGCTAGGAATGTTGAATTCTTGACAAGTGGAGCTGTGCTTCTGTGTATCTAATGTCTGCTATTTTTATCTTCTCTTTAACAGGTGATAGTAGAAAAGGCTCCCAAAGCTCGGATAGGAGACCTGGACAAAAAGAAATACCTGGTGCCTTCTGATCTTACAGGTGGGAAACTGACCCAGTACCCAGATTTGTTTCCTGGGGGTGGGAGTGCAGTCTCTGATGGAGAAGACTCCACATAGCAGGTGTTCATTTGAGGGTATTTGTGATCTCTGACTTTATCAGGCCTTGTATTTTTGGCAGTTGGTCAGTTCTACTTCTTAATCCGGAAGCGAATTCATCTCCGGGCAGAGGATGCCTTGTTTTTTTTCGTCAACAACGTCATTCCACCCACCAGTGCCACGATGGGTCAGCTGTACCAGGTATGGTGCCTGGGAAGTAGAGGAGGCTTTGGGGAGGAGTTGGAAGCGCTTGAGAGGCAGAAAGTTTGAAGTCAGCAGTTCTTGAACCAGCTGGCTTACTTAGCTCTCAATTTTATATTCACCCTTAAGATTTCCCCATCGTTCTGGGTTAGGGATTTGGATAGGGCAGTGAGCCAGAGTAACTGCTGTGGTCCAGACTCCCCTCCAGCCACTCCGTGTTCCAAGGTAGTAGAGATCTTATTGTCCAAGACTGTGGATAGGATAATACTGCCCAGCACTTACGCTCTGGAGCAAGTGAGAGAGAGAGTCAAAGCACTTGTGTTTGGGGTCTTCAAAAAGAATGGTTGTGGAAGAATATGTCCCAGTGCTGGGTGGTTCAAGTAACTAAAGCTCAGATGCCTGAACGCTGTTATTTTCTCCCTTCATCCCAGGAACACCATGAAGAAGACTTCTTTCTATACATTGCCTACAGTGATGAAAGTGTCTACGGTCTGTGAAGCTGCTGCCCCTAAGGTGGGGGGTCCCATTCTACAAAGAGAGGTGGCCCCCCTTCCTTGACCTACTCCTCCTTGAGGTTCAAACACCACCTCCCTTCTTCAGGACCTGCACTTCCTAATGTTTGAGACTCTCCTCCAGACCCTCTTAACACAAGGATTAATGGGGGAGATGGCCTCTTATACCTCTCCTTTCTTTCTTCCCCTTTCTTTACCACCTTTCCCATTCTACTTTAGACTTCTTGATTGTCAATCTCTGTCACATCTGGTGATTGTTTTGGTTTCTGTTCCCTTTCTAACTGCCCAAGGGGCTCAGAGCCCCAACAATCCTTTCTTTTCACTACCTTCTTTTTTGGGGGTAGATGGAAGGGACTGAAATTGTAGGGGAAGGTAGGAGGCACATCAATAAAGAGGAAACCACCACCAAGCTGAACTGGATTTTTTCTTTGTGTTGTTCCCCTCCCCTTTTTGTTCTCTTCAAGTGGTGGGGAAAGAGTAGGTTAGAGGGAATAGTATATTTTGGTTTGTTCAGCTTATGTTGGGCTTTTCCTTGTGTATATAAAGAGTGTGCTTTTGTTGTGATGGATGGAATACTGAATATCATTTCATGAAACTTCAGTTTTATATACGTGCATATGGATTGGGTCCTGAGGTTAGTAAAGTTTTTTACAGTGGGTTCCTGTGGATAAAGTTTGAAAGCACCTGCTTCAGGTAAAACATCCAACTGTGTCGTAACTTTTTGGATTAAGGAAGAGATTTTCGAGTATGGGAGGTAGTGAAAGGACTCCGTCCTCAGATGTATGTCGCTTTGCCAGACTTTGTGCCGGCGTAAGGGATCCAGTGGAGTGGAATCCAAGGGAGGGAGACGACTGGGAGGAGGGAGCCATTATCACCGGGAGAACTTCATTTCCCAGCAGCCTTCCTCTGTCTAGCCGGAAGTGGGGGTGGTCCCCGCGGGGGTATAAAGCTGCAGAATTGAGGCAGTATGGTGGCCGAGAGCTCTAATCCCTTCTTCCCGTTCTTTCTTAACTCCGCCTAGCCTACATTTCCCAGGAGCCTGCGCGCACTCTTCCGCTCTCCCCTCTGCTCCCAATCTCCCCGCCACTCCCCGGGGGAGGAGAGCATTTTAGTGCGCCTGCGCCAGTCCGTGGTTTGCTGGGAATTGAAGTTCCGGATGCTTATACAGGCCCCTTCTCGCTCACCGCGGACTGACTACAATCTCCTTGATGCATTGCGCGTTAGCGGCCGCGAAGGGAGGGGGAGAGAGGAGGAGGGAGGGTGGAGAGGAGGAGGGAGCAGGCGGCCGGCGGCGCGGGGGGAGGGGGCCCGGTCCGGGAGTGCGGGAGGCTGTGGTAGAGGGAGGTGGCGGCAGCGGCTAGCGGACTCGAGTCACAACCGAGCCGAAACAGACACCTCTGTGGAGCGAGGCAGTAGGAGCACCGAGCACCGGAGGCGGCACCGGAATCCCCGGCTCAGGGGAAGGGGGCGCCGAACCGGGAGGAGGGTAGGGGGCGATGCTGGAAGCCATGGCGGAGCCCAGTCCCGAAGGTGAGCTCTCGACCGGCACAGGGCGCTGAGCCGGCGTGGGGCGGGCGAGGAATCTATTGGCAAACTTGGAGGTCGAGCCCCGGAGCCCAGCAGGGGAGCGCGGGGAGGGGGTCGGGGGCCTGCCCCTGAAGGTGGGAGAGTGACGAGTTGAGAGACCTTGGAGGAAAGAGGAGTGCGAGACTGGGTCGGGGGTAGTTGGGAGATTAGACGCTGTGTGTGTGTAGAGGGGGTGGGGTGGGATGGGGGAGTGGGAGCTGGAAACCAGAGCTTCGAGGGTTAGGGGCCGAAAGGGCCTCCGGCAGGTTGGGGCCCTAGAACTGAGAGGTTAGGGGAATCTGGGAGCCGGAGAGTTGTTGAGGAGAGAGGATGTAGGAGAGGATTGAGTGAGGAGCTCGGTAGTTCGCCGAGGCGGGGTAGTTTGTGGCGGTGGTGCCGGAGCTCCCGGTAGTTGCCGCCGGAGGTAGCCCGGTGATTGTTGGAGGGGTGGGCAGATAGTTGTGGGGAGACAAGGGGGCCTGGGCATTGTCTGCGGTAGAGGGACTTATGCCGGTGGGTAGCTGTGGGGAGAGGGAGCCGGGGAGCGACGAGAGCGGGGTAGTTTGGGGGGCGGTGGGGCGGGGTGGGGGTTTAAGGCCGGCGAGTCGGAGGGGGGGTTTGGTCGGCGAGGGTTAGAGCCTGGGAGTTGCGGAGGGTGAGGAGGGCAACGGCGGCGGCAGCTGGGGTTACTGGGCAAGCAGAGTAGCTGGGGTGGGGGCTAGAGTTTAGGGGTCTGTAGTCTAGTGACTTGGTGGCGAGTCCGGGGGCGGAGGGGGGTCGGCGGCCGAAGAGAGCTCGGAACTGGGCCCGGGGGCCCGGCGGGGAGCCCGAGGAGCTTGAGACGGGGAGGGGCCAAAGCCCCGGATGGGGGCGGAGGGACGCCGAAATTGTGGGGAGCGCGGCATGGGGGGGGCAGGTGGGGCCGCGTCCGGGTGAGAGCTCTCTGGTCTGTCCCGGCCGCGAAGTGGCGTTGTATGTGTGAGCCCGTGTGTGTTTGGGGGTGGTGGGGGTGAGGGGCGCGCCGGGCCTCGTGCTCGAGTAGAAGGGGCCGGAGGGCGGGGAGCGGTTCGGCGTGGTCATCCTGGACCCTGGGGGCCGGCGGGCGGCGTGTGCAGGCGCGGAGGGCCCGGGGCGGTAAAGCGCGGCGGGGTGGGAACTCGGGGCACTAAGCGCGTGTGAAGGACAGGGGCAGGCGGCAGCCCGGGCTCGGTCCAGGGAGCGGTATGGCGGGGTGGGGCGCGGAGAGAGCCGAGGAGCTCGGAGTCTAGAGAAACCGTGAGTTGGGGGGGGGCGGGGCGCCAGGCCTCCGGTGGGGGGGAGGGGAGCGCTATAGCGAGGCCTGAGAGGGCGCCGCGCCCAGGCTCCGCCCCTCGCGGGGCGGAAGGGGGAGCAGGGGCGGGCCCAGCACCGCTGGGGGCTTGCTCGCCCGGCTGAAGGACCTGGGAGTGGAGGGGGTTCACTTGGGACCGCGAAGGTTGAGAGGTGGGGTTTCACACCGACTCTTTCCTAGTGCCTTGACTCAGCTTTTATTGCTTTTACAGATCCACCTCCGACCCTTAAACCAGAGACTCAGGTGAGGGTTTCCCATTCTTTTGCAGCCCAATATTATTGCAGCCCCCGCCCCACCCCCCGGCCTCTCTTCTCTCCCTCCTCCTTTTCCTGATTCCTCACTTGGGGGACTATGCCTTTGGAGATGCCCCTCTTAAACTCTTGTGTGATAGATATTTCCTTCTTTCAGCCACCAGAGAAACGTCGGAGAACAATTGAGGATTTCAACAAATTTTGCAGTTTTGTTTTGGCCTATGCAGGTTACATCCCCCCTAGCAAGGAGGTAGGGACAGTACAACTGACTGGAGGGTGGTGTCCTAGGGCTGTAGAGGAGCTGTTGAGCTTATGAGACTTTGTTACTTTACATACCAAGCCTCGAAATTACATGTGAAAGACTTAAGGAAATGGGAATTCTGGTGGGAGAACTAGTATCTGGGGTGGGAGTGGGATTAATAGATGGCTTGAGTGCAGTGAATGGTTTTGGGGTGTTCTTAATGGAAGGTCCTCTGGGATAAGTGTTAGGAAGCTGGAGATAGTAACATATGAAGCTGTATAGAAACAGCTGAAGAAATACTGCTCTGGTCTAGGGGATGCAGTGTTGTGAAGGCAGTGGGTGTTGGGGAGATGGTGAGAATTTGAGGGCAGAGGTAACATGGAAGTGTTCAAGAGGAGATGTTGAGGAGAACTGGGATGGTGATAAGTGTTCTGAATACAGTGAGATTTGGTGGTTTTGGAAGGATATTTTTGTCTGGTATGTAGAGGGGCTGAGATAAGGCTGGGCCCCCTCTGACCCTGGTTTTTTGTCCTTTAAGGAAAGTGACTGGCCAGCCTCCGGCTCCAGCTCTCCATTGCGAGGTGAGAGTGCGGCAGATAGCGATGGCTGGGACTCAGCCCCCTCAGATCTCAGAACCATCCAGACGTTTGTTAAGAAAGCAAAGTCATCCAAGAGAAGGGCGGCTCAAGCAGGTCCCACCCAGCCAGGACCCCCAAGGTCCACTTTCCCTCGTCTGCAGGCCCCTGACAGTGCCACTCTGCTGGAGAAGATGAAACTCAAGGACTCTCTCTTTGATCTAGATGGGCCCAAAATGGCATCTCCACTCTCCCCCACGTCCCTGACACATGCCTCCCGGCCCCCTGCTGCTCTCACCCCAGTGCCCCTTTCCCAGGGGGACCTCTCCCAGCCTCGAAAGAAGGACCGAAAGAACCGAAAGTTGGGGCCAGGAGGGGGGACAGGCTTTGGGGTACTACGGAGGCCCCGCCCAGCCCCTGGGGATGGGGAAAAGAGGTCTCGAATCAAGAAGAGCAAGAAGCGGAAGTTGAAAAAGGCAGAGCGGGGGGATAGACTCCCACCTCCTGGGCCTCCCCGGGCACCCCCCAGCGATACAGACTCTGAAGAGGAGGAGGAGGAAGAGGAGGAGGAGGAGGAGGAAGAGATGGCAGCGATGGTAGGAGGGGAAGCCCCAGCCCCTGTGCTACCAACACCTGAGGCTCCTAGACCCCCTGCCACAGTGCACCCTGAAGGAGCCCCTCCTGCTGACGGTGAAAGCAAGGAGGTGGGCAGCACTGAAACAAGCCAAGATGGAGATGCCAGCTCCAGTGAAGGCGAGATGCGGGTCATGGATGAGGATATCATGGTAGAATCAGGTGAGAAGTCTGGGGCTGCCCAGGGGCAGCTGGGTTGATGGGTCTTGGGGTAGTGTGGATCCAAGAACTCAGAACACCAAACATACCTTCTTTTTCCCAGGTGATGATTCATGGGACCTGATCACGTGTTACTGCCGAAAGCCCTTTGCAGGCCGGCCCATGATTGAGTGCAGCCTGTGTGGGACGTGGATCCACCTCTCCTGTGCTAAGATTAAGAAGACCAATGTCCCTGACTTCTTTTACTGCCAGAAATGCAAGGAACTGCGGCCAGAGGCCCGGCGATTAGGGGGGCCTCCGAAATCTGGAGAGCCCTGACACATGCCATCTCCAGGCTGGAACTTCAAATGGAAACGTGACTTGGGAACTGAGCCTCAGGGTCAACATGTCCCCTGAAGCTGGGATGTTGTCTCACTTTGAGGCAGAAATTCCCAAGGGAGACTGGTTTGGAAATGTGTGGTTTTCCTACCCTACCTTTGCTTCTCACATTGTGGACTTGAACTTGGACCCATTGCAGTTGTGGGTGGGAGGCTCTTTGGGTCCCTAGACACTTAAACTGTCCCTGCCACTGCTCAGTTTCTGGGCCAGGGTTAGAACTGGGATGGAGTGGGACAGTTGTCTATAAAACTCTAGTGTAAATATAGCACTCCCCTCCCTCATCCTTTCTTCTATCTCACTCCCCATTTATTCTACACCGGTTGTATTTTTAATTTAGGACTTCCCCTTTTGAGCGTGGCAGCTCAGAGGTGGAGTGCCAACCAGAGCTTGGCCGAGGGAGGAAGGAAAACAGAAAGGTGACGATTTCTCACCTCTTTTGTTTTTAATAATACTGGCCAGCTGTTTGTACAGACAGCCTGCGTGTTGTAAATAAAGCAGAGTGGGCTCTTCTGTGTTTATAGCCCTCACTGACTGTCGTGCTGGGGAGGGAGGCTTTGGAAAAGCTGGCTGGAGGTGGTGCTGAAACCCACCTCTCTACTAAAAATAACTTGATTGCGCCTTTCCCACCAACCCTATGACCTCAATTGGCTTTGCCCCGCCTCATCCCCAGTCAAGGACCACCACCCCCCAATTCCCACCCACACCTCCCACGCGCGCGCTCCAACGCATGAAAGTTGCTTGGAGTTTCCTGCCAGAGCAGATAAAGCGGACAGGCATTGCTTGCTTCCCCCCTGAGGGCAGAGCCCAGCCTGGTAGGGGTAGTCGGAGGACGCGGGTGGGGACACACACGGAGGCGGAGCCGCAGAAGGTTGGGGGACCGTTGCTGAAAGCAGTAATCATATGGTGGGGGTACTAGGCGGAGTCGAGAGGTCACGTGACCACGAGAGGATCACGTGGTGGAGGCGTTTCTAAGGGGGGTGGGTCAGTTCTGATCACGTGACGTGGGGAGAGGTGGGCGGGGCGCTGGAGGGCACTCGCGAAGGCGGTGGCGGCGGCGGCGGAGCCCGCGGCTTTGGGTAGCACTCCACAGCCTGCCCCCCTCTCTCCGCCGCCACCCCGCTGACCCCCGCCTTCCTCCCCTTCGCACCTCTCTGGCGCTGTGTTGGTCTTGGTGCTCGTGCGTCGGTTCGCGGGAGTGCGCAGGCGCGGCGGGGGCGAACAGCCCCTTTGGGTGGGCGGCGGAGCCAGGGAGCGCGCGGGCGAGACCATGGCGGGCAGCGGCGCGGGGGGCGGTGGTGTTGGGGAGACGAAGGTGATTTACCACCTGGATGAAGAAGAGACTCCCTACCTGGTGAAGATCCCCGTCCCTGCTGAGCGCATCACCCTCGGCGATTTCAAGAGCGTCTTGCAGCGGCCCGCGGGCGCCAAGTACTTTTTCAAGTCTATGGATCAGGATTTCGGGTGAGCGCGAGGCCTAGACCAGGATGGGTGGGGGCTGTGCTTTTGTGGAGTGGGTGATATTGAGGGGCACCGGGCTACTTTGGAACATACTGGGATTTTCTGGGCACTAGTGGAGCGGATTTTACTGTGCTGGTGTAGATTGGTTATCTCAGGACGGACAACGTTATGCTTGGATAGATTGAGGCGCACGGAGCTGTAGGAGGACAGACTGGGCAGTGCTAAACCAGATTAGAGAAGATTAGGCTATATTGGAGTAGACTGGGGCACAGTGGTTTATTTTCGGGTGTTCTGGACAGCGATGAGGTAGGTTGATGTATCCTCTGGTAACTACATTGTGAGCAGTCCTGTGCCACACAGGTTGTGTAGGGATATTGGGAAACCTGCTGATGTCAACTGGGCTATACTGGGCCAATTTGGGATGTTCTGTCTGATACTGAGGCAGACAGGATTGTTTGGGGGATATTCTAGTCTGTACTAAGGCAGTGTGCTGTATTGGGCTGCCATTATGGTCTGCACTGGGTTCTGCTGATTGATCTTCCTTTCTTTGGGGGCCTAGTTTTTTTGGGGATACTCAATATAGGGGTACACAGGGCTGACCACGTCTGTGTTAGTACAGACAGCTGTATTGGGATATTCTAGTCTATATTGGTGTAGACAGCTGCGTGTGGGGACATTCTAGCCTATACTAGAATAGTTTGGGGCTATCCTGGATAATTTGGGATAGTCTGGAACCTTAAATAATTCAGGGTAGGCCTTTTTGTGTTTTATACCTTTAGGACTGTACGCTTTGTCCTCAATCTCAGCTCTTGAAGGGAGGCTGGCTTAGGCTGGGTTAGCCTGGATTCTAGGAAAGCTGAGCAGACTGGACTTTACCAAGAAAGACTTGGACGTTGGGATGGTGGTACTGTTTTGGGAGTTACCTTGTATTGAAATTCAAGGTTCTTCTGTTTGTCGGCACTATGTAACCTGGGGCATTTAACTTTGTTCATTGATTTCATCTGTGAAACAGTTAACCAGAGTAAAATGCTTTAGCACAAGTGCGTAGTATGTATGTTCTTGGTGAATGGTCTTTGTCTTTATTAGCTTGCAGTCTACTTCTTCAACTACAATGATACAGAATAAAATCACTTGACAGGCTGGACTATGTTGAGATTGGATTATGTTGTGAAGAATACAACTGTTATGCTGAGACAGATTGGTAGTGACTGGGCTGTGTCTTCACGTTAATGATAGATGGGATTGAGTTCACATATATCCAGGGTAGTGTTCTTGCCTGGAGAATCCCAGGGACGGGGGAGCCTGGTGGGCTTCCGTCTATGGGGTCACACAGAGTCGGACACGACTGAAGTGACTTAGCAGCAGCAGCAGAATCCTGTTAGGCTAAAGTGATAATTAGACAGGAGGTCCTAATTTGGGGGGTGAATGTGTTTGAGAGTGTTCAGGGCAGAATGTCTCCTAGTCGGTATGTTTATTAGTTTAGCCAACAGATATTTGTTAGCACTTGGGCAGCATTAGGTACTTTGCTGTGTGGTCAGGGACTTGGTGTTGAACAAAATTGGCACTGATGATTTCGTGTGGTGGTTGAAAAGAAGGAGCAAGTTCGGTCCATTGAAGGAACCCATGGGTGAGATCGCCATCAGGGCTGGGCTTTGGGGTCTGTCAGGAGGAGCAAATTGCTTAATGCAGAGTTTGTGCCAGGTAATGCACAGAGGAACAGGGATCTGGGCATCACCACTCCTTAGAAGCGCAGTCTACTAAGTACTATTCTTTGATCTAATGGGTGTTTTTACTAGATGACAGTACATTTGAACATCCAACTGAAAGTGAGTTAGAGAAGACTAAGGAAAGCTTAAGATTAGAGACATAGACGAGGACCACAAAGCCTTTGTGGGGCAGTTGTGTGTGGAGTGGGGTGGAAGTTGGAGGCAGGCTGCCTGTGAGGCTTCTAAGGTTAGATATTTGGGGCAGCTAGGGCAGCCTTAGGGGAATGCCTTTGAAACTGGGCTGAGAGGTTTGAATCAGACTCTTGGAAAGCTCTGGAACAATGCTGAGCCCAAGGTTGAACTGGGGAGAGAAGGAGAAATAAGGAAAGGGAATTCAGTTTGGTGATTTCTTGGGTGTAAGAGTGAAGTGCCTCAATGTCAGAGAAGAGGATTTGCCATGGTGGGAGGAAATCAACATCCTTGAGCTGGATGAAAATTGGGAGAAACTTCGAATGCAGGTGGGAGTGGGGAGAGCTGCTGCAGTTTCATTAACCTTTATCTTATCTCTTGGCAGGGTGGTGAAGGAAGAGATTTCAGATGACAATGCCCGCCTTCCCTGCTTCAATGGAAGGGTAGTATCCTGGGTAAGCAGCCTGGCTTTGAGGACCAGTCCCCCTGGCACTACCCAGCTCCTCCAAGCCTCAGCCTGTGCCCACCACATCTCAGCTGCTGGAATCTCTGACTGTTTGCTTCCTTACCTGTTTGTTTCTTTGTGTTTGGCTGTGCACCATGTGGCTCTCCCAGCTTGGGATTGAACCCGGCCTTGAGAGTGAAAGCACCAAGTCCTAACCACTGGACAGTTGGGAAGTTTCCATCCTTCTTAGATGTTAGGAGAGCCAGCCCGTTGGAGCCTCTCAACCTTCTCTTTCTGGAGCCTCTAACACTTGCTGCTGCTTTTTTTCTGTGTGCTTTTCTCCAGGTTCTCTCAGGCCCCATTGCCTTTTCTAGTTCTTTCTCTTACTCCCACCTCACAGGCCTTCACTTCCCTATTGAGCTGTGTTGGTTTTTTTTTTATATCACTTATGCCCTTCTAGCTAGTGTCATCAGATAACCCCCAACCTGAGATGGCGCCCCCAGCCCACGAGCCTCGGACAGACCTGGCGCCTCCACCCCCACCTCTGCCGCCTCTGCCACCAGAGAGGACCAGTGGCATTGGGGACTCCAGGCCTCCATCTTTCCAGTGAGTCCTTGGGATTCTTGCATCCAGGGGAGGGAGATGAGGGAATCCAAGCCCCATGGGAGGGGAAGCCGAGGGTTTGGGGCCCTGTCCCACTGATGCGGGTCGGGAACCCTCTCTGCCCGTCTAGCCCTAACGTGTCCAGCAGCCGGGAAAACCTGGAGCCCGAGACAGAAACAGAGTCAGTGGTGTCTCTGAGGCGGGAGCGGCCTCGCAGGCGAGACAGCAGTGAGCATGGCGGTGAGGGGGACCGGGCCTGGGAGCCGGCTAGAGCGGGAGCTGGGGAGGGGTTAGCTCCCACCAAACATAAGCATCTGGGCCAGATGCAGTGAGGAGCCTGATTCCTGAGGTGCTTCTTCTTCCTCAGCGGGGGGCCACAGGCCCAGCGGCCCCTCCAGGCTGGAGCGCCACCTGGCGGGGTACGAGAGCTCCTCCACCCTCATGACCAGTGAGCTGGAGAGCACCAGCCTGGGGGACTCGGACGAGGACGACACCATGAGCAGGTGAGGCTCCTCGGACCTCCCCAGGGAACTATCCCCCTTCCCGTCCTTTGCTTTGGCCCCACGACCGCTGCCCGACCTCCCAGCAGGTTCAGCAGCTCCACAGAGCAGAGCAGTGCCTCCCGCCTCCTCAAGCGCCACCGGCGGCGGAGGAAACAGCGGCCACCCCGCCTGGAGAGGGTGAGGGACTTCTTGTGGGTCAGCTGGACCTCCCTTGGGGAAGTTGAGGGTTCAGGCCTTGGCCTAGACGGTCTGAGGCCCAGAAATCCCAGGGTGTTAGAGGCAGTCCTGCTTCTTCCCCTTTGCCCACCGCAGGCCTCGTCCTTCAGCAGCGTCACTGATTCCACCATGTCTCTCAACATCATCACAGTCACGCTCAACATGGGTATGGAGGGGCTGAGAGGAGCTGGTCTCCAGGGTCCCTGGGGGGCATGCAGCTGGCGCTTCCCCTCATCACTTGACTTCCCTCCACAGAAAAATACAACTTCCTGGGCATCTCTATCGTGGGCCAGAGCAATGAGAGGGGAGACGGTGGCATCTACATTGGCTCCATCATGAAAGGTGGGGCTGTGGCAGCCGATGGGCGCATCGAACCCGGGGACATGCTTTTGCAGGTGAGCTGGAGCAGGGCCACGCACTGACTTGGCCAGCACTCTCAGCCCCTCCCTCTCGCCTTTGACCCACTGTCCCTCCTGCCAGGTGAACGACATGAACTTTGAGAACATGAGCAACGATGATGCAGTGCGGGTGCTGAGGGACATCGTGCACAAGCCAGGGTGAGCCTGTGAGCTGGTCCAAGTCCTCAGTCCTCTTTCTTTGCCTTTTCACTTTTTTTTTTTTTGGTTTTGTCATAACACAAAGGGGGGAAACATAACATAGAACTGGTCGAAAAGTTTATAAAACAAAAATGCATAGTATGTTGAGTCTGGGGTGAATGGGTGGCCGTATCCCCACCACTTATGTCATGACCTAGAAGTTTGCTGACCCACAAAGGGTCCCCTCATTGTCCCTTTCTGCTCCCTCCCATCTCATTCTCCTAGAGGTAACCAGTCTCTTGATTCTTTGGTCATCACCACAATAGTTTGCTTGGCCCTCATTTGACTGGCCATGCACCTGTCTTTGAACAACAGACTTTAGTTTTACCTGTTTCTGTTCTTTCTCTGAGTGGGATCGTGCAGTGTGTTCTCTCTTAGGTTACTCAGCAGTATTTTTTTAAGAGTGACCTGTGTTCGTCACCCTTATTGTGGAGCCTTTCACTGTCACTTTCTCAGGCCCAGTCATGTCTGTGGTCTCTCCTCTTTCCCTCTTTCTGTCCTTCACCCATTCTCATTCCAGGCCTCCCCTCTCCTCAGGCCTCTGCCCTTACCCCCACTTGACTGACCTTCTCTTCCCCACAGCCCCATTGTGCTGACGGTGGCCAAGTGCTGGGATCCCTCTCCCCAGGCCTACTTCACTCTCCCCCGAAGTGAGTGATGCTCAGGGGTCCTACAGTTAGGAGGATAGGGCAGGAATGGGTACTCTTGGCCTCCACGCTACAGGGAGTGGAGTGATAGCGGGGCACAGCAGAGCTGGAACAGGAGTCTGAGTCGGGGAGGGACGGGGGTGACTCTCTGTGGTTGAGAGGTGACCATCCTGGTGGCCTTTGCTGTTGCAGATGAGCCCATCCAGCCGATCGACCCTGCTGCCTGGGTCTCACACTCTGCTGCACTGACTGGCACCTTCCCACCTTATCCAGGCTCCTCGTCCATGAGTACCATCACCTCTGGGTCCTCTCTTCCTGATGGTGAGCCCCCCGGCCCATCTCATCCTCTAGCTGTCTGCAAGGCCACCTGGTGTGTGGTGTGACTCCACTGTTCCATGGACCTTGGTCCTAACTCTGACTCCCTGATTGTCCTCCATCAGGCTGTGAGGGCCGGGGCCTCTCCATCCACACAGACATGGCGTCTGTGACCAAGGCCATGGCTGCTCCAGAATCAGGACTGGAAGTTCGGGACCGCATGTGGCTCAAGATCACCATCCCTAACGCCTTCCTGGGTGTGGCTGGGCTCTGGGCAGGTGGTAGGGGAGGAAGAGAAGGAGACCAAAACTGGGAAGAGGGGTGGAAGTTAGAAGAACTTGAGGTCTTTCTCTCTCTTGCACAATCCAGGCTCGGACGTGGTGGACTGGCTGTACCATCACGTGGAGGGCTTTCCCGAGCGGCGGGAGGCCCGGAAGTATGCCAGTGGGCTGCTCAAGGCGGGCCTTATCCGGCACACTGTGAACAAGATCACCTTCTCTGAGCAGTGCTATTACGTCTTTGGAGACCTCAGTGGTGGCTGTGAGAGTTGTGAGTGCCCCTATCCTGGCCCACGTAGAGCGGCCCTGGTGGCCTTGTCCTGTGTCTCCAGCCCCAGGCCTAGCCCAGAAACCAGCCGGGGCTGCTGTGGACACTGAGCAGCACGCGTCCTTCAGTAGTCCTTGCACTGGCTGAAGACGGGCCTGGGGGTTGTAGCACATCCACCCCTGTTGTGCTGGATGAGCTGTGCGCAGGTTCAGGGTTGTGTCTGCTGGGGAGGGGAGACATGGGACTAAGGGTGGCTCTGGCCGCGTTCCTGCCCTGACAGCTGTGGCAGGTGGGACATTCCCTATCAGAGGCCTTCCTGTTAACCCCCGCCACGGATGGTTGTGGGGAAACCATTCCCAGTTCCTCATTTGATGTCTTGGCATCCTGGCTTCTCAACGCAGTGATCCTAGATCTCTTCTCTGCCTTCCAGACTTAGTCAACCTGTCTCTTAATGACAATGATGGCTCCAGTGGCGCTTCAGACCAGGACACTTTGGCTCCTCTGCCTGGGGCCACCCCCTGGCCTCTGCTGCCCACTTTCTCATACCAGTACCCAGCCCCACACCCATACAGTCCTCAGCCCCCACCCTACCATGAGCTCTCGTCCTACACCTATGGCGGAGGCAGTGCCAGCAGCCAGCACAGCGAGGGTAAGTTGCCGACAGATCCCCACATAGCTGGGTCTGGATGTGGGGGCCAAGGCGAAGCCAGGGAGCAGAGGCTGGAGCAGGGACTGGGGAGGCTGAAGGACCTGGGCTGTGGCTCAGTCGCTCCTGTCCCCTCTCCCCCCACAGGGAGCCGGAGCAGTGGGTCAACGCGAAGCGATGGGGGGGCGGGACGCACGGGGAGGCCTGAGGATCGGGCCCCTGAGTCCAAGTCTGGCAGTGGCAGTGAGTCTGAGCCTTCCAGCCGGGGTGGCAGCCTTCGGCGGGGTGGGGAACCTGGTGGGACTGGTGATGGGGGCCCTCCCCCATCCAGGGGCTCATCAGGGGGTGCTCCCAATCTCCGAGCCCACCCGGGGCTGCATCCCTATGGCCCACCTCCTGGTATGGCTCTCCCTTATAACCCCATGATGGTGGTCATGATGCCACCGCCCCCACCCCCTGTCCCTCCAGCAGTGCAGCCTCCAGGGGCCCCTCCAGTCCGAGACCTGGGCTCTGTGCCCCCAGAGTTGACCGCCAGCCGCCAAAGCTTCCACATGGCCATGGGCAACCCCAGTGAGTTCTTTGTGGATGTCATGTAGAGCCCATGGTGGGGCCACATTGGATCGGCTGTCAGTGTTTGGTGCTCCTGTCTTGTGATTGGATGTCTTGTCAGTCATGTGCTCATCACTACTCTGGTGCTTGGACTCAGCCTATCCTGTGGGCTGCTGTCTGCTGTGAGGTTGTTGCCACTGTGACTTTCCAGCAGTGCCTGGTTCCTCCCCTTTTCTTTGGGGTTCAACAAGGGACCTTTGATTATTTTTAGCTTTATTGTTTTTTATAAGCCTTTTGGGGGGTTAAAATAGATTTTCTTACATTTTGGGGACTATTTTTTTAGTAGATAGTTTTTCTTTTATATGAAGAATCCTTGTCTCCTGGGCCCCTCCTTCTAACCCTTAGATGTGACCTCCTTATCCATTCGCCCAGTCAGCTCTGTCCTGAGCAGGGTGGGAGGGTGGTCATTGGTACCCTGGGACGTGGAAGGGGGTTGGTTCCCCTAGACAGCCGTCAAAGGAATCTGGGGTAGTTGGTTTTGGGGGCCATGTAGCTGCTTTTGTTACTCTATTTATTTTAGTCACTTGTATAAAACACTAAATAAAGCAATAGGGGCAAACTCCCCACGCCTCTGGCTCCTTTCTTTGGGAGGGAGGCAGGCAGCAAGGGAAAGGACAGATACAGTCGCAGAGTGTGACTTGTTAGAAACTTTATCTGTGAGGCAGTAAGTGCTCCCTCTGAGAGCAGGCACAGTCATGGGCCGGGGCCCCCTTCAAGGTAGAACCAGGATGGGCAGGAAAGGGGTCTGGGCTTTGGCTTGAGAAAAGGCACATTTTGGGCTAGGCTGTAATTGAGAGTACTCAGAAACCAAGGGGATTGCTGGTGACCACGCCACCACGCTCCACCAGGGCCTTGGAGATGCTTTTGAAGTTACGGAAGAGCTCCTGCTGCTGGGGGTCAGACTGCAGGGCAGTCATGTTCTCCCGGATCCGAGCTGCAGCCTGGGGAGGGAGGGGGAGGGAGGGGGTTGAGACCTGTTCAGCGACCCCCTCCAGCCCCCTGTACTCAGTAACTCTGGATCTCACCTCGATACACCAGCTGTCACAGAGCATTTTCTCATGCTGGGCTGTGGGGTAGCCTTCACTCAGGGATCTTGAAGCCCTAGTGGGAAGCAGGAGAAAAACACATTTGGGCTGTGACCCTGGCCCAGGGACCCCCCCACCCACCACTGCGACTCAGGTCTCCCCCACTGCCTCCTCACCTGGACAGAACCACCACCATGGCGTAGAGGTCAATGGCACTGTCTGCCAGACGCTGCAGCAGAAACTGTTCATCTGCCAGGTAGATGGGTTTGCAGGGGGGTGGTGAGAGGGTCAGGGGGAGGGAGACGGAAAGTGGGGGTGGGAACAAGGTCGAGCTCACTCACTAATGATATCCTTCTTGTGTTTTATCAGCTTGGCCTCCACCACGGTGGCAAACTGCTCCAGAGCCTGCACTGCCTGAGGAGATGGGATGGTGCCCGGGGTGAGATGAGGCCTGGCCCCTCAGCTTCTGATACAGGCTGCCCCTCCACCTTGACTGCTTACGTACCAGCTCACCACTCCGACTCAGTTCCTGGTGGATGATGCCGCTGAGACTCAGGCCACTGCCCAGCCCTGCCCGCCTTAAGAGGAAGCCAGAGGGTGACTGGTTAGTTGCCATGCACTGTCCCGCCCCACCACGCCCTGGTCTCTAAGCTTACCGCCTCAGCTGTTTGCCTGCCTCTCCTAGCAGGAGGCTGGCATTCCCAAAAGGGTTCTTTAGAGCATTGCCAAGCCCAGAGAGTTCCTTCCCTTTGTCCTGTGGGGGAGGAGGGCCCCATAGTCAGAACTCACTGTCCTCCCCACCAACTCCCCCTGATTCTCCTCCCTCTTACCATGCAGCCCTGCAGAGCCACAAACAGCCGGAGAATGTCATTTGTCCCCTCAAAGATCCGGAAGATGCGAAGATCTCGGAGCACACGCTCTACCCCAGGCTCCTACCGCAGGGGAAGACAGATTACATGTCCCCGCTGCGATGCACCTGCCTCCTCCTGGCCCTGCAGCCACCCCAGCAGAGAAATGTCTGTACCTTCATGAAGCCCATGCCCCCCATGATTTGGATGCACTCATCTGTCACTTTCCAGGCTGCCTCCTAGAAACAGAAACACCCAAGATTGCTTTTGGAGCCAAGCTCCCAACCTGGCTCTCCCTCCCCACAGGCCTGGGACCTCACCGAGCCAAAGATTTTGCTGATGGCGGCCTCTATCTGGAAGTCCGTGGATCCCTGGTCCATGTTGGCACTCACCATGTACGCCATGGACTGAGGTTGGGACATAGGAAGGGAAATGGAAAAAGGCTGCATCAGACTTGACCTGGTCACCCAGATCTTAGAAGCCCAGGTCTGCCTTGGCCTTTGGCCCTTCCCTTCACCTTCCAACGCCATGGATTAGGCACGTCTGAGTATTTGGTCCCCTGGTCAGTTCATCAGGGGCTTGCAGGCATTTGACTTTTTGGAAGCGGGGAGGAGGTGAAGGTGGGGTGGGATAGACTACACTTCAGGGACCTCTGGAAGCACCTCGGTGGAACAGCATGGCTCTCCCCGTCCTGCAGAAGCTGAACTGGCTATGCCTCCCCGCATCCCCTAGGGCATTGGTGTAAAGCTGGAGACCCACTGCCCCAGGTGCTGCTGGGGGTTGTAGTCTGACCCATCTGGGAAGAAGGGCTCTGGGGACAGGGGGCAGCCCTCACCTCAGTCACATACTGCAGCATAGCCATCCGGGCCAGCTTCTCCTGGATCAGCCCAAAGTTGTGAATTTTCTCCCCAAACTGGGTACGATTAGCAGCATGATCCACCTGGAAGAGGACACGTGTCCCACTATGGTTCTCTAGTCTTCTCTTTCTGGGAGAGGGGCTGGGCTGCACTGGGAGGGATGGACTTTGGCCACAGTCAAGAGTCAGTCCAGGATGGATGGAGACCTAAGTGATTGCTGGTGGGGAAGGGTCTCTTGTGGAGGGAGGGCCTGCAGGGGACAGGGTCACATGGAAAGGGAGACAGTATGACTTATGCTTAGATTCAGGCTGGCCTGGGACAGGCTGGGTACTCACCGCCTTAGCAATGATGCTTTTCATGGTGCCTGCCAGGGCTGCAGCCATGCCAAACCTTCCATTGTTGAGAATATGCATGGCGACCTTGAAGCCGCCCCCCACCTCCCCCAGTACGTTTTCTGCTGGCACCCGTACTCCGTCAAAGTACACCTCTGCTGTGTTTGAGGCTTTGATGCCCATCTTCTTCTCAGGGGGCCCACTGTGACAGGATGGAGAAATTGCCATTGGGGTGGGGGAATTAGTCCCTCATTTCTAAGCCAGCCCGAAAGAGGTGCAGGCAGCATTTCCCAGCATACCCAGAGGTCTGAGGAGGCCTGGCTTTATCCTGCTGCTGTGCTCTGGGCGCAATGGTTGGTGGAGCCAAACGAGATCAGTTTCCTACATACTAGGCCCAGAGGGAACATACTGTCCAGATGCTCTGGATTTGCACACATCCCCAGGGTGACCCATGGCAGCCATCTGCCCTAGAACTCAGTACCACCGGCTCCCTGGCTCCCCCTCTTCCACCCCAGCCCACTCACTGGGTGACGCCACCAAAGTTCCTTTCCACCACAAAAGCTGTGATCTTCTCCTTCACAGCGCCCGTGGCTGAGTCTGTAACTGGTGTCTTGGCAAAGACTGTGAAGATGTCTGCCAGGCCCCCGTTACTGTGGAAAAACGAGAGGCGGTTAGGGCACGGAGGATGGAGCAGTGGGGCCTGGATTGGGCAGAGGGTGTTGAGAGAAATGGAAGAGTACCTGATCCAGATCTTGCTTCCGTTGAGGGTATAGTATTTTCCACAGGGGCTGGGCACAGCTGAGGATCGGATGGACGCTGCATCTGATCCACTGGAGGGCTCCGTTAGACAGAAAGCAGCTATAGTCTCCCCTGTTGGAGAGAGCGCTCCTTTACCCTGGGTTCTGATGGGCACGGGAGGCACTTTGGTGCCACCACCCACCCCTGGAGCACAACCATCCCTCTTTAAGGCCTCTGGCGATATTCAGTGACTTCTGAATGTCTTTCCCAGAATCTCCCTGACCCCCCCACCCTAGCCAACACACCCAGCTATGCAGTGATCTAAGTACGGCTGGCCTAATCGGCCAAGCCCCAATCTCTGGCTCTCCTAGGGCTGCCTCACCAGATGCCAGTTTGGGGAGGTATTTTTCTTTCTGGGCCTTTGTGCCGAAGAGCAGGATGCCTTTGAAACCGATGCTCTGATGGGCCCCCAGGACGATGCCCACGCCAAGGTCATACATGCCCACGATCTCCACCAATCGGGCGTACTGGAGGGGAAACAGGCATTGGCTGTAATTGGCTAAATGGGGACCCGCCCTTAACAGGGAAGCATGGGCAGCAGGAAAGAGCCCAACTTGGGTGTCCCTGCAAAGTGAATAGAGCAAGTAGGCCAATGGCAGAGGACACTGGCAGGTCTGTTTTAGGTCTTGATGGGAGGCAAGTACCCTACCATATCCTCAGGCAATCCCCACATTCGAGATCTGTTAGGACTTGGGAACCTAGTTTCATATTAAGAGACATCCCACAGGCCCCCAGAGCAGCTCATGGCAGAGACCTCTGCCCCAGGGGCAAGAAAGTAGAAGACTGGGACGCAGGAGGTGACTGTGGGGACTCCCTCACCTGGGTGTTGCAGAGGCCCACGCCACCCAGTTCATTGGGTACTTGCAGGCCAAAGGCCCCCAACTCCTTGAGACCTTGCATGGTGGTCTCCTCCACTCTTTCCAGCATGTCATTCTTGGCAGCATCGTTCACTTCCTGGGGAAGGCACAGGATCTCACCTCCAGGCTCCTTTTATTAAGGCTCCTTAACCTCTCTCCATCGGGAACCACACCCTCTATTCCTCAGGCTGGCATTGCTCACCTCAAAGAATCGGGTCACGGGCCCCACCAGCTCTTTGAGAAACTGTGTCTGGTCCTCGTTGAGCACTGCGGTGGTTGGAGTGGCGAGAAGGCCGGCAGGTCAGGCCAGGCGGTCAGGGGAAGCTGCCCGCCCCCGCCCGGCTCTGCCTACTCATTTACTTACCAGACGGGTATGGAAACACCTGATCGGTGGTGAGCTGGCCCTTGAACATCCCCACAGCAAAGGACTTAGATATCTGCGCAGGGAGAAGGGAGGGGGTATCAGGGAACAGTGTGGGGTGGGTCTGCCCCTGGTTTAGATCCTCCACAGCTTGGAGTCACGTACCGAGTTGGCCCGTTTTTCCCTGGTCGAAGCCTCAGAAGGCTGGGAATCAGACTGGTCCACAGCCGCCTGGGGAGAGGGATGGTAAAGGAGGCCGGAGAAAGGGATTCCAAAGTGCCAAAAACAGAAAAGCGGAAGAGGGGAGGGCGCATCCGACACCTTTCCCCTAGTTTCATCCTCAGGGCACCCTGGTTTGCCCTTTCCCCTACTTTGGGCGCCAGGCGACTGGCAGGTGACTAGGAGGGACCAAGAGGGAGACCCCTGCCGGCGGCGGGGAGGTGGGAGCCGAAGCGGACTCCGGCTTTCATACCCCTTAAAGGTCGCCGTCACTTACCTGGGCGACCCCACTGGCATAGGGTCGCCGGGCAGGGCCGGGCCGGGGCTGCCCCAGGAGCGCACTGGGCCACGAGCTGTGGGGAATAGGTGTTCAGTCCTGGCTCAGTGCCCGGGCTTCCTGCCCCCCTCCCCTGTCACACACACACCTTCCGCCCCGCAGCCTCAGCAGCTGCCGCCCCACGCTCGGAGCCATTCTCGCTGCCCGCATCTCTGAACCGCTTCGGTCGCCGGTGCCCTAAAAGCTGACCTAGAGCTGTTGCGGGTCTGCCAAAGTATAGTTCCCCAGCCCTGACTCATCCTCCACAATGCACCGGGTCGCGGTGGGCGGGGCTTCCGGCCACCGAAGCATGCTGGGAGTTGTAGTTCCGGAGCGCCACAGCCCCTGCAATCTGGTTGACCTAGGGTCATCTCCAAACGGCTGTTGTCGTCCCCCAAACAGCTTCATCCAACTAGATGAACTAGTTTGTACGAACTAGAGTGTAGCCAGCAGAAGGGGTGATGAGATAGGCTGAGTCGGAAGAGGGAGGAACTTAGGCATCTGCCCCCAGAGGGGTGGAGGGTAGACTGAAAGGAGGACTTCCCAGCTGGAGTTAGAAGGGAGAGATGGAAAGAGAGAAGTGTAAGAAAGATACCAGAGACGGGAATGGAAAGAGGATTCTGAGGTCCCGCTCAAATCCATCTCCTCCAACAAAAAAAGGAGGGAAATAAAGGAGTGGGTGACTCCAGGTGGGTGTGAATTGCCCAGGCATAGTATCTTGAGACCTAGGAGTTGTCACTAACTCTGGAAACACCTAAATTTTCACAATAGAGAGGACCCCCCATGTTTGCTGCCTTTCCCTTAGGGTCTCTGACACCTTCCTGAACATCTCTGTCTGTGCCCTCTTATTCTTCCCTGAGACCATGTGCTAGGCCAGACCTCTGGGCAGATGGATTCTTCCCAAGCCTGAGAGGAACTGTAGGAGTTCTCATGTGTTGTCCACTACACACACGCACACACACACACACACACACACACACACACACACATGTCTAGCTTTGGGTCAAGAAATCCTAGGCAATGTATGACCATCTTGTTGCCATTCTCACTGAGGACAAACCCAGGAGGAGACAGTGACAATTTCCTCTCTTTTAGGGCTTCCAAAGCAGAACACTTTAGGGCTAATCCTCTTTCCTGGCCCTCAGGAAAATGTAGTGGTCATGCCTGGCTTTGGGGAGAGGGGCCAAGGGTGTAAGGAGGAAGGTGGTGGTGGTGGTAATAGTACCTGGGGACCCCAGAAGAGTGGAACGGTGGGCGGGTCAGAGACTGCTTACTGTACCTGACAGCTCACATGGGGTGGGGAGAAGACAGCTCAGCTCCAACCCTGGTGGATTAGAGAGATTAAAGTGAGAGGAGAGAGAGATGTCTGAGGGGCCAGGACCAAGAGGTGAAAAACAGGCGTCCTTGTGACGGGGAGGCCTGGTGGGGGGCGTGGGGCCTGGACCTTTCTAGAGAGTCTGGGGTGAGAAGGCAAAGGCTGGGGAAGAGGAGGTGAGTGTGTGTGAGTGTGTTGGTTCCTCTGTCTCTTCCTTGTCCCAACCCCTCCCCCTCACTTGCATTTCACCAGCTCCCAAGTCGGCCCTCTGGCTCCTGGCACCCCCACTATTGCGATGGGCACCCCCTCTCCTTACGGTGCTGCACAGTGACCTCTTCCAAGCCTTGCTGGGTGAGTAGCCCCAGTTTTCTGAGGGGCAGCAGTGACAAGGGCTGGCCTGTGCTTACGAGGGCGATTACTGAACTTGGGGGCTGGTTGGGAACCTGGAGATCAGGCGTCAGTGTCCACCAGTGTTGACTGGAGGAGTTCCTCCTTTACCTGATGGGGATGGAGGTGAGGTGATGGCAGGGGTGGCCAGGGAGGCCTGGGGTGGGAGAGGTAACTCAAGCTCTGTTCCTGTGACAGACATCCTGGACTATTACGAGGCTTCCATCTCAGAGAGTCAGGTAAGGGGGTTGGGGGGTAGGCTCTGAATTCCTGAGGGGTGAGCAAACTACTGTTAACAAGAACCTGAGACTTGGGGGTCCCTGGGGATGACCTCCTGAGTCAGGGGCGAGGGGAGTGCTCTCTTTCCAGTCCGTTTGCTCTCCTGCTTCCCCTCCTTCTTTACCTGCCCCAGTTTCAGGCACTTAACAGTCGAGGACGCAATCACTTTTCAGGTTTCCTCCTGTAAATCCTGAGGGAGCCCTAGGCCCCCAGGGATTCCCTCCTGCCAGCCCCTCCCTCACTCCCTACCGGCTACCATGGCCTCTCTCCAGTATCTCAACCACCCTGGGTGCTCCCAGTCTTTGAGAGGCTGGGTGGGTGCTTCCTCCTCTGAGAAATAAACTCCCCCCTCACTGCCTCTCTGCTATCCTCACTGGTGACTGGCCGGGGCTCCATGTTTGCCTCAGGCCCTCTGGGCTCCTGCCTCCATCTCCTTTCCCATTATCCGGGTTCCTGCCAGCGCGGAAGGAGTTAACTCTACCGAGGCACCCCCCCATTCTCGCTCTTCGCTACCTCCTTCCCTCCCCCTGCTTCCTCTCTCCTCCTCTCTCCCCTTCCCTCCTCGGCTTCACGGCTCCCTCGGCCGCTGCCGCCTCTGACCCCCCCACCCTACTCCCCCGCCACGGCCCCTAGCCCCTGGCCGTTAGGCAAGACCTTCCCCTACCCCGGGGCTCCCCGACATCCAGTTCCCCTCCCCCACCTTAGCTCATGCCCCAGCCCCCGAACCCCGGGGCTGCCAGCCCCCGGTGCCCCCGCCCCTCCTGAGAATCGGGGTGTGCTCCCTAAGCCCCCTCCCCTCCACTGGGGACCCCTTTTAGGGCCCCCTTCCCCTCCCTCCCACGCTCCCCTACCCTTCCCTTCTCCAACCCCCTCTTTCCCCTCTCACCCCTCCCCCCATCCTGGCCCCCCCTGCAAAAGTGGGGTGCGGAGGGGGGAGGGGTGAGAACCCACGGAGGGGAGGAACGAAATTCCGATGAAGTCAGAGCCCCTTACCCGCCGCCGCGGCCAGGCCCCCCAACATGGACTGTCTCTGTATAGTGACAACCAAGGTAAGCATGATAGGGGGGCCTGTAAACTGGGGGAGGGTATGAGTTCGTGGGGAGGGGTTCGTCAGGCCTAATCTGCGGCCGGGGGCCTTGGAATGAGAGCATCAGCAGATGGGGGGTCATATTTAGTTTGGGGTTCATATCTGAGAAAATGCTGGGTTTGGCCACAGGTGCCCCCTGGAGTGATCCCTTTGTACCTGTAGAGAAATGGAAAATTGGGGGGTATTTTGTGACTTGGGGATCTGATGGATTTTGAGGTTCACCAATGATGTTGAGGGAGACTTATTTAAAGAGAAGCCTGGCTCACATGGGAGCCCTGCTTGGTGTATGTTAGAAGGTGGACTATGTGAGGGGGGGTTCCTCTTTCCTCCTGGGAGACAAGCTGATTTCCAGTTGCCTTGTCCAATTTCAGGGGGCTCCTGGCTTGAGGGTAGAAGGTTACTGGTTGTGAGTACCTGACTGGTCTGGGGGTGTCAGCTGGCAGGGAAGGAGTGGGCCTTCAGACTATAAAAGAAGCATCTTATATACATTTGGGGGTGTTCTTAATTCGAGGGGACTGTTAATTTCAGGATCAATCATATGGAATGGGGATAGTTGGGAGTTGTCAGAGAACTGGAACCTGACAGAGAATCACCTGAGGGACTGGACCAGGTGAGGTTAGGATTCGGGGTATTCCCTGGGGAGGTAGAAGGTTGCAGCAGCTGAGGTTGCCAGCTTCTTTGGAAGAGAATGAGAGGCTTGGGAAGAGGGGATTTGAGGAGGGGTACCAGGTGCGTGGTGAAAAATTTGGGGGTGGCCCAGGCAGGTGTCCAGCATCCTCACTTCCTCCCACACTGTATCTACCCTGGTTGGGAAAGAGGGAGACTAGCAGATGGAAGGGAATGTTCCTGTTACCCCTGACCCTTGGGATCAAGGTGGGGGAGGACACCTGGATTTAAAATTACTGGGGTGAAAAGGTGTAGGAGGAGGGCTGGGCTGGCAGCAGTGAAGATCTGTACAAGGGTGTTCCTGTGAGCCTGCCAAGTGCAGGAACTCCAGGATGGGGAACACTGGCAAGCTTCTGGTGGGCTGCAGAATATCTGGGTTTTGACTCTAAGACTCTGGGACTGGAAAGCTGGAAGCCTGGTGTGGAGGGAGGCTTGGGCGGGTGGCAGGCAGCTGGGGGTTGGGGGGTGGGACAGGAAGTGGGGGCCGGGGAGGCGGGGTCTGGGTGAGTCACAGGCTGGGGAGGGGGTTATATTTAGTGGGAACTGCAGATTCTCAGGGCAGGGAGCTGAGGACACACATGTTGCCTGCCACAAACTCACATACATGTATACATATGCATCTACACATGCGTTGTGCATGTGTGAGCATGGTTGGAGGAGACTGGAGGCTGAGGACCTTTAGGTCCAAGTCCCTATCCTCTCTTGAGGGCTACTTGCTTATCCTCCATTCTGTGGGCTTTGGGCTTTCTCCCATATTGCTGCTTCTTCCCATCTCTTGTAGTTGCAGTGGATTTTTGTGCCTCAGTTTCTCTGGCCTTCTTTCCTTTAAGGTCTGTCTGAGCCTCAGTTCCTCTTGACTTCTGCCCTTAGTCTGCCCCTTAGCCTTAGGTTTTCTGGCTATGGTCCCTTATGTGCAGGTGTACACAGAAAGCCAGTTGGAATGTGTGGGCTCTGCTTCCAACACGTGAACGCACATATGAGAGGGAGGGTGAGGGCCTTGTCTGCATTGGTAGCTATTCTGGGAGGGTGGGTTTATTCATCTCCCTTGAAGAATCCTGCTTCTTCGATGGAGCCCAGGGTTGAGCATCCCCGAAGGAAAGAGTCTTGCGCAGAGAGGATCATGCATTTTGTGGTTTTACAGAGGCGTGGAGACCCAGGCTTGCCACATTCCTTGGCCGGAAAACTTGTCAGTCTCGGGATGGCGGGGACTCCAAGTCCCATAAGGCTTTGAGGCAGGAGAACCGTCAATGTTAGAGGGTTGCTGCCCCTGGGGCTGTTGGGAGTTGTGGTTCATCTCTATCCAGGGCAGCGGAGGGTTAGCTCTGGAAGAGCCAGCAGGGGGGGCACATGGCACTTGTCCCCCCAGAATGCTGGGTGGGGTAGAGGGTGCTCATGCTTTGCGGTCGTTGAGCTTCCCAGCTACATCTGATTCCTCCATCTTTCATCGCCTATATTTAGATTTCTGCCGCAGTAATTTAAGGAATATTTATTGAATGCCTACTATGTGCCAGGCCCTGTGCCTTGCGCTAACTCTGCCTTATAGCTATCACTTAATCTTACTCTGCCTCGCTCTCTGCCGGCGTCTCTGAGCATCTCTCTTTCTCCCACTCCGCCCCCGTCCCTCCCCCTACTCCCGGCTCTGCTGCCGCCGTTGCCATGGTAACCGGCGACGACTGAAGTTGCGTGGCGGACTTGAGGGCCGGGCGAGGGTGGCGGAGGGCGGAGCAGAACAGTGGGGGAGGGAGGAAAGTGGGGAAAGACCGGGGGTATTTGGCTAGAGTCCCGGAGGCGAAGCGGTTAAACCCTCCGGGTGGTCCTTATTGGGCAAAGCTAAGGTGTCGGGGGCGGGGCAGTGTGGCCTACGGCCTCATTCATTGGGCGACTGGGGCGTGGCGGAGGGGCAGTGTGGGCGAGGCCGGGGGAGCGAATGGGCGGGAAGTGGACGCAGGCGTGGTCTCTTGGAGGCAGGTGGGCGGGGTCTGGCTTACTCTACCAAGGGAGGCGGGCAAACAACCTCAGAAAGGGGTGGGGCTTTAGGCCTGGGTAAATGAGGGCGGGGCTGACCGGCAGGGGCGTGGCGTGGTCCCATGTGCAGAGAGGAGACCGGGTTTGAGGGGCCTGTTGTCTAAGAAACTGCGGGGAGCAGGGGTCTTTGGAAAGGAGAATCCGGGGGTTGGGCAATCTGACGTCTCAGTTTTCCTAAGATGGAGGACAGTTAAGATTTCATCAGAGCACAACCTCCTACCTCAACGCTATGTTCCATGGAGACGGTTGCTAGGCGACGGCAAAGTCCTTGATTGCTGTGTTGCCAGGCGACGGGAAAACGGAAAATGGAGGGAAAAAGGAAATGGGGGATGGGGGAGGGTCTTAATGGCCATAGCGCCCACTGGTGGAGACGTAGGGCCTGTGCATTTTCTTTTCTGTAAGGAATTTCCGGTTCAGCCCCTTCTGCACTGGCTCCCTCTGAGGATACAAGCATTCTATCCAGATATGAAACTAGGGCCTTGGGGGTCATCGTGGGGGCGTATCTAACAGATTCCAATGAACGGGAAGAGAGGGGGCATGGGTCAGGTTCTAGGGAAATCCGTCCTCTCTACCATTTGTAGGCATTTTAGAAAAGCCAGAGAAGCAGATTTTAGGAGATTGCTCGCTGGGCTTTAAGAGTTGGAAAGGTGGGAGTTCAATGGGAGAATATTTAAAAGAGATGCTTTCAGGTTCAGTTTGGGACAAAATGGAAGAGATCTGAGGCAGTCATTTGGGGGTGTTATGGGAGATTTGTGGGTCACTGGAAATTGCAGGCCAGATCTTATTTTGGTAAATATTTTTTGAGACGTAGGTGTGGGGGAGATAGATATATTTGGGAGTAATCTTCCAACAAAGTTGAAATTCAGAATCGGGGGGCGGAGAGGAATGTTGAGATGTAGGGGAGGACAGCCAGAAAAGGGAATAATGTATACATTTAAAGATACAGAAAAGGAATAGAGAGATGTCTTTTAATCTACAAGTCTGGTAATAAACTGAAGAGGTTGCAACTGAATTCAGAAGGTCAACTTTAAGGTCCCTTAAGTATTCCCCGAAATGGGATCTGGTGGTACTGGGGCATGGTATGTTAGAAAAGTCATGAGTATCTCATTAGGTTCAAGGATTTGGAGAGGGAACCCCAAGTGAATTTGAGGACTGACTATTTGGATGTTTACATTAGAACAAGGGTAATAGCTGCACTAATTTCAAGGTCTCTGTTAGCAGACTGGGGAAACATAATTTTAAAAGGGATGATTTAAAGGGTAGATTAATTTGAGGGCACAACAGTATCTGTGGTCCTTCAACTCTTGGAAAACATGTGGGGCTTTACTGATGGTTAGAATAGATGTCTTGACATCTGTGGGGATGTTGTCTACATTAACAATCATTGGGAAGGTTGGGGGGAGGGGATTGTGGGAGGCAGTTTAGATCCCTTGGGGGTCCTTCTGACGTGAGGGAGAAGTGCTGCTTCCTTCCCTGCACCCTGAGAGTCCAGGGAGGTTTTGTAATAGGGGTTTGTCGATTTTAGGGGTGGGAGATTAGATAGCATAAGGGATCCCAGAGAACCAGAGCGATAAATTGGTAATTTTAGGAATGTCTGTATTTGTGAATGAATAGGAGTATACTGTGCACGGTGAAGTTCACAGAGAAACAGCTGGAACCAGGGAAGTTGATGGCTAAGAGGGTCTCCCCGCACCCCTTCTCTCCCATCGTGACGCTCTCCCGCACTGCGCAGGCGCCGTCACCCCCCCGCCTCCGGCCGCAGCCTCCAGTTGCCGCGGCCGCCGCAGCCCCCGCCCCTCTGCCCCTCCCCCTCCCCAACCCCGGGACCCTTGCTCTCCCACCCATCCCCTCCCCTCAGTCCCCCTCCCCTTCTCCATGTCGGCTCGGAACAGATTCGCCTCCATGTGTCTCTGCGTGGTACGTGCCGCGGTACGGGCTCCGGCCCCGCTCCCCTCTTTCCGGACCCCCCAAATCTCGGGGTTCAAGCTTCAAGTGCTGTCGCTCTTCCTTCTGCTTGGCGGGGTCTCTGGGTGGCAGTGTCTCGCGGACAGTCGCAGTGGGTCGCCCCTCCTATGATCATTCACTTTCACTCACAACCCTCTATTCTAGGGGTGCAAGCCTCCGTTCCAGGTCATTCTTGCAACTGGGGCGGTGGAGAGGGGGCCAAAGGGAAAAGAGCAACAGCGACCCCAGGCCTTTGACTTATCCTATGCCTGTGCCTTAATATATTGGGGGTTCAGACTTGGTCCCAATCGCACTGGAGCTGTCACTGGTCGCGGCCCTGAGCCCCAGTAGCGTAAAGAGGGGACCCTCATTCCTAGCCTGCCTTGCATTAGTAGTCCTTTAGTCTGGGATGAGAGGTGCTGACCTCAACCCCCACCTCCCAGTTTGTAGTTTCCTAATGACTCTCCCACTCCCACCTCTCCAGAGGTTTTTCCTTACTACATTCACTTTAAAAACGTCCAGGGACTGAACATAGGCCCTAACCTCCTTCAGCCACATTCTGGGAACTCTGGTATCCTTTCCTTGTGCCCCATCTCCCTGACTTAGTCACCAGATCAGGAGGAGCCTTTTTCTCAGTCCCATACACCCCGCCCCCCGCGGGGGTAGGGAAGGGAGAGGTGTCTGCAGTCTCAGTGTGCTACAGCTTTTCTTTCAATTCCTCTCTAGAATAAACAATGAAATGTCCCTTTCCACGCTTCCATTTTCGTTGTGTGCATCCTGACATTTCTTTATCGCGATTCAGGAATTTTCCCAGTGAGGTGGGGGGAAGATGGAGAGGCTTTGTGCTCAAACCCTCCCTGCCCCGTCCCGAACTCCAAAAACCTGAAGCTGCAGCCCTTGGCCCTGCCTCAGTTGTCACGCAGGGAATTGGGGGCTTTGTGAAGAGAGAAGAAAGCAGTCTCCTTGTCTCCTTCTTCCCTCCCTGGCCCCTCCAGTTTTGGGGCTTTGTCCCTCAGCTCTTGCACTATCCAGGCTGAAGACCACCTTTTCAGAATGTGGCACAACAACCTCTTTCAGTTCATCGAATTCTGTTACCCAAGAGGGCCCAGCTTGGAGGAGGATTATTTAGTTTCTACTTCCCCTAACTTCCCTTCTCCAGTTTTTGTGTTCTTGGTATGGAAACCTGGAGGGAGCTAGGAGTTCTTTCTCCAAGTCTGTCTCCAAGGCCAGAAAACAAAGTGTACCTTGATGAGCCCCTTTTCTTTCTTTAAGACTTCAAACATATCAAGGTGGGACTTCCCTGGCAGGGTCTAGTGGTTATGACTCCACACTTCCACTGCAGGGGGCATGGATTTGATCCTGGTCAGGGAACTAAGATCCTGCATGCCCAATGGTGCAGCCTTAACACAAAAATGTATCAAGGTGCTCCTTGATCTCAGCTGTCTCTGTGTTCTGGATTAGAGAGTCTTAATGGACCGTTTTCCTCTTCAGTTCTCCTACTTGATCCTTAACCACGGCCAAAGTGGACTACATCCTCAGCCTTGGCTCCTCATCCTCAGAATTTTCAGAATCATACTGTGTCAGGCATTGACCTTGATAAGCCTCCTCCAGTTTGATCTTGTAACCGTTGTCCTCTGAATGTTGGGGTCCTCTCAGCTTCTCAGATACTCTTTTTGAGAGGGCAGTCTTGCCTTCTCTTTCTACCCATGTGTACTGGGGAGCTTATTCTGTCTTCTCCAGGCTCTGAGAGAGCCCTACACATGGTAACCTCCCCTTCCTCCATAGAACCTGGCCATGGGGAGGGTTTGCTTCTGTCGGGGGCAGAGGCACTACCCTTCATTACTGTCTCCAGCTGCCCTCCTCTCTCTGGTCCCTCCATTAATCTCATTTACTGGTATCTGTATTAAGCTAGTAAGGGAAGCCCTTGAGATGGTATGCAGTGAGTTAGGAAGGGGAATCAGGGGTCAGGTTGAGTCTTTCACTCCTAAAGGCCAAAGGGAGACCAGGAATTTACTCTGAGGTTCTACCCACTTCCACAGTCATCGAACCTGGAAGCTGGCATCCATTCCTGCCCCCTTTCTGAGCCCTACCATCTCTGTTCCTCCCCCACCCTCCCCCTTCTAGTATATCCGATTAGCTGGCTGGCCTCTGGGCATTTGTAGAGGTGGGGAGTCCCGGGGCCCCCTTGCCGAAGACTTGGGAGACAGCAAGGCCAGCTGGACCGGTTTAGCTTTGTCCTGCCAGGGGGGCTGATGCCAAGTACCTGCTAGCTGAAGGGCTTGACTGCGGTCCCTGCCCGGGATGTGCAAAGTGCTGGGGAGTGATTCCTTCCTGGGGCAGAGGCTGCAGTAGGGAGACTGAGGCAAGGAGGGTGGAGCGGGGTGGGATGAAGTACAGAGTGGGAGAAGCAACTCGAAGGAGGGAGGTTACAACGCGGGGAATGGGCCTGAGGTAAAGAGGAAGTGGGGGGAAGCTGATGAGGCAATCTAAGATGCTGGGGATGGAGGTAGAGAAGCGGGGGCTGGAGCTCTGGGAAAGGGGTGAAGAAACGGGCTTCAGAGGAGGGGTGAGCTGGGGAGAAGGTGGGGGTCCTAGGCTGGGAGTTGGAAGAGTTGCGGGGAGGGTGCGGATTTGGGAAGAGAGGAGAGGTGCCAAGGGCCTGGCGGGAGAGGGGGCTGTGGGGAGGGTGGAGAGAGGGGAGCCAATGGGCTGGAGGACAGGGAGGGGGAGGAGTTGGTCAGGCCCCAGGGCCTTCCGCACTGCACTGGCGGGGGGAGCGGAGGCGCGCCGGGCCGGGCCGCCTGGAGCCCGAGGCGCTGGACCGGCCCCCGTGACGCCTCCATCCCCGTCCCCAGAAATACCGCTACCAAGATGAAGACACGCCCCCTCTGGAGCACAGCCCGGCCCACCTCCCCAACCAGGTAAACGCCCCCGAGCTGGTGCACGTGGCGGAGAGGAACTTGTCCCACCTCGAGGCCGTCCAAGGGGTCGTGGGCCACGCCCACTTCTCCCCCATCAAGGTAGGAGACTCAGGCGGCCCCCTCCCCAGTGCAGCCCTCGGAGCCTCGGAGCTACAACTACCCCCAAGGCCCGGTAGGGCGAGAGCCGGAGGTGGGAGGCGGCTGGGGCTGGGGGGCTCGACTTGGGCTCCTGGGGCCAGGGGAGGGGGCATTGGGGGCGTTGGAAACACCTGGTTCCCAAAGAGGAGAAACAGAGGCCAGGCAAGCGGGAGAGGGTGTAGTTTACAGCCCTTGTGTGTGTGCGTGTGTGTCTGCGTGTGTGCGCACACGTGCATTGAGATGCGTGTGTTCCCCAGGATGCTCCCCGCGCCTGAGCCCTCTTCATTCCTTCACACACCCCCACCTCCGTTTCCATTTTCTGTGTCCAGAGCTCTGTTCAGAACTCAAGCTGCCCTCATTTGCTCTTGGCCCTTCGCTGCCTCCGCCCCCCACTTCCGGCCTCTGGGCCTGGCTCTTCAGCCCTTTCCATCTGTCTGGCCTGAGATTTCTGGTTGCCCGGCCTTTCTGCCTCTGTCCCCTGCCTCGGCCTTTGCACCGCTCCTGTGCCCTCCCCTCCTCGCTGCCTTTTCCTCTCTGCTGGCTGGTGCTGGATGCTGTCTCTCTCTTCCTCCCACGCACTCTCCTCCCTCTCCCGCTATCCCCAGCTCAGGCTCTCTGGCCTGGATGAGTCCTCTGCCTGGGTCAGCCGGCTCCCTCTCTCCGTGTTAACCCCTTTCCCTACTCATCACTTCTGTCCTTTCCTCCTATGCCTCCTCTTCTTCTCCTCTTGGACTCTTAGCTCCGTGCAGATTTCTTTCTGTGCTCCCCCCTCCCCCCATTATTATTCACCACCACCTGTTTCCCCTTCTTTTCTGTGCTCACAGTATGTTTTCCCTTCTCCAGTCCTGGGGAGGTCCTGTTTTTGAGATCTTCCATTCTCCAGGCCACTTCCCATCTTCTTCCCCCTCAGTCTTCTCTTCTGGGGGTGTAGGCTGGGAGGAATGGAGTGTACCAGGCTGGCTGTGAGATTCAGGGGAACACTGGGGTCAGGGGTGAGAGTCTAGGATCTTGTGGGATGTCCCGGGAAGGGGGAAGTTGTTGATGCTTCACCAAGAATATGGAGAGGAGGTTCCTGAGTTCCTGAGCCTGGGAATGAGGAGGCAGAGGCTGGGCAGCAGTGGGTTCTGGGGTGAGAAGGAGGTGGTAGGAGAGGAGTTAGAGAGGGAAATACCATTCTCATGCAGGTAGAAAAGTGGAGAGACAAGAGGAAGGTGAGAGGTCCCAGGACAGGAGACAGGAAGGATGAGACGTGGAATCAGGGAGGAGGTTGACCTGATCGAGAGCCAGGAGGGGAGGAGATGGGTGCAGAGGATTCCTGTGGAAGCCTGGGGGCTGCAGGGACTAAGGAAAGAAGACTAGAGATGCTTTTTTTCCCTCAAGATGGGGCCATTCAGTCCCCGGGCGGGGAAGGGGAAGAGGAGTGAAGGTGGTCGTACAGAAGTAGGGAGACTTGGAATCTGCATCCAGGAAGCAGAGGGAAGTGAGTGCTGGAGGCCCTGGGTGTGGGAGGGAGGACCCACAGCAAGGCCTGAGCTGGGGGACAGGAGAAGTCTCAGTTTTCAGAGGGTTGAGAATGAAGGATTGTGACTTGGGTATAGAATCTTGAGGGTCAGAGAATGAAGTAAGGAAGAGTGGTGGTGATCTCTCTGAGGAATCATAAGTTAGGATGGAGGATAAGAGCAGGAGACTGATGCCGAATGGGCCTGGGCAGGGGCACAGGGCGGGGAAGCAGATGGAGAATGGAGGCTGGGGTTGGAAGATACTGGGTGGGGTGGAGAGAGGGGTGTTTTATCTACAGCTACACAGATGAGATGAGATGAAGGTAGTTGGGGATAAAAGATGGAGCCTGGGGCAGGAAGGTCTAGGGTAAGGATGGGGATGGCAATTGAAGACAGGCTGTGGGACAGAGGATGGACACGCGGATGGGATGTTGGCAGTCAGTGGCTATTGTCGGACAGTAGCATTTGCTGAGATTTGAAGGGTCAGAGGATGGATTTAATAGATTTATGGGTATGAAATCTATTACGGAGCTTGAAAATATGTAGTACTGACATATCGCAGTAGGAGAGAAGAAAGACCCCTTGGGAACGAGAGAGCGAGGAGTCTGGGCAATCCTTGATGAGTGCCTCGCGCTTGGTAGGCTCCAAATAAATATTTGTTTAAGGAGGAGACAGGTTGGGAACCCCGGAAGGAGGCTTTTGGCTTCCTTCCCCCATTGCTATGGAAACGTGGTTTCGGTTGCCCTGGCAACTGGGGAAGCCCCTAGGACCGGCCTAAAGCGGCCCTGCCCTAGAATCTAGAGACCCTGCTGTGTCGAGGCGACTGACGTCAGGGGCCTGGGCACACCCCGCTTTAACCCTTTCCCGGATGAAATAGGGTAGGGGTGGGGGTAAGAGTAACGAGAGGCGAGGACCCGGATGTCTTTTACCACTCCCCTTTCCTGACGTTCTTTCCACTGCGTAGGGTGAGGGGCTTAGGGGAGGGAGGAAGGAAGGTTATTCAGGAGGCGCTGCGCCCACAAACCTCTTCAGCCTGGGACTTCTTTCGGCCGGGCTACCTGGGGGGCGGGGCCCAGAGCAGGAGAGGCGGGGCTAGCGGACCAGATTCTGCCTTTCGGAATCTGGTCGCTCTTAGGCCACGCCCCATCTCCTCCTCCCGTTGTCCTGGCGACAGGGCCTCCAGGAGGTGGGTCTCCCCAGGCCTTGGCTGGGCTTAGATACCGTTGCTTGGCAACAGGATCCCTAGAGGAAGGAGTAGATTGAATGGTGGGTGGGCGAGAAGGAGGGTGGGGCCTGCATCTTGGGGAACCCCGGATTCCGGGGGCCCAGGGTTTAGGGCACATGTGTGTGCAAATGAGGGGCAAGTCTGAGGGAGGGTTATGAAAAGATCTGGGTGTTGGTGGGTAGATAGGGATGGGGTCGGACCTAGTGGACAGGAGCCCTGTGGTATGTGTGTGTAGTACATAAGGCATGTAGCACTCTGTGGTGTTACATCCGGTGAGAAGCTCCCCCCTCAGCCGGCCCCCCCTCTCCCGGCTCTATACCATCTGCTGCTCCCCCATCTGGCTGTCTCTCTCTTCCTGCTTCTCAGACACCTCCTTCCACATGCAGGGGGCCTGGGCTGGGCAGAGTTGGGGCCAGCACGTGTACCTGTGTGTTTGTAACGTGGATCAAGGCTGGGTCCTTCAGGGAGTCGAGGGGAACAGAGCGGGCCAGGTTAAGAGGCTGAGAGGGTAGCCATGGTGGGGGGATGTCTTCGTTACGGGCTCCCTCTTGAGCCAAGGCTCAGGCAGCTTTTCATCTCCTTTTTTCCCTCGCAGGCCAATTCTCCCCCTGTGATTGTCAACACAGATACCCTAGAAGCCCCGGGATATGTGAGTTGTTTAGATTTTGGGGCTTTTACAGAAGGGAGGAGGGAGGTTCAGGTCCCAGCAGCAGGGTAGGGTCAGGTGCTCAGGTGCAGGAAGTCTGTCTCATGGCTCTTGTGTTTCTGGCCCGTGCTGGAGTTGCAGGTGAACGGGACAGAGGGGGAGATGGAATACGAGGAGATCACGCTGGAAAGGGTGAGCAGGCTCATCAGCCAGGTCCCCCCCCTGCCCCTTGTCTGTGCTTCTCTCTGTGCCCCTGTTTTCTCAGTGGCCAGCCTCTTAACCGTCCCTTCCTGCTCTGGTCACAGCTCCCCAGCCCTCTCCCCTCCCCTCTCACCCAGTCTAGAGTAGGCGGTGAGGGGAGCTGACCCTCTTCCCCTCCTTCTGCCCAGGGTAACTCAGGTCTGGGCTTCAGCATCGCAGGTGGCACTGATAACCCCCACATCGGCGATGACCCTTCCATCTTCATCACCAAGATCATTCCCGGTGGGGCTGCAGCCCAGGACGGCCGTCTCAGGTGGGGAGAGGAGACGGGTTAGGATTCTGGCTCCCTTGAAAGGGAGGACCAGGGCGGCAGGAAGCTCCTGGCTCAGTCCCACCTTGCTGCCCTCAGGGTCAACGATAGCATCTTGTTTGTCAATGAAGTGGACGTGCGGGAGGTGACCCACTCAGCAGCAGTGGAGGCCCTCAAAGAGGCAGGCTCTATCGTCCGCCTCTACGTCATGCGCCGGAAGCCCCCGGCTGAGAAGCTCATGGAGATCAAGCTCATCAAGGGGCCTAAAGGTAGCAACCCAGTTAGGTAGCCACCCCCCTCCTGCTGTCTTCTGCCCCAGGGGACCTGGGGACCCACCTCTGCCCTCCCTCCGCCTAGGTCTTGGCTTCAGCATTGCCGGAGGTGTCGGGAACCAACATATCCCTGGAGATAACAGCATCTATGTGACCAAGATTATCGAAGGGGGTGCTGCCCACAAGGACGGGAGGTTACAGATCGGAGACAAGATCCTAGCGGTGAGTGGGGACCCCCATCACTCTTCTAGCCCACACCTGGGTCTTGCCTGCTGGCCTGGTGCCTGCCCAGGCTTCCTGATGGGCTCACCCTCAGCACATCCATCTTAAGGTTGTTTCCGGTTCCGTCTGAGCTCTGCTTCCCTTGGCCCCAGGTCAACAGCGTGGGGCTGGAGGACGTCATGCATGAGGATGCCGTGGCAGCCCTGAAGAACACGTACGATGTGGTCTACCTAAAGGTGGCCAAGCCCAGCAATGCCTACCTGAGTGACAGCTATGCTCCCCCAGACATCACGACCTGTGAGAGCCCTCCAAACCCTGGAGCTCCCCATGCCCCCCACCATCACCCCATGACATCCCCATTGACTCTGCCTCTTCAGATCCTTCCCCTGAACTGGCCTCAACCTCTGTCACTTCCTTTGGTTGGAAAATAGATGGAAAATTGGTCACCATCAAAGAACTAGAAAAGATTGTCAATAGTCCCTCCCCCAGAAGGCACTAGATGGTTTTATGGCTAATTTTATCAAATCCTCACGGAGTAGGTAATTCTTACGCTTTTTCTGAGTATCCGTTCCGTTCCGTCGCTCAGTCGTGTCCGACTCTTTGCGACCCCATGGACTGTAGCCTATCAGGCTTCTCTGTCCATGGGATTCTCCAGGCAAGAATACTGGAGTGGGTTACCATTTCCTTCTCCAGGGGATCTTCCCGACCCAGGGATCGAACCCAGGTCTTCCGCATTGGAGGCGGACGCGTTAACCTCTGAGCCACCAGGGAATTAAAACATTTCACATTTCATTTTATAAGGGCATTTGAAAATGGTCACAAGGATAATGTAAGAAAGTAGGGAGTTCCCTGGTGACCTAGTGGTTAGGATTCCGGGCTTTCATTGCTGTGGCCTGGATTCAGTCCCTGGTCAGGGAACTAAGATCCTGAAACCCCATGGTTCAGCCAAAAAAAAGAGGAAAGTATAGGTTAATTTTGCTTCTGAACAGAGATGTAAAAGTTTCTAATAACATAGTTGCAAAACAAACACAGTGGCATATTAAGGGAGTAACATTGTCACAAAGTCGGGTTCATTTTAGCGAATTAAAGGTGTTTCCATATTATGAAACCTCTAAGTATGAGTCATTGTAGTTAAAAAGTTAAGGGAGGGATGGACTTCTTTGGCAGTCCAGCAGTTAAGACTCCATGCTTCCAGTGCAGGGGGCACCAGTTCGATCCCTGATCACTGGTCATTGGGGAGCTAAGATCCCACCTGCCATGTGGCATGGCAAAAAAAAAAAAAGGTAGAAAAACAGTAAGTTCATTTCAAACAGATGTGGGAAAGGCATTTGATGAAATACAACATCCTATTCTGAGAGGGAAACTTAGTATACTAGGAACAGAGGAGTTTTCCTTAACATGATTGAAAAGTCTTATCAGAACCAACAGTGAACACATTGTAATGATAAAATCCTATCTGTGTGTCCATTAAGTTAGGAACTAGGCAAGGAAGCCTCTTCCTGCTACTGTTAGTCCACATTGCTTTAGAGCAGGATTTCTCAACGTTGGGACTGTTGACATTTTTGTGCTTGATAATTCTTTGTTGTGGGAGCATTGTTCTGTGCACTGTAGTAGTTTAACCGCAGCCCTGGCCTCTATCAGATGACAATGGTACCCTTCCCCTCCAGTCAGAAGAACCAGAAATGTCTTTCAGTTCAGTCGCTCAGTCGTATCCGACTCTCTGCAACCCCATGAATCATAGCATGCCAGGTCTCCCTGTCCATCACCAACTCCCGAGGTTCGCTCAAACTCATGTCCATAGAGTCGGTGATGCCATCCAGCCATCTCATTCTCTGTCATCCCCTTCTCCTCCCACCCCCAACCTTTCCCAGCATCAGAGTCTTTTCTAGTGAGACTTTGCCAAATGTCCCCTGGGGGCGGGGCAGGGGGGGGTGCTAAATTACCCTGCTTGCGAATCACTGCTGTAAAGATTTCAGGCAGGGTAGCAAAAGAAAAAAGAATAAATGTTACCTTTCAGTGGGGAGAAACAGACTTATCCTTATTTATAAATTATACTTTTGTCCATCTAGATTAAAATCTAAGTGAATTAAATGAAAACTTTAAAAATAATAGGTAGGGTTAAGAATGTGGCCATACGTAAGATAAAAAGCAAGAACTAGTAATTTCCCAAAGAAAATATAATGGGTAGAAAGATCCTTTTTACCATAGGAGAAAAGCTATAAAATTCTTGGAGGACTTCCCTGGTGGCCCAGTGGTTAAGACTTCACCTTCCAATGCAGAGGGTATGAGTTCAAACCCTGGTCAGGGATCTATGATTCCATATGCTTCTCAGCCAAAAAACCAAAACATGAAGCAGAAGCAGTATTGTAACAAATTCAATAAAGACTTTAAAAATGGTTCACATTAAAAACATTTCTAAAAAAAATTCTTAGAAAAATAAGCTTGACCAGAGGGCAGATTTATATCAGTAAATGACCTGTGTCAGATTTATATCAGGTAAATGATGAAACTTTACTGAAGGGCATAAAAGAACGCTAAAGAACTGGAAAGTCACAGCATGTTTCCTGATGCAAAAAACATAATATGCTAAAGATCTCAGCCCTCTCCAAGTTTTTCTCTAATTTTATGCAATCCTCATCAGAATGTTAATGTTCACCTCCCCACCCCCTACTGGAAAATTACATTTGGGAGAAGAGCTAAGAAATTTTTGGAAAAGAATAATGAGATGTGACGACTTCATCCAAATCTGAAATCATACTGTAAGACCATATTAAAATCACATGGTCTTGTTTCTAGACACCATAACCTATCAGAGGGAACCTTGGCTCCTTGGAGAAAGGGCCAGATCTAAGACATGAGCAAGGAATGTGTAAGATGAACTTGTAACATCTTTCTTATTACCAAAACTCTTTGTGACCCCATGGTCTGTGGCCCATCAGGCTCCTCTGTCGGTGGAATTCTCCAGTCTAAAATACTGGAGTGGGTTGCCATGCCCTACTCCAGGGGATCTTCCTGACCCAGGGATCGGACCCAGGTCTCCTGTACTACAGGTGGATTCTTTACCATCTGAGCCACCAAGTTTTCACTTGAGAACTTTCCCATTTTCTAGCAAAAGCATTAAAAGAACAAGTTATCTTTTAAACCTTTAAAAAAAGAAGAAAGCAAGGAAGATATTCAAGGGTTGTGTCAAAGACAGAAGCCAAATTGAATTCAGCCAAAACTCAGTAAATATTTAAAAATCTACAGGATTATAAGGATAGTTCAAAACAACTAGATACCTTTGAAAGATGCTAGGGAACTTGTACATTCTGAATACTGGCAAGCAAAGAGTCAAACATTTATTCTCTTTTCCTATGCATATTGCACCGTAGAGTGACCAGTGGTTGACCTGGGAACATTCTTTTTTACAGACAAATTCTGACTAGTAAATGTTCCTCCCTCAAAAAAAAGAAATATGCATGGGCATTATTTGTCATCCTCAGTGAACTGTCAAGTCCAGCCAGTGATGGTCAGTGGCTGCTAAAACTCTTAGGTGAGAGGCTAATGGCGAGCTTTATAATGGATGGAGCAGATTGACAACACCCCAGCCTACAGATTTGTATCTCAAAAAAAGCAACCTGACATCGTGTCCTGTCATGATGCAGAAAATACGCAGCAGCATCTAGGGAATACTTCTGTCAGAAATTGAACTTGAGTCTATACAAGTGACCACTTGACAGGAGATGCACGGCAGGGATATAAGCAGTGATCTACTTGTTAGGGTTTCCCACTATTTCCTAAAAGAAGGTGGGAAATTCTGCTAGACAAGTGACCTAGTTTTCTCACCAAATGAATGACCAGGAAGTGGGGGAAACAAAGGGAGAGGAATTTTATAGATGATATGAGAGATGGTTCAACCGAACTAAAACCCCCAAAGCCTGGTATTAATATTCCCCTTGTCTCCATACCCCTGGCATACCTAGGTCATGTACTCTTCAGATCCACTCGCCCCTAGGAGAACCCACCCCTACCATGACCTTTGAATTCCTGCCCCCTGACATTGCTGTGACCAGATGTCCCCTATACACCCCAGCCTCGTTTCTCTGGCACAGTGACGTCCCCTTCCCCTGAGCCTGGTTCTGCTGCTTTCCTTGGGAGGAGGTGGAGTGGTGGGTGCTATCTCCCTCCGTGCATTTTCCATTGCATCCGTCCTTCCACCCATGTCTTCCTTCAGCTTATTCCCAGCACCTGGACAATGAGATCAGTCACAGCAGCTACCTGGGCACCGACTACCCCACCGCCATGACCCCCACCTCCCCTCGGCGCTACTCCCCCGTGGCCAAGGACCTGCTCGGGGAGGAAGACGTCCCCCGAGAACCGAGGCGGATTGTGATCCACCGGGGCTCCACGGGCCTGGGCTTCAACATTGTGGGTGGCGAGGATGGTGAAGGCATCTTCATCTCCTTCATCCTGGCCGGCGGCCCCGCGGACCTCAGTGGGGAGCTGCGGAAGGGGGACCAGATCCTCTCGGTAAGGGAAGGCCAGCCTCTGCCCGGACCGCCCCCTCCACTCCAGCCGGGGCTCATGTAGGCTGGAGCCTGGACCCCATCTCCAGTTACTCAAGCTCTCCCTGCTCTCTCTAGGTCAATGGCGTTGACCTCCGCAATGCCAGCCATGAGCAGGCTGCCATTGCCCTGAAGAACGCTGGTCAGACAGTCACGATCATCGCTCAGTATAAACCCGAAGGTACTGGGCCCGAGACACGGGTTCAATCCCTGGGTCAGGAAGATTCCCCTGGAGAAGGAAATGGCTACCCACTCCAGGATTCTTGCCTGGGAAATCCCATGGTTAGAGGAGCCTGGCGGGCTACAGTCCATGAGTTTGCAAAGAGTTAGACGCGGCTGAGTAACTAAATGGGAATAACCAAGCCGGAAGCTCCCCCCCCTCAGATGGTGCTCAGAACTCTGTCTCCTGGCTTCTGCAGAGTTTGGGGGAGGGGGAGGGGAAAGGCTGACAGTAGGGAGGGGCCAGAGCTCAGGAACCTTCTTGTCCTTCCTCAGAGTACAGCCGGTTCGAGGCCAAGATCCACGACCTTCGGGAACAACTCATGAACAGCAGCCTGGGTTCAGGGACTGCCTCCTTGCGGAGCAACCCCAAAAGGGGTTTCTATATCAGGTTGGATGCTTCCTGGCTGGGCCTCTCTTCATTTCATGGCCCCTTACCCCCAGCCAGCTCTCCCTCCTCAATCTTGCCTGGCTCCTGTCCCACCTCCCACTCCAGGGCTGGAGACGCATAGGTTAGCATTGAGAAACACTCCATAGTGACTAGAAAACAGCCTCAGCCTCAGTGATCCCTACTGCTTCCTAGCCCCTAGTCACCCTGGCACCTCCCCCTGGACCCCCAGCTGCTGCACAGTCTGGTAACTCAAAGGTTAATGCCTGGCAGAGCAGGGGGCCTCTCAACTTTTGGAATATCGCCCAGCCCCATGGGATAACACATTCCAGGGGAAGTGGACCACCCCTTTCTCCAAGCTGACCCTGCCTCCTACGTGGCATTTTGCTACCTTTTTAGGGCTCCTTCTCCCACTGGCTCCTCTTTCTTGTCTGCCCCAGGCATAGGCACTTTGTCCGAGCTTCTTCCCTTCCCTCCCTCTGGGCTCCTGGTCTGCTCACACGGCCTCCCCTGCTGCTTGCTCTGCCAGTGTGTCTCAGAGCAGTCAGCCCAGGCCTGACCTCTTCCCCATGGTCCAGACCTGCAGCTCCAGCCATCTGCTTTCTGGACGCATCCCTGGGGTTGTCCCACAGGTGTTCACACTCAGCATGTCCCAAAGCTAGCTCACCTCTTCTCCCGTTCGCTCCTGCGCTCTGTCCTGCCCAGTCGGTGTCTCTCTTCCTGAATGGCACTGCTGTCTGCCTCGCTCAGCCCGTCTCTCCTTGCCGGGTCCAGTTGGCTCCCAGGGCTGGTCAGTTCTGACTTGCAGATGATGCTGATGATGCTGGAGTCCCTTCCCATCTTTCCAGCCCTGGTACTCTGCTCGGTGTCTCTGGTGTCTCTGCAGTCATTCCTTCCCTTGTCCTGACCCTGGAGTTGTCACTTACAGGTGGTCACTTAAGGCTACCCTACTGCTGAGGGTCGCCGGACTTGGGTCCTTGCTACCCCTGTGACTGTGATGTGCATGCATATGGCAGCTGCTTTCTCAGGAGGGTGCTGTTCTCAATCTTACTCTCAAAATCGCCCCCGATCCGTAGGCTGTCTGATCCCTGACACAGTGAGGATTGAGTGGCTGTTCATAGTTGTAGAGCTTTAGGTTCCCACACAGTTCTGGGGTTCCTCAGAATCCACAGCATCGCTGGGAAAGCCACCAGCGGCCATCCGGGTCTGTAGACCCCTCGGCAGAACCTCTGGGCTGGGTCTTGGGGGCCTCGGCCCTCACCAGACTGACTGGAGGCTACCTGCCCTCCAGGGCCCTGTTTGACTATGACAAGACCAAGGACTGCGGCTTCCTGAGCCAGGCCCTGAGCTTCCGCTTCGGGGACGTGCTTCATGTCATTGACGCCAGCGATGAGGAGTGGTGGCAGGCGCGGCGGGTCCACTCCGACAGCGAGACCGATGACATCGGCTTTATCCCCAGCAAGCGGCGGTGAGCCTTCCTGCCTCTGGAGCTCCCAAGGGCCCCAGGGTGGGCAGCCAGCAGGGAGGGCATGGGTCCACCCCCAACTTCTTAGGGATCTGTCTGCTGACCTTTCCCGGGCACCACGACTCACATGAGCCCTTAGGACAAACACCTCATTTAGGAGCGTGAGGCCCAGGGACTGCTGGGAGATGGAGTTCTCAGCTGCCCTGGGGGGTGGGGGCAAGAGGGCCCCTCACTGGGCATTTCTCTACCCCCATCCCTCCATGTATCCCTCAGGGTTGAGCGACGGGAGTGGTCACGGTTAAAGGCCAAGGTAAGTGGAGAAGGCTGGGAGCTCTGGTGGAAGAGCGGAGGTGGGGGTTATGTGGCATTGGTGAGTCTGGATTCTTGACAGACCGCATGGCCTGCTCTGTCTCCCTAGGATTGGGGCTCCAGCTCTGGATCACAGGGTAAGTTGGGTCAGTTTGGGAAGACCTGTGGGGAGAGGGGCCCTGGGCTTCTCTTGAGTCCTTGGGAAGGCAGGTGGGGGCCCTGCATCCCCTGCCTCCAAGGCCCTTGCAGATGCCCTGCCTCCTGTTAGGTCGAGAAGACTCGGTTCTGAGCTACGAGACGGTGACACAGATGGAAGGTGAGCCCTGGCAGCGTGCCCCGGCCCAGCCCCCCTGCCCCGGCTCTGCCCCTCCCCCACCGCCTGACCCCGATCTCTGCCCCCACCTGACCCCCACACTCTCCTCAGTGCACTATGCTCGCCCCATCATTATCCTCGGGCCCACCAAGGACCGCGCCAACGATGATCTCCTCTCCGAGTTCCCCGACAAGTTCGGATCCTGTGTTCCCCGTGAGTGCAGGGCCTTGGGGGGCGGTGGAGGGTGGGGCCCAAGGGGTCACAGGCAGAGCCACTTCCGAACACAGGGGTTCTCAGACAAGAGTGCTGCTCAGCCATCCTCACGTCCACCGGGACCCTCCCAGGCCAGGGACTCGGACGACCCAGAGGTGCTGGGGGAAGCAGCTCCACCCCTCTCCCCTGGCCTTGGTCTCCCCAGCAGCCCCCTTCCCCAGAGGACCAGCTGGGCTCTCTGGGGGGTCGCCGTAGGCAGGGTTGAAGCTGGAGGGATGGTGGTTAGATCTTTGGGGGGGCGGGGTGACTTCCTGGCAGATACGACGCGGCCCAAGCGGGAGTACGAGATAGATGGCCGGGATTACCACTTTGTGTCATCCCGGGAGAAAATGGAGAAGGACATTCAGGCCCACAAGTTCATTGAGGCCGGCCAGTACAACAGCCACCTGTATGGAACCAGCGTCCAGTCCGTGCGAGAGGTGGCAGAGCAGGTAGGAGCCGCGGCCCGTCCTCCTCCTCCTTCCCGCCATGGCCTTCCTCAGCTCTCTAACTCTCTTTCTCTCTCTGTCTCTTTCCCTGCTGGGTCTCCACTCCGCTCCTCCACCTCCTTCTCCTCTTGGGCAACTCTGTCTGACTGCCTGCTCTCTGGTGCCCTGCTCCCCACCCCCCGCCTCCCCCTCCTCCCTCCCTCCCTTGGTCCCTGACCCCAAACTCCATGCTGCCATCTGTCCCCTCTCCCCGTCTCCTTGCCCCAATTCACCTCTCCTCCTGTGGCCTTGCCCTTGGTGGCTTGGCCCTCCACAACTCGGTCCCTCCCTTCTGCCGGCTTCCCTTTGGCCCTCTCCCCTCTCCCCTCACCTTTCCTGGGGTCTCCACTTGCTTCTCCCACTCCTCTGCCATCACCTTCTCCCTGCTGCCCCCACCCTGCCCTCTTCCCTCCACGGCTCCTTTCTCCATCTGCCTCTCCTCCCTCCCATCTGTCTCTCCTTGTTCCTTCCATCTGTCTGTCCTCTGTCTGTCCTCCCCTCCCTCCTCCCTCTATCCTACTTCCTTTCTCCTTCCTTTTCTCGCCCCAACTGCCTGACTCCGCCCCCTTGGCCTTGCTCTGCGCCATCCTTTGGGCCCCCGCCCTGCCTGTCCTCTCTGTTCCCTTCATCCCCTCCCTCCTGTGCGGGCCCCTCCCTTGCTCTCCTCTGTCCCTCTCCTTTTTTCACTCTGTCTGTCTATACCCTTCCTGCCTCCACTCTCTTTGCCCACGCGTCTTTTGACATCCATCTCACTTCCCTTTTGGCCAATCTCGTGTCCTCCACTTTTCCACGTCCTGTGTGTGGGTCCTGTCCTGCCACCTCTGTCTGTCCTTTCCTACCACCTGCTGGTCCCCCTCCACCCACCCTGCCTGCCCTCAGGGGAAGCACTGCATCCTCGATGTCTCGGCCAATGCCGTGCGGCGGCTGCAGGCGGCCCACCTGCACCCTATCGCCATCTTCATCCGCCCCCGCTCCCTGGAGAATGTTCTGTGAGTATGGTCTCAGGGGGTTTCCCCTCGGCTCTCCCACACCAAGCCCCGGGCCTTAGATGGCCTCTGTGTTGAGCTCTTTCCTCAGAACCCTGGACAGCAGCTCCAGCAGCCCTTGAGGGGAATTGGAGTTAGAACCCAGAGGGCGCAGGGAAGCCCAGGCCTCTTCCCTACTCTTCTGCCCTGGGCTAGGCAGGACTACAACTCCCAGCAGCCCCTGGGGCACACACCTGCTGGGCATCGGGGCTGTTGGGAATTAGAGTCAATCCCTTCACTGGGCTGCCGGCTGGAAGGATGAGGTTCTGGAGAGGTCCCTGAAGTGGCCACACCTGGCTGGGGTGGGTCATGGGGAGGGGGCCCATCTCTGGCCCCAGAGGATATTGGGAATTGTGTTTTTGCTTCATGCTCTATATAAGAAAATAGTGGGGACATCCTTGGTGGTCAAGTGACTAAGACTCTGTACTTCCAATGCAGGGGGACCAGGTTCATTCCCTGGTCAGGAAACAAGATCCCACATGTCCCATCTAAGACCTGGGCAGTCAAATAAATATTATAGAAAAAGAGAAAATAGTGGTTGCAACTTAACATCCCTGGACAGGGGAGATCAAGGCAGGGCAGGACCCACCCTCAGGTCTGTGTCTCTCTCACTCTCCACAGAGAGATTAATAAGCGGATCACAGAGGAGCAAGCCCGCAAAGCCTTCGACAGAGCCACCAAGCTGGAGCAGGAATTCACAGAGTGCTTCTCAGGTGAGGCTGCGGCTAGCCCGTGGCCAGCACAGGAGGTGCCTTTGGCGCAGATTCAAAAGAGGGACCCCCACAGGGTGGGTGGTTTAGAAGGAGGTGTCCCCTTTGGGTGGGTGATCCCATGGCTCATGGACTGGAGAATTAGGAGAAGGTGCCCTTTGCCCTGGGCCTGACTCCCTGTTCCCGCCCCCAGCCATCGTGGAGGGCGACAGCTTTGAGGAGATCTACCACAAGGTGAAGCGAGTCATCGAGGACCTCTCAGGCCCCTACATCTGGGTCCCTGCCCGAGAGAGACTCTGATTCCTGCCCTGGCTTGGCCTGGACTCGCCCTGCCTCCACCGCCTGGGCCCTTGGTCTGGACTGAATTGCCCAAGCCCTTCCAACCCCCAGCCTCCCTCCCACCCCTTCTTATTTATTTCCTTTCTAACTGGATCCAGCCCGTTGGAGGGGGGACACTCCTCTGCATGTATCCCTGCACCCCAGAACTGGGCTGCGGAACCCCAGGAACCTGGGGTCTAGGGGGGAGCCCCGGGCTCCTGATCCCAAGCCTTGGCTCCTTAGGACCCCTTGCCCCTGCCCGCCCCCAACGCACACACAGACCCACTGGGGGGCCACCTGCTCTCCCCCATCTCTTCCCACACACTTTCCGGAAGTCAGGGCCCCCCTCCAGGAGCACCCCATTTCAGGGCTGCAGGCCTCCGCGCTCCCCCCGAGGCAGGGTCTGGGGTCACTCCTGCCCCCATCATAACTCCCCAGGTCCCTTGATTTCTCTTTTTTTTTTTTCCATTTTTTTCTTCTCAAAGGTGGTTTTGGGGGGATTAGTGGGGGGATTCCACCATGAGCCCCCTGCATTCCACATGCCCCCCACCTATTTTCTTTGCCGGTTTGCATGAGTGGAAGGTCTAACTGTGGCTTTTTATTTTTTTTCCTGGGATTTTTTTCTTTTGTTTTTCCTTTTTTCTTTTGGGAACGGGGAGGGATGGGTCTAGGGAGTGGGAATGTGGGGGGGAGGGTAGGGGGGGCAGGGTTGGGGGTCGGGTGTCTGGGAGCCAGGGGAAGACTGGAAATGCTGCCGCCTTCTGCAATTTATTTATTTTTTTTTTCGAGAGAGTGAAAGGAAGAGACGGATACTTGAAACCCCTGTGTGTGGCCTGGTTATTTGGGACCCGGGTGAGGAGGGAGACTGGGTGGGAGTATAGGGATGGGTCTGGTAGAGTCAGATCCTTCTCCCCCCACACCCATCACCTCTCCCCACCTCCCCACAGACAGAACAGAGTGGCCTGAAGGGGGCCTTGTAGGAATCTGCAGATCAAGGCTCCAGCAAAGAATGGGCCTAGGGTGGGGGCGGGGCTGGAGTTCCATCCTAGGTCCCTGATAGAGCCAGGAAGAGGACCTGCAAATGTAGCTCAGCCCTGACCCCTCTTCTGAGCCGTCTCAGCCCTGTGGGGCAGTGTAGAGTCTGCTGTCAGTCTCTAAAAAAAAACAGAAGACAGTTCATTCATGTTCATGGAGCTGTGGACAGAGCTGGGCTCTGGCAATGACCTTCACAGAAGTGTACCCATAAGAAATGCTGCATAATTATTCATTGGATTTCTTTTTTTTAAATTTGATTTCTCTATGTCTGCCCCCACTCTGTAGGAGATACTTGAAGCAATTTTTCAGATAATAAGGGTGGGGAAATAGAATGCGATACCAAAGATAAAAATAGATGTGTTAGCTATGAGGATGAATATGATTTCTAAACTTCCTGGTACACAAGGCAAAAAGGGAGATGGTCCACTGCATTGTGTATATATGTATGTATGTGGGTTTCCCTCTTGGTGCAGACGGTAAAGAGATCCTGCTTTGATCCCTGGGTCGGGAAGATCCTCTGGAGAAGGTAATGGCAACCCACTCCAATATTCTTGCCTGGAGAATCCCATGGACTGACGAGCCTGGCAGACTACAGTCCATGGGGTCCCAAAGAGTCGGACTTGACTAAGCAACTAAGAATGCATATGTGCATATGTGTACATGTATGCTGCTGCTGCTAAGTCACTTCAGTCGTGTCCGACTTTGTGTGACCCCATAGATGGAAGCCCACCAGGCTCCCCCATCCCTGGGATTCTCCAGGCAAGAACACTGGAGTGGGTTGCCATTTCCTTCTCCAGTGTGTGAAAGTGAAAAGTGAAAGTTAAGTCGCTCAGTCGTGTCTGACCCTTAGCGACCCCACGGACTGCAGCCTACCAGGTTCCTCCATCCATGGGATTTTCTAGGCAAGAGAACTCGAGTGGCTTGCCATTGCCTTCTCCGGTGTACATGTATACATATAAAATATTTTACAAAGGAGAAAATGTGGTTCTTCTAGGGAGTCAGATGTTCCTGGCTTTCGGTCTTAACTGAAGCTTCGCAGGTGCTCTGTTGGATACTGGTTCCCAGCTTCCCTTCTGCCCTTGTTCCTATGCTTAACAGGCTTCTCTTACTACAGCCTCAACTACAGCATAAATGAGCCATTGATGGTACCGCTGCGGGGATCCCACCTACCCATTTCTCTCTCATTCAGGGACCCCAGAAAGGAAAGCTGAGGTGGGGTGGTTAAGTCCTAAACTGTGCAAAAGGGCAGTTTTTGTAGCCATCCCTGACAAAGTTAAGAGTTGGATGGAAAAGAGTAACCCTCAGGGGCAGTGTTCAGGTGATGGGGGTGAGGAGGTAGGTATGGGAGGGTGGGGGGCTGCCCTAGCTTGACTGGATCCAAGGCTGGAGGCAGAGATCCCCAGAGGTGTGACCCTTAAACCAAAGGTCCTCTCTGGACTGCCCCATGGTTTTCTGAGCAGCACTGTATCCAGCAGAGGCCAGTCCTGGGGCCGGGCCCAGCCATCTGCCTTTCAAGAAACCTAGGTGATTCTCAGGTCTTGCTTGGATGGAGAAGTACCACTTTTCCCAATAACCCTTCTTTTAGCATTGTCCTGCGTAGGAGCAAATGGTTAGAGGTTATGCTCACATTCTCTACCATTGGGCCTGAAGGGAGAAGGCTGTGAGCCGAGGAAGGTGTGTGCAGGTAATGCGTCTATATCTAAGGGGTTAAGGAGAATTCACCAAGAAGGGGTAAAATCCCCTACTTCTGCATGCGTTGTGTTCCAGATTACAGAACTGATACATGTACCTTATAAAACTGCAAATAAATATAGAAATACATATGGTTAAAAAAAGTTCCTTCCCCATCTCATTCCACATACCCCTTAGAGAGAAGCGTGTTAGCAGTTTGGGATGAATTCTTCCAAATCTATAAAGAGCACTTTACAGTGGGTTCCCACACAGTTGTCGCTCAGTCATGTCCAACTTTGCGACCCCATGGACTGCGGCACACCAGGTCTCCCTGTCCCTCATCATCTCCCAGAGTTTGCCCAAGTTCATGTCTGTCAGATCAGTGACACCCTCTTCTGCCCTCAATCTTTCCCAGCATTAGGGACTTTTCCAATGAATTCAAAAGCTGACTCCTTCCCCCCTCACCACTTTTATTTATTTTTAAATTTATTATTTTTTAAAAAGCCCATGTCCTCTTTACCCCCGTCTACTTCCTTCAACAAATACTTATTTTGAATCTCCCCTTGTGCCAGGCAGTGTTGAAATGCTGGGGACACAGTATCCCTGCCTTCAGGGAACTTGGGTCTCTTCAGTGGGGACAGACGGTGGGAAGTAAGGGTGTTCAGGGAATTTAAGGTGATGATTCTGTTGAAGAAAGGAAGTGACTGCTGGGGGTGTGTCCTTGCTGGTTGACACAGGTTGGTCAGGGAGGTCTCTTGGGGCAGCCTTTGAGTTGAGAGCGGACAAAGTCTGGGGTGGGGGAGTGTGCCAGGTAGAGGAAGTAAAGTAGGAAAAAGTTTGCAGTGTTGAGCAGGAGGAGGTCAGGGAGTGGAGCAGGGTTGGAGGAGAGAGAGAAGTAGAAAGTGATTCCAAGGAGTCAGCCAGGCCTGAGGCCTTCAGGTGGGTTTTGGGGTTTTTTTAAGTGTAAAGAGTTTTTTTCTTTCTTTTGAATTATGTATAACATACGTTTATCTAAGTCAATAAAATGTTAATGAATTTCGCATTCCTTAAAATTCCACTGATTCTTTCCACTGCCAATCACCTTGGTTCCTCCCCAGTCATAATCTTCAAAATAAGATAGCTCTTTCAAAAAGAAGTTTTGCTCAATCCACAGCTGTTATGTAACTCAGCCCATAATTCTTTTAGTTGCGACTCTTTGAGCACCAGTGAAATATGGACACACTTAAAAATTCCCCACCTGTAATCTTTGGGATCCAATTTCCTCAGGCAATTTACTTTAAGACTAGAAGTTAAATGTAGCAAGTAGGTTGCTGTTTATTCCTTCATCTTTCCTAATATTGAAAAGCCTTGTTATATCCAATTTTTACTCATGAGCCTAGAAAAAAAAAAAAAAGTTACAGGTCTCACTGTCACCACTGCTATAAAATTACAGTGATGGAAGCAAAACCTGTGTTCTCCATGTAGCCACATTAACATCACATTGATGTTATAAACGCTGTGAAAATTCCCCTTGGGGGGGCGGTTAAGATGGGAGTGGCCAGGTTGCCCAGGGTCCTGGTGGAGAAGTTACGATAGGGGGCAGCAGAGAGCCAGGGAGGAGGTGGTCATGAGTTTCAGATGAGAGATGTGTCACTCACTGGCCAAAGAGCTTCACTTCTCTGGGTCTCAGTTTCCCTAGCTGTTAAATGGGAACAATAACCCCCTGGTTGGATTCTTGCAAGGAATAAAGGGAAAAAACACATAAAACCTTTGGCACACTGCCTGGCCAATATAAGAATGTGGTAAGAATGGTTGTTCTTGGCCTCTTGATCTATTCTCTGTTACTGAGTAAAAATGAAAGTTAAATAAAACTTGGAAGCATTTGGAGTTTTAAAATTTCCTAAAATTTTCACCCTCTAAATCGAAGTAGGAAGGAGGAGTCCCAGAGAAAGTCCTGGGTCACAGGATCCTGGCTGTCCCAGCACAAAGACAGTGGAACCAGGGCCAGGACCACCCATGGGAAGGGGAGGAGGCGGGACAGGTGGGCTCTCACTCTGTCCCAGGGAAGGGATGCTGTAGCCCTTGGGTGGGCTTATCAGGTCACATTTTAGACTCCTGGCACTGAGCCCTTCCAGCCCAAGTGCATCTCCCCAGCCTCTCCTGTCTTCCCTCCACCCAAGGCCAAGTCAGCCTCGGCTAGATCTGGGGAACCACAGGTCACCCTCTTTGGAAGGTCAGCACTGAGCCTCCTCTGTGCCCCTCTGGCTGTTTGTCATCACCTCTTCTACTGGGGTGCTGGGTATGTGACTCTGCAGCCTGCAGGGTGATGAGAGGCGGCTGCAGTTCCAACCTTCTGTGTCTGGGGTCCACTCCAAATGCCAGATTGAAAGCACTCAGAGAGATGTGGGCAAGGGCCGAGGGGTCAGGACCCAGGTCTCCTTCTCCACAGAAGGGGCGGGGGTTGTCTTAACTCAGATGGCACCTCAGGACCCCAGCTCTGTCCCAGGGAAGTTGCTCATACCCTCTGGGATTTAGGGAAAGACACCCTCTGCTCTGCTGACCAGCCTTCCCCTCTCCCCTCTTGCAGAGGCTCTGAGATAATGCAACTCTTGGCTGTCCTGCTAATAACAATGATAAAAATAGTGTGCACAGAGCACTTGGTATGTGCCACTGTGCTAAGGGCTTTCCACTCATGAGCTTATTTAACCTTGACCTGACTCTCAGGTGGGCATTAAAGTGCTTTCCAGATAAAATGAACTCAGATCTGTCTGACAGTGGCCTCCAGGTTCTTTCTGCTGCACTAGACTTCCATCCCTTTTACGTCCTTCCTGGGGACCTCTGGCCGTCAGTATCCTTCCTTCCCAGTGTCCACACACACCCTCTCCCCGCCAACCCTTTCTTGGTCCTCCAGCTGCCCAGGGCTCTGCCTCCAGCTGCCAGAAAAGCACTTCCCTCTTCCTGACTCACCCTGATAGGAGGCCCAGTCCCCTTTCTCCTTGACCATCTTTAATCTGGCACTTGGGTTCCCCACATCTGGCCCTGAAGGTCACCCCCACTTCCTGGGGCTCTTTCTTCTGCTTCTCCCTGCAGGTGGAAACTCCATCCTGGGCTTCTTTCTTCACACCGTGCCCTTATCACAGGGCAGCACCCAGGACTCTGGCTTTATCATCACCAGAAACCTCTGGTCTCCAGATGTCCACTCAGTCCTCTGCAAAATTTTGTCTGGGTTACCTTCCCTCTCTGGCCTCAAGCCTCACACTTTCTCACTGGGACCAGATCAGCGGCCTCCTGGCTGAGCTCTTTGCCTCTTGGTGGGGGCACCTCTGACCCTTTGGCCGCCCCAAAGCCAGGCCATTGCTCAACTTACAGCTCTGACCTCACCACTGTCATGCCTGCAGCTCCTCACGGGCTCCTGTCCGTGCGTGTGTACGTGCTAACTCACTTGAGTCATTTCCCATGACTCTTTGTGACCCCAGGGACTGTAGCCTGCCAGGCTCCTCCTCCCATGGGATTTCCCAGGCACGAATACTAGAGTGGGTTGACATGTCATGGGCCGCTGTAGTTGGTCTTTAACTTTGTTGTTCAGGGGCCAACATCAGTAAAATGCTTTCAGGTGAGTGTATTTATACACTGGGGAGTGTATATATCATCACTGGGATGTATATACATAAATCCCAGTGTATGTATCACTCATCTAATAATTCTGGCCATCCTGTGGCAGCCAGCCTTCAAGATGGCCCCTGAGTATTCTCACCCCCTGGCATTCACACTCTTGTGTGGTTCCCTTCTGCACTGAGGAAACGTTAGGACATTGTGGAGATGATGGAGCATTACTTCTGGGGCTGGGTCATAGAAGAAATTGCAGCCTCCACCTTGTGCTCTCGGATCATTTGCTCTGGAGGGAGCCAGCTGCCATGTTTTGAGGGCGCTCAAGCAGTCCTGTGGAGAGGCCTCCTGCCAACAGTCAGCACTCACCTGCCAGTCCTGTGGGTCTCCTTGGAGGCTGGTCCTGCAGTCTCCGTCAATTCTTCAAATGAACGAAGCACTGAATGACATCCGACTGCAACCTCATAAGAGATTTTGAGCTAGAACCAACTGGCTAAGCTGCACCTAGGTTCCTGACCCCCAGAAACTGAGATGATAAATATTCCTTGTTTTAAATTGCTCAGTTTTTGAGGGATCATTTTACAGCAATAGATCACTAATACACATAATACCACTGTACAAGTCTATTATGTACATTATAACACATATCCCCAAGTAGACATCTAAAGAAAAGAGATAAAAACATATATAAAGTGTTTTTTTTTTTTTTGGCAGGGCCATACAGCTTTTGAGATCTTAGTCTTCCAACCAGGGATTGAATCCAGGCCCTCAGCAGTGAGAGCATGGAGTCCTAACCCCTGGGTGGCAGGAAATTCCCTAAATGTTCTTGCCACCTTCTTAATGGATGATCTTGTGACACCCTTGGGGCGCATGTTCTCCCAGTCAGGAGACCTTTGTGCTCCTGAATGACATTCAAGCTACCTTCCCCTGAGATTCAAGGCTTCCCTCAGGGTGGCCCAAGCCACCCCTCTGGCCGTTTATCCCACTGAAGAGAAACTTATTACAACTGATAAAATCCTTCCTGTTCTTTCAGGCCAGCTTCACAGACCTGTCTCTAGGGAGCCTTTCTTGACCACTCTGGAGGTAGGATTCCCAGGTTTGGAGACCAGGCTCTCTGAAATGCTCTCTGCATGTGCTCTGTATCCTGAGGGGAAGAGTACTCAGAGCACTCTGCATAATGAAGCGGAGTTCTAAAAGTGGCTCAGACATTCCACGCTGTCCTCCCCAGCACCTGCGAGCATGCTACCTGCGCTCTCTCAATCATTATGTTGTAGGTAATGAAACTTCAGTTCAGTTCAGTCGCTCAGTCGTGTCTGACTCTTTACGACCCCATGAATCACAGCACTCCAGGCCTCCCTGTCCATCACCAACTCCCGGATTTCACTCAAACTCATGTCCATCGAGTCGGTGATGCCATCCAGCCATCTCATTCTCTGTTGTCCCCTTCTCCTCCCATCCCCAATCCTTCCTAGCATCAGGGTCTTTTCCAGTGAGTCAACTTGTTGCATGAGGTGGCCAAAGTATTGGAGTTTCAGCTTTAGCATAAGTCCTTCCAATGAACACCCAGGATTGATCTCCTCTAGAATGGACTGGTTGGATCTCCTTGCAGTCCAAGGGACTCTCAAGAGTCTTCTCCAGCACCACAGTTCAAAAGCATAAATTCTTCAGCACCCAGCTTTCTTCACAGTCCAACTCTCACATCCATACATGACCACGGGAAAAACCATAGCCTTGACTAGACGGACCTTTGTTGGCAAAGTAATGTCTCTGCTTTTTAATATGCTATCTAGGTTGGTCATAACTTTCCTTCCAAGGAGTAAGCGTCTTTTAATTTCCTGGCTACAATCAGCATCTGCAGTGATTTTGGAGCCCCCCAAAATAAAGTCTGACACTGTATCCACATCTATTCTCCAGGTGTGCCTAATCTATACCCATGAGAACAGGGGGAATCAGAGAGATCTGAAGTTCCAGGAGGATACCAGGCACTGTTGCTGACTTTGCATATGGAGGGGTCATGTGATGAGGAAGGCAGGTGACCTCGAGGAACAGAGGGTGGCCCCCAGCCGCCAGTCAGCAAGGAAACAGGGACCTCAGTTCTATAGCTGCGAGGAACTGGATTCTGTCAACAACTGAAACGTATTTGAGAGTAGATTCTTCTTCTCCTTTGCCTCCAGATATGAATACGGTCCTGCCAGAACCTCTTTCTCAGCTTCGTGAGACCCGGAGCTGGGAACTCAGCTGGGGTTCCTCTTGGACTTCTGCCCTACAGAGCTGTGAGCTAATAAATGGGTGTCGTTTCAAGCCACTACATTTGGGGTGCGATAGAAAATGAACACATGAGGCTCTATCTCTGAAGACCTTGCAAAGTATATATTTTCTCTCTTTTTTTTTTCTGACTGTGCTGCACAGCTTGTGGGATCTTAGTTCCCCAATCAGGGATCAAACCCTTGCTGCTGCAATGAAAACATGGAGTCCTAACCACTGGACCACCAGAGAATTCCCAAGGTATATATTCTTAAAGGGATAGATGTAAAGAGTTCTCAGGGTGCAAGTGTCTACCACCATGTGGCCTTGTTTTGTTTTTAGCTCCTTCTTGGTTTCTCAGGGTTATCTCTGGACTCACAGAGAGAGCTGGCTTGTAAGTCAGCCACAGGTGTTTCATGCTGTTTATCTGACTTTCCTCATGGTGTGTCATCACCTCTGATTCTCACCCTAAAGTTGTTGACTTTGGGGTGTTTTTCGTTACTGGTTCACAGACTGCTCCCTAAGCAATGGCTTTGGGAACATGGTTATAGTGTAGAACCAGCTTGTAAGAACATCTTATTCCAGCATAATATGCAAATAGAAGAATGCACAGATCTTCAGTGTATGGGTTTCGGCAGTTTTACAAACTTGCAGCCTTGCAGCCGGCATCCAGATCAAGCAGTGGGACATTTCCATTGCCCAGAAACTCCTTCCAATCCTCACTCCTGTAAGGGTGACTGCTATTTTGACCAAAACAGCGTAGGTTTGTTTGCCTGAATAAACCAGATTGTAACTGATAATATCAGAGCAAGCCAAATCAACAGCCCAGTAGTCACCAAAATTACTGGCCACAGTCCCAGTGCATGTCCCAGGCTTTTCAAGACACAAACGAGGGTGCAGCCAGGACTTATTTTATGCGAGGGACGTGTTCCTGAATATCTCACTTAATGTAAACTCTTGTAACTCAGGTCTAGTTTTCTCACTGAAGTAACCATAACATAGGATTCCCATGATGTCATATTTGGGGTCTAAAGCAAGACTTATTAACGTCATTAACATCACCCAAATTCTTAAAAATTTTTTATTGATTATTTTATTTTTGGGTGTGCTGGGTCTTAGTTGCTGTGTGGGCTTTTCTCCAGTTGCAGCAAGTGGGGGCTACACTCTAGTGGTGCCTGGGCTTCCAATTACCATGGCTTCTCTTGTGGAGCACTGGCTCTAGGGCTTGTGGGCTCTAGAGCACAGGCTCAGTAGTTGCAGTGCCTGGGCTTAGTTGGCACGTGAGATGTTCCTGGACAAGGGATCAAACCCATGACTCCTGCATTGGTAGGAGGATTCTTTACCACTGAGCCACCAGGGAAGCCCAGTTTCTAATTTAGCATAATTCCAGTCCACACACTCCCAGAATTTAGCCCTCCGTGAACTCTCCATGGGGCTGTGAAGGACCATTTTTAGTATCTCTGAGACCCCGGGGCCCAGCTGTGGTGACAGGAGGGGACCCTGGTTCTGGGAGCAGCATACAGGTCCTGGAAGTCTGACTGTCCACATTCCAGGCTTGCCTCTGCTGTTTGGACTCTGGGTAAGCTCTTACCATTCAGGGCCTCAGTTTCCTCATTTCCGAATCAAATAGGGGTGTGCTCTGAAATGGCAACCCACTCCAGTGTTCTTGCCTGGAGAATCCCAGGGACGGGGGAGCCTGGTGGGCTTCCGTCTATGGGGTCACACAGAGTCGGACACGACTGAAGTGACTTAGCAGCTGGGGCTAATGAGAGGAGGTAATGAGGGAAAGGGCTTCCCAGGTGGCTCAGTGGATAAAGAATCCACCTGCAATGCAGGAGACGCAGGTTGGATCCCTGGGTCGGGAAGATCCCCTGGAGGGGGGCATGGCAACTCACTCCAGTATTCTGCCTGGAGAATCCCATGGACAGAGGAGCCTGGTGGGCTACGGTCCATAGGGTCGCAAAGAGTCTGACATGACTGAAGTGACACACGCAACAAGGGAGAGGCACAGAGGAGTCACTGGAGGTTTGCTGGCACCAATCCAGCTGAGTGGGAAAAGCCTGCCTTCCTGCCACCCCCACCCCCTGCCCCCCAGGCAGTTTGGAGGACTTTACTCCCCAGGAGAGCCATTCAGCCCCAGGCTGGGGTGTCTGGTAGCTGAGCCCCAGGAAGCCGGGCCCAGGCTCAGATGCCAGGGTCATAGGCCTAGATTGGGCAAGAGCAGAGCTTAGCCCCTCTGATCCTGGTCAGAGATATTTGGAGAGATCAACAGTTCTGGGAAATTCAGAGACAGGAAGTGAAAGGGGAGTGGGGCAGAGGGGAACCAGCCAGCTGCACCCCGGCCCCTCCTGGTCTGGACCTCTCCCAAACAGTTCCTTGAGTGGGGAGGCTGCATGCAAGGATGGGGGACAGAACAAGGAGACTCTCCATCCCTGGGAAGGAAAGGCGAGGCAACCCACCCCTGCTCCCACCCCCACACCCTCCCTGAGTTCCAAATCCATTTCTACCTCTGTTTACGTCCAAAGTCCCGGGCACTGGAGATGCCAGGTTTGGTGTGTTTGGACACACACAGACAGACAGACTCACAGGGCTCAGGGCCCTTGAATGGACCCTGCCCCCTCCCCTCCCACCACCCAGGGCTGTCTGTGCTAATTCTCCAGGCTTCAGCCTGTTTCTTAGCCTGGGATCTGCGCACCATTGAGGGACCCACAAGTCAACCTTGAGACCTTTGGCAAGTAAAAAGGGAAGAAAGAGGGGGTGGGAGGAAGAAAGGAGGTGGAGGAACTAACTGCGGTGGAGTGGGGTGGGGGAGGGAATGAATGAAATCCATGTCCGGAGGGGTGGAGACGGAGTAGAAAAACTTCAGAAGATAGATTTTGGATGTCAGACCTGGAGGGAACGGGAGCAAGAAGAAAGATCTCCACGCAGGCGCTGATCACCTGGAAAGTGACCGAATCCCACACCCCAGCTCTTCAGCCTCTGCCTCAGCCCTAACCCCAGCCTTGACCTGGTCCCAGGCACAGCAGGCCCTGCCATGACAAAGGAGTATCAAGATCTTCAGCATCTGGACAATGAGGAGAATGACCATCAGCACAGAAAAAGTGAGGGGACACCTCCCCCCATTTCTGACAGGCGAGCATTAGGTGGCTATTGCCCCCTCCCCTGACCCCGCCTCTCCCTGGGTCTGCCTGGCTCACAAGGTTGGTGCTCTCTGAGCCGCCCCTCTTAGGGGAGGTGCAGGGTGTAGTATTGGAGACCCTTTCTTGGTGGCAGTTGTCCCCAGGCTCCTTCATGACCCTCCTGCCCTTTGCCTTGTCACCAACTTCTCAGGACCCTGGGGAGGGGGTTGCCCAGGGGATGTGGGGGTTAACTGCAAGAAGTTAGACCCTCTTCTTCGTTCCTTTTCCAACACCCATGAGCCTTGGCCAAGTATAGGTGTGTGAGTATGTGTGTGAGTGTGAGTATGTATGAGTGCACAGGTGTCAGGGATCTTTTGGGTCAAGGAGAAAATTTCTGTGGCAGGCCTCAGGGAGCTCTGACTGGAGAAGGATGAGTCAAGCCCTCTTTCTTTCTCCTGTGAGCAGAGATGTTTCTGTTGGGGCTGAGCCAGGATGGAGTGCTTGGCAGAAGGGAGTGGGCAGTGTCCTTCGATGGGGGAAGGGACTACCAGCAAAAACGGAGGGAAAGCCCCTGCATTTCAGCTCACTGAGAGGGCTCCCGGGTGGGCACAACTTGGTCGACCTGAAGTCTGGTTACTCTGCCTCCCTGCACCCAAAGAGGAGTGGAATTCACTGGGAGAGCAAGAAACCCGTTTCTCATGCCCCACCTGCTAGACCCCCTCACCCCGTCTCCAGCTTGCAAACTCCGTTCTCCAGGCTCTGCGTTCTGATGCGGCAGTGACTCGATCTGGCCACTAGGTGCCAGCAAAGGCCTAGAGCCTGGGTAGGGCTCCAGCAGAAAGATTCTTGGCCCTTCTCACCTCTCGATTGCTCCAGCTCCTGCCGGTCACCTACCGCCCAGATTTCTTCATCTATAAAGTCCCTCCTAGTCTCCTAGAGGAGGCTCAGGCTGCCATCCTCCTAGGACCCCAGAGCTGCCCCAGGCTCCCAGCTGTCCCTGAGCCCCTGACCTCCTCTCTTGCAGGGCCGTCTCCTCCTCATTCATTCAGTCGGCGTCTCTGCACCGGACCCAGCCTCCTCCTGGTCTCCATGGGCCTTAGCCTCCTGCTGCTAGTCGTTCTCTGTGTGATCGGATCCCAGAGTGGGTTCCCCAGGGGGTAGGGGGTGTTTGGGAAGGGAGCAAGGTGATGGTGGGGGGGCGCGGGGTGGGGGAAGAGCTGGCTGCTGTGATGTGAGACGCAGCCCCCTCATTTTGTCCTGCCCGCATCCGCTTCTGCCCAGACTCCAAGCTGCAGGAGGAGCTCAGGGCCCTGAGAGAGACCTTCAGCAACCTCACAGTGAGCACAGAGGCCAAGGTCAAGGCCCTGAGCGTTCAGGGTGAGGAGGGCTGGGCTGGGGCTGGGGGGGTTGGGAACAGTAGGGCCATTGAGACACTGAGCAAGTCTCTCCCCTAGGAGGAAATGTGGGCAGAAAAATGAAGTCCCTGGAGTCCCAGCTGGAGAAACAGCAGCAGGAACTGAATGCAGGTCAGCGAGGGCTGTGTGTGTGTGTGTGAGTGCTCACGCGCTTGTAGGATACAGTGGTCTCTCAGACCAAACCAAGGGGCATTGTGGCAGAAGTATCTGCGATCTATCTTCACGCCCCAGCAGGCAGAGGACAGAACCTTACCAGCCCCCAGTGTTCATCATGACTTCCTTGCCTTCCCCTCCCCTCATCCCCCTCCCCCTCTGCCCTCTGTCTCCCCAGATCACTCCAGCTTGCTGCTCCACGTGAAGCAGTTTGTGTCTGACCTGCGAAGCCTGAGCTGTCAGATGGCTGTCCTCCAGGGCAATGGTGAGGGGGTGGGGGTTGCCCAGTCCTGCTTGCCTGCCGAACCCACTTCCCCTCAGCCCCTCACCACCACCCTCTGACTCTGCCCCAGGCTCTGAAAAGGCCTGCTGCCCAGTGAACTGGATGGAATATGAAGGCAGCTGCTATTGGTTCTCTCGCTCGGGGAAGCCCTGGCCGGAGGCTGAGAAGTACTGCCAGTTGGAGAATGCCCACCTGGTGGTGGTGGGCTCCTGGGAGGAACAGGTGAGGTTCTGGTAGGGCCCGGCTGGGAGGTTGGCAGGTCTAAGGAGAGGTCACCAACCCCTCCTCTCTCCCCAGAGCTCCAACCCCTCCTCTCTCCCCAGAGATTTATCCAGCACCACATGGGCCCTGTAAATACCTGGATAGGCCTCACGGATCAAAATGGGCCCTGGAAATGGGTGGATGGGACGGACTACGAGACGGGCTTCAAGTGAGTGTGTGCGCCCCCGAGGTTCTGCCCGTCCATCTTCAGCTGGGCTCAGGGCCTCAGGCTCTGGGGTCTGCCTCTCTCTGGTCTCTTTAGGAACTGGGCACCAGATCAGCCAGACGACTGGTATGGGCACGGGCTCGGAGGGGGTGAGGACTGTGCCCACTTCACGGAGGATGGCCGCTGGAATGATGACGTCTGCCTGAGGCTCTACCGCTGGGTCTGTGAGGCCCGGCGGGACAAAGGCAATGACAACTAAGAGCCTCTTCTCCCCTAATTTATTTTCTCAATGCCTTTACCTGTCGTCGGGGTCCTGGTTTGGGGCCCTTCTATCTGGGGGCTTCTGGATTTTCATCTAAGATTTTAGAAGGAAGGGGGAAGGATGGTGTCTGAGGAATGTAGAATGATGTTTAGGGGGGTGAGGAGATTGAAACCTGTGTTGCTTTCTATGGTTTGCAGGTTATTATTGTCAACTGGATTTTTTTGGAGTAAAAAGAAGAGAAATACACAAAACATTGAGTTGTCTGTTTGCTGGGGATTAGGAGTTGGGAGTGGGCTGGTGAGCACTAGGAAGTCTTGGGCAGGCAACAGGTCATCCTGAGAACTGTCTGTGCTTTGGGCCAAGAGGCCTGGATTTGTTATTTACAGGTATACAAGTTAGGGCAAGCTAATCTGCTTTCTGTGTTTCATCTATAAAATAGCGTTATTACTGATTTGTTACTGAACTTAGGTTCGGTTGCTCATCTCTCAAGAATACAATACTGAGAGATGAGTAAAAGGAACTATGACTTTATTGAGGAAGTTGGCAATCTAGGGAAGAAGGTGACTCATATCCCAAAAAATCAACTCCTCCTTGCTGGTCAGGGGGCAAGAGATTTTAAAGGGGAGTCTCATGGGTACATAGGTGGGGCAGGGGTTGCATGCATAACAACAGAATTAGCTCTGACAATCATCTTGAAATTGGTCATGCAGTGGTCTTCTGGTCAGTGTCATCTTTTTCATATATTTTAAACTTTTTATTTTGTATTGGGGTATAGCCGATTAACACTCAACATTAACACTCAACATAACATAAACTCAACATTCAAAAAATGAAGATCATGGCATCTGGTCCCATCACTTCACGGCAAATAGATGGGGAAACAGTGGAAACAGAGAGACTTTATTTTCTTGGGCCCCAAAATCACTGCAGATAGTCATTGCAGCAATGAAATTAAAAGATGCTTGCTCCTTGGAAGAAAAGCTATGGCAAACCTAGACAGCATATTAGAAAGCAGAGACATTACTTTGCTGACAAAGGTCCATCTAGTCAAAGCTATGGTTTTTCTAGTAGTCTTGTATGGATGTAAGAGTTGGACCATAAAGAAAGCTGAGCGCCAAAGAATTAATGCTTTTGAACTGTGGTATTGGAGAAGACTCTTGAGAGTCCCTCAGACTCCAAGGAGATCAAACTAGTCAATCCTAAAAGAAATCAGTCCTGAGTATTCTTTGGAAGGGCTGATGCTGAAGCTGAAGCTCCAATACTTTGATCACCTGATACAAAGAACTGACTCATTGGAAAAGACCCTGATGCTGGGAAAGATTGAAGTCAGGAGGAGAAGGGGGATGAAAGAGGATGAGATGGTTGGATGGCATCACTGACTCAATGGACATGAGTTTGAGTAAGCTCTGGGAGTTAGAGTGTTGGTGTGCTGAAGTCCATGGGGTTGTAAAGAGTCGGACATGACTGAATGACTGAACTGAACTGATAGCCAATTAACAATGTTGTGATAGTTTGGGGTGAACAGTTAAGGGACTCAGCCATACATATACAGCTATCCATTCTCCCCCAAACTCCCCTCCCATCCAGGCTGCAACATAACATTGAGCAGAGTTCCTTCCCTGTGCTGTTCAGTAGGTCCTTGTTGGTTATCCATTTAAATTATAGCAGTGTGTACATGTCCATCCCAAACTCTGTAACATCTTAAGTATAGTTAATCTTCAGTTCCAGAGTTGATTTGTCCCTACAGTTCTTGAACTGTGGGAGATGGAGCAGCTTATATCATGGTTACAGTCTGGTCATCATGTAGTTAACTTTTTTCATTTGGTGGCAGTTTTAGTATCCGCAAAACAACTCAAGAATATGCATCAGAAACTGTTATATTTGTCCTTCAGGGAGGAACTAAAACTTCTGTGACTGTTGTTTTAATTGTTAAGTTCTTGAGCTTGCTTTTTTGTGACATAGGGGAGGCTTGGGAGTCTACAGCTTTTTTTTTTAATGAACAAGAGACTGGCGATATGCAGGAGTTTTTGTATCTGGAGGTCCCTGCAGGGTCCTGCTCAGTTTCACTGGGGCTATCCTACCTCCAGCAATGCCCACAGGAACAGAACCACCCCAATGTGAACAAAAGCAGCAGCCACAGGTAGGTAACAAATGAAAAGATGAACTCACAGCCCAGAATCACCAACATGGCAGGAAAATCAATAATACCATGGAAGAGAAAAGCCCAACAAATAGAACCCACAACCCAGATGGGAGTTAACAGGACAAACAGTTGAAGACTTTATGGACACTTATCACTTATAACCCATAAACACTTATGGGTTTATCAATGGACAGCAAGCTCCAGTATATGGTAAAGACAGGGAAGCCTGGTGCGCTGCAGTTCATGGGGTCGCAAAGAGTCAGACATGAGTGAGCAACTGAACAACAGCAACATGGGTTTATCAACCAATACAGACCAAGTGTTAGCCTACCAATAAAACCTCCACTAATTCTAAAAAGGAGCAATGCTCTGACCACAAAATAAATAAATGAATGAAGTTAGATTTAAATATGAAAGTATAGCCAAAAAAGATCTATCAACATATATATTTTTCACCATCTTTCTAGATAACTTTGAATTTAAGAAAAATAAAAATTAAAGTCAAGCGGTTTAGAAGTGAACAAGGAGAACTCTGCATACTGAGACTGTGGTACCGAATAAAGCAATTCCCCAAAGGAAAAGTATATAGACTTAAGTGCATTTATTTTGAAAAAATAGGAAAGGTTGAATGGAAAGAAGCTTAATTTTTAACTCAAGATACTTGAAAAAGAATAACAAAATAGGTCTTCGCTGGTGGTTTGGTGGTAAAGAATCTTTCTGCCAATGCCCGGCAAGATCCCACACGCCGCAGAGAAACTAAGCCTGTGCACCACAGTTATTGAGCCTGTGCTCTAAAGTCTGGGAACCACAGCTACTACTGAAGCCTGTGTGTGACCTGGAGCCTGTGCTCCACAATGAGAGAAGCCACTGCAATGAGAAGCCTGCATGCCACAACTAGAGAAAAAGCCGGCACAGCAACGAAGGCCCAGCACAGCCAAAAATAAATAATTTTTAAAAGAACTTTAAAAAAAGAATGACACAATAAATTCCCCCAAATAGAAAGAGCTTTTGTTGGGGGGTGGTGGGGGTGGGGCGAAACTTGTTTGTTTTTTTAAAGCAAAACTTAATGCACTAGAAAATAAAAATGTAGATATCATTAATAAAAGAAAATCTGATACTTGGAAAAGGTAGAAAACAAACAAATATGAAGGAGAATAAAGGGAACACAGATGCATAGTTTTATTTTTTAGTTTTTTTTGGTTGGAGTATAATTGCTTTACAATGATGTGTTAGTTACTGCTGTACAATGAAATGAATCAGCTATATATCCCATGTGCTGCACCACAGGGGATATAGGATCTTAGTTCCCCAACCAGGGATCAAACCTGCACTCCCTGCATTGAAGCGCAGTCTTAACCACTGGACCACCAGGGGAGTACTATTAGACTATATTGCAAAGCCATATTCATAAAGACAGTATGGTAATGATACAGAACAAATAGACCAAGGGCATGGAAAAGGGATCTAATGTATAGCATGGTGACCACAGTTAACAATACCATACTGTATACTTGAAATTTGCTAAGAGAGTAAATCTTAAGTTTCCTCAACATGCACACACACACAAAATTGGTAGCCATGTGAAGTGATGGATGTGTTAGTTTGTGGGAATCATTTTCCAGTCTAGATGCATATTAAATCACCCAGTTGTGCACCTTTAAAAAATCACATTGTACAACTTAAATACATACAAGTTTTATTTGTCAGTCATACTTCAATAAAGCTGGGAAAAAACTTCTAAACATATCACACAGAAAAAAATCTGCAGTGACTACATGTCCACACATGTAGGGTGGACGAAGAGATGCCTAAAATCTGCATCAAATGAAAAAACTAAAAAACAGAATGCTGCCTAGAACACAGAACACTGATAAAAATCAATAGTCTACACACACAGTAGCACTACATGCATTTCAAGAATCCATACATTTTCAAGGACATGTCAACCCCATTCAAGTGGTTGCTTAAGGAAGGGAGGAGACTAGGACGGGACCATGATAAGAGGAAGCATCATTGAGAGAAGGACCTTGAGTAGACAGGAGCTGAGAGCTGAGAGTGGGAGGAGCCCACACTTCACCTCTAGCCCATCTCTAGGAAAAATGTTCATGCACATCTCAGCCTCCACCCTGCTGGGGTCCTTAAAGGGGAGAGATAAGAAACAGGGACTTCTTATCAGGGCTTCCCTGAGAGCTCAGTTGGTAAAGAATCTGCCTGCAATGAAGGAGACATCGATTTGATTCCAGGGTCGGGAAGATCCACTGGAGAAGGGATAGGCTACCCACTCCAGTATTCTTGGGTTTCCCTTGTGGAAACCTGGTAAAGAATCCGCCTGTAATGCAGGAGACCTGAGTTTGATCCCTGGGTTGGGAAGATCCCTTGGAGAAGGGAAAGGTTACCCACTCCAGTATTCTGGGCTGGAGAATTCCATGGACTGGAGAAGGCAATGGCAAGCCACTTCAGTACTATTGCCTAGAAAATCCCATGGATGGAGGAGCCTGGTAGGCTGCGGTCCGTGGGGTCACTAAGGGTCGGACACGACTGAGCGACTTCACTTTCACTTTTCACTTTCACACATTGGAGAAGGAAATGGCAACCCACTCCAGTGTTCTTGCCTGGAGAATCCCAGGGACGGGGGAGCCTGGTGGGCTTCTGTCTATGGGGTCACACAGAATCGGACACGACTGAAGTGACTTAGCAGCAGCAGCAGCAGTATAGTCCATGGGGTTGCAAAGAGTCGGACGTGACTGAGCGACTTTCACTTTTCACTTTCAAGAAACAGAACCCAGAAAAGTGGGGGAATCATCACCTGGACTTCATTGATTCACAGCGAGAAATAAGAATAACATGATTAGAAAGGAGGAGGTCAATTTAAAAAATTGCAGACATTATGTATCTCCCATTTTGATGCAATGGGGGCTAAATAGCATCACCTGGGAAAGAGTTTTCTAAGAGAACCTTGAACTTGAATCTAATTAAGCTTCTAGTGCAATCTACTCATTCACAGGAAATTTAGTGGGGAGAGGAGCAGGCACACAGGTATGCATTCTGTCAAATCCAGTAGGGGGTGGATTTTACAGATCCAGTTTCTGGTTTCTTCAACAAATAAATGACAAAGGATACAAAGAAAGAGGGGGAATTGTCATGTATTTAAAAGAGCATTAAGAGGCATTCCAGTATGTGCAATGTGGGGATGTTAGATCCTGATTTGAACACACCAATTGTACAAACACATTATGGGGAAAATAAAAACAAAAATAAACAAATGGAGCCTAATTAAACTTAAAAGCTTTTGCACAGCAAAGGAAATTAAAAAAAAAAAAAAAGACAACACACAAAATGGAAGAAAGCAGTTTCAAAGGAGGTGACCAACAAAGGATTAACCTGCAAAATATACAAACAGTTCATGCAGCTCAATGTCAAAAAAAATCCCAAACAACCCAAACAAAAGATTGGTGGAAGATCTAAATAGGCATTTCTCCAAAGAAGACATACAGATGCCCAAAAACACATGAAAAAATGCTTACTGTCACTAACTATTAGAGATATGCAAATCAAAATGACAATGAGGTATCACCTCACACTGATCAGAATGACCAACATCAAAAATCTACGAACAATAAATCCTAGAAAGAGTGTGGTGAAAAGAGAACCCTCCTATACAGTTGCTGGGAACTGTAAATCTGTGCAGCCACTATGAAGAAAAGTATGAAGGTTCCTTAAAAAACTAAAACTAGAGTTACCATATAATTCATCAATTCCACTCCTGGGCATTTATCTCCATAAAAATATAATTCAAAAAGATATATGCACTTCAGTATTCATTGTAGGTCTGTTTACAATAGCCAGAACATGGAAGCAACCTAAATACCCATCAGTGGATGAATGGATAAAGAAGATGCAGTGTATACATACAAGGAGAAGGAAATGGCAACCCACTCCAGTATCCTTGCCTGGAAAATTCCATGGACAGAGGAACCTGGCGGGCTACAGTCCATGGGGTGGCAAAGAGTTGGCCATGACTGAGCACATCAACACATATACATACAATGGAATATTACTCAACCATCAAAAAGAACAAAATAATGCCATTTGCAGCAACATGGATGGACCTAAAGACTGTCATCCTAAGTGAAGTAAATCAGAGAGAGAAAGGCAAATATATGACATTGTTTATACGTTGAATCTAAGAAAAAATGGCACAAATGAACTTTATTACAAAGCGGAAGTAGAGTTATAGTGAAAGTTGAAAGTGAAAGTTGCTCAGTCATGTCTGACTCTTTACAACCCCATGGACTATACAGTCCATGGAATTCTCCAGGCCAGAATATTGGAGTGGGTAGCCTTTTCCTTCTCCAAGGGATCTTCCCAACCCAGGGATCAAACCCAGGTCTCCCATATTACAGGTGGATTCTTTAACAAGGGAAGCCATAGATATAGAAAATAAACATAAGTTTATTTTCTAAACTTTATTTTCTAGAATGTAGAAAATTTCTGAAATTATGGTACAAGGCGGGAAGGGGAAGAGGGATAAACTGGCAGATTGGGATTGATATATACACACCACTATATATATACATGGCAGGCAGATTCTTTACCATCTGAGCTACCAGGGAAGCCCAGGAAAAGAACAAAAACAAAAAAACAGGTGAGTCTTTCATTCACATCTGATTCTTTGCAACCCTGTGGGCTATAACCTTCCAGGCTCTGGGTTCTATCCCTGGGTCAGAAAAATCCTCTGGAGAAGGGAATGGCTATCCTCTCCAATATTATTCTTTTTTTCCACTCCAGTATTCTTGTCTGGAGAATCCCATGAACAGAGTAGCCTGGTGGGTTATAGTCCATGGGGTTACAAAAAGTCAGACATGATTAAGCACAAATGCACTAAATCAACTATATGTCAATAAAAATTAATTTAAAATAAAATAAAAATAGAACTTTTTTGAAAAAAGACATAATGGGAATACCAGGTAATTTTGAATACTACCTGGATAAGGCATTATTGGCAGCTATTTTTGGTATAATAGGATGTGTTTTGGTTAAGTTAAAAGTAGAATAGGGACTATCCTGACCTTTCAGTGGTTGACGCCACTCTCCTAGCACAGGTGGCAAGTGTTCAATCTCTTATCAAGGAATTAAGATCCCACATGCACAGGGCACAGCCAAAACACCAGAAGAGTCTCTATTTTAGATATCCATGCTGAAATATTTACAGGTGAAATCACATGTCTGGGATGTGCTCTGAAGCAGTTCAGCAGGGTTAGGGGGCACGTTGGGATGGGTGTTCAGTTCAGTTCAGTTCAGTTCAGTCGCTCAGTCGTGTCCGACTCTCCGCGACCCCATGAATCACAGCACGCCAGGCCTCCCTGTCCATCACCAACTCCCGGAGTACACTCAAACTCATGTCCACAGAGTCGGTGATGCCATCCAGCCATCTCATTCTCCGTCGTCCCCTTCTCCTCCCGCCCCCAACCTTTCCCAGCATCAGAGTCTTTTCCAGTGAGTCAACTCGTCGCATGAGGTGGCCAAAGTATTGCAGTTTCAGCTTTAGCATCAGTCCCTCCAATGAACATCCAGGATTGATCTCCTTTAGAATGGACTGGTTGGATCTCCTTGCAGTATAAGGGACTCTCAAGAGTCTTCTCCAACACCACAGTTCAAAAGCATCGATTCTTCGGCGATCAGCCTTCTTCACAGTCCAACTCTCACAACCATACATGACCACGGGAAAAACCATTGCCTTGACTAGACGGACCTTGGTTGGCAAAGTAATGTCTCTGCTTTTTAATATACTATCAAGGTTGGTCATAACTTTCCTTCCAAGGAGCAAGCGTCTTTTAATTTCATGGCTGCAATCAGCATCTGCAGTGATTTTGGAGCCCAAAAAAACAAAGTCTGACACTGTTTCCACTGTTTTTCCATCTATTTCCCATGAAGTGATGGGACCAGATGCCATGATCTTTGTTTTCTGAATGTTGAGCTTCAAACCAACCTTTTCACTCTCCTCTTTCACTTTCATCAAGAGGCTTTTGAGTTCCTCTTCACTTTCTGCCATAAGGGTAGTGTCATCTGCATATCTGAGGTTATTGATATTTCTCCCAGCAATCTTGACTCCAGCTTGTGCTTCTTCCAGCCCAGCGTTCCTCATGATGTACTCTGCATATAAGTTAAATAAGCAAGGTGACAATATACAACCTTGACGTACACCTTTTCCTATTTGGAACCAGTCTGTTGTTCCATGTCCAGTTCTAACTGTTGCTTCCTGACCTGCATACAGGTTTCTCAAGAGGCAGGTCAGGTGGTCTGGGATTTCCATCTCTTTCAGAATGTTCCACAGTTTATTGTGATCCACACAGTCAAAGGCTTTGGCATAGTCAATGAAGCAGAAATAGATGTTTTTCTGAAACTCTCTTGCTTTCTCCATGATCCAGCGGATGTTGGCAATTTGATCTCTGGTCCCTCTGCCTTTTCTAAAACCTGCTTGAACATCTGGGAGTTCACGGTTTACATATTGCTGAAGCCTGGCTTGGAGAATTTTGAGCATGACTTTGCTAGCGTGTGAGATGAGGGCAATTGTCCGGTAGTTTGAGCATTCTTTGGCATTGCCTTTCTTTGGGATTGGAATGAAGACTGACCTCTTCCAGTCCTGTGGCCACTGCTGAGTTTTCCAAATCTGCTGGCATATTGAGTGCAGCACTTTCACAGCATCATCTTTCAAGACTTGTAATAGCTCAACTGGAATTCCATCACCTCCACTAGCTTTGTTAGTAGTGATGCTTTCTAAGGCCCACTTGACTTCACATTCCAAGATGTCTGGCTCTAGGTCAGTGATCACGTTATCGTGACTATCTTGGTCGGGAAGATCTTTTTTGTACAGTTCTTCTGTGTATTCTTGCCACCTCTTCTTAATATCTTCTGCTTCTGTTAGGTCCATACCATTTCTGTCCTTTATCGAGCCCATCTTTGCATGAAATGTTCCCTTGGAATCTCTAATTTTCTTGAAGAGGTCTCTTGTTTTTCCTATTTTGTTGTTTTCCTCTATTTCTTTGCATTGATCACTGAGGAAGTCTTTCTTATCTCTCCTTGCTATTCTTTGGAACTCTGCATTCAGATGCTTATATCTTTCCTTTTCTCCTTTGCTTTTCGCTTCTCTTCTTTTCACAGCTATTTGTAAGGCCTCCTCAGACAGCCATTTCGCTCTTTTGCATTTCTTTTCCATGGGGATGGTCTTGTTCCCTGTCTCCTGTACAATGTCACGAACCTCCATCCAGAGTTCATCAGGCACTCTATCTATCAGATCTAGTCCCTTAAATCTATTTCTCACTTCCACTGTATAATCATAAGGGATTTGATTGAGGTCATATCTGAATGGTCTAGTGGTTTTCCCTACTTTCTTCAATTTAAGTCTGAACTTCGCAATAAGGAGTTCATGATCTGAGTCACAGTCAGCTCCTGGTCTTGTTTTTGCTAACTGTATACAGCTTCTCCATCTTTGGCTACAAAGAATATAATCAATCTGATTTCGGTGTTGACCATCTGGTGATGTCCATGTGTAGAGTCTTCTCTTGTGTTGTTGGAAGAGGGTGTTTGCTATGACCAGTGCATTCTCTTGACAAAACTCTATTAGCCTTTGCCCTGCTTCATTCCGTGCTCCAAGGCCAAATTTGCCAGTTACTCCAGGTGTTTCTTGACTTCCTACTTTTGCATTCCAGTCCCCTAGAATGAAAAGGACATCTTTTTTGGGTGTTAGTTCTAAAAGGTCTTGTAGGTCTTCATAGAACCGATTAACTTCAGCTTCTTCAGCATTACTGGTTGGGGCATAGGCCTGGATTACTGTAATATTGAATGGTTTGCCTTGGAAACGAACAGAAATCATCCTGTCATTTTTAAGATTGCATCCAAGTACTGCATTTCGGACTCTTTTGTTCACCATGATGGCTACTCCATTTCTTCTAAGGGATTCCTGCCCACAGTAGTAGATATAATGGTCATCTGAGTTAAATTCACCCATTCCAGTCCATTTTAGTTCACTGATTCCTAGAATGTCGACGTTCACTCTTGCCATCTCCTGTTTGACCACTTCCAATTTGCCTTGATTCATGGACCTAACATTCCAGGTTCCTATGCAATATTGCTCTTTACAGCACCGGACCTTGCTTCTATCACTGGTCACATCCACAACTGGGTATTGGTTTTGCTTTTGCTCCATCCCTTTATTCCTTCTATAGTTATTTCTCCACTGAGCTCCAGTAGCATACTGGGCACCTACCGACCTGGGGAATTCCTCATTCAGTATCCTATCATTTTGCCCTTTGTCACTGTTCATGGGGTTCTCAAGGCAAGTATACTGAAGTGGTTTGCCATTCCCTTCTCCAGTGGACCACATTCGGCTGTGGTCCATGTGATCAGATCGGCTAGTTTCCTGTGATTATGATTTCAGTTTGTCTGCCCTCTGGTGCCCCCTAGCAATACCTACCGTCTTATTTGGGTTTCTCTTACCTTGGTCGTGGAATGGATGGGTGTAGAAGAAACAAAACCTGTCATATGTTGATGATTGTTGAAGGGAGCGCCGGTACTTGGGTGTTCATCGTACTATTCTCTCTTTTTTGTATGTGTTTTATTCACTACAGTTGAGACAGAAAATGCAGGTAGGCAGATATGATTTAATAGAAATACAGGACATCGTAGACTTTTTTACAAGTGCAATATGGGGAAATGATATTTTACTTCTCCAGAAAATATGGACAGATTTGACTTCACTAAAATTGGAAACAAGCAGTAGACTTGGATGAAATAATTGCAACATTTATAACAAGTAATTAATATTCAGAGTATAAAGAACTCCTACAATAACAAGAAGGATAAAAAGCCCAACAGAGAGGCAGGATATTGTAGTAAACACTTGTCATCAGTTTTAGGGAATCCCTCATTCTGTGCATACTTGAGGGCACGAGAAGCCCAAGGGGGACCATATCAGCCCCCTCACCTCTGTGATGTAGTTGGGATGGGCTTGTATGTTAGGTATTGCCCACTGGACCGTTTCCCCCAGAGCACAGAGTCTGGAATGCAAGATGCAAATTTATGGGAGTAGTTGGAGCAGAAAAGGGACTTCCCTGGCAGTCCAGTGGTTAAGGCTTTGCCTTTCCCCTATCCTTGGTAGGGGAACTGAGATCCCACATTCCTACTGGCCCAAAAACCAAAACATAAAACAGAAGCAATATTGTAACATTCAGTAAAGACTTTAGAAAATCAGATCCAGGTCAAAAAAAGAATTAAAAAAAAAAAAAGAAATTAATTAAAAAAAATATTCCAGGTTGCAAGATAATATGTACAATATAATCCCATCTGTGTATAATAAAGTGAAAAGTGAGTTAGTTGCTCAGTCATGTCTGACTCTTTGAGATCCCATGGACTGTAACCTGTCAGGCTCCTCTGTCCATGGAATTATCCAGGCAAAAATACTGGAGTGGGTTGCCATTCCATTCTCCAGGGGCTCTTCCCCACCCAAGGATTGAACCCCAGATCTCCTGCATTGCAGGCAGATTCTTAAAAATCCCTCCAGTTGTTCTATATTTTCTTAAATCACTTCTGTGATTGTTGCTTTTCTCTATGTTTTCATCTTCTCCCTCTCCATGGATGCTCTCCACATTCAAAGGCTTTTTCTTCAAAAATTCCCCATCTGACCTCCTGTTCCCTCTGCAGTCGTTGTCTTATCTTCCTCTTTATGGCCTCAGGCTAACGTTGCTTTTCGGAGTAAAGGGAGGGGCTGTGGCCTGGATTTGAGGGAGGCAGACTTGTTTGAGTGAACTCTGATGGACAGGGAGGCCTGGCGTGCTGTGATTCATGGGGTCTCAAAGAGTCGGACACGACTGAGTGACTGAACTGACTTGCAGGGGGATTGCAGGACTGAGGCGTCATAGACTTGTTAGAAGCATTAAAAGAGATTGTAAGGCACCGGAGGCTGGAAAACTCAAGAATATTTGGGTTATTGTGTTACATGTGTGTTTATGTGTCTGTGTGTAGGTTTGTATGTTTGTGTAAGTGTGTGTATGTATGCGTATATATGTGTCTGTGTAAGTGTGCATGTCTCTTTGTGTATGTGTGTGTGTGTCTCTTTGTGTATGTGTGTCTGTATGTGTGTGTACGTGCGCACACACACACGTGCATACTGGGAAGGGAGTCAGAAGAGAGGAAAACAAGCTCCAGTTAGCCTTTTTTGCCACCCCCGCCCCGTTGTATCCCCTGAGAGGCCTTTCTCTCTGGAAAGAGCCTTCTCCAGGGGATCTTCCTGCCCCAGGGATTGAACCCTGAACCCTACCCCAAGAGCCATGGAGCAGATGGCCCCAGCTCTGTTCCATGCTGTGTAAAGGTGCTGTGATGTTTCCTGGCAGCAGGGAAACCAACCAACTCAAGTGATTCTCCAATTAAAAATAAAACTCCATCGTCTCACAGGGGTCAGAACTAAGATTCCGCATGCTTCGAGGTGCAATCAGAGAAAAATTTCCAACTGTACAAGAATGTTTCAATTTCTCTACTTGTTAACGACTTCTTACTAACTGAGTTTCGGTGAGAGATCTATGTGATGTTCCTTCCTTGAGACTTGCTGAGATTTGCCTCCAGCCTGTTACTCAGCCAATTTAGTGTAGATTCCAGGTGTCGAGTAGACTGAGTAGTCTTTAATTCTTTGGACTTTATATATGTTATTAAATTGAGTTTTTAAATTGGGTTTTCCAGAGCTTCCATGTCTTTGCTATAATTGCAAAAAGCATGTTGAAATCTTCCATTGCAATGGTGGATCTGTCAATTTCTCTTTGTAGTTCTAGAAAGTGATCCCTTTGTATTTGTTGAGGTTATTTCATTGAGTACATAAAATCTTATAGTTGTTATATCTTTCATGAATCTTTGATCATTTTATAACAAGCCTCTCTAACACTGAAATGCCTTTTCTGTGGGTCCAGGACCACTAGGCAACACATCCTTTTGAGAGCTTGGAGGTAGCCTTGGGAGCATCAGCCAAGCCTAGAAATGATGTCCAAGGTGGGAAGGGAACACAGGACAGAGAGAATGTGGTGACGATGCAGGAAACATGGCATGGAGGGTGGACTTGACATGCTGGATGAGGTAGAAGGATGTAGGGCTTCCAGTGGTTGACTGTTTCTCACATCCTGGCATGTTTGATGCTGGTTTATAAGAGGGGACGTATTTTATGCTCCTACTGGGGATCAACAGCCACTTTGTGTTATGTGTCAGACTGAGGCAGTGGGACCTGGAGAAACCAAGCAAACAAGGAAAAGATTACCAGGGAGCGTGGCTACTTCCTGTATTAGCCAGAACTCCCTTTTTGAAAGTGACAGAAACCAAAAGGAGAATTTATTGACTCATAAAACCAAACTTTGTGAAAGACAGGGGTGGAGCTGATCTTTGAGGCTCCTGGAAGGAATGCAAATGCTGTTAGGACACTCTTTTTCTGTATGCGGGCGTCTTTCTGACAGACCCACTTCTCCATGAGGCCATAACCACAGCTGCTGACCATTCTGTTTTAGCATCCTCAAATCTCCAGAAGGGACTCCCAATCCAAACACGGCCGCAGAAGTCAACTTTTTAAATGCTTTGCTTGAAGATCACATAAAAGGAATAAAGAAAACGGAAAATTCCATTTTCAACAAAATGAGAAAATAGACCTATTCACAGACACCAAAATTCCAGCTGTGAAAAGGCAGAGATGGTGATTAGGAGAAAGGAAAGATAGGAACAAGGCAAGAGAATGGAGGCGGGTTGCATTTTTCTGAGAGTCTGAACAAAAATACACTTTCATAAGGTGAGAGGACCATTCCATTTTTTTCGATTTGATGTGGACCATTCTTACAGTCTTTATTGAATTTGTTACAATGTTGTTTCTGTTTTATGTTTTGGATTTTTGGCCACAAGGCATGTGGGATCCCAACTCCCTGACCAGGGATTGAACCTGCCCCTACCTGCATTGAAAAGTGAAGTCCCAACCACTGGACCTTCAGGCAAGTCTCAAGATGACAGTTCTAGAGAGCAGGAAGCAGAAACTAGAGGGAGTGAGGCTGGAGCCGTTATTCTGTTCACTGAGAAGTTGGAGCTCCACATAGACTCCCACAGTGAAGTCTTGTTTAGAGGAAGCAGTCTGAAAGAGAGAGGCCTTGGGCTGTGATGCTGGACAGGACACTGCAAATATTAATCTAGGAAAATCCAACTCATTCAATGACGAGTCCAAAAAGATAACTAGCACAGCATCGAGCAGATATACCAAAGGGGGCAAAATGTGAGAAATAGGCATAAAATTCACAAACAGGTAAAGAGTACTCACCAGGAAAAATTTTGCCAGGTAGCAGTTGAAAGCAATGACTGAACATTTTCCTAGGAATTAAAAAAAAGAAGGCTTTAAGCAATCATTCTGATGAAGATGAGAAGGCAGAAATGCAATTGCTCAGAAAACAGATTACGGGACAACAGCATCATGTGGAATGAGGGCTGACTGGATCACAGGAAGCAATGGAAGAAAAACACGCCAACATTAGAGAAATGAAACAGGAAGTTTGGGGAACACACATTGGAATATATGATTCAATAAAGTGTTTCTGAGATAGAAGAGACATAATTCTATCCAGTGAAAGAGAAAAGCTAAATTCCAGGAAAAACTGATCAAGTTATTGAATTTTAAAAAATACAGAATTTTTTGAGCAGCCAGGAAAAAAGGTCAAGTCACTTATAAGGGGATAAAAAACAGGCTACGCTTGGATGTCTGCAGACCCAGATCAAATGCCAGAAGAGATGGCACAAAATATTCAGGGAAAGAAAATATGAGTCAGGATTTTTATAAAAAGGCCACTTTTTCTCTCTTCCACCTCCCACTCTTCCTGGCAACCATTGATCTTTTTACTGTCTAAATAGTTTTTCTTTCCCCTAAGTTTCACAGAGTTGGAAACATATAGCATGTAGCCTTTATAGACTAGCTGCTGCTGCTTCTTTTTTGGCTGGGCTGAGAGGCTTGTGGGATCTTAGTTTCATGACCAAGGATCGAACTTGTGCCCCCTGCCTTGGAAGTGCAGAGTCCTAACCAGTGGACCACCAAGGAATTCTGGAGATTGGCTTATTTCATTTAGTAATATGCATTTAAATTTCCTGTGTGGCTGGATAGTTCATTTCTTTTTAGCATTGAATAATATAACATTGCAGGGAAGTGCCACAGTTCACTTATTCACGGTTGCTTCCAATTTTTGGCAATTATGAATAAAACTACTGTAGACATTTGGTAGGCAGCAGTCCATGGGGTCGCTAAGGGTCGGACACGACTGAGCGACTTCACTTTCACTTTTCATTTTCACACATTGGAGAAGGAAATGGCAACCCACTCCAGTGTTCTTGCCTGGAGAATCCCAGGGATGGGGGAACCTTGTGGGCTTCCGTCTATGGGGTCACACAGAGTCGGACACGACTGAAGTGACTTAGCAGCAGCAGTAGCGGTAGCAGACATTTGTTAACAGGGTTTTGTGTGTGTGTGTATGGACTTATGTTTTCACTTTGTTTAGGTAAACACCAGGGGAGAGACTGCTGGATTGTAAGGTACGCCTATGTTTAGTTTTGTAAGAAACTGCCAAATTATCCTCCAAAGAAGCTATGCTGTTTTACATTCTCAGCAGAGATGATAAGAGTTCCTGGTGCTCCACTTTTTTGCCAATATTCATCGCCAGTGTTTTAGATTTTGGCCATCTAATAAGTGTGACATGGTACCCATTGTTGTTTTAATGTAGAAAATTCCTTAGTGAAAAATAATGTGGAGCATCTTTCCAGACACTTCTTTGCCATCCATGTGTCTTCTTTGGTGAGATGGCTGTTCAGATCTTTTGCTAATTTTTGAATTGTTTCCTTTCTTTCTTTTAAAATATTTATTTGGCCACACTGGGTCTTAGTTGAGGCATGGGGGATCTAGTTCCCTTACCAGGGATCGAACCTCCCTCTGCACTAGGAGCACAATCTTAACCATTCGACCACAAAGAAAATTCCTGTTCATTTTCTTTTCTTTTTTCAAAAAAGTGTATTATTTATTTGGCTGAATCTACTCTTAGTTAGTCTTAGCTTTGTGGGGTCTAGGTTGTGCCCTGTGAAATTTTTTGTTTTGGTATATGACTTCTCTAATTGTGGTTTGTCGGTTTAGTTGCTCCATGGCATACGGGATCTTAGTTCCCCCACCAGGTATCCAACCCATATCCCCTGCATTGAAAAGTGAATTCTTAACCACTAGACCACCAGGGAAGTCCCTGTTTATTTTCTTATTGTTGATTTTAAGAGTTCTTCGTAAATTTTGGACACAAGTCCTATATCAAAGATATATATTTTGCAAACACTTTTTTCCCAGACTGTGGCTTGTCTTTTTATTCTCTAAATCAAAGGCAGTTTTGAAGATGTACAATCTTAGGAATGTTGTTCTCATGAGCTCTTGAAGAAATTACTAGAGGATGAACTGGAGTCAACCAAGGGATAACTGAGTAAATTTTAGTGAGAGGAGGGGAGTGAATGTTGAATATAATTAACATAGAACTAAGACTAAAACAAAAGGTTAGTGGTAGAGTTGAGAGAGGGAAGGAGGGACGATGAGACTGTAAGCTAATTTATTCACTGTTCACAAAAAATAAATTTGAAAAGCTGCATCATTTTCTAAAAATTATTCATCAAAAATATCCCAGAAGAGAGGAAATTTAAACACATTTCTAATAAAAGAGAGTTTTGCAAGAGCCAACAGCTTTCCCTAAAGGATCAGACTCAGAGAGTTTTGCAAAAAATTCTAACAAACCTTTAGAGATTATTTGAATACTGTTCCAGGGCACAGAAAAAGAGGGGGAAAAAAATCTCCAAATTATTTTAATTAAGGTGATACATCATTAATTCCAAAGCTTTGTAAGAATTTACCTATTATTTACCTATTTTACTTATAAATATTGATACAAAATACAACTGATAAATAATATATTAGCAAATGGAATCCAGAAACACATTAAAAGAACTGGGACCTAATATCTATATATATAATAGATAAACAACAAGGACCTACTGTATGACACAGGGAACTATATTCATTTTCTTATAGTAATATATCATGGGAAAGAACCTGAAAAAGAATATATATACACACACAAGCACATTGCAGTATACCTGAAACCAACACAACATTGTAAATTAGCTATACTTCAATTTAAAACATTGTTTGGAAAAAAGAATTGGGACCATTATGACCAAATAGACTTTATTTAGGAAATCCAACTACGGTTCGGTATTATCACCCTTCTGCTCAGGCTTAATTTCCATACAATATTAATAGTATCACACTTCTACCCAACATGGGACAACTATTATTCATTCCAGTGAAGATGCCCCAAGAAGAGGAGACAGAAAGTCTTAGCATTCCCCTTATCCATCATGGGGTGCTAATTTCGGTCCTAGCTCTGTCACAAACACATTTGGATATTATGTGATCTGGAAAATAATATTTAAAGTTAACCACCACCACGACTCTATATGAAATGGGAGGAGGAGGGGGGAGGGGGAAAAGGAAATACTTGGTTAATGTATTGAAATTTGTAACAAGCAAGGAAGAAGAAATACATATCTGCTACAGTCCTTATTTCTGTTGTGGGTTCAGTTCAGTTCAGTTCAGTCGCTCAGTCGTGTCCGACTCTCCGCGACCCCATGAATCACAGCACGCCAGGCCTCCCTGTCCATCACCAACTCCCGGAGTTCACTCAAACTCATGTCCACAGAGTCGGTGATGCCATCCAGCCATCTCATTCTCCGTCGTCCCCTTCTCCTCCCGCCCCCAACCTTTCCCAGCATCAGAGTCTTTTCCAGTGAGTCAACTCGCCGCATGAGGTGGCCAAAGTATTGCAGTTTCAGCTTTAGCATCAGTCCCTCCAATGAACATCCAGGATTGATCTCCTCTAGAATGGACTGGTTGGATCTCCTTGCAGTATAAGGGACTCTCAAGAGTCTTCTCCAACACCACAGTTCAAAAGCATCGATTCTTCGGCGGTCAGCCTTCTTCACAGTCCAACTCTCACATCCATACATGACCACGGGAAAAACCATTGCCTTAGTACAGAGCTGTAATTCATTTTTATTTACTTTATTTTTATTAAAATTTTTTTTGGTCACATCAGGCAGCGTGCGGGATCCAAATTCCCCGAATAGGGATTGAGCCCACGCCCCCGGCACTGAAAGCATGGCATCTCAACCACTGGATCACTAGGGAAGTCTCCTGTAGCTCATTTTTATAATGTCATTCTTCCACTTACCCATCCCCTGTTCCCTCTGCCCTCTGCAAGCACTCTAGCAGGCAGACAGGGCTCCTTTCTCTGGTGGGAAACACAAACCTTCATTCCTGAAAAGTCTGAGTCCCTGTTTTTTCTGCCTTTATTAAGAGTGTTGTAGTCTAGTAAGTTTTACTACAAGGTATGGACGGACCAAGGGCTGCCCACAAATCCCTAAAATTCTAGATATACTCTTCCCTGCACCCATTGTGTAGCAGCAATCCCATTCTACCTTGAAACCACGATCCATCATTCTGTAAGGCTTTCTAAAAGTCTGGGCATGGATCGTGGTGCTGGCAGAAGCACTGCAGGCAGTGAAGGCAAATCTATATGCTGAATAATGACTTGATATATATGTTGCCCCCTCCACGATGTCTAACACTATTAACCTGCTAAAGGGTTACTAGATGGGTGACTGGCTGGTTTCCAACCTGCTCACAGCCCCAGGATGAGGTCCAGCTTTTGTATTCTTTCCTCTGCATGATACCAGGGACACTGTTGCTGAAGGTGAAGATCCAATACTTTGGCCACCTGATGTGAAGAGTCGATTCATTGGAAAAGACCCTGATGCTGGGAAAGAAGACTGAAGGCAACGGGAGAAGGAGGCGGCAGACGATTGAGATGAACTCAACGAACGTGAATTCGAGCAAACACTAGGAGACAGTGGAAGACAGAGGAGCCTGACTTGCTGCAGTCCATGGGGTTGTAAAGAGTCAGACAGGACTTAGTGTCTGAACAACAAACAACAATCTCCACCAGGTTTCAATCAATCAACCAAATTGTTAGAGCAGCTCTCAGCTCCTTTGACTAACTCAGTGAAGCCAGAATCTCTCAAAAGTATATTCGTAACAATAAAATACCTGGGATAACTGGTGTCACACAGACCTGTCTCTTTAATCCTATGGCTCAAAATGGGCAATGGTTAAAGTCTCATGTGTGTCACCGACGGCAGCCTGGCCATGTCATGACCATGGAAGCTTGTACTTGATCAGATCAGGGACAGCTTCCTAGTCAAATCTTCATTGGCTGTGGGTCACCCCAGGGTGTCTCAAGGTAGTCACAGGCAGACCTCCACAGTGGGAGGAGAGCCCTGGATAGGTGGGAAAGGCAGGCGGACATCTCTCAGGGGGGTCAGGAGGACTCCTGTGAACTGCAGAGTCCTTCTGTCTCACTCTGGACATTTACGACCAAAGACGTTGGGACTGGCCTCCCTGAGCACAAGAGACCAAAGGTCAATATTACAGCAGTCAGTGAAAGTCAGTTTCTTTTCTTTTTTTTTTTTTTGGTGGAGGGTAAATAGCAACCCACTCCAGTATTCTTGCCTCGAAAATCCCATGGACCGAGGAGCCTGGTAGGCTACAGTCCACGAGGTCTCAAAGAGTTGGACACGACTAAGCGACTTCACTTCACTTCACTTTTCAAGCCACAGAAAGAACTATATTCAGAGGCCATACCTTCAATTCAGCTCCGTTCAGTCGCTCAGTCGTGTCCGACTCTTTGCGGCCCAATGAATCACAGCACGCCAGGCCTCCCTGTCCATCACCAACTCCCGGAGTTCACTCAAACTCATGTCCATCGAGTCGGTGATGCCATCCAGCCATCTCATTCTCTGTCGTCCCCTTCTCCTCCTGCCCCCAATCCATCCCAGCATCAGAGTCTTTTCCAGTGAGTCAACTCATCACATGAGGTGGCCAAAGTATTGGAGTTTCAACTTCAGCATCAGTCCTTCCAATGAACACCCAGGATTGATCTCCTCTAGAATGGACTGGTTGGATCTCCTTGCAGACCAAGGGACTCTCAAGAGTCTTCTCCAACACCACAGTTCAAAAGCATCAATTCTTTGGCGATCAGCTTTCTTCACAGTCCAACTCTCACATCCATACATGACCACGGGAAAAACCATAGCCTTGACTAGACGGACCTTGGTTGGCAAAGTAATGTCTCTGCTTTTTAATATGCTGTCTAGGTTGGTCATAACTTTCCTTCCAAGGAGTAAGCATCTTTTAATTTCATGGCTGCAATCAGCATCTGCAGTGATTTTATTCCTTACCTGTGTACAAATACAGAAGCAGTCCTCAAATGCAGCCTTTGCTTGTCCAGAAAACAAATCTTCAAATTGGCCATCAGAGACTAGGTGCATAAACTTTGTATTATACTCTCACTATGTATGCGCTGTGTCGTGTCCGCCGCATATCATACATAAATCCTAACCTCCAGTACCTTAGAATGTGAATGTATTGAGAGACAGGGACTTTAAACAGATAATTAAGTTAAAGAGAGGTAATTAGGGTGGGCGCTAATTCACATGACTTCCTTTTTGTTCAGTCGCTCAGTCGTATCCAATTCTTTGCGACCCCATGGACTGCAACATGCCAGGCTTCCCTGTCCTTCAGCATTTCCCGGAATTTGCTCAGACTCATGTCGGTTGAGTTGGTGATGCCATCCATATGACTGAACAGGGGAAATTTAGACACAGACACACATAGCGAAGATGACATGAAGATGACATGAAGACAGAGGAGGAGACGGCGGTCTACAAGCCAGGGAAAGAAGCACTCAGAAGGAACCAACCCTGTCCACACCTTGATCTCCAACTTTCTTTGTTTTAAATTTATTTATTTGGCTGTGCAGGTCTTAGTTGCAGCATGTGGGATCTTCTATCTCTGTTGTGGCATGAGGGATCTTTAAATGCAAGTGAATCTTGGTTGAAGCATGTGGGGTCGGCTTCTCTGACCAGGGATCAAACCCCGGGTTCCCCGCCTGTCTGTTGGGAGCACAGAGTCTTAGTCACTGGACCACCAGGGAAGTTCCAAGAAAATGAATTTCTGTTGTTTAAACCCTCCAGTCTGTGGTACTTTGTTGAAGCAGCGCTGGCAAACAAAGGCAGCTTCCTTCCTGGATCAGTCAGTTCAGTTCAGTTCAGTCGCTCAGTCGTGTCCAACTCTTTGCGACCCCATGAATCACAGCACGCCAGGCCTCCCTGTCCATCACCAGCTCCCTTCCTGGATGGATGCTCGTAAAATTCAGTCACCTCTGAAAACCTGCGATGCTACCAAAGAACCAAATCCACCAATAAAAATCCTCTCTCCAAAGCATTTAGGATTATTACGGAATAAAAGTCTACAAGGGAGGAAGGCACTCAGCAAGATTTGTACTAATGAATTCCTGTTTTGGAATCCCAATTGATTATGGCATTCCTCCTTTGCATGAAGTCAGTGTGGGCAGAGAAGGCCGACGTGAAAGGATAGCACTGTCTTTTTTTCTTATTTTTTAGGCCACACTGTATGACATGTGGGATCTCAGTTCCCCAACCAGGGATTGAACCTGCTCCACCTGCTTTGGGAGCATGGAGTCTTGACCACTGGACCACCAGGCAAGTTCCAAGGTAGTGCTTCTTTGAACACAGATACACGCTGGGAGCTCTGTCAAGAGGTTAGCTCCCTGTGCCCTTTTAGGCACATGCCCCCACCCTAACCCCTCTGTGGTTTCTAGGTCATGCAGCAGAGGAAAAGCCTTCTTTCCTCCAAGCTAAACCCTCATCGTCATAGCGACTGGCATTCCATCATCTATAAAGCGGAGGAGGGGCTTTGCTATCAAACAAGCCGGCCTTGTATTTTCAGCAGTTTGTTTTGCTGTGGAGAAATTTCTGGAGTGAAATCAACAAAAGTTCAACAGGCGGCTTTGAACTTGGGTTTGGATTTTGTCGTCCTTCTCAGTCAGCTCCTTCTCTCTCTCCTGCAGTTAGCGGCTTTATCGCATGGGGAAATCATTCTGCCCTCCCACCCACTCCCAAAGCAGGGCTGTGTTTTCTGCTTGTAGGGAGAAAAAGAGAACAACTCACAAACTAAAATACAAAATTAGTTATTCGCAATTCAACGTATAAATACGTTTTTGATCTAACAACTCCAGTTCTACAACAACAGTCCAACTGGTATTCTTTGTCTTGGATACTGTTCAGAAACATAATAAAGATATTCTAACCTCCCCTAACAAGAGGACGGTGCTCCAACCACAAGGTTTGTGGTTCAAGGGAGAGGCTCAGTCCTTAAACAAATGCCTAACTGTATTTTTATTGCAAACATTCAAGGACTTCAAAAAAAAAAAAAAAAAGAGGGTCATGTTCCCACGAGGGAAATAATAACTTAGGTTTGTTTTAGGAACAAGTAAGCTCTTTTGTTATCAGCCCTTTCTGGGTTTGGGCTTCCCAGATGGCACTAGTAGTAAAGAACCCACCTACCAATGCAGGAGACGTAAGAGACACGGGTTTGACCCCTGGGTTGGGGAGGTCCCCTGGAGGAGCGCATGGCAACCCACTCCAGTATGCTTGCCTGGAGAATCCCATGGACAGAGGAGCCTGGCGGGCTACGGTCCATGGGATTGCACAGAGTCGGACCTGACTGAAGTGCAGGGATGCATTGCTGCTGTTGCTGCTAAGTTGCTTCAGTCATGTCTGACTCTGTGCAGCCCCATAGACCGCAGCCCACCAGGCTCCGCTGTCCCTGGGATTCTCCAGGCAAGAACAGTGGAGTGGGTTGCCATTCCTTCTCCAATGCATGAAAGTGAAAAGTGAAAGTGAAGTCGCTCAGTTGTGTCTGACTCTTCGCGACCCCATGGACTGCAGCCCACCAGGCTCCTCCGCCCATGGGATTTTCCAGGCAAGAGTACTGGAGTGGGGTGCCATTGCCTTCTCCAGCAGGGATGCACTAGGGAGGGCCTAACTGTTTTGTTTTTTTTTAAGTCATTTCCTCAAGTAAAGAAGACTTTTGATCCTGTCATTTTTGACAACAGTAAGGACATTATGCTGAGTGAAATAAGACAAAGATAAATATCGCATGATCTCACTCACATGAGGAAGCTTAGGGAAAAAAAAACTCCCCAAACAGAAATTGAAATCATAGATCCAGAGAACAGACTGGTGGTTGCCAGAGGTAGGGGATACGCAGGGGTGAGTGAAATGTCCCCGCATCCTCTCAGCACCCTCTCTGCACCAAGGACTACGGAGAGGAGTGGTCTTGGCCAAACCTGGTGACAGATCCTGCATTCCCTCCCCTGGCAGGCCGCTGGGCTCCCTACTTGGCTGCAGGGCTTCTAGTAGAGCACCGTCCCCTGCAAGGTCACTTACTGACAGAGGATTTGTTAGCAAGTTTTATCTGTCAGCTTAGGCAAACAGAACAAGCTTCTGTTCCTCTAATCAGACACCGTGTTTCATCATGAACAATTAATTAAAGGGACTTCCTTGGAGGTTCAGTGGCTAAGTCTTCACCTTTCAGTGCAGGGGGTGTTGGTTCCATCCCTGGTTGGGAAGCTAAGATTCCTCATGGCTCATGGCCAAAAAACCAAAACATGAAAAAGAAATCATATTGTGACAAATTCAATACAGACTTTAAAAGTGGTCCACATTAAAACAAAACAAAAAAGTTAATTAGAAGAAAAGCTATTGCCTAGATGGGTCACAGGCAGCCAGGTGGCCCTGAACCGGGGCTGGAGGGAGGGGGCTGGACTGGGAGTGTCAGTGGACAGGCCCCAGAGGCCTGTGTGGTGTGAAAGGGGTGGGGAGCAACCTGGGAGATGAATCCAAGATGGAACCAGGAAGTGTAGAACTTACCCACTGCCAATGGCCAACCAGTTTAAGACCTGGATGGTGGTTTACATTCAGAACCAGCCCAGGGGGAGGCCCAGGACTGAGCCTGAGTCGAGCCTGGGCCTGGAGAGGATGAAGGGTACTCTCTGGATGGGGGTGGGGGAATAGAGGGTCCCTAGTGGAGGGAATAGAGGGTGGTAGAGCAGGGAGTGGGCCACAGATCCCCACCTCCACCCACCCCTTACCCTCACCCCGAGGCCTGGCAGATGCCCTGCATCACACTTTCTGGACGGAGCTGGTGACAAGGGCACCCCCACTTCCACCTCCAGCACAGACTTTGGAAAATGGTGGGAGACTCCAACGTGGGCGAAGGCCGCTAGGTCCCGCTGGCCTCCTAGCACACTGGCCTCCTCAGCCTCTGCTCCCAGATGCTGTCAGGCAGATTTGCATATTGTAAAACCACATGGAATTTCCCTGTCAGAAACTTGCCAAGGGGGATGCTAAAAGGATGATGGGTAAAGATACGCTTATGGACATGAGCTTGGGCAAACTCCAGGAGATGGCGAGGGACAGGGAAGCCTGGCATGCTGCAGTCCATGGGGTCTCAAGTTCGGAGATGACTTCCGTTCCGTTCCGTTCCGTCGCTCAGTCGTGTCCGACTCTTTGCGACCCCGTGGACTGTAACCAGGCTTCTCCGTCCATGGGATTCTCCAGGCAAGAATACTGGAGTGGGTTACCGTTTCCTTCTCCAGGGGATCTTCCCGACCCAGGGATCGAACCCAGGTCTCCCACTTTGGAGGCAGACGCTTTAACCTCTGAGCCACCAGGGAAGCCAAACAAAAAGATATGCTTACACCTTACCCTGAAGGGAATAGCTTGAGGGTTCGCTGAGGCCGGTTGTCAAGCTGGCAGGCTGCTGAGTCATCCGCAGGGTGATGCTGGTGGAGGTGCCTTGGCCTTGGAGGTGTTTGTTGATCCTGCTTGGCAGGAGTGGCCCATCTTTCTCCCACAAAAGCCAAGAGGCTCTCACTCCTTTCTGGAGAACGAAGACAGGGGGAGAGTGGAGTTGCTCTGTGTAGGTCCCTCCACTTTCCTAATTTGACTAAGAGACAGAAGGGAAGCAAAGATCTGATAGAAGCCCAGTAATTAAGTACTTTTGTGGAAAGTGTGGACTGAAAAGATGCACAAGGTGAGAGTTGCAAATTAAGTTTTATTTGGGGGCAAATTGAGGACTGCAGCCCAGGAGACAGCATCTCAGATAGCTCTGAGAAAGAGGTAGTGGGGCAAGGTCAATATATATGATTTGGGTGAAAGGGGGAGTTCAGTGCAATCAAGCACTTACTTTACAAAAGATTTTCTGCTAGTCATGAGGAGCTGATGTCACCATGAAGGGATTTCGTGCTTTTCTAGATATGAGGAGATGCAAGGGTTGGGATCATGAAATCAGTTCCTGAAAACACCTAACTACCTAAATACCTGTTCCACCAGTTTCCCTGGAGCACAGAGTGCCTCAGTCTCCACACTGGACTCTCTTCAGAGGGTGTTGAAGGTCAACAGCTGCAGCAGCACAGGGTTCAGTCTCTACAGAGGCAGATGGCAAATGCCCTTGGCAAGCACGTTTGTAGTTGACAAAAGTATAACTCAAGAACCCCTCCCCACTCCAGCCCTTGTAAACCTGTGTGTGTGTACTCAGTCATTAAGTCGTGTCCAACTCTGCAATCCCATGGACTGCAGCCCACCAGGCTCCTCTGTCCATGGGATTCTCTAGGCAATAATACTGGAGTGGGTTGCCATTTCCTCATTCAGGGGATCTTCCTGACCCAGAGATTGAAGCTTCATCTTTTATGTTTCCTGCATTGGCAGGCAGATTCTTTACCACTGAGCCACTTGGGAAGGCCTTTCTTATAAACCTGAGGCTTATAAACTCAGTCATCCTGGTTTCTGAACTTGAGTTCAGTGGATCTGGTCATTACACAGAAACTATCATCTTCTCATGCCCCTGCGACACCTTCAGGGTCTTTGCAAACCTTTACTGACTCTAACTCAGAGTAACCAGAAAGTGTATAGGATTGGAACCAAGTGAATAAAAGTTAATAAAAGAGAAATGATCAGAGGAAGAAGTTGCCAAATCGCCCCCAGGAGTCGACTTGTGGGAAATTTTTAGCTATCAGAATGATCCCTTTTGCTGTTTCATGTTCGCTTCAGCTATTTGGAGAGAGACAGGGAGGCCTGGCGTGCTGTGATTCATGTGGTCGCGGAGAGTCGAACACGACTGAGCGACTGAACTGAACTGAACTGAACTGAAGAAGTTGAATATTAAGGCACAGGTCGCTGGCAGAGTCTCCCTTCTCGAAGACACGTGCATCATGCAGGTATGACCACGAGGTGGCGCTACTATCCTGGCTGTTGGGAATATAATAGCAAAAGGAAAGAAAAACCTAGCTGCTCAAGTGGTGAAAAAGTAAACCAAAATACAAAGTGACTTTGAAAGCCTGTTATAGTATTTTTTTTTAAATAAGACTGACAGCATTTATTTATTTATTTTTGGTTGTGCCGGGTCTTCGTTGCTGTGTGAGTTTTTCTCTAGCTGCAGCTTGTGGGGGCTACTCTCTAGTTGTGGTGCTCGGCTTCTCATTGGGGTGGCTTCTCTTGTTGCAGAGCCCGGAAGCTAGGATGCAAGGGCTTCAGCAGTTGAGGTTCCCCAGCTCCAGAGCACAGGCTTAGTGTGGTGCACAGGGCTTAGTTGCATGCTCTATCCTCTCTGACCAGCGATTGAACCCATGTCTCCTGCATTGGCAGGTGGATTCTTTACCACTAAGCCACCTGGGAAGCCCTCCATCTCTTCCTTAGATCTCTTAAATTTATTATTATGACTTGCATTTTTAAGGCCAGGCTCTCAAATTTCACTAGTTAGCATTCTAAGAGAAAAAGTCAACTTGTAGGCAGAAATACAGAAAGAGTTTAATAAGATTTTATTTAATAATAACAGAAAGTCCCATACTGAGATATTCTTTTATGTATCTTGTTTCTGGATTATTCCTTCATTTTCTATGGTACTTGTAAACATAGTAGAAATATGATATAAATATTCTGAGCCTTGGAATGTCTGAAAGTTCTTTTTTTTTTAAGTTTTTAAAAATTGTATTTATTTAATTTATTTATTTGGCTGTGCTGGGTCTTAGTTACTACATATAGAATCTAGTTCCCTGACCTGGGATTCAACCCAGGCCCCCAGCATTGAGAGCATGGAGTCTTAACCACCAGGGAAACCACCAGGGAAGTCCTTGAAGACTCTCTCTCTTTTTTTTTTCCTTATGTTTCCATGTCAGTGATCATTTGCACTGACAAATCTAGGTTGAAAACAATTTCCCTTGCAAATTTGAAGGCATTGTCCTGTCTCCTGATGTTGAGTGTAACAAATGGAAAGCAGAATCTGCTCCAGTTCTTATTTCTTTATACTGTGATTTTTTCCCCCGTCTCCAGTAGCTTTTGTAATCTTTATTGCTGGTATTTTGAAATTTCACAGTTATGTCCTTTGGTCATTCTTTAATGAAAAGTTGGGCAATTAATAGGTTATTTAAATTTGGAGCCTCATGCTTTTAATTCTAAGTAACAATCTTGTATTATTTCTTTGATAACTTTCTCCCTTTTACTTCCTTCTGTATCTTCTAGAACTATTAATTGAATGTTGGGGATCAATTGATCTTTTATATTATTTGTGGAGATTTAACAAGGCTGGTGAAAAAAGAGGGGGGTGCCTTCTTTTCCTCTGAAGTTTGAAACCAATTGAGAACCAAGACACAGTAGACAGATAAATGATGTCAAATCGCTAGCTTTCTTGCTGATACACAGTTAAGGTGAACTTGGCTTCAAACCTTAAATCAAGTGAAAGTGAAAGTCCCTCAGTCATGTCCAACTCTGCGAGACCATGGACTATACAGTCCACGGAATTCTCCAGGCCAGAATACTGGAGTGGGTAGCCTTTCCCTTCTCTGGTGGATCTTCTCGACCCAGGAATCGAACTGGGGTCTCCTGCATTGCAGGCAGATTGTTTATCAGCTGAGCTACAGGGAAGCCCCTTAAATCAAAAGGACTTGTTAATATTTCATCCAAGAATTAGACAGACATATTTACCTAGTCACAGGCAGAGCTGGGCAAAGCAGGTTTTCTCTGCAGGGGCGGACTCAGTGTCACCTGGCAGAACACAGATTACTGGCTGAGCAGAGAGAACCAAAGAGAGCCCCACAGGCAAGCTTCCTCTCTCAGGAAGGTGCGGTGGGGATGTCTGGAGAAAGGCCTGGAGAGTTCCCTAGCAGGAAGTATACATGGAAACAAGAGGCCAGGGGGTAAAAAGTGCCCTCAATTTAGCTGTTTTCTCATTTAAAAGAAAACAAGCTTTGTCCCTTTTTTGGAACGATTTCCTGATTTTCATCTTCCAGCACTTCTATTAATTGTTTTGGCTTTAACAACAACAAAAAAAAGTTGTTTTTAATTTTCAAAAGACCTTTCTTGTTTTCTGAACATGTGTCTAGAATATACAAGATATGCCTCCAATCAGCAAAGTGAATCCAGGAAACCCAATAGAAAAATGGATATAGGATATGGAAAAGCTGTCCATACAAGAGGAAATCTGAGCGAATAGAAAATAGATGGAGAAACGTTCAAACCCTCTATTAACCAGAAATGTAGCATAGAAGAGCAGTGAGATGCCATCAGGGTGGTGAGAAGCTGAATAGTAACAAGTGTTGAGAAGGATGACGCAAAAGAGGGAGCCCTCATATGCTGGTGATGGGAGTGTCAATGGGCACGGCCGTTCTGGAAGATGTATAGCCTGGCTGGACTCAGGTGAAATTAAGCTTGAGAATCCTTTGTGACATGACACTTTCACTCCCGAATAGGGTCCACAGGGAAATTCTCACCAAGCTCCACGTGGGAACTTGATGAAGCATTAATAGCAGAGATGAAACAGTAAGACCATTAATATCACAGGAGGGGCAAGGATAGAGGACGCAGTGAATGGATGAGGAGCATGAGGGAAGTGAGAAATGAAAGGGAATGAAAACCGTACTGAAAAAGAGAATTGTGAATAGGATCTCATTGACGCAAAAAAAAAAAAAAAAAATGGTGTGTGTGTGCATTAAATTAAGTGTGAGAACATTCTGTGACTTGGCAATTTCAGTCTTGGATATAGTCCTGAGAGAGTCTCACCTAGGTCCTCATGGGGACATGATGTGTCCATTGCAGTAGTTGGGTGTTCCTCATTTGGGGACTGGGTAAATATGCAATGAAGGATACGCACCATTGAATACTGTGCAGAGGTTCATAGCAACAAACCAGATGTACAAATAGCAACATGGATAGATCTTAAACATTTATTCTTGGGTGAAAAAGTCAGGAACAAATGAGATATAGGAAAGCTTCACTTATCTGTCTAAAAAAGAGGCACACAAACTATGCCACATATTTGATAAGGATGCATACTTAAGAATACATTTTATTTCAGTTACCTATTGATGCATAACAGTCTAACCCAAAGCTTCAGTGGCTTAGAACAAACAACTACAGTTGACCCTTGAACACAATGGGTTTGAACTGCACAGTTTCACTTTATAAGCAGATTTTTTTTCCAGAAAAAAATGTGTTACATCATCTGCAGATGCTGATCAGGGGATACAAAGGGTACTGTAAAGTCGTACTCGAGTTTTCAACTGCAGGGAGAGGGTCGGTGCCCTTAATCCTTGCACCATTCAGAAGTCAACTGTATTTATTTCTCAAGATTCTCTGAGTCAGGAACCCATGCAGGACTAGGCCAGGTAGACCATGTGGTCTTGGCTAGGGTCATACACTTGGATGCATTCAGCTGTTGGCTAGACTGGAAGCTCCCAGAAGGCTTTGTTCACACGTGAGGGGCCTCGGTTCTCCTCTGTGTTCTCTCTGTCTCCATATGGTGGCAGGGAACTGGATCCCACATGCTGCAACTGAAGAGCCCTCCTGCCATAATGAAGACCCAGTGCAGCCAAATAACTGATGTGTATGTATACATATAAAATCAGGAATGAAAACTGGCTTTTCTCTTCCAAGCTGTTGTTAGCGCAAGTGTAGATGGTGAAAGTGAAAGTCCCTCAGTCATATCCGACTTTTTGCAACCCCATACAGTCCATGGAATTCTCCAGGCCAGAATACTGGAGTGGGTAGCCTTTCCCTTCTCCAGGGGATCTTCCCAACTCAGGGATCAAACCCAGGTCTCCCGCACTGCAGGCGGATTCTGTACCAACTGAGCTATGATTTCTCGGCTCGTGAAGCCCCGTCTTCCTCACAGGACTGTGAAGACCCCCCGCTCTGATGGGATGGCATTTTCCCTCCTTCCATTTTCCCTCCCACTGTTCCCCCTCCCCCCACACCATCCCCTGCTACAAAGTCAAGTCTCTTAATCTCCTCCAGGTTGTTTCCTTCTCTGTGAAGTGGGAACAGCAGAAGTGAAGTGATCTGTTGTGACATGTCGTGAGAGTTACCAGAGAGCTTGTCTGTGGGTCATTTAGCACAGTTCCTGGATGTGAGGCCCAAGGCTTCTGGAGCCAGGGCCACGAGATGGACTCTCAGTCGCTGTCGTGTCCGACTCTTTGTCACCCCATGGACTGTGGCCCACCAGGCTCCTCTGTCCATAGGATTTCTCAGGCAAGAATACTGGGGTGGATTGCCCTTTCTTCCTCCAAGGGATCTTCCTGACCCAGGGATCGTACTCGTGTCTCCTGCATCGCAGGCAGATTCTTTACCACTGAGCCACCAGGGAAGCCCACCAGGGCCACAGAAGGGGCTTATTTACAAGGTTGAACCTCTCCTATCCACTGCTTTCTGGGTGCTCTTCTCTCCTCTCCGCCCTCCCTGAATTTCCGGTCTCTGAGGGGCTTTACTCCAATGGAGAGTGAAGTCAGTTGGCCCAAAGTTGGGAAGCCTGATGACTGAGCCTACAGGATGTGGGGCCTTGGCTCAGATGCCAGATTGGGCAAGAGCACAGAAGTGGTCCCTCCAATCCTGGTCAGGGTTGTCTGACTAACAATTCCAGGAATCTGAGGCAGGAAGTGAAAGGGGAGTGGGGCAGAGAGGAACTAGCCAATTGCACCCTGTTTCCTCCTGGCTGGCCCCCCTCCCAAATGTTCCGTGAAGAGTGAGGTGACTAGCTTCCGAGGGTATAAGAGACAGGCCAGGAGACCCCTTCTCTGTGAAGGACAGAGACACAGTCCTGCCCTCCGCCCCCACCACATATTGACTGAGTTTCCAACTCAGTTTCCACTCTGTTTACTGTCCAAAGTCCCAGGGGCAGGAGATGCCAAGTTCGAAGCACTTGGACGCTCAGACACAACGGTTCAGGGCCCTCGCCTGAACTAGTGCTCACCGCTTCCCTCCTCTCCTCCAGCACCACCTGGCCCCCAGTTCTCCTGGTTCAAGCCCTCCTGCGTCCTGGGGCCTGGGCGGCCTTCTAGACCTTGAACAGGTAAACTGAAGTCACTGGGGAGGCAGGCGGGCCTGGGGATGTCTGGGATTAGACAGACCTTGGTTCAGAGACAGTGGGAGGGTGGTGTCAATGGGAAGTTGTGGGGTGATTGGCACATGTGGAGGGGAGGCTCGAGGCCCAAGCGGTCTCCTGAGAGGGAGTGGGACCCAGTGGCATTTCAGCTTTCATCTCCCCTCCAACATCAGATCCAACCCAAGCCATCGCCTAGACCCACTCTGAGCCTGAATCCATCAGCCTCTACCACAATTAGCATCTTAGCACAAGCATCAGCCCCAGCTGAGTTCCAGCCCTAAAGCAGACCCGAGCCCAGGCAGGGTCCAGCCACACCCAGGACTTGGCATGGCCAGGGACTTCCAGGACATCCAGCAGCTGGACTCCGAGGAGAACGACCACCAGCTCAGCAGAGGCGAGGGCCCAGGCATTCATGGGCACAGCCCCAGAAGAGAAGAACCATTCTGGAAAGGCAAGTGTCCGGTATCTGGGGCTCTGCTCCACCCTAGTCTAGCTCCCGGTCACTCTCTGTCCCTCCTAGGCCTTTGTCACATTCACCCTGTGACCAGGGACTGTCCTCTGACCTCACCCCCTTCTCCACCCCCAGGACCCCAGGAAAGGGGTCTCCCCTCTTCCTTCCAACCTGACCAGTATGTGCTGTGTGTGGTGGGGGGAAAGGGAAGGGTATGTGTTGGAGGGAGAGGGCACAGAGAAATTCTGGAAGATCCCCACTCCCCTCCAAGCCCCCTGCCTGGATCTTTCTCTAGCAAATCTTGACCGAAGTCCCCAAGTGTCTAGGAGAAAGTTTTCAGGCGAGAAAAAGCTGAGCCATTTCCAGGAGGAAGGGCGGAAGCCGGGATGCGGGAGGGGGTGTCAGGTGTGGGTGCTGGTGATGGAGTGAAGATCTGTGGAGACCAGGAGGGGCTGGGGGTTGAAGCTCAAGGAGGGGGACTGGTTAGCCTGGGCTGGGAGGAGGGACCCTCCTCCTGCCTGAGGCTGGAAGAACTGCCCCTGTTGCAGCTGAGGGTGGGAGCTGGGCAGGGGAGAAAACTGCTGTCCCACAAGGCTTTTCCTTTCCCTGGCAACAAGTTCACAAGCCTTTTCAACAGGCTGCATGGGGCAGAGGCCACACCCACCTACGCCCCTCTGCCCCTTCAGGTCCCACCAGCTGCCCAGTAGGTAGTGAACACACAAAAGTAACTTTGGATATTGTTGGATCTTCTGAGAATGAGAGGATTCGTGTTTCAGCAGGAGGCTTGGAGAGAGTCCAGAGGTTTTGGATTTCATGGGACAGGGGGCTCACCTGAAAGAGGCGGGGTGGACAGCCTGGCAGAGCGTGCCTGAGGGGTGCAACCATCAGCTAGCCTCTAGCAGCTTCTGCCGCCTGCAAGTGGGTTGACAGCTGGCACCTGCTCACCTGGGAGCAGCTTCCACTCTTCGCAGCCTTTTATAGGCCGAGAGTTTTCAGAAGATTTGGAGATATACTGGCTATTGTTTCCTCAAAACAAAATTTCTTTCTGCCTCTCCAGCTCCCCTTTCCATCAGTTATGCATGTTAGTGATCCCACAGCTCATTGGTGCTCTTTCTATTTTATGGGGGAGTGTGGGATTCTTTTCTTTCCTGGCGTTTCTTTTTATACAGTTGTTGTTGCTATGCCTCTAAGTTCATTGAGAAGTATGAATGTCTCATCTATTAATTTTGTCCAGAGTGTTTTTCATCTCGGAATTGACTTTCTCCACCTGCCCTCACCCTGCAAGGCTGTACTTCCTCAGGCTCTGCTCCTCTGATACTCCATGAAGTTGGCTCTCTGGCCCCCTGCCTCTGACGCCCCTTGTCCTCACCCCCCTTCTCTTGCAGGGATGCCTCCTCCCCAGCCTCATGTGCTGCAGCGTCTCTGCTCCAAGTTCCACCTCAGTCTGTTTGTTCTGGTCTTCAACGTCCTGCTGCTGGTGGCCGTCTGTGTGACAGGGTCCAAAAGTAAGGGTTGCAGGGGTGGGCCAACGATGGGGGTGGGGATTCGGGCAGTGCTGGGGACAGCGAGAGCCACGATAGGGAAGAGATGGAGGCAGTAAGGAGGCAGAGCTGGGGTGGGGAAGGGGACCATCCCACGGACAGTGATGAGGGCTGTCGGGTGAGACAGAGTGCGATCCACTTTGTCCTGTTTTGTCTCCTGACAAGGAGCACAGCTGCAAGGGGAGCTGCAGACCCTACAGGAAACTTTCAGCAACTTCTCGTCGAGCACCCTGATGGACATCCTGAATCTCAGCTCCCATGGTGAGTGGGCGAGCCCCGAGGGGAGGGACTGGGATGTGCTGGGTGGTCGAGGGGTTGGTTTAGCAGTGAGGGTTGGCTGGGCTCTGACAGTAAAGAGTCTGCTTGCAATACATGAGAACTGGGTTTGATCCCTGGTTCAGGAAGATCCCCTGGAGAAGGGGATGGCTACCCACTTCAGTACCCTTGCCTGGAGAATCCCAAGGATGGAGGAGCCTGGCAGGCTACAGTCCATGGGGTTGCAAAAAGTCAGACATGACTGAGTGACTAAGCACACATGCATGCATGCTGGGTGCAATAGGGGAGTGTTTGGGGGTACTGGGAATGAAGCACAGACTAGGACAGATAACCCAACCTGAGAAGCCACGCAAGGGTTCCAAGGATGCTGCTTCCTGAGCTGAGGGTCCCTGAAGGATGACTAACGGTTAGAGTAGAGGATGGAGGTGGGAACCAGATAGAGGGCAGAGTCTGATGACCGGGACATGAGGAAGACCACTGCATGTCCTGGACTCTCAACATTTCCAGTGTGGCTGGAGGGGTGGGCCAAGGGTGGGCTGGAGAGGTGGGTAGGGGCCAGGCCATGCAGGCAAGCTGTGCTAACTCGTGGGGCTTTACTTTGAGAACATAGGGAGCTACGGGAAGGATTTAACAGGGGAGTGACCTGAGTAGGTTGTCTTCAGAACACCACTGTGCAGCCAGGAGAAGAGTGGGTGGGTCGGGGAGACCAGAGAGCAGAGCGTGCAACATCCGTGGGCAGGGTGATGGCAGCCTGGACTGATGCATCAGTGGCATGAGGATGGAGAAATGTTGGGGAGGCAGAGCAGAGGGGAGACAGTTTAGCTTTCCTCTGTTGCAGGAGGCTTCGCCAGTGACAAGGTGAGATTTCTGGAAGCCAAGCTGGAAAAGCAGCAGCAAGACCTGAAAGCAGGTCAGAGACTCTCTGTTGAGTGTGCGTGTGTGTGCTAGCATGGTATCTCCCCAGCCAGACGCTGGAGTCCTGGTCTGTGGGCCATGCACACAGCCTACCACACCCTTGTCACCACTCTGACCCTTAGATCATGCCACTTTGCTGCTCCATCTGAAGCACTTCCCCATGGATCTGCGCACACTGACTTGTCAGATGGCACACTTCCGGACCAACGGTAGGGATGTGGTGGGGTGGGGTTGGGGGGTGTGCATCTCCAGTCCCTCTGCCTGTCCCCTCCAGCTGGATCTCATCTCCCTATGTCCCTCCACCCCCCTCAGGCACAGAATGCTGCCCAGTGAACTGGGTGGACCATGAAGGCAGCTGCTATTGGTTCTCTCGCTCGGGGATGCCCTGGCTCGAGGCTGAGAAGTACTGCCAGCTGGAGAATGCCCACCTGGTGGTCATCAACTCCAGAGAGGAGCAGGTGAAACCACAACCTTCCCAAAGGCAGGAGGAAACCTTGGGAATGCAAACTCTGGGAGGCTGGGTCAGGCTTGTTTTGTTATTTTTTTCTAACCCGAGGAAGAATCCAGAAGCAGAAATCTGTCCCCGCTCTGGGAGGTTCATGATGGAGCAGCTGTTGATTCTAATAGGTGGGAGATTATATCCAGGAGCCGGGGCAAAGCATAGGAGCGAGGAGACCAGGTGATGAGGATCAGGGCAGGAGACAGAATGAGTGGCAGGATGAACTGAAGGGCCAGGACATCAGTGGAGAACGACACTGTGGAGGCACTGACAGTCCCTGCTTGCTCTGTGCTGCCCTGGGGAACGTGATGGGTCTTTGGGTAAAAGGAACAGAGTGGGTGGGATTCCCAGGAACGCGCCTGGCATGAGTTACTGGGTCCCTCCAAAGAGCCCCAAGTCTCCCTGCCCGCTGCTGCCACCAGATCACAACTCCAAAGTCCAGAGGGAAGACTCAACCCATTCGAATTTTAAGTGGGACATGTTAGGGCAAAGGAGGGTATTATTAATGATAATCTTTACTGAGCCCTTACTATGTGTCAGGCACTTTCACATATCCATTGCTTTAACCCTCACAACCGTATGGAGCAGGCACTTTTGTTTTCCCCACTTTGAGGTGAGGGAACTAAAGAACAGAGAAGTAACTTACTGCACAGCTAGTAAGTCATAGGTGGCTCAGAGGTTAAAGCGTCTGCCTCCAATGCTGGAGACCCAGGTTCAATCCCTGGGTTGGGAAGATCCCCTGGAGAAGGAAATGGTAACCCACTCCAGTATTCTTGCCTGGAGAATCCCATGGACAGACAGTCCACGGGGTCGCAAAGAGTCGGACACGACTGAGCGACTTCACTCACTCACTCATATATATATATATATGGATTACAGACATATTTTACTTTACTGATCAGGTTGAAATTGCCAATATTCTATCAGTATTGGCCTATAAAGTTTCATGTGGATCAACCTAAGACTCAGTCTGTGATTTGGCTCACGAGTTCATGCCACCTACAACTTTATGGAGGATGGGATGGTACCTTTATCATTTTGAAACAAACATCAGTGTCCCGATTAATGCTTTTTGCTTTGAATTCATCTTCATGTGATATGAAGGGACCGGTCCTTGATTTCTTTTCAGTTACACATTTGCTTCGTGTATCTCTGCCCGTCCCTCTTATTTCCAACCGTTTTGAGTCTCTGTTTTAGATGAATGATTCTCAGCCATCGCAGTGTATTGTAACCTCTTGAGGAGTTTAAAACATATTGACACTTGGTCTTGCACTCAAAGATTCTGATTTAATTAATCTTGGATTCATCCTGACTATTGAGAATTTTTTAGGCACCCCCACACCCATAAATGATTCTACTCTATTGTTCAGCCAAGCTTAAGGTATTTCTCCTATAGGTTGTATATAAGTTGTTTTATTTTATTTAAAAATATTCATTTGGTTACACTGGGTCTTAGTGGGGGCACACAGGATCTTCACTGCATCATAAAGGATCTTTCATTGTATCCGGATTCTCCTTGTGTAAGTGCACAGATTCAATAGTTTCAGTGCTCAGGTTTAGTTGCTTTTCCGCCTGTGGGATCTCAGTTTCCCACCATGGATCAAACCCCTCTCTGCCCGCTGCAGTGGAAACTCAGAGTCTTAACCATTGGACCCCCAGGGAAGTCCCTATTTTTAGTTTTCTAAGGAACCTCCAGGCTGTTCTCCAGGATGGCTGCACCAATTCACGTTCCCACCAAGAGTATAGTAAGGTTCTCTTTTCTCCACACCCTCTCCAGCATTTATTACTTGTAGATTTTTTGATGATGGCCATTCTGACCTATGTGAGGTAAATCCTCATTGTGATTTTGATTTGCATTTCTCTAGTAATCAGCAATGTTGAGCATCTTTTCACATGCCTGCTGGCCATCTGTATGTCTTCTTTGGAGAACTGTCTGTGTAGGTCTTCTGCCAATTTTTTTGTTGAGTTATTTTTTTGTTGTTTTTTTGATGTTGAGTTGTATGAGGTGTTTTTATATTTTTAATATTAACCCCTTGTCAATTGCATCATTTGCAAATATTTTCTTCCATTCCATAAGTGGTCTTTTTGTTCTGTTGATAGTTTTCTTTGCTGTGCAAAAGCTCTTAAGTTTGATTGTGTCCCATTTGTTTATTTTTGCTTTTATTTCTTTTCTTGGGAGACTGGTCTAAGAAAATCTATGTTTATGCTGTGATTTATGTCCCAGAATATTTTGCCTATGTTCTCTTCTAGGTGTTTTAGGGTGTCATGTTTTATATTTAGGTTTTTAAACCATTTTGAGTTTATTTTTGTATATGGTGTGGGGGAGTGTTCTGATTTCATTGATTTACATGTAGCTGTCCAGTTTTCCCAACACCACGGTGTTGAAGAGACTGTCTTTTCTCCATTGTGTATTTTTGCCGCCTTTGTCATAGATTAATTGACCATAGGTATGTGGGTTTATTTCTGGACTCTCCCACTTGCATTTATTTTAAAATAGATATCTTTAATCAGTCTCCTTTTTTTCTGTTTTATATGCTTATTTTGTTTTCTCCCATTTGCTATGTGAGATGTATTCTTTTTGTTTTCTCCACTGTGTTATTTTGGACTAAATGTGGCTTGTTTTTAGCTACATTAGTAATTACTGTCATAACTTTAAATAATGGGCTGAAACCTCTTGGCTTTAAAAAAATAAAAGAGTTTATATAACTTTCATATGAAAGATGAGGAAACAAGTACACTTCTTCACACACCTCACTCTTTCCTGTTTTTTAAAATTGAGATATCGTTGACGTGTCACACTATAAGTTTGAGGTGCACAATACCCTGGTTTGATATATTTATATATTGCAATATGATGAATAAAGTAGTGTTAGCTCTTACCTTTACCATGTCACACAATCATCATTTCTTTTTTATTGAGAACAATTCAGATCTAGTCTCTTAGCAACTTTGAAGCTTATGCCTTGTTCATATCTCTCCTACATTCCTTGCATGTGTGTGCAAATAATTTTTCTTTGAATTTCATTAATCTCAGCTATATCTCAGTGTTGCACATTCTCTATATTTTTGCTCTGAGGCTAGGGGAGTTCTTTTAACACAAAAAGTTAGGTTTTCATATGTTTGGGAAGATTTTCTTAAGCCATTTATTTGAATAGTTTTTCTTGCCCGTTGGTTCTCTTTTCCTCTGGAGCACACCATTCAAAATGGTCTCCATTGTCCACCTTCCATAACCATCATCTTCTTACTGTTTACTACCTTCTTTCTCTCTTTTCCTTTGTTTTCTGGGCTCTTTTCTCGAGCCTATCTTTTGTATCTCAGACTTGATTTTTTGTTTTCTTTTTTAAATGTAGCTCAAAATTTTCTCTTGACTTTCTTCTCTTTATCATTGTTATCTTTCTTCTTTGATCTCTTCTTTTGTAGTTTTATGTCATTCATCTCCTCTTTAATGTTTCTGAGGATATAAGCTGTTCTCCAATAGCTTCTTAGGTTTGGAAACATGCTTTCTTTACAAAGTATATTTTTCACATCTCTTTTTGATATCACAGTGCTTTTTTCTTCCTCCTTTTCCTTTCCATCCTCTTTATTTTTTCTCAGTTTCCATGATAAAACTCCCTCATGCTCCTTCTTTTCATGGGCTGAATTCTTTCTTGCCTGTTATTTACTCACGAATAGGGCGGACGTGTTCTCACGGGCTGTCTTTTCTGATCATCTGACACTATTTCATCCCTCCCCTCAGTCTTCGCCTGGGTTTCCCAGGTGGCGTAGTGGTAAAGAACCTGCCTGACAATGCAGGAGATGCGGGTTCAATCCCTGGGCTGGGAAGATCTTCTGGAGTAGGAAATGGCAACCTACTCCAGTACTCTTGCCTGGAAAATTCCATGGACAGAGGAGCCTGGTGGTCTACAGACCATGAGGCCACCGAGAGTCGGACATGACCGAGCACACACATGCACAAACACACTCGGTCTTTGACACAGAGGGCTGGGCACTGATGCTTTGTATTGTTCGTTCAGTTATTCAGCTTCTTGTGGCGACGGGAAGAGGGGACTGGGGCGGTGGGCAGCAGCAGAGAGAATATCTTGCCTCCAGGCACTGTCCCTCTAGCTCCGTTGACCCTTCTGAATTTGGGGAATAGCCCTACGAGCCCCTGAGAGCTGTCCCTTCATGCACAGGATATTGACCTACTTGCAGGAGTCTAGAATTCAAGAATGCTACTGTATCTGCCTTCAGATGAGGTGACTAACTGCAGTTTTAGTTAGGTGTCTAGGAAGGGAGAGTGGAATCAGGAAATTTTCCTCCAGATGCAGTTGGAGACCCTTCATATGCTATCAAAGGAAACTGCTACATAGGCATATTGGTGAACCGACCCCCTCTGTTTCCTTCATAAAACAAGGTGACCATACCCTATGCTGCTGCCCTCCCAAACCAGGGGGCCTAGGGCCTCAGAAAGAGCCATATCTCTTAAGAGAAAGCTACTTCCTCTTAGGAGGTATGCATGGATCCTGGGAAACTATCTCAAAGACCACTTTTGTCCTGGCCCCACCAGCTGGACAGCTTGGCTGCCCCTCACCAATAGGGCATCTTCTTATTTTCAGCCAGACTGCCAGAGCCCTGTAGCTAAGTCATAACAGAGCTCTGGGCAGTGGGTCCAAGCTTGGGAGCTATAGGGCCTGGAGAACAACAGAAATGACAGCTGTATGTAGAAGTGAAGTGAAGTGAAGTTGCTCAGTCTGTCCGACTCTTTGCGACCCCATAGACTGTAGCCTACAAGGCTCCTCTGTCCATGGGATTTTCCAGGCAATAGTACTGAAGTGGCTTGCCATTTCCTTCTCCAGAGGATCTTCCCAACCCAGGGCTCAAATCCAGGTCTCCCACATTGTAGACAGACGCTTTACCATCTGAGCCACCAGGGAAGTCATGTAGAAGTGCAGTGAAAGTGAAAGTTGCTCAGTTGCATCTGACTTTTTGTAACCCTGTGGACTGTAGCCTGCCATGCTTTTCTGTCCATGGAATTCTCCAGGCAAGAATACTGAAGTGGGTAGCTGTTGCCTTCTCCAGGGGATGTTTCCAAGACAGGGATTGAACCCAGGTCTCCCACATTGCAGGCAGATTCTTTACCATCTGCGCCACCAGGGAAACCTGTATGTAGAAGTAGGAGCAGATAAATGTACCTGAGAGGCAAGTGAAACCCAGATCTTTACTGGGTCATTGGGTTACCCTGGGGATGGCAGGGGTCAGGATCCAAGAGTTGAGGTTGTGGGCAGAAGACAGGGAGAAGACTAGAATAGGGGTCTAGCAGCCGTGAGTTAGGAATGAAGTGGGAGGCCAGGTCAGGGGACAAGGGTCACCAACTCAGGTACTGGGTTGATATTCTGGGCTCCACAGATACCCTCAGTTCCTTAATCTCACATGTAAAGTGTGAATCATTAGGGTGTCCAATTTACAGAGCTTTGTGGGGATGAAATAAGATAATCCTTGTAAAGCAATTAGCGCAAGGTTTAACCCAGTAAATGTTCACTAAATAACAGATATGATTGCAAAAGAAAAAGCCAGGAACTTGTATTGGGAGCTGTTGCTTCAAGATGGGGACACATCAGACTGAGGGGTGGGGTGAGGGAGTCACGGCTAAGGCCTGCATGGAGGCACAAGGGACTAGAAACTTCCCTCCCACCTGTTTTCCAGAAGTTCATTGTACAACACACGAACCCCTTTAGAGTCTGGATAGGTCTCACCGACAGCGATGGCTCCTGGAAATGGGTGGATGGCACAGACTACAAGCACAGCTACAAGTAAGTGGCTTCTCCTTGTCTTTCCCTGTTAATTTGTCCTGGCGATGGCCATCTGGTCTCTGCCCCCAGTACACTCCCACTCGTCCCTCAGGGACCAAATTCTCCCACCATCTCTCCCCTCACCCAGAGTCTCAGCTCCCAAGCCTGCAGTCACCACTTTCTGAACCCCAAAAAGCCATGCATTTCTGAGGTGGGGGGTGAGGGTTGTTGGGATGAGGGGGCTATCTGGAGCAGAGCTCTGTCCTGCCTTCCTAGGAACTGGGCTGCCGCTCAGCCCGATGACTGGCGAGGGCACGAGCTGGGGGGCAGCGAGGACTGTGCAGAGATCCAATGGGATGGGCGCTGGAATGACGATTTCTGCCAGCAAGCGAAACGCTGGGTGTGTGAGATAAAGCAGAACATCACCATCTAGCCGCCCACCTCTCCCAGCCTCCAGCAGACCTCTGACCCGCAAACCCCCCTGCCTGGGCATTTTGAAGAACGAAAGGAGAGGAGAGTCTTCAGAAGCATGGGGAGAGCTTGAAGAGGGATAGAATCGGGTGGCTGAAGAAGCTCTGACCCTGGGGAGGCAGATCCTGCCTTCCTCTGAAATTCACTGTAATTATTATTATTATAATTTTCAGCTTCCTCGGTGGAGTAGTGTGTAACTTGTGCTTAGTCACTTAGTCATGTGCGACTCTTTACGACCCATTGGATGGTAGCCTGGCAGGCTTTTCTGTCCTTGGGATTTCCCAGGCAAGAATACCGGAGTGGGTTGCCATTTCCTTCTCCAGGGGGTTCTCCCCAACCCAGGGATCGAACCCACGTCTGTTGTGTCTCCTGCATGGCAGATTCTTTACCTGCTGAGCCATCAGGGAGCAAGGAAAGGACAAATACTTGAAACTTTGTGTGGACTGGTTATTTGGAACTGGGAAGTGTAGGATTCAAAGAGGGAGGGAGATGGTCTGGAAGAGAGAGCTCAAGTGTTGGACAGCTGTCCCTGACACTTAATCTTTTTTTTACGCTCCCCTACCTATGAAGTTTTATATTTTTATTTGCTTATTTGTTTGGTAATTTGCTGTTTTATTTTTTTAATATTTTATTTTTTATTTTTCGAATTATGGAAGTATGATAACACATTTGTAAGAGACTTGGAAAACACAGAACAAAGTTATATATAGTTTCACTGTATATTACAAATTATTTTTTAAGTAAAGATTTTTAATTGGAGTTTCAATATAAAACTCTCAAAAATCAATAAACTGAATAGACAGAAAAGTAAAAGCCTCTAGCAGACCTGAAAAACACTATGAACCAATTCAACATAATTAATATTTATACAGTTTTCACACAACAGTAGGATACAAATTTTATTCAAGGCTGTAAACCAGGAGACACTGGAACATATCCAGGGATGTAAAACAAGGCTTGATACCTAATCTTTTCTTTCTTCTTTTTTTTTTTTTTTACCACCATAGCTTTATTTAACAGCTCCTTCATGTTAAACAATTACCATTTATTGCAGTGTGGACATTTAACATTTACTGTCTTAGCAACCTTCAACATCATATATAGTAGTATTAACTATAATAATCATGCTGTACATTAGATTCCCAGAACTTATTCCTTTTAAAACTGGAAGCATGTACCCTTTGACTATCGTCTCCCCCTCCCCCACCAACCCCTAGGAACCAATGCTCTGTGTTTGACACCTAATCTTAAAGCACACAGGCCAGAGATGGGCACAGAGGGGCCCCTGGATGGCACTGGTGGGGCTGGCGTGGGGTGGGGGTGGAGCCAGCTTGGCTGGGGCCACAGAGTCTGTCCTGAGGGCTTCACTGCAAAGGAGGTTTCAAAGAACACCCCTGCTCCACTGAACATCCCTGTTCCAAAGAACACCCCTGTCAGTCTGGGAACTGTGAACTGGGCTGGCAAAGCCCAGTGAAAAACTCTGCTAAGAGAAGCAGGATTGAAAAGACCCCAGACTGACCTAGACGGCTCTCCAGTAAAAGGTGTCTCCAACAGTCTCCACAGTGGTTAAACTGCACCTTCCAAGATCACTACAACCAACCTTAAACGAGTCTTGAGGCAATTAGGTTTTTTGGTTTTATTTTTATTTACAAAAGTAGTATAAACTAGTAGTAAAAAAGGTTTTGCACACACACACACACACACACACAGAGTGCGTGTCCTCCCCTCACCCCTCCTACTTTTACCCAGAGTTAACCATTTCATGGATATTGTATTAGTCAAGGGTCTTCACAGAAACAGAACCAATGGGATCTATGTGTACCAATAGGGGATATATTGGCTCATGGGAGTATGGATAAATTCTGCAGATGAGTCGGTGATCTGGAAACCCCCAAAATCCATCAGAGTAAGATGCAGTCTTAGTCTAAAGGCTCAAGACCCAGGAAGAGTCAATGTCTCCACCTGAGCCTGCAGGTAGGAAAACAACCCATGTCCCAGTTTGGAGAGGGCCAGGCAAGAAGAACTCTCTCTTAACTAAAGAGGGCCAGCTTTCTTCATCTATTCAGGCCTTCAATGGTGTGGATGAGGCCAGCCCATGTTAGGGAGGGCAATCTGCTTTCCCAATTCAAATGTTCATCTCATCCCCAAACACCCTCACAGACACACCCAGAATAATGTTGGGCCCACCATCTGTGTCCCATAAAAATGAACCATTTCAGGGTTTCAGTAGGAAGTTTCCTGCGTACGTGCCCATATGCGATATCACGTATCATGATGTAGTTAGCTTTTTTCACTTTTCCATGTCCTATGGACATTGATCCAATCTATGCTGTTCCCTGAGAAGTTTTACTTCATTGAATTTAGCCGGGGTAGAGAATTCCAAAATATAGATGTGCCAGATGTTATTAATTCATCTTCTGTGGTGGGCAAGTAGTTGCTGATTTTGTTTTCACATCTAATACTTCAAGCAATTTTTGCTTCTAAGCTTGTTCTGGGTCAAGACTTCCCAATTTTCAGTTGCAAATTTTTCTAGGACTTCTCCTTCAAAATGTATATAATTGACATTGAATTAAAAAACTTATGACAGAAATAATACAATTTAAAGTCTTGTAGGGTTAGAAGCAGTTACCAGACCCTGTTTTTTTCCTTCAGCCATTCCTGCTGTTCTGAGAAACCACTTTCAGTGTTTTAGCTGTTTGCCTTAGACATTTGTACCTTCAAATAACACACACAAATTGATATCTCTTTATTTATCAGTTGTAGACATTATTCAGTCACTTTTTATCATGTAGATGGGTATAATTTTCCAATTTAGTCTATAACAGTTTTCACTTGAATCCTAATTCAGAATCTGTCAGTTAGGGCTGTGGCAGTATTGTTAATTGCTGAGGCAAGTACTATAATCTGCTGACGTTTCCTTTTTTGAACAACTTTTGTTTCTTCTGAAGTGAATACTTGAAAATTTTGCTTCAGATTCTGTGAGTCAATTGCTAAGTCTTCCTTAACTGTAAAAAGCCGGACAACGTAATTTTCTGCACATGTGATCTGGTCACGACACCAGCACTTCAGTTGTACTCTTTTCCGAGAACCATCAGGGTGAATCCAAGTTTTCCAGGGCATGAAATGTACACAATTTGGGGTGCCCTCCTTAGGAAAAGATGCAAAATTATGAATACAAAATTAAGCATAAAAGGTACTATTTCCTTAAATTAGAAAAGAAGACACAAAAGCTGAAAGCTACTACAAACATCACAAAATCCAGACAACTGATATAACATTTTTAATAACCTTCCAACACACCTGTGAAATCCATTCTCCCCGCCTCCCCCGCTTTTTGGCTGCATACTTATTGCTTCCTTCTGCCTGTGACAAAGGTGGTGTAAGGAGACTTTCAGAAGAGAAAGACCATTGAGGGTTTCCTCCAGCATATTTCTTCTTACTACTGATGCCAATGCTTCAGGGAGGCTCATGGCCCACCTTCATTCACCCTACACAATGGGTGCCAACAGTACCCCCAAAAGCCATGACTGGGTAGGTGGGCCAACCCTGAGGATAAACTGACTGTAAAGCAAGTAACAGGGTCCCTCTCCATTCAAGCCAAACCTGTTTTTCCAACCCAATTTCTTGGTTGGATTAAAAAAAATGCCACCTGACACAGAGGAAGATGTGAAGGAGGGGAAGCTGAAGTGGAAAGTGATGGTCATCCTAACCGATTATATTATATATATATATTATATATATTATATTATATACAGTTCAGCCTGTTCCTGCTCCAGCTAATATATATAATATTATATATATAATATATATTATATATAATATAATCGGTTAGGATATAATATACATTATTATATATATTATATTGTCCTTTGGACAGCAAGGAGATCAAACCAGTCAATCCTAAAGGAAATCAACCCTGAATCTTCATTGGAAGGACGGATGCTGAAGCTGAAGCTCCAATCCTTTGGCCACCTGATGCAGAGAGCTGACTCACTGGAAAAGACCCTGATGTTGGGAAAGATTGAGGGCAGGAGGAACAGAGGATGAGATGGTTGGATGGCATCACTGACTCAATGGACATGAGTTTGAGCCAACTCTGGGAGAAAATGAAGGACAGGGAAGCCTGGTGTGCTGTAGTCCATGGGGTTGCAAAGAATTGACTATTATATATGTTGTTGTGGTTGTTCAGTGGCTAAGTCAATAGTCAGTCATTTTCATAATTTATAAAAAAAATTGTGATCATGGCCTCAGAGACGTTGTTAGATGCCTACAGCTGGCCCTTCGAGTTCAAGCTCCCATAGACTACCTTTTGATCACTTCTGTAACTTCGGCTCCCCCTTCTGCTCCCCTCCCCCTGCCAGCAGTTTTCTTGGGACTTCTCACTCCTCCTGAGAAATCCCTGGACCGCCGCTTTCTTCTGGGCTGGATCCTCTCTTCCCTGGATCCATATATTCTCTCTTGGTTTATTCCTTCGTTCTGTTGAAGCATCCCCTCCAATAGCTTCCTGGGAAAGGAATGGACTCTTTTGGGATAGAAGGATTGATCGTTTGTGGAAAAACGAAATTCTAGGTTGAAAATGATCTGTCACCATTTCCCACATTTCCCATTTGCGATGTGCTACAGCGAGAGCTGACTCTATTCTCGGCCTGATCTCTTGGACAGGAAATTCCTCCCCCACTTTGTGATGTTCCCTTTATCCCACGGTTCTGAAAATCACCACTGAAGCCTCGGTGGGGGGCTCACAGTCATTACACTCAGCTCTCTCTAGGCTTCTTTCATCTGGGAGAGAGGAAAGATATGGTATAAGGGATGCACGGCTGAGAGCCAGGTGCTTGGTGGTCCTTGGGGCCATCATGAAAGTACTGATGCTATTTGCTTGAGTTCTGCTCCTGTGTCCCATGCTGTGTTCCACCCTGCCCATTGCCCTTGGGGTTCCTATGGAAACCTCCAGAGAGGTTTGTCTGCATCCCCACCTGCATTTGGTTGTTATCACTAATTTTTAATCCCAGTGGTGCTTCCAGAGGCGTTAACTGCTTTAAGCTTTCCAGGTGGTGCTAGTGGTAAAGAACCTGTCTGCCAATGCAGGAGATTTAAAAGACATGGATTCGATCCTGGGGTCTGGAAGATCCCCTGAAGAAGAAAATGGCAACCCAATCCAATATTCTTGCTTGGAGAATCCCATGGACAGAGGAGCCTCATGAGCTACAGTCCATGGGGTCACACAGTCAGACACAACAGAGGTAACTTAGCATGCACACACTATTTTTAAAGAGAATTTTAACCATTCTGATAGGTGTGAGGTAATATATTACTGTGCTTTTAATTTGCATTTCTCTGATGGCTAATGTTGTGCATCTTTTTATGTGCTTATTGTCCATCTGTACATCCTCTTTGACACAATGTCTCATGTCTTTTGCCCATTTTCTAATTGGATTTTCTTTCTTTTACTGTTGAGTCTTTAGAATTCTTTATTTATTCTAGATACCAGTCTTTAGTTGAAGATGTGGATTGCAAGCATTTTCTCCAAATCTGTGGCTTGTTTATCCTTTTAACAAAATCTCACGTCTTTTTTTTTTTTTTTTTGACTGCATAGGGTCTTAGTTGTGGCATGTGGGATCTAGTTCCCTGACCAGAGATCGAACCCAGGCCCCCTGTATTGGGAATACAGAGTCTTAGCCACTGGACCACCAGGGAATTCCCAAAATCTCACTTCTGAAAAGACTAATGGGATAAATAAAAATTTATCCCAAACCTGATTAAGGGACTGAGATATGGCAAGGCCATTTGAAATAGGAAGTTAAGTGATGCTTTTCCTGTTTTGATAGAACTTTGGTTGATTCTGCAAAGTGAGAATGATTGTTGACAAATGCTTTAGTTAATACACTGAAAGCCGAGAACTGAGGAATGGGGGAAATGGGGAGATATAGTTCAAAGGGCACAAACTTCCATGATAAGATTCACAAGTTTGGGGAATCTAAAGTACAGCATGGTGATTATATCTAATAATATTATATCATATACCTGAATGTTGCTAACAGAGGAGTTCTTAAATATTCTCACCACACACACAAAAAAAGAAATGGTAAATATGAAATGGGCTGGAAGTGGTAGGTAATACTGTGGAGACAGTCATTTTACCACTTATAAATATATCAAATCAACACATTATATACCTTAAACTTACACACTGTTACGTGTCAGTTATATCTCAATAAATCTGGAAAAGAAACTCAGAGAGGAACAGGAGACATGGAGTCAGGACTTACTAAGAGGTGATACAAAAGAAACCATTCTCCTTCCCAGACTCTGTAAGTGAAAAGTAAGGAGTTGAGATGATTTCGAGGGAATTCGAGCATGTAGCCAGAGAGTCATACAGGGGAGAGAAACTCTTCTTCACCTCCTCTTAGCCTAAAATGCTCAGTTGCTTCAGTCATGTCCAACTCTTTGCAACCCCATGAACTGTAGCCTGCCAGGCTCCTCTGTCCATGGGATTTTCCTGGCAAGAATACTGGAATGGGTTGCCATTTCCTTCTCCAGGGGATCTTCCCAACCCAGAGTCTGAACCCAAGTCTCCTGCGTCTCCTGCACTGCAAACAGATTCTTTACCACTGAGCCACCTGGGAAGCCCATAGTTAAGTTGCAAACTTTGTTGGGATCCTGGAGTGCTATTTGAGAGAAGAGTGCAGGGAGGCTGTGGATATGCTCTTATGAATTTCAATTTTTGGAGTAACAGCTCTGGGAGGTCCCGAGTAACAGCAGTCTGGAATCCTAATTTGGAAAATGTCCCGGGCAGTGCGTCCACTCCATGGGTTGAGACTTCAGATTGCAGTTTCGGGGGCTCCCACTTGTAATCCCAGGCTGCAAACTGATATCATCAGCAGTTTGCTTGCAAAAATGCAGCACTGGTTTCACTTTAATCTTGTTACAATTCGGTATGTTTTATCTTGTGAGTCTTAGGATTTCATTAAACCCTGAGCTTCTGGCCAGACTCCAGGGGCCCTAGAATTCCAAGACCCACTCCCTTTCTTATCTCAAGTGCCACGCTTGAGGGCAGGCATGGAATCCAGGCAGTATCTGGACAGTGTCCAGGCAGATCAGAAGCAAGGTCAAGGGCCTGCTCTCCTGTTTCTGAAGCCTGGACGAGACTTCCTCCCTCTTAATTTGCCTAACATCGCAATATGTGGGGTCTTTAGTTGTGGCTGTTGAATTCTTAGTTGTGACACTTGGGGTCTAGTTCCCTGATCAGGGATCAAATTCATGCCCCCTGCATTGTGAGCACAGAGTCTTAGCCACTGGACTACCAAGGAAGTCCCTATACTTAATCTTTTCTTACTCTAAAAAAATTAAATCGCACCTCAGATCAAAGAAAGAACATTATCTGGATAACTAAAAGTGTAACAGGAGGGAAAAGGGCAGGGCATAACTTTTGAAAGAATGACATAGACCAAGGACACAACATAAACCAATTAGAATCAAATGGGACCAAGACGGCAGGCAAGACTAGACCTTGATCCTCAATCAGCAAGTGAGATGACACACTCAGAGGTCCCTTGACAGTTCAAAGCCACTGTTAAAAGACCAAGGAGTGGTCAGTGGCCCAAATCCCGGAAATCTCCACCCCTTCCCAAAAATAGTTGGAATAATCCTCCCACTCATTCAGTTCAATCACTCAGTCGTGTCTGACTCTCTGACATCCCATGGACTGCAGCACGCCAAGCTTCCCTGTCCATCACCAACTGCTGGAGTTTACTCAAACTCCTGTCCATCAAGTCGGTGATGCCATCCAACCATCTCATCCTCTGTCGTCTGCTTCTCCTCCCACCTTCAATCTTTCCCAGCATCAGGGTCTTTTCCAATGAGTCAGTTCTACGAATCAGGTGGCCAGATTATTGGGATTTCAGCTTTAGCATCAGTCCTTCCAATGAATAGTCAGGACTGATTTCCTTTATGATTAACTGGTTTGTCAATCCTCTACGATTGACTCATTAGCATATGAAATTACCCAGCCTATAAAAACTAACCATGCTGCATTTCCTCACTGTACTCACCCTCCGCGATGGCCCACACTCTGTGGAGTGTGTTTTTCTCTGTATCTGAATAAATCCACTTCTTACCTATCACTTTGTCTTTCACTGAATTCTTTCTGTGGTGAGACATCAAGAACCCGAGCTTCATTAGGTCCTGAAACCAGGTACCATGGATTTTGGCTAGGTTTGAGTCCAGCCATGTGGGTTCAAGTCTCAAGCAGGGTTTTGGCTGGGCTTGAGTCCCAGCCACGTGGGTTTGAGTCCCCAACTGGGTTTTGGCTGGGTTCGAGTCCCAATCTGAGGTAAATGGTTTCAACAGCATATTTGACGAAGTTCTCATTTGTTGGTCCTTTTGTGGGTGGGTTCCCGGGAGGACAGGGACAAGTGTCTGTTTCAGACCTGTGTCATGACTGATATGTAAACAATACAATCCTCTGTGTAACAGTTTTTGAGAAAAATTAAATAGCAATATGGATAATAAATTTATTTACAAGGAATGAATAAGAGGGATATAAATTAAACTGCTGTGCTGAAACTAAAAAAAAAAATTGTAAGGGAATGAGACTTTGGTAGGGCAAGCTTATCAAGTAAATCACACCACACATCCAAAGAAAAATTCTGCACAATTACCAGATTTAACAAATTTTTATCAGTATGCTCCTGATGGCAAAACAGAACTTCTCTCTATGATTATCCTATTCACAAAATGTCATGACAGATCTTAAGACATCAGCATCAAATAGCCAGGAGGAAAGCTGTTTTTCCTAGAGAGTTAGCAACTTATGGAAAATGCTCAAAGTTTCATTTATTTAGAGGCATAGAGGGAGAACTGTTTCATGTATGTGTGAGATCCACATACAATTTATCAGCAAAAAATCCCATCAATTCTACCTTCACAATGTGTTCAGGATCAAAATGTTTCTCACCAGCACCATGCACAAACCATCATCATCTCTCACCCAGATATTAACAATAGTTTTTTCTTAATTGTATTGGAGTCTAGTTGATTTACGTTGTGTTAGTTTCAGGTGTACAGCGAAGTGATTCAGTTATACCTATACTGTATATATATTC